>NW_027362765.1:122665973-123343167 GCF_046119375.1 Phyllobates terribilis
AGGAGGTGGAGGAAGTAGAGGAGGAGGAGTTGTATGCGGAAGGGCTAACATCTGCAAGGTCCAGACGGTCGGCAGCACCAAGGCGGCAGGCATGTGAGGGTGGGGGAGATGATTTTACCAGGGCGCATGGTAGCAGCCAAACTAGTGAGGAAGGTGCAGGAGCCCAGGAAGAAGTGGAGGACGAACTGATGGAAGACTCATCAGATGAGGGAGACCTTGATCACATTTCTGTTGTGCGAGGTTGGGGGGAGAGGACAGAGGAAGGAAGCATGATTGTTACCTCGCCACCAACACAACAGGGACTTGGTGCTCCTGGATGCGCAACACACATGAGTGCCTTCTTGCTGCACTACCTGCAACATGACCCTCGAATTGTGAGAATTAGAAATAATCCTGACTACTGGGTTGCCACACTGTTAGATCCCCGGTACAAAAGTAAATTTGCAGAAATTATTCCTGCCATAGAAAGGGATGCACGCATGCAGGAGTATCAGCAGAGACTGTTGCAGAATCTTACATGTGCTTTTCCACAAAATACCAGTGGTGCACGTAGTGAATCTCACAGTTCCAACTTGCCAACCGTGGGACCGTCAAGTGTTCAGCACTCAAACCGTAACAGAACCACAGTATCTGCTGGTAACATCAATTTTGCGGAATCATTTCACCACTTTTTTAGCCCATCCTTTGCAAGGCCACAGGAGACAAGAAGTCTGACACATAGTCAACGCCTAGAGACGATGGTACAGGAGTATCTCCAAGTAAACATTGAAGCCACGACTGTGTCACTGGACCCTTGCTCTTTTTGGGCTTCCAATCTGGATAAATGGTCGGAGCTAGCCACTTACGCCTTGGAGATCTTGTCATGCCCCGCAGCCAGCGTTCTGTCTGAACGTGTGTTCAGCGCTGCTGGTGGTGTGCTGACAGATAAGCGCACGCGGCTCTCCACTGATAATGTAGACAGACTCACGTTCATAAAGATGAACAAATCATGGATCCGAAACGACTTTTCTACCCCTGTGTCATCCTGGGGAGAGTAAAAGCTTGATGATTGGTTAAAATCACCCTACCAACCGTTTTAAGCTTTCAAATTACTAATCATGTTTATCTGTATCTTGACTGGAAAATAATTTGGGCTTTGTAGCAGTGTGCAGCACTGATCCTATTAGGCCATCTATAATAAGCTTCACCAGATTTAAAATTACAAATAATTTTTAGCTGCATCTAGCCCGGAAAATAATTTTGGGGCTCCGAGATGCGCAAGACACATAAGTGCCTTCTTGCTGCACTACCTGCAGCATGACCCTCATATTGTCAGAATTCGAAGTAATCATGACTACTGGGTTGCCACACTCTTAGATCCCCCAAACTTTTCGATCAACCTTTTCATTTTAATAAAGACCAAAAAAATGGTCATTTTTGAAATTATAAGCATTAGCAGGTTGTTAGAAACTGAAATCAAACAGTTTTCAACTCAAAACTTTATTCTAGGTGATGTTACATTTTCACATAGGACCCCTTGTTCGAAAGGAGCTTCTGAACTCTCTCGTCCATTGAATTTGTCAGGTTTTGGATGGTTTCTGCTTCAATTGTTTTGCATGAGGACAGAATACCCTCCCAGAGCTGTTGCTTAGATGTGAACTGCCTCCCGCCATCATAGACACTCCTTTTAATCATGCTCCAAAGGTTCTGAATGGGGTAGAGGTCAGGGGAGCATGGGGGTCACACCATAAGTTTGTCCCCTTTTATGCCCATATCAGCCAGAGATGCAGATGTTTTATGTGCAGCATGAGATGGTGCATTATCATGCAGAAAAATGATCTTGCTGTGAAATACACGGTTCTTCTTCTTGAACCATGGCAGGAAGTGCTGTTTGAGAAAATCCACATACATTATGGAGTTCATCTTTAGCGCCTTCAGGGATCCTAAAGGGGCCGACAATCTCTCTCCCCATGATTCCAGCCCAAAACATTACTCCACCTCCTCCTTGTTGGCGCTGTAGCCGTGTTTGCGTGGGGTGTCCATCAACCAGCCATCCTCCACTCCATTCATCTGGACCATCGAGCGCTGCACGGCACTCATCCGTGAACAAAACAGTTTTGAAATCAGTCTTCATGTAATGTTTGGCCCACTGGAGCCGTTTCTGCTTGTGTGAAGTGGATAGAGGAGGTCGACAGGATGGCGTATGCACAGCTGCAAACCTCTGAAGGACCCTGCATCTTGTTGTTCAGGGGACGTTGGAGGCACAAGCAGCTTCAAAAACTTGTCTGCTGCTATGACAAGGCTTTTTTGCCGCTGCTCTTTCAACCTGACGTAATTGCCTGTAGGAAAGAGTCCTCAATTTGCCCTTATCAGCACGCACACGTGTGTACTGTGAATCAGCTACATACTTCTTGATTGCCAAGACACTTCATCCTGATCATCGCACAATGTTGATTGTAGTCATGCCTTGACCTAAACACTCCACAATTTGTTGCTTCTCAGCAGCCGACACATCCTTTTTCTTTCCCATTTTGGCAGAAAATGTAGGCTGCTTAATAATGTGAGAGAGCCTTCTTAAGTAGTCTTGCCTTTCATTGGACACACCTGCCAAACTAATTAGCACAGGTGTCTGCAATTGCTTACAGTGATATAAAGAGCCCTGACACACATCACCATCAATGAGTTTAACTGACAAACAAACAAATTCTTCCCTTATCACTCCTAAACACTTTTTGCATAATAATTTGGAACGCGGTGTACATGTGCTTTTCCACAAAACACCAGTGGTTCACGTAGTGAATCTTACAGTTCTAACTTGCCAACCGTGGTCTGTATGGAATTGTTCAATAAAGGGCCCAAAATTAAGATAACATAGATGGGAGAGGTCTCTATGAATAGGAATTCCTAAGTATTTGATACCCTGTGAGGGCCAGGCAAAGGGAAAGTTGGACTGGATGGAATCCTATATGGATTTAGGGAGGGAGACATCGAGGGCCTCAGACTTCGCTGCATTGATTTTAAAATTTTACCATGTAACAAAGTGATCTATTTCAGCCATAACAGCAGGGATGGATATATGTGATTGAGTGATATATACTAGGACATCATCAGCAAATAGAGAGCACTTGTACTCGGTGCCTCCCACCTCAATCCACCTAATATTGGGGTTATGGCGAATTGATGAGAGCAGGTGCTCCCTCACTAGGATGTATAAGAGAGGGGACAGAGGACATCCCTGCCTTGTCCCATTGGTGATTGTGAAAGGTGATGAAAATGTTCTGACGCACCCCCTGGGCCTTGGGACACCCGGAGCCGGACCCTTTTTGGTGGATGCTGGTGGTTGTAGTCTTCGTGGCGGCGATCCGGTTCCGTGGCTCAGGGCGGTCAAACCAGTGGCGGAACTATTTATGTGGTTTTGATGTTTAAATGTCCGACTACGCCACCCGTGGATTGCGGTCAGAGTGAACCGCCGCTACAGGGCAGACCGCTAAGGCTGCTGTTGTGGGTGCAGCAGAGCGTAGCATAACTCCCCACGGGAGGAGTATAGCCTCAGGGCAGTGTATGCGGAGGATGGGGGTGATGGTGCAGGGCAGCACCAGTAACGACACGGAGTCAGTGATGCAGCTCAGGGCCTTTACTCACAGTTCTTATTATCCAGACCACGTCTGCAGGTAACGGCTGCCCACGTCGTACTGTGCTCACCAGGTGAGGGGCTCAGACAACTCCCAGATAACTTTGGAGCGCTTCACAGGACCCCCTTTGTGTGTCCTTTGTCTGGCCTTTCTTACCAACACTTCTGTCCGGCTGCCTCGGGCCTCCTCTTGGTAAACTTGGCGCCAGTTTCCCTGACCCTATGTGGTGCCTTCCTAGCGGGTGGAGCAAGGGGCTGCGCCACATAAAATGTCAGAGCCTCCGGTTTCTAGCTGAGGGTCGTTTCCTGCCTCCACTAGTTCGGGGACCGGTCTCCCCCTTTGGCCTGACCCCTCCACGCAGGTGGATTCGGGCGTGCGGTGGCGACTCGCCCGTCCGCACCCCTGGGATCCCTTCATTCCTCGTTCCTGGAGCCTTCTCCGCTCCTCTTCCTTCCTTCTCCCTCTTGCAGGCCTGGGCCTCTGTTACTAGGCCCGCCTCCGGAGCAGAGCTCATGCAGAGCCCCTGCTCCCTGCCACTTCTGCTCAGACTTCTCTGCACTGAACTAAGATGGTGCCCACCTTTTATACTCCCTTCTCAATGCACCCAGGAACTGCTTCCTCCCTGCTCCTGCACTGCAGGGTTCCCCTTCCTCAGTGTTCCCTCCCCCCACTCCAGCCAGGGACAGGGACTGTCGTGCCCATCTCAGGGGCATATTGGTCTCCCTGCCCCACGGCAATGTGGTGTAATGCATGCAGGTGTCGGGTCCTGATCCACACTCCATCCTTACTGAGAGTGAGATATCACACCTCTGGGTGAGGTGCAATACGTCTGTAGCAACCGAGCCCTCGGTGCTACAGTTCCATTTATCTTCAGCCTAGGTGACGTATTGTGATACAGGGCCGTGATTTTGGCTATAAAAGGGTCCCCTAGACCCCTACCCCAAGATTTTTAAGAGAATCATATATGGCGTGCCAGGAGACTCTATGGAATGCTTTCTCAGCATCCAACGAGAGTATCTACTTACAAATTTTTAACTGCATCTAGCCCAGGAAATACTTTGTGCCTAGTAGCAGTGTCTGCTAGTCAGCGGATTATCCCGGCTGTTAAGCAAGCTACACCACCTGTAGTTTGGACACTTAATTTTTTCAAAGGAAATGCTTCGGGACCACGGGATACTCAATGAAGAGCATCAGGAGGCACCCCAAGGCATAGGGGCTGGGACTGGCACTAGGATGCCTTGCGGTGGACAGCCGAGCTCGATCCTTATAAAAGCTTTTTAACTGCAGCAGCTTTAGTGGACGCTACTGGAGCTGGAATTACGCGGCTGCTGGCATGAGACTTGCCCTCCAATAGATCCTTGTAAATGGATTTAAAGTGTATTCATTCAAATTAGAGGGACAATTTAAATTAAAAAGCTTAGAGCTGCCTCCACCACAGGGGACCTCTCTCGACCCACCAGCGGACAGGCACCAGTATTGGGAGAGGGGGGCTGGCCGTCAGGGTTCACCGCGGCTCTGGCACAAACCCGGCGACACGGAGGTGGCACGGGCAGGAGCGGACTGGCCGTCTCGGCTTCTCACTTTTTGGATTTTAGAAGGGCATGACATGCCTATATCTGTGTCTCCCCCTCCTTTTACTCCTCCACCTCTTTTCTTTTCGCATGACTATATGTACTTGTCACTTTTCCATGTGTTAGTTGTGTCTTCTGAGCAGTTTGTCAGCTTTTGGACACCTTTGAAGGTGTTTTCTATGTGTTTCTATGTGTTTTTGTTTGCCTGCCATTGGTTTTAACGGTGTTCGAAGGTGTTCGACGAACAGTTCGACGAACAGTTCGGCGAACACACGGGTGTTCGACGAACCGAACCGAACTCGAACACTACGGGGGTGGCTCAACACTAGAGGCTACACTCCTCCCGTGGGGAGTTGTACTATTCCCTGCTGCACCCACAACACCAGCCTCAGCGGTCTGCTCTGCAGCGGCGGTTCACTCTGACCGCAATCCACGGGTGGCGTAGTCGGACATTACAAAACATATAGAAGACTGCCACTGGACCGGGTTGCCACTACTACCCCCATCAGCACCGTACACTAGAAGGCCCGGTTCCGAGTACCCCACGGCCCAGGAGGCGAGTCAATAGCAGCTTGCACATGTTCACACTTGCTTTATTCTGTTCTGAGGTGCTGGTCAGTTATTTTGTTTTTTGTAAAAATTAATCCTAATCCATGTTTGTAAGATTTCAGTAGTAGCAAGGAGGTTTCAGGTTTAGCCAGTTTCAGATTGTCTTGACTACTCCTCCTCTTAATCCCACGAGAGACACATCTTTATAGCCAGTGGAATTTGTCACAGAGTGCATCTTCTTACAGTCACCACTGTACTTACGAGAGCTTCAATCAAGATATCTTGAGTAAACAGTATTTACTTCATACTGGTTAAACATGAGATACAATTCAGTGTCACACAGTCAGTGTGGTGCTGACATAACACATTCAGGAAAAAAGGAAACACACAGGAAGTAAAAACAACCAACAATAGAGAGCTTTCCTCCCACATTTACAGCTAGCATATAACTTTACACACTATCGCCATCTGCTGTCTGGTTAGTATAAAGTCCTCCTTTCACTTATAATAAGTCCTAATCTGTTGTATATGCCAACATTGTATATGCCAACAGAATTTAGTGCAGATTTTTTATATTCCTATTTGATCTGGCTCAAAATGATTTCTTTTTGTTCCAGAAGGTTCAGTCTCATAAGATCCCCATATTTACTGCAGAACCAGTAGATCAAGGGGAATCTAGTGCAGAATTATTATAGCATACTATATATCCATATGATCTAGAAAAGTCCAGTACAAAATGGGGAATTTAGCAATCTCAAATGTAGTTTATTTGAAATGCAATCCAAGATATGTAACGTTTCGGTCTAATACTAAGACATTCATCAGACAGATTGCTATTTGGATGATGTGTTGGGAAATAGCGCTATATAGAAAAGGGTAGCAGCCCAACGATCAGCGCCCTAATATCTGCCACTTCCAGATGATCCCATAAAGTTCAGTGTAGATTTATTATAGCCTCAGGAGAGGGCAATGGGTATTTATAACATTGAACTATAATGTAGACAGGTCAACTGTGTGCTTGTTGCAGTACTATGACATCAAGAGTAAAAATTCAAAAAAGGGTTTTTACAATCGCAGGAGATCCATAGGAGTGGAATACGGATTTAATATAAAGCACAGATTTATTATAGGATATTTAGAGAATACTTCGCAGCCAAACTTTCTGCACCCCTTACATCAGACGATCGATGTAATACGTAATGTGAAGATGAAACTCCATCCATTATGTGGAATCAGTATAGCAGAACTACGCACAATGCACAGCCATTACATATAATCATTAGAGTATGAAACCCTCATCATTAAACTACAAAAGTGTTTTGTTCTCTTCTTCAAAAGAACAGTGCGTATTTGTGCTGAATATCAGACAGCAACAAGATAGTGCCGACATGACTGTTGATCCCGGGGGAAAAAGACTATTCAGATAAATCTATTCTCCTTGTCAACTCTTTACTTGAAAAAAAATAAAAGAATCTTTATAGAATGAGTAAATCTTTTGAAACTGCCAATTTGCCACCTTTGTGGCATTTTTCCCAAAAATTTAACTTGTGGTAAAACGATTTGCCACAAATTACAAGTACTGCAAAGTCACCAATTACTCTGAAAACTTGTGTGTAATAGTTTGAGGTTTCCTAGGCCTGCTTCAAGCTCAAACACAGGCTTACTAATGACAAAGTGACCTCAACATATCTGGCTATGGGTAAATGGATGGTAGAGGCTTTTCATTGCTGTCCTGTCATACACAATCTGTGATTTTTATTCAGTGTTGTAAAGCTTTCTATCCTCTCACTATCCAGATTCACTGCAAAGCAGCTGCTTCAATCCCTGCCTCTGCTTTTATACAGACAACAATTGTCCTTCCTGATTGGCTGCTCTATACCCTATTATGTAATAGTAGCAAAGCATTTTGGGGAGGCCTGCGTGGCTGTGCTTGAAATTTTCTATTTTGTGTAAAGGGGTGGTGGGAATTTTTTTGATACGCACAAATCGAATCACAAATTGTTTGAATTCGCCAGGTCCAGGGAATTTCCTAAAATTCTCTACATTCTGAAAACCTCTGACTCAGCTGAACTTGTATTAATCATCCAAAACTTGTCTTTTAGTAAGATAGACTCCTCAAAAAAGATGGACAGAGTGCATGATATATTGTGAGACTAAACATTTGCTGTAAAAAAAAATCTGTACATGAGGTAGTATTATAGAACTTATATTCTTGTACAAAGGATTCAATATTATAGTAATAGTTACATTCTTGTAAATAGGGGGCAGCATTATAGTAGTTTTATTCTTGTACATAGGGGTCAGTATTATAGTAGTTATATTCTTGTACATAGGGGACAGTATTATAGTAGTTATATTCTTGTACATAGGAGCAGTATTATAGTAGTTTTATTATTGTACATAGGGGACAGTATTATAGTAGTTATATTCTTGTACATAGGGGACAGCATTATAGTAATTATATTCTTGGACATAAAAGCAGCATTATAGTAGTTATATTCTTCTACATAGGGGCAGTATTATAGTAGTTATATTCTTGTACATAGAAGGCAGTATTATAGTAGTTATATTCTTGTATATAGGGGCAGTATTATAGTAGTTATATTCTTGTACATAGGGGGCAGTATTATAGTAGTTATATTCTTCTACATAGGGGGCAGTATTATAGTAGTTATTGTGTTGTACATAAGGGCAGTATTATAGTAGTTATATTCTTGTACATAGGGGACAGTATTATAGTAGTTATATTCTTGCACATATTTGCAGTATTATAGCAGTTATATTCTTGTAAATAGGAGGCAGTATTAAAGTAGTTTTATTCTTGCACATAGGAGCAGTATTATAGTAGATATATTCTTGTATATAAAGGACTGTATTATAGCAGTTATATTCTTGTACATAGGGGGCAGAGTTATATTAGATGTATTATTAATCAAAAAGGTCATTGTGAGGCTCACTTGGTAAGATGGATTCAATAAGCCACAGGTCAGGGTATGCACATAAACTAAGGGTTACAGAACAGCAGCAAGGACAAGGAAAATGGACTATACTGGATAGCATGCAATAAAGCGGACCAGGACACATTGAAAGCCACAGGAGATTACAGAGATGATTACAGTATAACTTGAATAGTCTCTAAATACCCGTTCTTAATGCTTCTAGCATACAACTGGCAGCAGCAAGCAGCAAGCCTGAGGAACAGAATGATAATTTATTTATGAAAACAATCCAGAAAACAAGAAATGTTTTGGTATGTAATTTGACCTTCATCAGTCTCCAGATTGATTTCAGAATAAGCGCATGTACAGTGCTGAGAGAGTAATGGACATGAGGACACCGCATTACACTCTCAGCGCTGTACATGCGGTTATTCTAAAATCAATCCAGAGACTGCTGAAGGTCGAAATACAGACCAAAACGTTTCTTATTATCTGGATTATTTTCAGAAATAAACTATCATTCTTTTGAATCACACATGAGTGCCAAGTTTTCTAAATATGCATAGTAAAATAGACTGACATGTTTCCAGCGACTGTATCGCACTTAGTCATAGTCTTTGACTCAGGCCTGCAGGTTAACAACTAGTTAACACATAATTTGGTTTATGCATTACAAATGGTTGTATATACGAAATAGTTGAAACAGCATATAAATGGGTTCACATAGTAAAATATTCTGATCCCTTTCTTGTGGCTGTATCATCCTTAGTCACACACTCACAGTCTAAAGAGGTCTACATTTGTGAATCTAACATGGTAAGATAAATTGACGTGTTTTCGGCAACTATATCGCCCTTAGTCCTAGTCTTCAGATACCGTCACCGGAAACCCGTCAGTTTATTCTACCATGTTAGATTCACAAATATAGACCTCTTAACTGTGACTAAGGGTGGTATAGTAGTTGAGAACGCATCAGTATATTTTACTATGTGAACCTATTCACAGCACGAAGTAGAGTTTTAGGTGCAATTGTAAAATTAAGACAAGGCTCTTGACAATATATTGTAACACATTTATATTTTCCAGAAGACTCTGAAACCGAATTGTTGGTTGTGAGCAAATTTAGCCCTAGGAAGCAAAAAAAGCAAATTTTCTTGATGGGAGTTTGAATAAATTTGTAAATATTGTTTAATAGACTGATTGATTCTCTCAATTTGCCCATTACTTTGAGGCGGAGGAGAAGTCTAAGGAGATCTTTAAATTCTTGCAGAGCACCCTCCAGAACCTGGAAACAAATTGAACACCACAGTCAGAGGTTATGCAAGCTGGGAGAATGTGGGACTGGAAAACATTTGCAACTGTGGAACAGTGGAACTGTGGAACAGATGGGCGTCCAGATAACTTGTGCCTCAGGAAGTCCATAGAAATCTCAGCTTTGGCCTCTTGTTGTATAGTAAGAAGCTGAAGAGAACGAAGAGGTGCTTGACATGAGGATTTGAACTGTGCACACTGAGTGCAAGATGGAATGAATTCTTTGATGTCTGTTTCCATTTAGGTCAACAGTAAAAACGAGAAAGGAGTTCTGCAGTTTGCTTAACTCCTTTGGGACTGGAGATAAGACAAGAGTGTGCCCAAGATAAGACTTTCTGGCAGAGTGCTTTTGAGGCTAGAGAACATACATTAGGTGGAGAATTGGAAGAAGAGATGGTAGCAAGAATTTGTTCATGTTCAATTATATGAGAGGGCACATTTTTAGAGGCATCACAATGATCAAAGGACCTGGACAGGGCATCAGCCCTGGGTTTTTTCTTAGCTAGACTGTAGGTGAGGATGAAGACAAACCGTGAGAGAAGAATTACCATTGAGCTTGGCAGGATATTGAAAATATTCAAATTCTTTATGTTGAAAATAGGTAGTAACTGGGAACTTAGCTCCTTCAAGTGTCGTCATTGCTCTAGAGCTTTTTATATGGCTAAGAGCTGATGGTCACCAATTGAGTCATTCCATTCTGTTGGAGAGAATTTCTTGGAGAAGAATCCGTAGGCATGATTTCTTGATTCAGAGGAATTTTTTGAGACAACTGCTTCTACACCAATAGCAGAGGCATCCACTTTAAAGAACAACAGTCTGTTGACACCAGGATATTGTAGTATTGAAGCAATGGAAAAACAAGATTTAAGTTACTTGAAGGTTTGAACAATGAAATCTGACCAGTTCCGAGAATTAGCGCTTTCCGATTTAGGGTTGTAAGAGGAACAACTATTTGAGAGTAAATTTAATGAACTAGAGTTAAAAAGTTTGCAAATCCGAGGACTCTTTGGAGAGCTTTGAGACCAATAAGTTGTGGCCAATCCAAAATAGCAGAAACTTTCTCTAGATTTATACAATGACCCCAGATGAGGTGATGTATCCGAAAAATGGTGTTCAAATAAATATTGTCCCAACTTGGCATAAAGATGGTTTTGGCACAGTCTCCTAAGAATAGAGCAGACATGAAGATAATGTGAGTCTAGATCTCTGGTGAAGATTAGGATATCATGAAAGATCTCATTAACTGGAATACAGCCAGTGTGTTGCATAATCCAAAAGGCATGACAAAATATTCATAGTGACCATCACGGGTGTTGAACACCATTTCCATTTGTCACTCTCATTAACCGGTTCCCGACCGCCCACTGTAGATAAACGTCGGCGCTTGCCGGGCTCTGTGCAGTGCCGACGTTTAAAAACGGTGGGTGGTCTCGCAGTGCTCAGGACCCCCAGGGTCCTGCAAGCACTGCGATTCCGGTGCAGAGCGTTAGCTCTGACAGGGTACATCATCGGGACCTGATTAGATCAGGTCCCAGTGATGTTAACCCTTTGCTGTCTTCTATATGCTGTGATCTATAGTGATCACGGCATATAGGAGACAGCAGGAACAGAGGGGGTCGTCATACTTACCTCCGAAGACCTCCGTTTCCTTCCAGGACCTGGGGTTGCTATGGCAGCTGGAGGTCACATGACCGCCTCCAGCTCTGCCATATATGGTGTCCTTCCTGTCTGACTTCAGCCTGTATGTAGCTGATGCCAGACAGGAAACTGACTGAAACAGTCAGTGAAGATCTCATATAATGTAATATATGTGTATTACATTACATGAGATCAGTGATCAGAAAAATAAAAATTAATGTCCCATACAGGGACTAAGTAAAAATGTAAAAAAAAGTAAAAAAAAAAGTTTTTAAACTATTAAAAAAAAAAATCACAAAATAAATAAATATAAATAAATAAAATATTAAACCAATAAATCCGTAAATTATTACAAAACCAAAAAAAGTACACATATTTGGTATCGCCGCGTCCGAAACAACCCGAGCTATAAAACTGTCACACTAATTAACTCCTTCTGTGCACACCGTAATAAAAATAAATAAAAAACGAAGAAAAAAAATATGCTTTTTCATCATATCGCCAAACAAAAAGTGGAAAAAAATGCAATCAAAAAGCAGAATAGAAATAAAAATGGTACCACTGAAAACGTCATCTTGTTCTGCAAAAAAAAGCCGCCATACAGCTCCATCAGCCAAAAAATAAAAAAGTTATAGTGCTCAGAATAAAGCAATGCAAAAAAAATATTTTTTTTTCTATAAAATTGTTTTATTGTGTAAAAGCGCCAAAACATGAAAAAAATACAGTAAGTGTAGTATCGCTGCAAACGTACTGACCCGAAGAATAACGCTGCCTGATCACTTTTACCACACGCAGAACGGCATAAAAAAAAACTCAAAAAACAATTCCTGAAGTGTTTGTTTTTGTTAACTTTACCTCCCAAAAAACGGAATAGAAAGCGATCAAAAAATGTCACGTGCCCAAAAATGGTTCCAATAAAAATTTCAACTCGTCCCGCAAAAAACAAGCCATCACATGACTCTATCGGCCGAAATATGGAAAAATTATAGCTCTCAAAATATGGTGATGCAAAAACTAGATTTTGCAAAAAAAAGCGTATTTTAGTGTGTGACAGCTGTCAGTCATAAAAACCCGATATAAATCTGGTATCTCTGTAATCGCACCGACCCGAAGAATAAAGTAATCTAATCAGTTATATCACACTAGGAACGGCATAAAAAATAAATAAAACAAATATTCTTCACCTGCTACTGATTTGTTTATTATGTCTCCCAAAGATCCCAGTAAGGCTCTGCTCACATTTATCCTGTGTTCTGCGCTGAGCACTTACACCAGAGTTTCCGTGTAAATCTCTGAAATACGTGATTCAGCCAGAACCCATGACGGTAGATTCCCTGTAATGAGGCAGATATAGGCCACTGTGGATGCCGTCTAGCCTGGGATCCCACGGTGTCATTTGTTTTAGGCGTGCATAAAAGTGCGGTTGGCCACAGTTTTGTGCACTTCTGAAAAAAAGGACACCACTAAACAGAGGCCAGACGGAGTCCAGAGTAGCTCTGCTGCCTCATTACTGTGAATGGATCCTGCAGGGGTTTCATCTGAATTACATCACTTGGAAAATTAGATGGAAACCCCGATGTAAGTGCTCAGCCTAGAGCGCCGGATAAATGTTACGTAAAATGTTCCCAATAAAAGCTTCAACTCAGTCCTCAAAAAAAGCTAGTCCCCACTCAGGTCCATCATCTGTTAAAAATATAAGGGACTTCCAAGTTACTGGTAGCAGAAAGGCTCTGGAAAAGCAAAATGGTCCTTGCCCCCCAAAAGAAATTCAGAAAATTTTGTGCTCCCAAATCCAAATGCCTATTCTACAATAATTTGTTCTCCAATTGTCAAATAGCGCTCCTTCCCCCTCAAATCTCACCGTATGGCTAAGTGGTACGATACAGCCACATATGGGGTATTGACACTTTTAGAAGAAATTGTGTGACACATTTCGGCACCATTTTTACCCATTGCCCTGTGTGAAAATGTAAAATCTGAGGGTAAAACATTTTTTGTGGTAAAAATATAATTATGCTTTTTTCACTGCCCAATGGTATAAATTTAAAAATTAAAAAATGCTCACTACTTCCCTAGATGAATTCCTTGAGAGGTGTAGTTTACAAAATGGGGTCACTTGTGGGGGTTTCTGCTGTTTTGGCATGTCAGCGACTCTTCAAATGTGACATGGCGTCTGTGCCTATCCCAGCCAACATAGCGCTTCTTTCTCTTCCGAACCCTGCCGTACACCAAAGCAGTGATTTTCACCCACATATGGGGTATCGGCGTGTTCAGGAGAAATTGCACAACAAATTTCATGGTGCAATTTTTCCTGTTACCCTTATGATAATACAAAATTAGGGAATGAAAAACATTTTTTGAGGGAAAAATGTGAAAATTTTATTTTTACGGCTCAATATTATAAACTTCTGTGAAGTAGCTGGGGGTGCAAGGTGCTCACCACACATCTAGATAAGTTCCCTAAGGGGTCTAGTTTCCAAAATGGTGGCACTTGTGGGGGGTTTCCACTGTTTAGGCACATTAGGGGCTCCCCAAATGTGACACGGCGTCCGCTAATTATTCAAACAAATTTTACATTCAAAAAGTCAAATGGCGCTCCTTCCCTTTCAAACCCTGCCATGCGCCCAAACAGTAATTTGCCTCCACATATGGGGTATCGGCGTGTTCAGGAGAAATTGCACAACAAATTTCATGGTGCAATTTATCCTGTTACCCTTATGATAATACAAAATTAGGGAATGAAAAACATTTTTTGAGGGAAAAATGTGAAAATTTTATTTTTACGGCTCAATATTATAAACTTCTGTGAAGCAGCTGGGGGTGCAAGGTGCTCACCACACATCTAGATAAGTTCCCTAAGGGGTCTAGTTTCCAAAATGGTGGCACTTGTGGGGGGTTTCCACTGTTTAGGCACATTAGGGGCTCCCCAAATGTGACACGGCGTCCGCTAATTATTCAAACAAATTTTACATTCAAAAAGTCAAATGGCGCTCCTTCCCTTTCAAACCCTGCCATGCGCCCAAACAGTAATTTGCCTCCACATATGGGGTATCGGCGTGTTCAGGAGAAATTGCACAACAAATTTCATGGTGCAATTTATCCTGTTACCCTTATGATAATACAAAATTAGGGAATGAAAAACATTTTTTGAGGGAAAAATGTAAAAATTTTATTTTTACGGCTCAATATTATAAACTTCTGTGAAGCAGCTGGGGGTGCAAGGTGCTCACCACACATCTAGATAAGTTCCCTAAGGGGTCTAGTTTCCAAAATGGTGGCACTTGTGGGGGGTTTCCACTGTTTAGGCACATCAGGAGCTCTCCAAACGCAACATGGCGTCTGCTAATTATTCAGACAAATTTTACATTCAAAAAGTCTAATGGCGCTCCTTCCCTTCCGAACCCTGCCGTGCGCCCAAACAGTGGTTTTCCCTCACATATGGGGTATCAGCACGCTCAAGAGAAATTGCACAAAAAAATTTGGGGTCCATTTTTTCATGTTACCCCTGTGAAAATAAAAAAATTGGGTCTAAAGTAACATTTTTGTGAAAAAAGTTAAATGTTAATTTTTTTCTTCCACATTCCAAAAATTCCTGTGAATCACCTGAAGGGTTAATAAAGTTCTTGAATGTGGTTTTGAGCACCTTGAGGGGTGCAGTTTTTAGAATGGTGTCACTTTTGGGTATTTTCTGTCATAAAGACCCCTCAAAGTGACTTCAAATGTGATGTGGTCCCTAAAAAAATGGTTTTGTAAATTTTGTTGGAAAAATGAGAAATCGCTGGTCAACTTTTAACCCTTATAGCTCCCTAACAAAAAAAAATTTGGGTTCCAAAATTGTGCTGATGTAAAGTAGACATGTGGGAAATGTTATTTATTAACTATTTTGTGTGACATATCTCTCTGATTTAAGGGCATGAAAATTCAAAGTTTGAAAATTGCAAAATTTTCAAAATTTTCGCCAAATTTCCGATTTTTTCACAAATAAACGCAAGTGATATCGAAGAAATTTTACCACTATCATGAAGTACAATATGTCTCGAAAAAACAATGTCTGAATCAGGGGAATACGTTGAAGCGTTCCAGGGTAATTACTTCATAAACTGGCAGTGGTCAGAATTGAAAAAATTGGCCCGGTCACGAAGGCAAAAACAGGCTCTGGTGCGAAGTGGTTAATGTAGATCATCTAGAATGTCTTCCCATGAGTCTTACCACAAAAAAACTTTGTCTTACATTGTAGAATTATATTAATGGTTTCAATCTCAACTTCAAAAAGCAGCTACTGAAGTAAAATCTTTTTTGTGTCTTTGTTGTGTTTTATTATGCAAAATCGTATTATTATTCTATAGTTTTGTCACTAATTGCTTCAGCTTAAGGCTCTAATAAGGAGATACATCAACAAATGTTTTTTTTTTATCTTTTTAAACACATTGTTTGTCAAGATGAAAAGAATAATTAACGAAAATTATAACAATTATATATTATATTATAACAATTATAATAATTAACCTTAAGCAAATGTGTTAGTTTATTGAACCATGGGCTATGTGGGGAAAATAATATGAATATGTTTACATTCTTATTCTTATTTCTATGAAATATTAATCAAATATTTTTTTGCTTTGTTCTGGAAAGTAGTGAGGAAAAGTCTATAAGACTTCATACACATGGAAAGCCATGTGCAAGAAACTGTAAAGAGGGTCTCCATTAGAGTCACTGGGTGTTGCATTTGGGCTCTGTACAACTCATAGCTAGACTTGAGATCCAGTGCAAGTGCCGTCATCCCTGGGGGTAGCGCATGCGTAGATCGATAGTCCGGCTCTCGAAACATCATCAGGACTTTACTGCGCATGCTCTGACCCAGAAGTAACAGCACTTGAACAAGATCTTGGGCAAGGGAGCAGGTCACAGAGAAGACCTGTTAGTCACTGACAAGAGGCGGACAGGGAAAGAGGGAGAGAGGTCAGAGAGCTATAAGTGCAGTGTCAAGCCTCCTGCACTTGCTACTCATTTGCATAAAAATTTGCAGATGGATTTCTATAAAACGGAGACATGGACCTGTAGAACAAAAGTATGGACATAATCAAAATTACAGGGACTTTACATAGATTTAGTTAGTTTAGAATCTAAAAACCTGCTGACAGGTTCACTTTAAAAGTCTAGGATTTTCTTTAATCCCTTCCTGACATATGACGTACAGCTACTTCATATGTCGAGTCCCTGACTTTGATGCGGGCTCACAAACTGAGCCTGCATCTTTCCCGGCAGATGATTTCTGTATTATTCAATTATTCTCCTTTGAAAGCCAGTCTGTAGCTGGCATTCATAGCAGACCGTGATTTTTGCTATATATAGTAGTGCTGATTACTTTTTTTTTGGCTGCTGCAACATTGCAATAAAATGCAATAAGAGGCGATCAAAACATTATATCTACCTCAAAATGGTATTAAAAAAATCTTCAGCACAGGGTGCAAAAAAATAGCCCCACACAGCCCCCTATCTCGAAAACTAAAATTGTTTTGGGTCTCAGAAAACAGTGACAAAAGCAATTTTCTTTTTTTTTTTTTTTACAAATTTCCCCCCAAAATTTTCACCACTTGAATGAAAAAAAACCCGATACATTTGGTATCTGCATGCTCTTCCTGGCCTGGAGAATCATAATGGCACTTCAGTTTTACCATATAGTGAACATGGTAAATAAAAAAATAAAAACCAATTTTGGAATTGCACTTTTTTTGCAATTTCAATGCACTTGGAATTTTTTCCTGCTTTCCAGTGCATCACATGATAAAATGAATGGTTTTATTCAAAAGTATAATTCGTCTCGCGAAAAACAAGCCATGTGGCTATGTGGATAGAAAAATAAAATGTGGCTCTTGGAAGAAGGGGAGGAAAAAATGAAAATATGGATACTGGCCGCAGCGTGAAGCGGTTAATCAGTCTTTTTATTTTGGATGTGCTGGATCAATAATGGTTGAGATGTAGAAGTCAAAGCAGCTTTCTGCAAACTTGGGTTAGAAAATAATAATGAATTTAAAGGGGTAATCCAGCACTTATTTTCTTCTACAGGACTAAGTACTTATCGGCAGGTAGTCGCTAACTACCTGCCTGTTCTATCTTTCTTGGCTTGGCAAAAAATGGATGCTGGCACGTTTAGGCAGGCTGCGCTGCGGGAATGAAGAGCCTTGGGATTCCAAAATGGTTTTTAGTAACACTAATGCGTTTCTGCCTCAGACTGGGTCTATTGATGGCAGCATTGTTGTAAAACCAACAACTTGGAATATTTTTAGGGAAAAAACAAGTTTGTCTATTTTCTATAATATAACCCCAGGATCATTAAATATGTGCAGTATTTATGAGCCTGGATTTGTATTCCATCAGCTGGAAGATGGGTTGTAACAGGTGCTAACCTGTTAACTCTGTTATATGGAATATTCGAAGTAAATCAGATTTGTGTAATTGGGTTATTACTTCCTTTTCACCCAGTAATGATATTATAGCAGGTAACATTGTTACAGCAGGATGAAAAGGCAATGGAACATGGTAGAAATTGTTAGAGTTGAAGGCGCCCTATATAAATAATGGTCACTTGTGATTAACCTCTGCAGAACTAAAGCAATTTTTCATACTAGACATAGTTTGGCTTTTGCCCATGGTCCAGTCCTTGCTTAGGAGCCACATGCACTCGAACGTCTATTGTGATCACTGTATTAGCTGTAGCTGAACAAGGATGGTAAATATTACATTGAATGTGTTGAAGATACATGTGAATGATCTCATACTTGATGATGGCATTGTGCTTCGAATATCATGTCAGGAAACAAAAAAAAAAGAGGCGCAATGTAAAAAGCGAAAGCGAGAAATAAACAGGATAACACATCTCATTTAGAGGACCCACATTGCCTGTAACTGCAGTTAGAGTCTTGATACTCTTAAGTCCCCAATACACATTAGATGGCTGTCAGCTGAATGATCCTTTGGCCAAATATTCAGCCGACAGCCATCTTGACTCTCCCATACTCAATGCGGCTCTTTCGGCCTAGCACTACAGTGTTCTCTAAGAGAGGACTGTTGACAGACACGTCGGCCAGCAACTTAATTCTAGTAGAACAATGCAATTGACAGGCCGAAAATCAGACTTCAAGATCAACACCAGACATTTGACCATCAGCCAAACTCATCAATATCAGCCGCTTCGGCCAACATCTAATGTATATGGGGGCCCTTAGGGCTCCAGGACTTTATTTTCAGAAGAACAAGGAAAAGAAACTGTAAAAAAGAGAAATTTAGAGGGGTATAATAATAAAGTAGTATAGAAATGTAGGATTGGGTGGAATTTGTGACAAGAGGTCAAAAAAATATCAGTAGTATATTGAACGCCATATGCACAGATAGCAATTTTTCCTGCTGTATAATGACAAGATATCTATGCAATGTGATTTTGTCTGTGAATTTGCTCTGATTTAAATTCAGCCATATGTAACTTTCTTAGATTGATATTAAGAGGGGTGACTTGAAATCACAGTGACCCATGTCACAATACATATTTTAGAGTCACAGATGTGACAAATCTGTCCTTGTCACACAAAATTGTGAACTATGTTTTGTAAGTGCTTTTGAAATGATGAGGGTAAAATGGAGGTCAGCGCCAAAATGAGCGTCGGGGTGGGTGCCACACAGCTGAGGGTCTCTTTATCTTTTTCTTGCAGTAAGTAGAGTTTATACTATTATTTGTTTTGTAACAATGCTACTCACTTGGGAGCGATCTGAGGTATCAGAGGAACCATTTTTATTTAAAGTCCGGCTGGTTTATTTCAGTCCTCATAAACCACATCATAGGAAAACTTAAATACAGCCTTTTTCCACCACAAAGTGAACATAAAGTAACAAGTTCATACAATAGTCCATACAATAGTCCAGCTTTTTAGTCCTTTAGCAAAGGCACTCAATCCAGGAGATCTGCACACTTCCATACACACAGCCATAGCAGCTATTTTACCATGAAGGCCTGCTGCACAAAGTCTCCTCTTAACAGTTGTTGAAGAGATGTGTCTGCTGCTAGAACTCTGTGTGGCATTGACCTGGTCTCTAATGCGAGCTGCTGTTAACCTGCGATTTTTGAGGCTGGTGACTCGGATAAACTTATCCTCAGAAGCAGAGGTGACTCTTGGTCTTCCTTTCCTGGGGCGGTCCTCATGTGAGACAGTTTCTTTGTAGCGCTTGATGGTTTTTGCAACTGCACTTGGGGACACTTTCAAAGTTTGCCCAATTTTACGGACTGACTGACCTTCATTTCTTAAAGTAATGATGGCCACTCGTTTTTCTTTACTTAGCTGCTTTTTTCTTGCCATAATACAAATTCTAACAGTCTATTCAGTAGGACTATCAGCTGTGTATTCACCAGACTTCTGTACAACACAACCGATAGTCCCAACCCCATAAGGCGAGAAGTCCCACTTATTAAACCTGACAGGGCACACCTGTGAAGTGAAAACCATTTCTGGTGACTACCTCTTGAAGCTCATCAAGAGAATGCCAAGAGCGTTCAAAGGAGTCATCAAAGCAAAAGGTGGCTACTTTGAAGAACCTAGAATATAAGACATATTTTCAGTTGTTTCACACTTTTTTGTTAAGTATTTAATTCCACATGTGTTAATTCATAGTTTTGATGCCTTCAGTGTGAATGTACAATTTTCATAGTCATGAAAATACAGAAAAATGTTTAAATGAGAAGGTGTGTCCAAACTTTTGGTCTGTATTGTATATATATATATATATGCATATGTATATATACAGGTGCATCTCACTAAATTAGAACATCATCAAAAAGTAAATTTATTTCAGTTCTTCAATACAATAAGTGAAACTGATATATTATATGGAGTCATTACAAACTGAGTGATCTATTTCAAGTGTTTATTTCTGTTAATGTTGATGATTATGGCTTACAGCCAATGAAAACACAAAAGTCATTATCTCAGTAAACTAGAATACATTATAACAACAGCTTGAAAAATGTTTTTAAAATCCGAAATGTTGGCCTACTAAAATGTATGTTCAGTAAATGCCCTCAATACTTGGTCGGGGCTCCTTTTGCATCAATTACTGCATCAATGCGGTGTGGCATGGAGGCGATCAGCCTGTGGCACTGCTGAAGTGTTATGGAAGCCCAGGTTGCTTTGATAGCAGCCTTCAGCTCGTCTGCATTGTTGGGTTTGGTGTCTCTCATCTTCCTCTTGACAATACCCCATATTCTCTATGGGGTTAAGGTCAGACGAGTTTGCTGACCAATCAAGCACAGTGATACTGTTGTTTTTAAACCAGGTATTGGTACTTTTGGCAGTGTGGACAGATGCCAAGTCCTGCTGGAGAATGAAATTTCCATCTCCAAAAAGCTTGTCGACAGAGGGAAGCATGAAGTGCTCTAAAATTTCCTGGTAGACGGCTGCGCTGACTTTGGTCTTGATAAAACACAGTGTACCTACACCAGCAGATGACATGGCTCCCTAAACCATCACTGATTGTGGAAACTTAACACTAGACCTCAAGCAGCTTGGATTGTGTGCCTCTCCACTCTTCCTCCAGACTCTGGGACCTTGATTTCCAAATAAAATACAAAATGAACTTTGCATTTACTTAGTGTCAATGACTGCCTTCTGGACATCCGTTAAGTCAGCCGTCTTCACCATGATTGTGGAGCCTACTGAAACAGACGAAGGGACCTTTTTAAATGCGTAGGAAGCCTTTGCAGGTGTTTTTTGTTAATTATTCTAACTTAACCGAGTTAATGACTATTGTGTTTTAATTGGCTGTAAGCCATAATCATCAACATTAACAGAAATAAACACTTGAAATAGATCACTCTTTTTATAATAACTCTATATAATATATGAGTTTCACTTTTTGTATTGAAGAACTGAAATAAATTAACATTTTGATGATATTCTAATTTAGTGAGATGCACCTGTGTGTATATATATATATATATATATATATATATATATATAATTCAAGCCACAGCTTCCATAACTTCATGGTTGACCCACGGTGACAGTCTACATATTTCTCTCCTGGAATGGATATTTTTCTAGAACAATCTGTCAAATAGCTCTGGAGAAATTTTTTAATGTTTTGATTTTAGTAGGGTACATAACCTAACATATGGAAGACTCTGAAACAAACCAATGCAAGGATATTTTTTTGCTAATAATATAAAAGTGATATGCAACCACAATTCTAAAAAACTGGGATGATGTGTAAAGAAAACAAGAATGTATTGATTTAGAAATCTCCTATAACCATATTTTATTCACAACAGAACATATGACAAAGATCAGAATGTGAACATTAGACATTTTTCTATTTCATTTAAAAAAATGTACTCATTTATAAATTTATGGCAGCAGCACATCTCAAAAAAGTTGGGACAGACCTGTGTCTTTCATTGTGTTGCATCCCCTCGTCTTTTTACATGTCTGTAAAGTCTGTAAGCATCTGGGAAGTGACAAATCCCATTACTTCAGTTTTGGGTGAAGAATGTTGTCCCATTCTGGTCTGATGTAGTATTCTCACTGCTCACAGTCCTGGGTCTTCTTTGACCAATTTTTTGCTTCATAATACACCAAATGTTTTCTATTGGTGAAAGGTCTGGATGGCAGGTGGCCTTTTACATAGTTACACAAGTTGAAAAAAGACCTAGATCCATCAACTTCAACATTTCTCCACCAGTTATGCATGCTTTATCACTAAATTATCTATAATCCATGTCATTTTTGCTGAGGAAAGCACCAAGCCCTTTTTTAAAAGCTGTTATAGTATCTGTCATTACTACCTCTTGTTGTAAGGCAATTCACAGTCTGACTGCTCTAACGGTAAAGAACCCTTTCCTGTTTAGCTGTGGGAATTGCCTTTCTTTCACCTGTAGTGAGTGTCCCCTGGTCCTTAGTATGGTCTTTGGAAGGAATAAGTCATGTGCCAGTCCTTGTACTGACCACACATGTATTTATACACATAAATGAGATCTCCTCTGAGCCTAAATAAGCCCAACTTTACCAACCTCTCATCATATCACAGGACTTCCATCCCTTGTAATAATCTAGTTGCCCTCCTTTGAACTGACTCTAACTTCCGAATATCCTTTTTAAAATGTGGAGTCCAAAACTGGATCCCATATTCTAGATGTGACCTTACAAATGATTTATAAAGGGGTAATAATACATTAGGATCACAGGATTTTATCTCTCTTTTTATACACCCTATAATCTTGTTTGCTTTTGCGGCTGCTGCTTGACATTAAGTACTGCTGCTCAGCTTTCATGTTACCAGAATACTCAAGTCTTTCTCTTCTTCTGTAGTCCCGAGTATTCTTCCATTTAATGTACATGCAGCAATGGGATTACTCTGTCCTCGGTGCATTACCCTACATTTATCAACATTAAACCTCATCTGTCCAGTCTTTGCCAATTCAGACATCTTATCCAGATTTTTTTGTAATATTGTACTGTCACAGTCTGTTTTCAATATCCTACATACCATAGTTTGGTGTCGACAACCACTACCTGAGAATACATATACCTCAAGGAGAAAGAAATGTGAACATAGGTCAAAAAAGTAATACATCTTTAGATACAAATTAAACACTCCTGGAAGAAGCTGAGCTAAACGAGTGTCACTGTGAAGGGACCCGGTGCTCCATCTTATTGTGGCAGCTAACATCATTTTAAGGTAGTATTTTCTATCCTAATTAGCCACTTTAGCCTGCTACAAGCCCACAATTGTTTTGTAGTTTAGTGATTTATATATATTTTTGTGGATTATCTTGTGACATCTATTTTGGCTGACATGGTTCCATTTTGTCAGAAAAAATTGGCACTCCAATTATATCATGCAGAAGACATATTGTGAAAAAAAGATCCAATTTGTTGCCAATACACAATTAACGTTTGAGCCGTTTATTGACCTTCCTCAGAACTATAGAAAAAAAAAACAATATATTACTGTAAGTATATTATACGAAAAAGAAAAACAAAATACATAGATATATGGCAATATATAAAGGAAATAAGCAATTGTAATGCAATAAGAGATCCATTCATATGATAATCCATAGCAGATAAGAAAATTAACTCATGTCACACAGTGAAGTATATAGTCTCATATAATGGTATAATGTTGCTATAAATCATCAAGAGTGAAAAAGAAAAGGAAATTGCAGAAATCACCATTACCAAAATGTTGAGACAAAATGGGCATGATTGAAAGCAAGCTGAAAAGAAATATAATACCATATTAGTATAAGAAAAGGAAAATGCTCCATAGAGTTCACACTAAAACATAGCAAAAAAGGTCTCCTGTTAACCCTGTTCCAACTTTTTTGAGATGTGTTGCTGCCATCAAATTGTAAATAAGTTTTTCAAATGTGAAGGAAAAATGTCTAACTTTCAACTTCTGACATATGTTTTCTATATACACAACTTTTTTGGAATTGGGATTGTATATTTTGTCAACCCTTTCTGCATATTTACTGAGAAATTACTGCTACTCATAACTCATACATGACCAGTTTCAGAGACCTGATGGTGGTCTCCATAAGTAGAACTTATACTTTCACCAAAGGTAGATTACACTTGCCTGACCAAGGACCCTCTATGTGATGATGGTGCGTAGGTTGTCTAATTCTTTCTCTGTTTGTGGTACTGAGCGCTGCTGATTGCTCTGCTTTCCCTTTATTGTTTCTAAGCCTTGTAGATTATTTTAAGGAGACCTCTTAAAAGTATTAAGAGGCTTTTTATTCCTCCTACGCTGAAGTCATTGAAGAAGGGCCACTTCCAGAACAATGCCTTATCTAATACCTTCTTAAGAGCATTTTCTCAAAATATTATTAATTTTGGTTACTGAGTTTATGGTCCGCCATCAAGCACAATAATCCTGCATAAACTATGTAGATATGTATCAGTATAAGGTAATGAATATCACAATATGAATAAGGGCCGAGCAGGACTGGGTCCTGAATATGGATACCCAGCAAATGGGAAGCTATATAAATGTAATGTCTTGCTTAAAGGAAGGGAGGTGCAGAAACGTGAAACTTAATTGAAAAAAATGACCTGGAGTAGAAGATGGTATGCATGCAAAATAGGAATGAACCAAGATAACGGTGAAGAAGACCCTAGGTTTGAACAAGATCAATCTTCCTACAGATCGTTCATCCATCAATTCGCCATGGCTTGAGATGAAGGCCGTTAAAGAAAAAAACAAACATATCTTGAGGCACACAGTGTGCTGTTGAACTTTTTGATATGAATGTAATGCAACTTTCACCTGTTTGTACTTGCTTTATACTTTTATGAGGTGATGGATAAATACATTCCTCCAGCTTTTTTAATGTTGCTGTAGGCCTCTTAGCAGCAACCCTGACTAATTTTCTTCTTATCTTTTAATCAATTTTTTCTAGTTCACTGTTGTGCCAAACGTAAGCCACTTCACGATGACGTCTTCACAATGTTCTATGATATATCTAATATCTTGGAAATGTTTTTGCATCTTTCTTCTGAGTAATAACTTTCAACAATGAGATCCTTTGCTGTGCTGTAAGCTGTTTACTGACCATGGCTTTTTCTGTAAAAATGTAACTAAGAAAATGTCAGGAAAATCCTACTAGAACTGCTACATTCATGGCCGAAAGTGTTGGCACCCTTGAAATTGTTCCAGAAAATGAAGTATTTCTCCCAGAAATTTTTTGCAATTGCACATGTTTTGTTATACACATGTTTATTTTATTTCAGGTGTGATTTTCATATTGTCCACACCTGTTACTTGTCACAGGTGAGTTTGAATGAGCATCACATGTGTGGCAAGACGACTCACTCGGCTGCAGTCCGAAGTAGACACAGGAACGGTTTCATCTGCAGGTTTATTATGTCAGCATAAAACACTACAGACTTCAGCAAAAATAAACTCAGCCTTGCTGGCATAAAGGTAAAACAAAGGACAAAAAGGGCAAATGGTAACACAGTCCATATGTGTGCAGGTTCGCCCTGCACCAATTTGCAGCACCTTCAACTCCTCTCTGAGCTGAAGTTACACAGCCTGGAGACTTGTCTCTCCAGACTCACCAACACAGAAAAAAAACAGGACTGAGCATTTAAACCTTGCTCAGCCATACCCTGAGGAGAGGTAGGGGAATGGCCTCCCACCCTCTTTGTCATTACCATAAAACTACACCCTTTAATAAAAGTTAACCCTCATCATATAACATGCTGGCAGAAATTTAGTAGGTTTCAGTTCACACAGGAGAGCAACCTGAGTGACATATACCTCCCCTTGTATATCACACCAGTAATTCTGCCACACATGCTTGAAACAAAGTTGTTTACCCACAATTTTGGAAAGGTGCCAACAATTTTGTCCGACCCATTTTTGGGGTTTTGTTTGAAATTATATTCAATTTGTCTTTTTTTCTCAGTTTTTTTTGTGTTATTGCAATATACACAGAGGAAATAAACATGCGTATAACAAAACATGTGCACATAGGTAGATTATAATGAGGGCAATATGGGCTGCCGACCGGGGCCTGGAGTTCCGGGGGGCCCATGGCCAGATTGCCCTCATTATAATATGTGGGCGCCAATGCGGCACACAGCTGAAGGCAGAGGGCCCCAGACTGCTCCTGCAGCAGCTGCGCATAGCCGCTGCTTCTTCTTCGGCCGGGCCAGCACTGCATCTGTTAACTTCCCTGTGTGCTGGCCCGGACGCATCACAGCTAGGAGACACGGCCCTGTGCACGGCCGTGTCTGCTAGCATGATGTCACGCAGTGTGCACCCTGCACTGCTGCACCTGAGAGGAGCTGGACGACTGGAGTCGAGCCGGGGGATGGTGAGTGTGTGAGTGAGTGTGTGAGCCATTGAGTGTGTGATTGAGCGTGTGATTGAGTGTGTGATTGAGTTATTGTGTGTGTGTGTAGGCAGATATCATTGTGTGATGTCTGTTTATATGTATTATTGTGTTTCAAATGTGTTTATGCATGTATGTATATGTCTGTATATGTTTGTGTGTGTGCGTGACTGCGTGCGGCCTCCCGCTGTATCTGGGGGGCGCTGTGCGGTATCCTGTTGTGTATAGATGGCTACGTGCGGCCTCCCGCTGTATCTGGGGGGCGCCGTGCGGCCTCCCGCTGTGTATAGATGGCTTCATGCGGCCTCCTGCTGTGTATAGATGGCTACGTGCGGCCTCCTGCTGTGTATAGACGGCTACGTGCGGCCTCCTTCTCTGTATAGATGGCTACGTGTGGCCCCCCTGCTGTGTATAGATGGGTACGTGTGGCCTCCCGCTGTGTATAGATGGCTACGTGCGGCCACCTGCTGTGTATAGATGGCTACGTGTGGCCTCCCGCTGTGTATAGATGGCGCCGTGCTGCCTCTCGCTGTGTATAGATGGCTACGTGTGGCCCCCTGCTGTGTATAGATGGCTACGTGCGGCCTCCCGCGATGTATAGATGGCTACGTTTGGCCTCCCACTGTGTATAGATGGCTACATGTGGCCTCCTGCTGTGCATAAATGGCTATGTGCGGCCTCCCTCTGTGTATAGACGGCTATGTGCGGCTTCCTTCTCTGTATAGATGGCTATGTGCGGCCCCCTGCTGTGTATAGATGGCTATGTGTGGCCTCCCGCTGTGTATGGATGGCTACGTGCGGCCTCCCGCTGTGTATAGATGGTGCCATGCGGGCTCCCGCTGTGTACAGATGGCTACGTGTGGCCCCTGCTGTGTATAGATGGCACAGTGCTGCCTCCCGCTGTGTATAGATAGCTACGTATGGCCTCCCGCTGTGTATAGATGGCTCCGTGCGGCTTCCCGCTGTGTATAGATGGCACCGTGCGGCCTGCTGCTGTGTATAGATGGAACCGTGCGTCCTCTCGCTGTGTATAGCTGGCACCGTGTGGCCTCCTGCTGTGCATATATGGCACCATGCGTCCTCTCGCTGTGTATAGCTGGCACAGTGTGGCCTCCTGCTGTGTATAGATGGCTACGTGCGGCCTCCTGCTGTGTATAGATGGCTACGTGCGGCCTCCCGCTGTGTATAGATGGCTACATGCCCCCCCTGCTGTGTATAGATGGCTACGTGCGGCCCCCTGCTGTGTATAGATGGCGCCGTGCCTCCTCTCGCTGTGTATAGATGGCTATGTACGGCCCCCTGCTGTGTATAGATGGCTACGTGCGGCCTCCCGCTGTGTATAGATGGCACTGAGCGGCCTCCCGCTGTGTATAGATGGTACCGTGCAGACTCCCGCTGTGTATGGATGGCTACGTGCGTCCTCCCGCTGTGTATAGATGGCACCGTGCTGCCTCCTGCTGTGTATAGATGGCACTGTGTTGCCTCCCACTGTGTATGGATGGCTATGTGCGGCCTCCCGCTGTGTATAGATGGTGCAGTGCTGCCTCCCACTGTGTATAGATAGCTACGTATGGCCTCCCGCTGTGTATAGATGGCTCCGTGCGGCTTCCCGCTGTGTATAGATGGCACCGTGCGGCCTGCTGCTGTGTATAGATGGAACCGTGCGTCCTCTCGCTGTGTATAGCTGGCACTGTGTGGCCTCCTGCTGTGTACATATGGCACCATGCGTCCTCTCGCTGTGTATAGCTGGCACAGTGTGGCCTCCTGCTGTGTATAGATGGCTACGTGCGGCCTCCTGCTGTGTATAGATGGCTACGTGTGGCCTCCCGCTGTGCATAGATGGCTACATGCCCCCCCTGCTGTGTATAGATGGCTAGGTGCGGCCCCCTGCTGTGTATAGATGGTGCCGTGCTTCCTCTCGCTGTGTATAGATGGCTACGTACGGCCCCCTGCTGTGTATAGATGGCTACGTGCGGCCTCCCGCTGGGTATAGATGGCACCGAGCGGCCTCCCGCTGTGTATAGATGGCACCGTGCAGCCTCCTGCTGTGTATAGATGGCACTGTGTTGCCTCCCACTGTGTATGGATGGCTACGTGCGGCCTCCCGCTGTGTATAGATGGCGCAGTGCTGCCTCCCGCTGTGTATAGATAGCTACGTATGGCCTCCCGCTGTGTATAGATGGCTCTGTGCGGCCTCCCGCTGTGTATAGATGGCACCGTGCGGCCTGCTGCTGTGTATAGATGGAGCCGTTCGTCCTCTCGCAGTGTATAGCTGGCACCGTGTGGCCTCCTGCTGTGTATAGATGGCACCGTGCGTCCTCTCGCTGTGTATAGCTGGCACCGTGTGGCCTCCTGCTGTGTATAGATGGCTACGTGCGGCCTCCTGCTGTGTATAGATGGCTACGTGCGGCCTCCCGCTGTGTATAGATGGCTACATGCCCCCCCTGCTGTGTATAGATGGCTATGTGCGGCCCCCTGCTGTGTATAGATGGCTACGTGCGGCCCCCTGCTGTGTATAGATGACGCCGTGCTTCCTCTCGCTGTGTATAGATGGCTACTTACGGCCCCCTGCTGTGTATAGATGGCTACGTGCGGCCTCCCGCTGTGTATAGATGGCACCGAGCGGCCTCCCGCTGTGTATAGATGGCACCGTGCAGCCTCCCGCTGTGTATGGATGGCTACGTGCGGCCTCCCGCTGTGTATAGATGGCACCGTGCTGCCTCCCGCTGTGTATAGATGGCACTGTGTTCCCTCCCGCTGTGTATAGATGGCACCATGCGGCCCCCTGCTGTGTATAGATGCCTATGTGCGGCCTCCTGCTGTGTATAGGTGGCACCGTGCGGCCTCCTGCTGTGTATAGATGGCTACGTGCGGCCTCCCGCTGTGTATAGATGGCTATGTGCGGCCTCCCGCTGAGTATAGATGGCTACCTGCGGCCTCCTGCTGTGTATAGATGGCACTTTGCGGCCTCCCGCTGTGTATAGATGGCTACATGCGGCCTCCTGCTGTGTATAAATGGTGCCGTGCGGCCTCCCGCTGTGTATTGATGGCTCTGTGCGGCCCCCTGCTGTGTATAGTTGGCTATGTGCGGCCCCCTTCTGTGCATAGATGGCACCATGCGGCCTCCTGCTGTGTATAGATGGTGCCGTGCAGCCTCCTGCTGTGTATAGATGTCATCGTGCGGCCTCCTGCTGTGTATAGATGGTACGTGCGGCCTCCTGCTGTGTATAGATGGCTATGTGCGGCCTACTGCTGTGTATTAATGGCTATGTGTGGCCTCCTGCTGTGTATAGATGGTGCTGTGCGGCCTCCCGCTGTGTACAGATGGCTACTTGTGGCCTCCTGCTGTGTATAGATGGCCACGTGCGGCCTCCCGCTGTGTATAGATGGCTACGTTTGGCCTCCCGCTGTGTATAGATGGCTACATGCGGCCTCCCGCTATGTATAGAGGGCACTGTGCGGCCTCCTGCTGTGTAGATGGCTGCGTGTGGCCTCCTGCTGTGCATAGATGGCTACATGCGGCCTCCTGCTGTATAGATGGCTACGTGTGGCCTCCCGCTGTATATAGATGGCTATGTGCGGGCTCCTGCTGAGTATAGATGGCTACCTGCGGCCTCCTGCTGTGTATAGATGGCTATGTACAGCCTCCCGTTGTGTATAGATGGCTACGTGCAGCCTCCTGCTGTGTATAGATGGCTATGTGCGGCCTCCCGCTGTGTATAGATGGCTATGTGCGGCCCCCTGCTGTGTATAGTTGGCTACGTGCGGCCCCCTTCTGTGTGTAGATGGCACGGTGCGGCCTCCAGCTGTGTATAGATGGCACCTTGCGGCCTCCTGCTGTGTATAGATGGCTACATGTGGCCTCCTGCTGTGCATAGATGGCTACGTGCAGCCTCCTGCTGTGTATAGATGGCTACGTGCGGCCTCCTGCTGTGTATAGATGGTGCCGTGCGGCCTTCCGCTGTGTATAGATGGCTATGTGCGGCCCCCTGTTGTGTATAGTTGGCTATGTGCGGCCCCCTTCTGTGTGTAGATGGCACAGTGCGGACTCCCGCTGTGTATAGATGGCACCGTGCGGCCTCCTGCTGTGTATAGATGGTTATGTGCTGCCTCCTGCTGTTTTGTGACGCCACCAGTGGGATGTGGCTATAGGTGGTCGCCACTGCTGAAAGAGACCGCTGGGGCCATTGGTGACGCAGCTGGGATGGATTTGCTCCCCATGGGTAGATCGGGGCCCCAGGGCTACCGGTACGGTTTATGTAGGGGATTGTGGATGTTGGAGTGCAGGACTGAGGGTGCAGATAATGACCAGATGACACAGGAATGGTGGTCTCCTCTACCTTTACTTGATGTTTGATGGTGCAGACTGGTGCACTGGTAACAGAAGGAAATGGAGATCTGGGCAGCCTAGAAGCAATTTGGAATCCACCTCGCCAGGTGGGGTTGTAGGCCTTCCTTCTGCGCTGTCCTCTTTGGCCCTGCTGCCTAAAGCTATGCTGGGGCCCTCTTTCCTGAGTGATTGTTAAATCCTAGCCCGTATGGCAGGCAGCTCGAGCCTTTTACAGGTGTCGCTCCTTCGTGGCGGGTCCGGGCTCTAGTATGCTGCTGAGCCGCCGGGTGTTTGGTGGGGCCAGGAGACCTGCAGTCTCCTGCCCTCCGGATTTAGCTGACGGGACTTCAGTACCCAAGCAACCACGGTCTCTGGCGCTTTACTCTGGGGCGAGCTTGGTCACAGCTCCCCTCCCCAGGTTCTCCCTCATCTTCCACTTGCTCTCCTCCGTCCCCAACTGACTCTCCTCCGTCTCCAACTGACTCTCTTCCATCTCCAACTGACTCCCCTAACCCCCGCCTCCGGGCCCCAATTTAAAGGGGAAGCTCCCCTGAAACCGGGTTAGAGCTCCCCCTTCTGGTCTGGAGCCAGGAAAAGTGTTGGATGCTGGTGTTACCTGATAAGGGGACCCCTCCTTGCTTCCAGGCATGGCATCACTCTCTGTGAGGGAGGCAATGCCAATGTGGCAACCGGGCGCCTGGGGTGCCACACATGCAACTAGTTTCTCCATGCAGGAGGCATCTTGCAGCCGTCAACATCAACAAAGGCCATTGTACGAAGTATTAAATACATTTCAGTAAGTGTGTTCAATACTTTTCCCTGTGTCATTTCTCATTATTACACATCATTTATGGACATTTATGGTTTGATTTATTTGCCTGTGTGGACTGGATGGGTTGCTACCAACATCTGGTGAGAATTTCATGTCAATAGCACCTTTAGAAATATATTTACTTAGAAAATTGGTGACATGTTCAATACTTATTTCACTCGCTGTAGATTGTCTGCAGCTACTGCCATACATTTCTAAATGTTTGCACATTGTCATTAAGTTATATAAATATTCAGATAAAATAGAAGCAATTTAAGAAGCAGTATAACATTCTTCTATCAGGAGAAATGCTAATAAACATGATGTATGTCTTAATTTTGGCCTCAATCTTCACTCTAGAAAACTAAGTAATAATTAAGATTTAGTTCTTAGTTGCCTGTACATTTGGGAATTTTATAAATGAGACTACAGCAATTATGATGCTTTTCTGTCTTTATCATAATAGGCTCACTGCATGGAGTTTCTGTATTTTATTGAACACTTTATGATTCATGTACTTTCTTGTATTTATGAATAGTATATAGAAGTTATTGCTTAGCCTTCACCTTTCCAAATCACATTATCACATAGTAGCTCCAAAGTCAGCTTTATATAGATTGGAACTTAGATTGGCTAATGACCTCGTCCATGTTGTACCAATTGCAAAGGTTCAGCAGCAAAAGTTAAGGAGAATCAACATAGTGTTGTTACTCATCTGTCCTGGCTCCAGCACTGGGCTTTGCTCCCTTTTCCTTTGGCCGACTCCTTTTTCAGCAGTACTCAATGGGTTTCAAAGGTAACTCAACGATATCCTCTGACATCATAAAACTATGCCTTACAAAGCCAGCTCAGGCAGAGGTGAGGTGCTCAGGTATTAAGAAGCATTGTTCACTGTTGCTTTAAATTTGTCATTAGTTTTCTTCTGTTTCACTTGGCTAATCTGCAGATAGGTGTCTAATCATTCACATCTGCTACTTCCGACTTCCATCATGCGGCTAACATTTATTTTCAAGCTCAGTCCAACTTACTTGTTATTGGCCATACCTACCTACCTCTCAGCACACAACTTACCAACTCCTCATAACTGTTTGCGGTCCTGTTCAAAGTACTTTACCTCTTCAACTTGGCTCAGCTTTATCTGTGCTTCCTGCTCTGTTTGCCGCCCTGCGTACCCTGCTGCACTAGTCCTTGCTAATCCATGAATTATCTGTCAGGACTCTCTGCTGCATCATCGGCCCTGGAACATGTTGTTCACCTGGACCTAAGGCTTAGAGAAAACACATTCCTAGGTGAGCCCTTAACAGGTGTATACATGGGGAGTATAGTTAGTGAGTAAATTAATTAATGGCTAGTTTCTGGTATAACCTTAGGCAAAAGGTTTGCTCAACATTAGCGTTTTTTCCTATTCTAGAAACCCTACTCAACTGGGTACTTGTAATCTGAGGTTGTATAGGCCTTTTATCCTTTTGAACTAATCAGGCGAGTTGAGTTGTCCTGAGCTGCCCTGGCATCTGCATATAAAATACTCCTTTTTATACATAAAAAAGGGGCAGATGCTGATGGGTCTGATCTTCACATCGGGCCAATGGATTGCATTGTGTAGAACCTTTTATACAGAGCTCCTTACATAATTTAAGCAGCAGTGTATAAAAAGTGTGTAAAAGGTAACGACAATGCAAAATGGTTCAAGACAGGAATCTTTCTGCATCGTAAACCTTTCCCCACTGGACATGTGATGACTTAGAGCATAGCCGCTATCCAGTATTTCTGAGGACTAAATGCTTCTAGTATGGCACAAAGTGATTTCCAGGAAATGAACTGATATGATCAAGAAAGAGCTGTAAGAATGTTTAAAGGGGTTGTCTGGTCCAAATCGATAAGTTTGCCGTCACTCTGTGTGACTACAGACTTATGAATCCCCCCAGTGCACGCACTATGCGCTGCGGGGATTCGCTGGTTTCTGAGACGGGACCAGAGGGTATGGGTTATACATACTCCCGGCCAGTGGGCGTGACCTCTCTTCCATACACTTGTATGGAGCGAGTCCACGCCCTGTAGTCAGCCACACCCACTGGACGGCCACGTCTCTAGACGAGGCGTGGCCTCGCTCAATACAAAGTGTATGGAGCGAGGTCACACCCACTAGACAGGCTTTGGCCAGGAGTATGTGTAACTGATACAAACCCTCCGGTTCTGATTCAGAAACTGGCGAATCCCCGCAGCGCACAGTGCATGCTCTGGGGGGGATTCATAAGTCTGTAGTCACACGGAGTGACTGCAGACTTATTGATTTGGACCGGACAACCTCTTTAAACATGATTACAGCTCTTTCTTGATTATATCAGTTCATTTCCTGTAAATAACTTTGTTTATAATTTATGGACAATGAAGCCAAACATCATAAACTCCAGTCCAAACATCATGAAATCCAGTTTATTGTCTGTACTGGAATATGATGTTTGGACTGGGGTTTAAGATGTTTGACTAGATTGTCCATACATCATAAACGTAAACGTCAGAACAGACCAGTAGGTAAAACACCTCTTATGCATTTCGTAGCTACGACTAAAAAATCTTTCTGTGCTCAAAATGCATTAGATGTTATTTATCTACTGGTCTGTTCTGACGTTTACGTTTATGATGTATGGACAATCTAGTCAAAAATCTTAAACCCCAGTCCAAACATCATATTCCAGTACAGACAATAAAGTCAAACATCATAAACTTCATTCCAAACATCATAAATTCCAGTCCAAACATCATGAAATCCAGTACAGACCAGTAGATAAAACACCTCTTTTGTGTTTTGTAGCTACGACTAAGAACACTTTTTGTGTTCAAAATGTATTACAAGTATTTTATCTACCGGTCTGTGCTGGAATTTATGATGCATGGACAATAAAGCCAAACATCATAAACTCCAGTCCAAACATCATGAAATCTAATACAGACCAGTAGATAAAACACCTGAAATACATTTTGAACACAAAAAGTGTTCTTATTTGTAGCTACAAAGCGCATAAGAGGTGTTTTATCTACTGAACATTAATGAAGTGGAGTTTATGATGTTTGGAAAATAAAGCCAAACTTTCTAAACTGTAGTCCAAACATTATATACTCCAATACAGACAATAACGCCAAACATCATAAACTCTAGTCCAAACATCAAACTTTATTACAGACCAGTAGATAAAACACTTCTAATGCGTTTTGTAACTACAGCTAAGAACAATTTCTGTGTTCAAAATGCATTAGAAATGTTTTATCTACTGGTCTGTACTCGATTTCATGATGTTTGGACAGGAGTTTAGAAAGTTTGACTTTAATGTCTAAACATCATAAAATCCAGTACAGATCAGTAGATTAAACACAGACAATGTTCTTAGTCATACTTAGTGTTCGAAATGAGTTAGAGGTCCTGTATCTGCTGGTCTGTGCTGGAGTTTATGATGTTTGGACAATAAAGCCGAGAAATTGTTTGATCCACGTAAGACTGCTGGATTACACTTACTTTATTTCATCCTCAAAATGAGGGCCCCCTCCTACTAAATTAGAATTCACTAATAGGTAATATGATAATGGGTTTTCACGCAGCATAACTCCCTTAGTGTAAGGTGAGCAAATGAGGAGAAAGATTGGAAAATTGTCCAATGCCTTTTTACACTGCATATCTCATATATTTTGTATTATTTTTTTATTACTGGATATATCCTAGACACAATCCTTAGATATCTTACTGACTACTGCATAGGATTTTTTTTTATTTTATTAGCTAAATAACCTTTCATAATGTCTGCAGCCTGTGACTTCCCCGTCCCCTCACAGACTCTTCATTAATGTATATCTCTTTTGACATTTCCTATATCCGCAGAGACACCAGCCTTAATGTGGGCATTTAAATTGGATATTATTCTCAATGGATTGAAGCTATTTGCATCAGAAACTATAATGACTGTGCTATAAGTTGCAGATCACTCGCGTGATGTGACATTGGAAGGGACATACAGAGAATAAGGCGTTTAACCTGTCCTAAATGGGTTAATAGATAATTGGCGGAGGCTTTTTCGTTCCGTCGTTTTATTCGGTGTGCATTGGGACCCAGTGTCCTGACTAGACTCTACCTTTGTTGTGAGATAATTACATTTCCTCCTAATTACACGCATCCTAATATAGAAGTATTTTCAGCACCATGGACAGCAGGACGCCTCCTGCCAGACTGTACCGAGTAGTAGGCTGTGCTATGGAGTTAGTCTCTGGTGATCTCTTGAGTAATTAATCAGATGCTCTTAAGTTTTCCATAGAGAAGTGAATTATGCATGGACTGAGAGTAGTTAGTCTCGTCCTCATTAAGAATTCAGCTCAGTCCACAACACTATACGTTTATTCCAGGAGACTCACGTGCAACTTACTGGGGGTTAAGAGTAACCATCATCTCAGGACTATGCCCATGGGTAGAGAGCGCCTAGGACAGGAGAATGCCCATGGTCAACCTGTGACTGATGAATCTTCATATAGATTAGTATTTTGTTGAGTTCCTGTCTGCAGGGCATTAAATGGGGCTTGTCACTTCATTTTCATCACAGGCAATGGTTTGCCTAAATCACCTCATCTTGGAAATGTTGGTAGATAATTACAGAACATTAATGCTTAATCATTTCCTGTCGATGTTTTCAGTTGTGACGTTATCTCTTTGGGACATTTAATCGTCCAATCATCCATAAACAGTTTAGGAGGAAAATAAGTCTTCCAGCTTCATGTTACTAGGGGAATTAAAGCACAGTTTGCTACAATGTATAAATATAAAACCTAAGATAAAAACAAAATCAGCATATACCCCGTAGTAAGAAAATAAATAAATATTAATAGTACATGTAAATAACATGGGGTTCTTAGTTAACACTATTTTGATCAAAAAAACTTAAAACCAATCCCACCGCAACAAGGTGTACCCATCAAGACGGTCCTATCCTATCTCTAATATTAAAACTTCACCTTGTGTCAACCGACTTCAATATAGATGGGGGCAGAGCAGGACCCAGACCTGAATGTTCAGACACCTGCCTATGGGACACAGATTAAATGCCTAGATCAGTGATGGCGAACCTTTTAGTGATCGAATGTCCAAATTGCAACCCAAAACCCACTTATTTATTGCATAGTGCCAACACGGCCATTTAACCTGAATACTGAGGTTTTAGTTTAGAAAAACAACTCATACAGAGAGCAGGCGGGGTTAACCGAAAGCAGCGTCAAACAGGGGCAGGGGAATGAGACTGTCAAGGTAAAATATATATTATAGAAAATCAATTAGTTTCTTTTAATAGATTACCTAATCAGTGTGAATCAATATAGAGATGATGGAATAATCTATGTGTATGTATGTATGCAAATGTGTATATGCACATGGATTATGTTAATAGTTAATGAATATATAACTAATAGCTTCTATTCTTATTGTAGATACGAACAACTAAATGATTTCCTGGGAATGACGTATGCATGTGCACGGCTGATAACAGAGAGATTCATGTCGAGTTGGCAAAGATGGCGCTGAGAGACGAACTCACCCCTCCCATCGGAATTCCTAAGGCGTTACTGAGGCCAAGAGATACATGGACGAACAAATTACAGCGTGCCGAGTTATCAGAAAGAGCAATGAATTTTACTAATCCCACCTAGAAGGAGAATGCTATTTAACCCCATGTCTATGTAATAAAGTATGCCATTTGCGTGGTTCAGTCTCTGAGTGAAGTTTATCAACCAGATTAGCAGATTTGGTTAATTAGCTTCTCTGAATGCACTCGGACATCTTTAATTTGGAGGAGAGCAGTTACCTAGTGTATCTTAAATTGGTGAAACCTCCACAAGACTGCAGATATAAAGAATATGCTCCCCCCCCATCCTGGTATATGCTCCCTCCATCATTGTATATATGCTCCCTCTATCCTTGCATATATGTTTCCCCATCCTTGTATATATACTCCCTCCATCCTTTTATATGCTCCCCCATCCTTGTATGTGCTGCCCCCCATTTTTGCATATATGCTCCTTCCATCCTTGTATATATGCTCCCTCCATCCTTGTATATATGTTGCCCCCATCCTTGTATGTGCTGCCCCCCATCCTTCTATGTGCTGCCCCCCATCCTTGAATATATGCTGCCCCCAATCCTTGTATGTGTTGCCCCCAATCCTTGTATTTGCTGCCCCCAATCCATGTATGTGCTGCCACCAATCCTTATATATATGTTTCCCTCCATCCTTGTATATATGTTGCCCCCCATCCTTGTATATATGTTGCCCCCCATCCTTGTATATATGTTGCTCCCCATCCTTGTATATATGTTGCTCCCCCATCCTTGTATATATGCTGCCCCCCATCCTTGTATATATGTTGCCCCCATCTTTGTACATATGTTGCCCACCCGTCCTTATATATATATTGCCCCCATCCTTGTATATATGTTGCCCCCCATCCTTTGTATATATATTGCTCCCCCAATCCATGTATATATGCTGCCCCCATCCTTGTATATATGTTGCTCCCCCATCCTTGTATATATGCTGCCCCCATCCTTGTATATATGCTGCCCCCATCCGTGTATATATGTTGCTCCCCCATCCTTGTATATATGTTGCCCCCATCCTTGTATATATGTTGGCCCTATCCTTGTATATATGTTGCTGCCCCATCCTTGTATATATGTTGCTCCCCCATCCTTGTATATATGTTGCTCCCCATCCTTGTATATATGTTGCCCCCATCCTTGTATATATGTTGCCCCCATCCTTGTCTATGCCCTTCATTTTGGTACATGCCCCATCCATGAATATGCTCCCTCCCCAAATCCTGGTACAGGTGCATCTCACTAAATTAGAATATCATCAAAAAGTTAATTTATTTCAGTTCTTCAATACAAAAAGTGAAACTCATATTATATAGAGTCATTACAAACAGAGTGATCTATTTCAAGTGTTTATTTCTGTTAATGTTGATGATTATGGCTTACAGCCAATGAAAACACAAAAGTCATTATCTCAGTAAATTAGAATACTTTATAACAACAGCTTGAAAAAATTTTCTTAAAATCCGAAATGTTGGCCTACTGAAATGTATGTTCAATAAATGCACTCAATACTTGGTCGGGGCTCCTTTTGCATCAATTACTGCATCAATGCAGCGTGGCATGGAGGCGATCAGCGTGTGGCACTGCTGAGGTGTTATGGAAGCCCAGGTTGCTTTGATAGCAGCCTTCAGCTCGTCTGCATTGTTGGGTCTGGTGTCTCTCATCTTCCTCTTGACAATACCCCATATTCTCTATGGGGTTAAGGTCAGGCGAATTTGCTGGCCAATCAAGCACAATGTTACTGTTGTTTTTAAACCAGGTATTGGTCCTTTTGGCAGTGTGGACAGGTGCCAAGTCCTGCTGGAGATATGAAATTTCCATCTCCAAAAAGCAGAGGGAAGCATGAAGTGCTCTAAAATTTCCTGGTAGACGGCTGCGCAGACTTTGGTCTTGATAAAACACAGTGGACCTACACCAGCAGATGACATGGCTCCCCAAACCATCACTGATTGTGGAAACTTCACACTAGACCTCAAGCAGCTTGGATTGTGGCCTCTCCACTCTTCCTCCAGACTCTGGGACCTTGATTTCCAAATGAAAATTGGAACTCTGGCACCTTGTGGAGTGTGTCAATGACTGCCTTCTGGACATCTGTCAAGTCAGCAGTCTTCCCCATGATTGTGGTGCCTACTGAAACAGACTAAGGGACCTTTTTAAAAGCTTAGGAAGCCTTTGCAGGTGTTTTTTGTTAATTATTTTAATTTACTGAGATAATGACTACTGTGTTTTCATTGACTGTAAGCCATAATCATCAACATTAACAGAAATAAACACTTGAAATAGATCACTCTGTTTGTAATGACTCTATATAATATATGCGTTTCACTTTTTGTATTGAAGAACTGAAATATATTAACTTTTTGATGATATTCTAATTTAGTGAGATGCACCTGTATATGCATCCCTATACTCTTATATGCGCCACTGTTCATTGCTTAGTAAAAACATAATAAACACTCCTACTCACCTTCCTTCTTCTCCCGCGCAGCATCCTCTCCTGTAGCCGGCAGCTGATTTCATCGTCCAAGCGACGGGGGCCCATGACGTCGCTGCCATGCGCCCAGTCGCGTGTACTCTGACACCGGCTGCTGGTAGCGTGTATTGTGGTGCACGGGCTTGGAACGTTTGTGTGCTGCAATACACTTCAGCTAGATGTGTGTCCGAGAACGCACATCTAGCTGAAGTAGGGGCTGGCGTCGGCGGGCTCAGAGTACTCACCCGCTGGTCCAGGTCTAGGAGCGCGAGTACTGAGGCGATGGCATGTGTGCCCTTAGGGAGGGCTCTGCGTGCTCCCTCTGGCACGCGTGCTATAGGTTCGCCAGCACTGGCCTAGATCAAAAAGGGGGAGCCACGCCCCTGTTTGTACAAAGTACAAGAAATCTTTAAATGTAGCAGTGCTAAGTCTGTTAATTTAGTAGATCTCAGTTTTATAAATCTGTACATTTGTGTCTGGGTTTTAAAATAAGACTATTTTCTGCACAGGCTCGGACTGGCCCACAGGAGAACAGGTGAATTCCCCAGTGGGCCCCTGTGCAGGAGTAAGCCACTGACCCCACAACATGAGCAGTAGTTGGCCCAATACTTTTTATTCGCTATAGACAGAAGCTGCATCTCATTATTAAATCAACAACCTACCCAGTTTATTATTATTTTATAGAAGCATAGGAAAATTTGTTAAAGAGGGTAATGTAAATTGTGTATGTAGCTGAACAGTGGCCCCCCAGAGTCAATGTTACGGGTGGGCCCTTGCCACCCCAGTCTAATACTGGTTCTGAAATATCTTTGGATCATTATCACAATACACAAAAGAAACATTTCAATGATACGTTCTAATCTGCTTATGACAGATGATAATTAGGACCAGAGTAGCCATTGTCTCATTATTAATTTACTCTTTTTACATTAGACATTTGACCTTTACTTTGTACATCAAAGCCATTAGCCCAAATGAAATGAATCTTTTATACATAACTAAGTAGGACTTTATGTATAAAAACTAGTTCAGATAGACAATTGGAGCTGCCCATAGTGGGACTTGGTGTTGTCTTATGATGACTGTATTTTGTGTATTGCTGTCATTTGAATGCTTTTTTAGATAGTTATCTTAAAGGGGATGTCCAGCCTTAGGCTACAAGTCTGCAGTCACTCTATGTGACTGCAGACTTGTGAATCCTCACATTTTGCACACTGAGCATTGTGAGGATTCTTCGGTGCAGGTGCCAGGAACAGCGGTCATGTGACTGTAAGTCACAATCTGACTAGACTGTTTCTGACCACGTTCAATACACTTGCATTGAGAGAAGCAGCACATGTCTAGTCGGAATGTGGCCGGGAATATGCATAGCATATACTTGCAGTCACATGACCGCCGTTCCCGGCACCTAAGAATCCTCAAAGCGTAAGCACAATGTAAGGACTCACAAGTCTGCAGTCACATAGAGTAACTGCAGACTTGTAGTTTAAGACAGGACAACCTCTTTAAAGGGTATGAAACCATTTTGTTTATTTTGTCAATGCAGGAAATATACTGTTTGGATACACAGCTGGTCTATATGTTTCTAGGGTAACAGACTACAAAAAAACTCTGTGCAGTTTGATCATGTAGTCATGTATTACCCCACTCCGCCCACTCTTCTATAGTCCCTGAGGGTCAGAAAGTGGAGTAATACATTACTGCGGGATCATACCAGCCTTGGCTTATTTATAGCCTGTAATTATGGAGATTTTTAAGATCTAAGCTAAACACAACCGAAGGGGCACAACTTCTGCCCCTTCATTTCATGGATCAGCGAGGTCTCAGCATCCGAACCCCCACTGAGGAGGCTTCTGAGATGTCACTCTAACATGTCAAAAATGTGAAACCCCCTCAGACTGATGATTGTTGGGTGAGTTAAGGATGTGGCATGTCTAATTTCGGACTGTGATTTAGTTGTTTCCCTGAGATAAGCCCCCACCAGAGATGTTTGGCAGCGGCTCTCTTAGGAGCGCTTGGTTGAGCAAGCGCTGCTGTGAATAGGAGAGATGGCTGAGATAGCTAGTGTATGGGGGGCTTAAGAAATGCTGGCCCATAATTGTACCTATCACAGCAGAATAGCATACAATGCACCCAGCTGGTTGTGAGTGCTCCGGATTATCTATGAGTGTTTACTATATCGATCAATGGGATTGATTCAGGTTTTTGCTAATTAACATGAACCCTTCTCTCATTCAGTATAATATCTTTGCTCAAGCAAGCGGAAAGACTGGGAAATGAATGTTTTGCTCTTGTTTTCCTTGTACTACATATCAGATTTTCACAGAATTCTCAGGACTCAGGGGAAATCACATATATGTTTACAGTTTTGGTGACGTTAAGTGATGTCATTCCCTGCACGCAGCTGATCTCTTGTAGCCCACACAAGTCATAAGCTGCCTATTTCTAGCTGTGATAAAAGCCTGTGGTGCTCCTTTATAATAAATTGAACCTGAATGCTTCAGGGTCCAGGAACATTGCGTAGATATACACTTTTAAGCAAGATCTTAAATGAAAACTCATACTGATAATGTCTTGGGTGCATCCAAGCCCTCATGTGATGAGGCTCTGCCTGTGGGCGACTATCAGCTCTAAAAAAATGGCTACCACAAACAGGTTTTGCACTGGTTACTCCAACTATCAGGTCCCAAGGGATCCCTGGCTATCACCCTATAATCCCTGTACAGCAATGTAGACTTACACAGGGACTCTGGGTTAAGTCTTCAGAGTAGCCGCTGGCCGGTGGTGTAGGCTGGCAGTAGTGGTCAAGTTGCTAGGTCAAAACCAGACAATTTACAAAATGGGAAGATAGAGGAATAATCAGGAAATGGGCCAGGATTAAAATGGAATAACACAGGTGCTAGAGTGGGCAGAGCTTGGGAGCAGACAGGAACTGGATATGCTGACCCATCAAATCCAACAAAAGTGCCAACATTTCTTATGGTTGAAATGCTACTAGTGGCATTTCTGGTGAGTCACACAAAGGCGCACACCACTGTGAAGATGCGCCAAATTCATTAAGTGGTGTGCACCTCTTAATGAATCTGGCACATTGAACTCTAGTGAGCCCTGGCATTGCGCGCGCCAGTCTTAATGAAGGGCCCCCAGTGGATGATGCAGCAAATCCATTAAGAGGTACACACCACTTAATGAATTTAACACATCGTCACAGTGGCGTATGGCTCCGTGCATCTAGCCAGAAATATTACTCCAGCCAGGGACTGGAGTAACATTACTGGTGTACAAAATGCCAGCACTTTTGATCAATTTGAGGGGTGAGGGTAGCCATGCCCCAATCCACCACAACCGGGGTTGCTAACCATCCAGAAATTCCACTACAGTCCATAAATATAGGGCATTTTTTGTCCTGTATGTAAAAACATTTTAAGGCATCCGTGATCTTTTTGAAGCAGAAGAATATATACAGATAATTTTGACTGTAACTATCATAATTTTACAGTTTACATTGAATGCATCCGATGTCTCATATCAGAATTATGGGCTGTAGACATGGATCACTTATAATTATAATAATTTATTAATGTGTCCATAAAAAATATTGTCTGTCCATGATTTTTTGATACCATGTCTAGAAAAAATAAAAAGTCAAGCTGGCAATCCTGACCTCCACCTATCACCATCCTTAGGAGCTGTGCCCATTTTGGAGGAACTGCTTCAAACTGGCGTGAAAATGACAAAAGTTGCAAAATTTTTGCACATCTCCACTTTACGAAAAATTTTGAGATTTTTCAAAGCCAATATTCTGATGAAAACACTTTGATGAATCACCTCCATAGTGTCCGACAACCAGAATTATAACAATGTAGGCAGACAATATATTCCTCGCAACCGGACTGTCATCTACGACAGAGTTAGATTACTGTGCTAGCAGTGGAGAAGTGGAAATGCAGCTCAGAATCAGCCCCATCAGGCTCTTCCATTGGCCAGGCTGCAATATTAAAGAGGTTTAATTTTCAAGCAATCTTCATCTATTACCCAAATTGAAGAACTGCCTACACAATAATCATTGTGCGGGAATGTCACACAAGGTGAAGAAAAAAGTAAGTGCAACACGAAGGGAAGAGAGGAAGGAAGCCCAAACACTAGGGAAAGGGGGAGTGGAGACCCCTAGGCAGATCTAATATCACCCTGCCTACCCTACCGTTCCTATATAGGTTCCACACCTATCGCCGAGCAGGAACCTAAACCCTGAAAGTCCCTAGAGCTTGGCCCTAGATAGGGAGGGGACAGGGTGAGCACTAGTCAAGCCCCACTACAAACTAAAGACAACAAGGTAGACAAACAAAAGGGGATACACTTAGCTTGAGCAGACACCAGAGAGATAACGCCAACGGTCCTCTAAGGGCACCAGAGAAGAAACTAGCCAACTGCTAGTGCTCCAAGCCAACACAGAGGTACATAGAACTATCACTGGCGCCTCTCTGGAGAAACTGAGAAATTTTAACTAACAAGCAAGGGTGTGTCAATCAGCAGCAGAAGGTGGAGATAGCTGCTGGGTCCTAAAGGAAGAAGGATATAACAATACTAAAGAGATGAGAGGATCAAGAAGGCGTCTGCAATGCCAAGCGCAGTGACCTTCTGCAACCGGCTCCTGAGCGACTGTCTGTCACATCTGACACACCCATGACAGGGAGCTGGATAGCAAACAAATGCAAAGGGTTTAATCTGGCAGTAAAGGAATTATTTTAAATAGAATTTGCTAACCTGATGAAGTTGTATAGCACACTACATTTTATGAGTAAACAGCTGATGCAGATCCACAGGTCGCCGGATCAGATTCCAGTAGGGAAGGAAAAATTGTGGATTATTCTGTGCTGCTGGAGGAATGATAAGGATCCAGTATACTGTACAAGAAGCTGTATTTTTGTGGTTTTATTATCGACACGTTTGGAAGTATAACACATACACAATATATACACATCACCATTAGAGTGCAGAGGTCACTATTACACATAAAGGACAGCACCAAATAACATCTCTATCTCTGGTGGGCCCAACATGTTGAAGGGGTTGACTTTAACATTGATGGCATGTCTTTAGAATAGGTCATTAATGTCTGATTGGTGGGGGTGTGACATCCGGCACCCTCGCTGATCAGTTGTTCTGGGAGTTGGAGGCGGCCATAATTGCTCAGTTACAGTGGTTCACAGCTCCGTCAACTGTATAGTGGCCGTGGCCGAGTACTGCACATCAGTCTCATATTTTAATCAATACGGGGTTGATGTACAGTACCTGCCCACGGCCACCATTCCACCAACACCCTGAACAGCTCATCGGCAGGGGTACTAGTTATCGCACCCCCCAATCAGACATTGATGCCCTAACATCCTAACGATGTTAAAGTCCCAGACAACTCATTTAAAGCACTGACCACAGAATCAGTTGACAGATTGACAGCCCACTGATTTCAATAGGTAAGATATAATAATTTTCCATTTGTTTGTGTTCGATCTTAGCACTAAAACACCCTGTAATAAAATATTTACAAAAACTAAATGGTTTTAGAACAACATTAAGCAGAGGGATTGCATTAGTTTACATATTTGTATAATGAATGAATATAAGTCACATTCGCTGATGAGTCTACCTTCTCTATTTGTTACAATCAGGAGATTTTGTTTTTGTTTTCATGCCTTTTGAGCTCCATTATCTAACTATCAGTAAAATAATAAGTAGTGATGAGCAAGCACTAAAATGCTCGGGTAGTCGTTGCTTAGGTTGAGCAAATTGGAATACTCGGGTGCTCGACCCAAGCATCGAGCCCAATGTAAGTCTATGGGAAACTCAAACTCAAATGACATGGGAACAGCATGGGGAAGGCCCCTGGAAGCATTTCTGACTCCCAGGTTACTGCTGTTAACAACGTTGTCAGAGTATTACGCCACTTTTACGGACTCACAATAAAACATACAAAAACGAAACCAAAATGGATTTTCCTGGGAAATATGTTAAGGAACATCCTTTCCATGGTAATGACTTGTATATAAGGCAAAATAAATAACCAAAAACAAAAATACTCCTCCACAACTTGGGCTATGTTCACACGTAGCGTTTTTGGTGTGTTTTTGCACTTTTGAATTGCTTTCAACCAATACAAATGCATTCACCAGGACATGTCATTTTAACATTTTGCAACCTTATCTTGCCATGTGGTGTGTGACTCATCATCAGACACATGCATACAGTGCTGAAAAGACATGGGAACAGCATGGGGTAGACCTCTGGAAGCATCTCTGACTCCCAGGTCACTGCCTAAAAGTGTGCCCATCATAAGTGATCCTTGGCGCATGCGAAGATGCCTCCCGCCATGCACCTGTCGTTGCAGACTTGCAACAATCACCGTCCACGTCCTTGTCCCACTGCAGCATTCAGTTGTCCCTACCCCATTCCTTGGAATGCAAGCGCAAGTATGCAGCCAGCCACCCACCCACCCACAGGCTACAATACTATACTGCCAAATTTTTGACAGCTGCTTGCACTTGAAATGTGGCCTTTTAGGCTCGTGGAGGCGAAAGCTTTTCACAACCTCATGCCGGCGGCGGCCTGGTGTCCATACTCGATCCCCAGCCACCACTATATTTCCCGGTATCACCTCCACCTTCCACAAGCACGGGTCCCACAACATTACCCGTGCCCTCCCCAGTGCACTTACTGGGAAGGACGCCTAACCACAAACACGTGGACAGGTGAATGTGGCCAGGGACGGTACGGAGCCAGTCCACAACGTTTTTTGCTTACAGTTGTATTTAGCTCGGTGAAAGGATTGGCATAGAGGGAAACCGTATCTACCCTGCATGTCATTTCTCACAGGAAGTCCTCTAAAGCTGTTTGCACTTGAAATGTGGCCTGAACATTACTGCTGGTTCTTTTCTGTGGGAATTTGTTTGCCTCCTACCAGCCTGGAATATTTCCAGCTAACTATGGTACTATGGTACTATGGTATTAGCACTGCCCCCAGTACCAGTAGCAAAGCAATCCCCAATTTCCTTCTCAGAAATTTTATTTGGTAGACTGAGTGGCTGCCCAAGTACATTTTCTCACAAAGGAGCTGAAGATAGAGTGGCAGTAGGTGCAAGTTTCTCCCGCCTGTTAGATATTAGAGGGTGAGCGGCAGCACATTGTATCAGTGGTTAGCACTGAAGCCTTGCAGCACTGGGATCCTGGGTTCAAATCCCAGCAAGGACAACATCTGCAAGGACTTTGTATGTTCTCCCCATGTTTGCGTGTGCTTCCTCCTCAGTAAAAAAGCAGCCATCGAGTGTCCCGGAACCTTCCCACACACTTTTCTTAGCCATGACTGCTTCTCGGCAGGGTTGGACAGTCCCACCAGAGAATCCTCCGGTGTGCCTTGGCTTCTACCTCAGGAGAGTTCATGATAGCGCTAACTTTGCAGCTGCTATTGTTAGAAATCTCCTGTTTGTTTTTTCCATCTTGTGTTTTGCGGTCACGTGACCATCTGCCTTTATATTCCAGCTCCGCCCTTTTGGCTGTGCTGGACTTCAGTGTTTGAGTATTTCTCTAGCCAGATGCTTCTGTGCCTTTCTCTGTCAGTCTGTTTGGTCCGTCTGGGACCTATAGTACTTTTTTGTCTGTTTGTCTTTTTGTGTTCTGCAACAACTTCTCTGTTTAGGAGGTGTCCCTTTTTTGTCCCAGTCCTTAGTTCTTTTAGGGACCCCTCCCCTTATGCTATAGGTTTTCGTTCAGACTAGCCGAGGACTAAGGCAGGTCTGTTCGCTAGTAACAGGCAGCCCGCTACATCATAGGGATTCAGCTTAGTTTTACTGTAGGGAAAGTTTTCCCTTTTCTTTCCTTAGTAAATGTTGCAGATCATAATAGCTATGGGGCTCTTGAGCGGGTGAGAAAGGTTAGCCCTCAGAATCAAATCCTCTGGTGGGCACAATGTTTTTCAATCTGAAACAGCTTCTCAGTGGGAGTTGTATTTCACCACAGCCATATTCTTTAGCTCGGTGAAAGGACTGGCATATAGGGAAACCGTATCTACCCTGGCTGTCATTTCTCCGTCACCAGGTTCAGCCCATTGTCACACACGACCATGCCTGGCTGTATGTTCAGCGGTGAGAGCCACAGATCAGGCTGCTGTGTTACAGCTTTCAACAACTCTTCAGCGCTGGGCGGTTTGTCAATTAAGCATTAAGCATGTTATCTTCAGCACAGCCTGTTGCCACTTGGCCAAGGCAGGGCTGCAGTGCTGTCAGCTTGTGACTGATGTGATCATTTCGGAGATGGAGGAGGAGGTGCATGAGCTGAACAATGTGATTACATTGAGGTTAAATTGTTGACGCTGTTTTTTATACTAAAGAAAGATCCTATTGTTTTGGTTTTTTTACGTTATTTTTTAAGACAAATGCATTCACCGGGAAATGTCATTTTAACAATTTACAACCTTATCTGGCAATGTGGTGTGTGACACATCATCAGACACATCCTTTTTTATTTATGATGGAGGGACTCTGAAAGTCATAAAGCCTATTTTATAGGGACATCAGAAGGCCCTTACTATTCTTAAAAGGCCAGCAGTCGGCCCTAGCTATTGTTAGAGAGTACACAAAAAAATCTATATATACAAAGAAATGGACGACTACCTGTATCCCAGGTACCTGTCCATTTGCATGCTGAAATAGCATAGACATAGAGGAGAAAAGCTCAGCATATATTGAAAAAAGTATTTATTGAATAATACACAGTAAAGATAGAGGAAAAATTCAGACAATGAGGTAGAATCATAGAATCATAGAATAGAATGGTAGAGTTGGAAGGGACCTCCTGGGTCATCTGGTCCAACCCCCTGCTCAAAGCAGGATTCACTAGAAAATCTCAGACAGATGTCTGTCCAGCCTCTGTTTGAAGACGTCCATTGAAGGGGAACTCACCACCTCTCGTGGCAGCCTGTTCCACTCATTAATCACCCTAACTGTCAAAAAGTTTTTTCTAATATCTAATCTGTGTCTCCTCCCATTTAGTTTCATCCCATTGCTTCTAGTCTTTCCTTGTGCAAATGAGAATAAAGATGATCCTTCTACAATGTGACAGCCCTTGACATATTTGTAGACAGCTATTAAGTCTCCTCTCAGTCTTCTTTTTTGCAAGCTAAACATTCCCAAATCCTGCAACCGTTCCTCATAGGACATGGTTTGCAGACCAGTCACCATTCTGGTCGCTCTTCTCTGAACTTGCTCCAGTTTGTCTATGTCTTTTTTAAAATGTGGTGCCCAAAACTGTACACAGTATTCCAGATGAGGTCTGACCAAAGAGGAGTAAAGACCGATAATGACTTCACGTGATCTAGACTGTATGCTTCTGTTAATACATCCCAGAATTGTATTTGCCTTTTTTGCTGCTGCATCACACTGTTGACTCATGTTCAGTCTATGATCTATTAGTATACCTAAGTCTTTTTCACATGTACTGTTGCTTAGCTCTATTCCTCCCATTCTGTATATGCTTTTTTCATTTTTATTGCCCAGATGTAGTACTTTGCATTTTTCCCTGTTAAAAACCACTCTGTTGGTTGCTGCCCACTGCTCCAGTTTATTTAGGTCTTTTTGAATCCTCTCTCTCTCTTCTCTAGTATTAGCTATCCCTCCTAGCTTTGTGTCATCAGCAAATTTAATCAGTTTACCCTCAATTCCTTCATCTAAATCATTGATAAAGATGTTGAACAATACAGGTCCCAGGACGGAGCCCTGTGGTACCCCACTTGAGACATTCATCCAGCTGGATGTGAAGCCATTTACAACCACCCTTTGAGTCCGATCACTAAGCCAGTTATGAATCCACCTAACAGTTGCCTTGTCCATTGCATACTTGGTCATTTTTTCAATAAGGATGGTGTGAGATACTTTGTCAAATGCTTTGCTGAAGTCAAGATATACTATATCTACAGCATTTCCCTGATCCACCCAGTCAGTGATTCTGTCATAGAAGGAAATTAAGTTAGTCTGACATGACTTGTTAGTTACAAACCCATGCTGACTCTGGTTAATCACTTCATTCTTATCCATGTACTTACATACATGTTGTTTAATAATTTGTTCAAAGATCTTTCCTGGTATAGAAGTCAGACTCACCGGCCTATAGTTCCCTGGGTCCACCTTCTTCCCCTTTTTGAAGATAGGAACAACATTTGCTCTTCTCCAGTCTTCTGGGACTTCTCCTGTTCTCCAAGAATTTTCAAAGATTATGGAGAGTGGTTCTAAAATTTCTTCTACGATCTCCTTCAGTACTCTGGGGTGTAATTCATCTGGACCTGGAGACTTGAACTCATTTATGTTAGCTAAATATTCCCTCACAATCTTTCTGTTTACAGATAACTTGGATTCCTCTATTCCTTTAAAAGGACAGTGAAGATCAGTTGATGTTACATTTTCTTTCTGAGAGAAAACAGATGCAAAATAGGAATTAAAAAGTTCGGCCTTCTCAACATCCTCTCTTACCATTTCTCCATTTTCACCCTGTAAAAATCCTATAGCATCTTTGACTTTTCTTTTACTTTTGACATACCCCCAAAATCCTTTTTTATTGCTTTTGACATCTCTTGCAAGCCTTAATTAGTGTTGAGCCACCCCCGTAGTGTTCGAGTTCGGTTCGGTTCGTCGAACACCCGTGTGTTCGCCGAACTGTTCGTCGAACACCTTCGAACACCGTTAAAACCAATGGCAGGCAAACAAAAACACATAGAAACACATAGAAAACACCTTCAAAGGTGTCCAAAAGCTGACAAACTGCTCAGAAGACACAACTAACACATGGAAAAGTGACAAGTACATATAGTCATGCGAAAAGAAAAGAGGTGGAGGAGTAAAAGGAGGGGGAGACACAGATATAGGCATGTCATGCCCTTCTAAAATCCAAAAAGTGAGAAGCCGAGACGGCCAGTCCGCTCCTGCCCGTGCCACCTCCGTGTCGCCGGGTTTGTGCCAGAGCCGCGGTGAACCCTGACGGCCAGCCCCCCTCTCCCAATACTGGTGCCTGTCCGCTGGTGGGTCGAGAGAGCCCCCCTGTGGTGGAGGCAGCTCTAAGCTTTTTAATTTAAATTGTCCCTCTAATTTGAATGAATACACTTTAAATCCATTTACAAGGATCTATTGGAGGGCAAGTCTCATGCCAGCAGCCGCGTAATTCCAGCTCCAGTAGCGTCCACTAAAGCTGCTGCAGTTAAAAAGCTTTTATAAGGATCGAGCTTGGCTGTCCACCGCAAGGCATCCTAGTGCCAGTCCCAGCCCCTATGCCTTGGGGTGCCTCCTGATGCTCTTCACTAAGTATCCTGTGGTCCCGAAGCATTTCCTTTGAAAAAATTAAGTGTCCAAACTACAGGTGGTGTAGCTTGCTTAACAGCCGGGATAATCCGCTGACTAGCAGACACTGCTACTAGGCACAAAGTATTTCCTGGGCTAGATGCAGTTAAAAATTTGTAAGTAGATACTCTCGTTGGATGCTGAGAAAGCATTCCATAGAGTCTCCTGGCACGCCATATATGATTCTCTTAAAAAGCTTGGGGTAGGGGTCTAGGGGACCCGTTTATAGCCAAAATCACGGCCCTGTATCACAATACGTCACCTAGGCTGAAGATAAATGGAACTGTAGCACCGAGGGCTCGGTTGCTACAGACGTATTGCACCTCACCCAGAGGTGTGATATCTCACTCTCAGATAAGGATGGAGTGTGGATCAGGACCCGACACCTGCATGCATTACACCACATTGCTGTGGGGCAGGGCGACCAATATGCCCCTGAGATGGGCACGACAGTCCCTGTCCCTGGCTGGAGTGGGGGGAGGGAACACTGAGGAAGGGGAACCCTGCAGTGCAGGAGCAGGGAGGAAGCAGTTCCTGGGTGCATTGAGAAGGGAGTATAAAAGGTGGGCACCATCTTAGTTCAGTGCAGAGAAGTCTGAGCAGAAGTGGCAGGGAGCAGGGGCTCTGCATGAGCTCTGCTCCGGAGGCGGGCCTAGTAACAGAGGCCCAGGCCTGCAAGAGGGAGAAGGAAGGAAGAGGAGCGGAGAAGGCTCCAGGAACGAGGAATGAAGGGATCCCAGGGGTGCGGATGGGCGAGTCGCCACCGCACGCCCGAATCCACCTGCGTGGAGGGGTCAGGCCAAAGGGGGAGACCGGTCCCCGAACTAGTGGAGGCAGGAAACGACCCTCAGCTAGAAACCGGAGGCTCTGACATTTTATGTGGCGCAGCCCCTTGCTCCACCCGCTAGGAAGGCACCACATAGGGTCAGGGAAACTGGCGCCAAGTTTACCAAGAGGAGGCCCGAGGCAGCCGGACAGAAGTGTTGGTAAGAAAGGCCAGACAAAGGACACACAAAGGGGGTCCTGTGAAGCGCTCCAAAGTTATCTGGGAGTTGTCTGAGCCCCTCACCTGGTGAGCACAGTACGACGTGGGCAGCCGTTACCTGCAGACGTGGTCTGGATAATAAGAACTGTGAGTAAAGGCCCTGAACTGCATCACTGACTCCGTGTCGTTACTGCTGCTGCCCTGCACCATCACCCCCATCCTCCGCATACACTGCCCTGAGGCTATACTCCTCCCGTGGGGAGTTATGCTACGCTCTGCTGCACCCACAACACCAGCCTTAGCGGTCTGCCCTGTAGCGGCGGTTCACTCTGACCGCAATCCACGGGTGGCGTAGTCGGACATTTAAACATCAAAACCACATAAATAGTTCCGCCACTGGTTTGACCGCCCTGAGCAACGGAACCGGATCGCCGCCACGAAGACTACAACCACCAGCATCCACCAAAAAGGGTCCGGCTCCGGGTGTCCCAAGGCCCAGGGGGTGCGTCAGAACATTTTCATCACCTTTCACAATCACCAATGGGACAAGGCAGGGATGTCCTCTGTCCCCTCTCTTATACATCCTAGTGACGGAGCACCTGCTCTCATCAATTCGCCATAACCCCAATATTAGGTGGATTGAGGTGGGAGGCACCGAGTACAAGTGCTCTCTATTTGCTGATGATGTCCTAGTATATATCACTCAATCACATATATCCATCCCTGCTGTTATGGCTGAAATAGATCACTTTGTTACATGGTAAAATTTTAAAATCAATGCAGCGAAGTCTGAGGCCCTCGATGTCTCCCTCCCTAAATCCATATAGGATTCCATCCAGTCCAACTTTCCCTTTGCCTGGCCCTCACAGGGTATCAAATACTTAGGAATTCCTATTCATAGAGACCTCTCCCATCTATGTTATCTTAATTTTGGGCCCTTTATTGAACAATTCCATACAGACCACGGTTGGCAAGTTAGAACTGTAAGATTCACTACGTGAACCACTGGTGTTTTGTGGAAAAGCACATGTACACCGCGTTCCAAATTATTATGCAAAAAGTGTTTAGGAGTGATAAGGGAAGAATTTGTTTGTTTGTCAGTTAAACTCATTGATGGTGATGTGTGTCAGGGCTCTTTATATCACTGTAAGCAATTGCAGACACCTGTGCTAATTAGTTTGGCAGGTGTGTCCAATGAAAGGCAAGACTACTTAAGAAGGCTCTCTCACATTATTAAGCAGCCTACATTTTCTGCCAAAATGGGAAAGAAAAAGGATGTGTCGGCTGCTGAGAAGCAACAAATTGTGGAGTGTTTAGGTCAAGGCATGACTACAATCAACATTGTGCGATGATCAGGATGAAGTGTCTTGGCAATCAAGAAGTATGTAGCTGATTCACAGTACACACGTGTGCGTGCTGATAAGGGCAAATTGAGGACTCTTTCCTACAGGCAATTACGTCAGGTTGAAAGAGCAGCGGCAAAAAAGCCTTGTCATAGCAGCAGACAAGTTTTTGAAGCTGCTTGTGCCTCCAACGTCCCCCGAACAACAAGATGCAGGGTCCTTCAGAGGTTTGCAGCTGTGCATATGCCATCCTGTCGACCTCCTCTATCCACTTCACACAAGCAGAAACGGCTCCAGTGGGCCCAACATTACATGAAGACTGATTTCAAAACTGTTTTGTTCACGGATGAGTGCCGTGCAGCGCTCGATGGTCCAGATGAATGGAGTGGAGGATGGCTGGTTGATGGACACCCCACGCAAACACGGCTACAGCGCCAACAAGGAGGAGGTGGAGTAATGTTTTGGGCTGGAATCATGGGGAGAGAGATTGTCGGCCCCTTTAGGATCCCTGAAGGCGCTAAAGATGAACTCCATAATGTATGTGGATTTTCTCAAACAGCACTTCCTGCCATGGTTCAAGAAGAAGAACCGTGTATTTCACAGCAAGATCATTTTTCTGCATGATAATGCACCATCTCATGCTGCACATAAAACATCTGCATCTCTGGCTGATATGGGCATAAAAGGGGACAAACTTATGGTGTGACCCCCATGCTCCCCTGACCTCTACCCCATTCAGAACCTTTGGAGCATCATTAAAAGGAGTGTCTATGATGGCGGGAGGCAGTTCACATCTAAGCAACAGCTCTGGGAGGGTATTCTGTCCTCATGCAAAACAATTGAAGCAGAAACCATCCAAAACCTGACAAATTCAATGGACGAGAGAGTTCAGAAGCTCCTTTCGAACAAGGGGTCCTATGTGAAAATGTAACATCACCTAGAATAAAGTTTTGAGTTGAAAACTGTTTGATTTCAGTTTCTAACAACCTGCTAATGCTTATAATTTCAAAAATGACCATTTTTTTGGTCTTTATTAAAATGAAAAGGTTGATCGAAAAGTTTGGGGGATCTAAGAGTGTGGCAACCCAGTAGTCATGATTACTTCGAATTCTGACAATATGAGGGTCATGCTGCAGGTAGTGCAGCAAGAAGGGACTTATTTGTCTTGCGCATCTCGGAGCCCCAAAATTATTTTCCGGGCTAGATGCAGCTAAAAATTATTTTTAATTTTAAATCTGGTGAAGCTTATTATAGATGGCCTAATAGGATCAGTGCTGCACACTGCTACAAAGCCCAAATTATTTTCCAGTCAAGATACAGATAAACATGATTAGTAATTTGAAAGCTTAAAACGGTTGGTAGGGTGATTTTAACCAATCATCAAGCTTTTACTCTCCCCAGGATGACACAGGGGTAGAAAAGTCGTTTCGGATCCATGATTTGTTGTCTGTCTACATTATCAGTGGAGAGCCGCGTGCGCTTATCTGTCAGCACACCACCAGCAGCGCTGAACACACGTTCAGACAGAACGCTGGCTGCGGGGCATGACAAGATCTCCAAGGCGTAAGTGGCTAGCTCCGGCCATTTATCCAGATTGGAAGCCCAAAAAGAGCAAGGGTCCAGTGACACAGTCGTGGCTTCAATGTTTACTTGGAGATACTCCTGTACCATCGTCTCTAGGCGTTGACTATGTGTCAGACTTCTTGTCTCCTGTGGCCTTGCAAAGGATGGGCTAAAATAGTGGTGAAATGATTCCGCAAAATTGATGTTACCAGCAGATACTGTGGTTCTGTTACGGTTTGAGTGCTGAACACTTGACGGTCCCACGGTTGGCAAGTTGGAACTGTGAGATTCACTACATGCACCACTGGTATTTTGTGGAAAAGCACATGTAAGATTCTGCAACAGTCTCTGCTGATACTCCTGCATGCGTGCATCCCTTTCTATGGCAGGAATAATTTCTGCAAATTTACTTTTGTACCGGGGATCTAACAGTGTGGCAACCCAGTAGTCAGGATTATTTCTAATTCTCACAATTCGAGGGTCATGTTGCAGGTAGTGCAGCAAGAACGCACTCATGTGTGTTGCGCATCCAGGAGCACCAAGTCCCTGTTGTGTTGGTAGCGAGGTAGCAATCATGCTTCCTTCCTCTGTCCTCTCCCCCCAACCTCGCACAACAGAAATGTGATCAAGGTCTCCCTCATCTGATGAGTCTTCCATCAGTTCGTCCTTCACTTCTTCCTGGGCTCCTGCACCTTCCTCACTAGTTTGGCTGCTACCATGCGCCCTGGTAAAATCATCTCCCCCACCCTCACATGCCTGCCGCCTTGGTGCTGCCGACCGTCTGGACCTTGCAGATGTTAGCCCTTCCGCATACAACTCCTCCTCCTCTACTTCCTCCACCTCCTCTTGTGCCACCACCTGACTCTGAATTCTGTTTAACATGTGCTCCAGCATGTAAATCACCGGAATAGTCATGCTGATAATGGCATCGTCAGCACTAAACATCTTCGTCGCCATTTCAAAACTGTGCAGAAGGGTGCATAGGTCCCTGATCTGAGACCACTCCTCCAGCGTGATTTGCCCCACCTCTGAATCTCGTTGGCCCAGGCTATACGTCAGAACGTATTGCACCAGGGCTTGTCGGTGCTGCCACAGTCGCTGCAACATGTGCAGAGTTGAATTCCACCGGGTAGGCACATCGCATTTTAGCCGGTGAAGTGGCAGGCCCAACGACTTCTGTAGAGATGTAAGTCGCTGAGCTGCGGGATGCGAACGGCGGAAGTGAGCACACAGCGACCGTGCCCTCTGCAGAAGGCCATCTAGTCTGGGATAGTGGGCTAAAAATTGCTGGACAACCAGGTTCAACACGTGAGCCATACAAGGCACGTGTGTGACATTGCCCCGGCGAAGGGCCGCACCCAGGTTTGCAGCATTGTCGCACACGGCCTTCCCTGGTTTCAGGTCCAGTGGAGACAACCATTCATGAAATTGGTTCTCCAGAGCTGACCACAACTCCTCAGCTGTGTGACTCACATTTCCCAGACATTTCAATGTAAAAACCGCCTGATGACGTTGAGCCCTACTGCCAGCATAGTAAGGAGGTGTGCAGGATCCCTTCTGCGCAGTTAGAAAGCTTGTGGCATGACCAGACAGGCTTTGGGTGCAGGTGGAAGACCGAGAGGAGGTTGAGGAGGCAGAAGCAGTGGAGGAAAAATGACATAAAGAGGATTGACGCACAACTCGTGGGGACGGCAAGACTTGGACAGCAGCCCCTTGTCCTGCTGTCACCATAGTTACCCAGTGCCCAGTCAGCGACATGTAACGCCCCTGTCCATGCCTACTCGTCCAAGTGTCTGTGGTGAAATGCACCCTGTCACACACAGAGTTTCTCAAAGAAGCGGTGATGTTGTGTGCGACATGCTGGTGGAGCGCAGGCACACCTTTCTTTGAGAAGTAGTGCCGACTGGGCATCTGGTACTGGGGCACTGCGACGGACATAAGGTCTCGAAAATCCTCTGTGTCCACCAGGCGGAAAGGCAGCATTTCTGTAGCCAAGAGCTTGCAGATGGTGAAATTCAACCTCTTAGCTTTCTCATGGCTAGGAGGAAATGGTCTTTTACTTGTCCACATCTGAGGGACCGAGGGCTGGCTATTGTGCTTAGACGGGGTTGATAAGGGTGTCCCCGGCAAACTGCCGGTCTGTGAGGAAGATGCAGGCGGACATGTTAGGTTGCCTTGATCCAAAGGTGGTGCTATCGATGTCGGACAGCGCTCAAGACCAGCTGGTGTTACCACCTCCAAAGAAAATGATGACCTGCCAATCACGCTGGCTGTTGCGGGTAAAGAGGTGGCAGGTCTGCGCCCCAAAACAGGTGTGACTGCTGTCCCCCCAGTCACAGAGGATGAAGAGGCCGCGGATGCACAAGATATGGCAGACGGTGGTTGGCCCGGCCGGCTAGACCGCATTGTAGCACACTGAGCTTCCCACTGCAACTTATGCTTCATGTCCATGTGCCGGTTCATGCATGAAGTACTCAAACTATGTATTTTTTGGCCTCTACTTAGCTTTTGCTGACAAATGTTACAGATAACACGAGTTGGGTCATCTTTATCGATCTGAAAAAATGCCCAGGCTATGCAAGGCTTAGCACCCATGCGACCTGAAGAGCCACCACAACTTGTGGTGAGAGGCAGAGTTGTGTTTGAGGATGCAGTTGTTGACGTGCTTCCAGTACTACGTCTCTGTCCAGGAAGGCGCAACCTGACCTCGTCGTCACTAGCATCTTCCTCCACCTCCTCTGCTGACCTCATCTCTTGGCTGACTGTGGGTTGACAGTAAGTGGGATCTCCGACCTCATCATCATCACCCTGTGCGTTATCACACCCGTCGTCCTCAGAGCCAACCTGTTCCTGCCCTGACAAAAAACTAAAGTTGTCGCTCCAATCAGGTATTTGAGTCTTATCATCGTCTTCCTCATTGTCTCCACCAACAGGAGTTACAGTTTGGGAATGAGGGTCTACATTATGGTCAGAACCTTCTGCGTCTGGTCCTGGATCCGACTCATAAAGATTCTGGGCATCAGTGCAGATCATTTCCTCGTCTGGATTCACAGAAGCGCTGGAGTCGACCTCTGATTCCCAGGCTATAGTATGAGTAAACAGCTCTGCAGACTCAACCATCTGTTCTACCTCATACTCAGACGGGCAGCTGGAGATTTGGGAGCTGTGAGGAAGCAAGTGCGATTTGGGTGACACCTTTGAGGACTGGAGTATTTGTGATGTTGAAGTTGATGTGGAGGAGAGCCCACTTAAAGGAGCACTTGATATCCGTTGAAGCACCTGCTGTTTTTGTGCCTCATCTGGAATTTGTAGCGATTGGCGTGGCCGTAAGAAAGGGATCTTATCACATTGTCCGCTAAAAGAAGTAGACATTTTAGTTTGGCTGGAAGATGGTCTTTCTTCTGCACCTACCCCACGGACACAACCTTTTTTCCCCTTCCCAACACGCCTATTCCCCTTTCCACCAGCAGCAGGCCTTTTTCCACTCATTTTGGTGGTTAACTAATTCACAACTCTGGAGTTGTTTGCACAAAAAAACAATGGATGGTAACCGAGCAGAGCTGAGTGGCCAAACTGTGGTATTAGGCCAAAACTATTGGCTGGGTTAGATGCAGAAAAAAATTATTTTTAATTTGCAACCTGATGGAGGTCAGTATAGATGGACTAATAGACCAAGTCCCACACACCGCTAGAAGCCCAAATATTTTTTCAGAGCTAGATGCAGAAAATTTTTTTATTCAATTTGCAACCTGATGGAGGTCAGTATAGATGGACTAATAGACCAAGTCCCACACACTGCTAGAAGCCCAAATATTTTTTCAGAGCTAGATGCAGAAAAAAATTATTTTTAATTTGCAACCTGATGGAGGTCAGTATAGATGGACTAATAGACCAAGTCCCACACACCGCTAGAAGCCCAAATATTTTTTCAGAGCTAGATGCAGAAAAAAATTATTTTTAATTTGCAACCTGATGGAGGTCAGTATAGATGGACTAATAGACCAAGTACCACACACCGCTAGAAGCCCAAATATTTTTTCAGAGCTAGATGCAGAAAAAAATTATATTCAATTTGCAACCTGCTGGAGGTCAGTATAGAAGGACTAATAGAACAAGTCCCACACACTGCTAGAAGCCCAAATATTTTTTCAGAGCTAAATGAAGAAAAAAATTATTTTTAATTTGCAACCTGATGGAGGTCAGTATAGATGGACTAATAGACCAAGTCCCACACACTGCTAGAAGCCCAAATATTTTTTCAGAGCTAGATGCAGAAAAAAATTATTTTTAATTTGCAACCTGATGGAGGTCAGTATAGATGGACTAGTAGACCAAGTCCCACACACTGCTAGAAGCCCAAATATTTTTTCAGAGCTAGATGCAGAAAAAATTATTTTTAATTTGCAACCTGATGGAGGTCAGTATAGATGGACTAATAGACCAAGTCCCACACACCGCTAGAAGCCCAAATATTTTTTCAGAGCTAGATGCAGAAAAAAATTATATTCAATTTTCAACCTGCTGGACGTCAGTATAGAAGGACTAATAGAACAAGTCCCACACACTGCTAGAAGCCCAAATATTTTTTCAGAGCTAAATGAAGAAAAAAATTATTTTTAATTTGCAACCTGATGGAGGTCAGTATAGATGGACTAATAGACCAAGTCCCACACACTGCTAGAAGCCCAAATATTTTTTCAGAGCTAGATGCAGAAAAAAATTATTTTTAATTTGCAACCTGATGGAGGTCAGTATAGATGGACTAATAGACCAAGTCCCACACACCGCTAGAAGCCCAAATATTTTTTCAGAGCTAGATGCAGAAATTTTTTTTATTCAATTTGCAACCTGATGGAGGTCAGTATAGATGGACTAATAGACCAAGTCCCACACACTGCTAGAAGCCCAAATATTTTTTCAGAGCTAGATGCAGAAAAAAATTATTTTTAATTTGCAACCTGATGGAGGTCAGTATAGATGGACTAATAGACCAAGTCCCACACACTGCTAGAAGCCCAAATATTTTTTCAGAGCTAGATGCAGAAAAAAATTATTTTTAATTTGCAACCTGATGGAGGTCAGTATAGATGGACTAATAGAACAAGTCCCACACGCTGCTAGAAGCCCAAATATTTTTTCAGAGATAAATGAAGAAAAAAATTATTTTTAATTTGCAACCTGATGGAGGTCAGTATAGATGGACTAATAGACCAAGTCCCACACACTGCTAGAAGCCCAAATATTTTTTCAGAGCTAGATGCAGAAAAAAATTATTTTTAATTTGCAACCTGATGGAGGTCAGTATAGATGGACTAATAGACCAAGTCCCACACACCGCTAGAAGCCCAAATATTTTTTCAGAGCTAGATGCAGAAAAAAATTATATTCAATTTGCAACCTGCTGGAGGTCAGTATAGAAGGACTAATAGAACAAGTCCCACACACTGCTAGAAGCCCAAATATTTTTTCAGAGCTAAATGAAGAAAAAAATTATTTTTAATTTGCAACCTGATGGAGGTCAGTATAGATGGACTAATAGACCAAGTCCCACACACTGCTAGAAGCCCAAATATTTTTTCAGAGCTAGATGCAGAAAAAAATTATATTCAGTTTGCAACCTGATGGAGGTCAGTATAGATGGACTAATAGAATGATGCTATGCCCAAAAGATTTTACTTCACTAGGTGCAGTAAAAAAATTGGTATTCTATACACAGGTGGTATATCTTGCAACACAGATAGGCTACTCCACTGACTAACACACTCTGCAATAGGCCAAAAAGGATTAGCTTTGCTAGATTCAGCCAAATGCTGTGAAAAAAACTTGCACAGCACTGGCACAGACCTGCCTGGCAAAAACTGATAGGAACTGATGTAACCTAGTCCTGAAAAGGACTCCAATTACAATTAGTCTTTACTCCCACAATCTATCTATTTAAGAGCACAGACTTGCCTGATAAAAGTCGTAGGAAATGCTGTAACCTAGTCCTTAAAAGGACTGCAATCACAACTATTCCCTACTCCCAAGCTATCTGTATATTTGTGCGAAAATTGGCTTGAAATTAACAAGGTATAGCGCACACAGCAACAGCGGTGCCGTCTAACACGCAGCTGCAGCAGTGAGAAAATGGTGGCGACGGGGAAAATGGCTTGGTCTTATAGGGCAAGGACATGTGACATACACTGCCAATCACACATGCCCTTGCTTGTGTGAAAAAAAGCACTTCGCTCCGTGTGTGCGCTGCTGATAGGCTGACAGATTGCACCTCCCCACTGCAAATGCGGGAAAGAGAAAAAAAAATGGAGATCTTCATTGTTCCTGCAGAGATCCATCCCCTGCCCCTCCCCCCGCCCCGCTGTACACTCAAACTGCGTATTAACATTAATTTTCATCATTACTGAGAAAAAATCCAGTTATGATTTTGGTGCACGAACAGTTATCGAACATAACCTCGAACAGCCGAATTTTTCTCAAATTGTTCGTGTTCGCCGACCGGCTCGAACACCGCCCAAAACAGCTCGAATTTGAGATTGGCGAACAGTTCGAGTAGAACAACGCTCATCTCTAGCCTTAATTCATTGTCAGCTTTAGCTAACCTGATACGTGCCCTACAGGATCTGCAGACTGCATTATAATCTTCTTTAGATATGCCTCCCTCTTTCCATTTAATAAACATTTCTTTCTTTCTTTTTAGCATGTGTTTAAGTTCTGTGTTCATCCATCCTGGTTTCCTTAAATGCTTCCCATTCTTCCTACTTTTCGGGATTGTTAACGATTGTGCTTTGAGAATCTCATTTTTAAAAATTTCCCATCCTTCCTGGACATTTTTGTCCTTAAGGACATCCAGCCATTGGATCCCTCCTATTCTCTTTCTGAGTCTCTTAAAATCTGCCTTTCTAAAATCTAACCTTGAAGTCTGAGTCTTCACATGTCTTCCTCCTCTAGTTATCCAAAATTCTATAATAGCATGATCGCTGCCTCCTAGGGTCCCAGCCACCTTTACCTCCTCAACCATTTCCTCCCTGTTTATAAGGATTAGATCCAAAGTAGCAGATCCCCTTGTTTTCTCCCCTACCTTTTGGAAGATAAAGTTGTCAGCAAGAGAGGATAAGAATTTGCTTGACCTGTTAGTTTTACTTGAGAGAGATTCCCAACAAATGTCTGGATAGTTGAAATCTCCCATGACCACTACGTCATATTTTTTGGAGAACTTGGTCATTTGATACATAAAGAGTTCATCCATATCTTCAGCTTGCCCAGGTGGCCTGTAGTAAATGTCTACAATGGTGTCCTTTCCGTTGTTCTCTCCTTGTATTCTTACCCAAACAGTTTCCACAGAACTCCCAGTCTCTGAAGCTTCAATCTCTGTGCAGATATACGCTTTTCTAACATACAATGCAACACCTCCTCCTCGTTTATCAAGTCTGTTTCTTGCAAATAAGTTGTATCCTTTTAGCCTTTTATTCCAATCATGTGTATCGTCCCACCAAGTTTCAGTGATTCCAATGACATCATATTCCTTTTCCTGCATTAGTAGTTCCAATTCTCCTTGTTTGTTGCCCATGCTTTGTGCATTTGTATAAAAACATTTTAGTTTGTGATTGGTTTCTCTTCCTCCCATATTTTTATTATTTAAATTGTTTTGTCTTTTTTCTTCCTTTCCACTTCCAGTAGCAGAGATCTCAATAGTATTTGTCAGCTGTATGGCTTTTTCTGGCCTTTTGCTTCCCTTCCCACATTGTTCTAGTTTAAAGCTCTTCTGATGAGTGTAGCAAGGCGACTTCCAAATACATGTTTTCCAGTCTTCGTAAGGTGCACCCCATCTCTAGCAAGTAGTCCATCGTATAGGTAATTCATTCCGTGATCCAGAAATCCAAATCCTTGTTGACGGCACCATCGAGGTAGCCAGTTGTTCACCTGTAGAATCTTATTCCACCTCATTGTTCCATGGCCATCCACTGGGAGGATGGATGAGAAGACCACCTGCGCTCCCAATTCTTTCACTTTCTTGCCTAAGTCTTCAAAGTCACTGCAGATGGTTTCCAGGTCCTTTCTTGCGGTGTCATTTGTCCCCACATGTATTAGCAGGAATGGGTAGTGATCTGTAGGTCTGAAGAGTCTTGATATCCTGTCAGACACATCTTTAATTTTTGCTCCTGGAAGACAGCACATTTCTCTTGAGGTTATGTCTGGTCTGCAGATAGCGGCCTCTGTTCCTCTTAACAGGGAATCCCCCATGACCACCACTCTCCGTTTTTTCTTCACAACATTCTTCTTTCTCCATCCAGGAGGATTCTGAGGGCTTACAAGGTTATTCATTGCTGGCAAAGTCTTATTTTGCTGTATTTCTTCATGGTTCTCCTGCGTGAGAGCCTGGTAATCAGATGATAAAGGTAATCAGATGATAAAGTGCTAATAGGTAAAAATAGATCAATGGTATTATAGTCCCAATAAACCCGTGGGTTAATATGATTGCACGTTGCCCAAGGGTAGTAAATGTTATAAATACTAAATTTGAACATGTGAGCTGGAGTAGGGATCACAGAGTAATAACATAATCCCAATGACTACTAAGTAGATAGGAGTGGGAGAAAAAAAAAATGGTTTTGCGGCGTCCCTCGCTTGATAAAGCGGCCAGGGACGCCATGAAACGCGCGTTGGGCTTCTCACCCTCACCATTCCCTCTCTACCCGGACTGTGCTCTCTTGTCAGGTAAATTATCCTGTGGGATTTAAGTGATTCTAGCACAAGGGTTGGGCACAGAGTTTTCTATTGAGAAAACATTGTTTTTTCCTCCCACTCCTATCTACTTAGTAGTCATTGTGATTATGTTAATACTCTGTGATCCTTACTCCAGCTCACATGTTCAAATTTAGTATTTATTTTTACCTGTTATCACTTTATCATCTGATTACTGTACCTCATTGTCTGAATTTTTATCTATCTTTACTGTGTATTATTCAATAAATACTTTTTGCAATATATGCTGAGCTTTTCTCCTCTTTGTCTATTATTAGAGAGCCATCAGCCGGCTTTGCTTTGTTGTTCCCATTATTAACAAGTGGGTCTCCTATACTGTTATTGTATATCCAGTGACTGCAAGGGCTGCCCAAAATTTGGACGCAACCCAATACCCCTTTGAAGAGACATAGAGGAGGGTCTCAGTAAAAAACATGTTCCCATTATAAAGGAGCGGGTCTCCTATAGTGGTAATGCCCATACTGTGACTGCAAGGGCTGCCACTAAGAATTTAAAGGGGCCACAGTAACAAGGTGCGACATGTTCCCATTAGAAAGGAGAGGGTCTGCTGTACAGTTATAGGATATGCATTGAGTCCAACGGCTGACCAATTTTAGGAAAAACTCCACTAAGAATTTAAAGACACACAGAGTAGGGCCACAGTAACAAGTACGACATGTTCCCATTAGAAAGGAGAGGGTCTGCTATACAGTTATAGGGTATGCAGTGAGTCCAACGGCTGACCAATTTTAGGAAAAACCCCACTAAGAATTTAAAGACACACGAAGCAGGGCCACAGTAACAAGGTACGACAGTTCCCATTAGAAAGGAGAGGGTCTGCTATACATTATAGGGAATGCAGTGAGTCCAACGGCTGACCAATTTTAGGAAAAACCCCACTAAGAATTTAAAGACACACGGAGCAGGGCCACAGTAACAAGGTACAACATGTTCCCATTAGAAAGGAGAGAGTCTGCTATACAGCTATAGGGTATGTAGTGAGTCCAACGGCTGACAAATTTTAGGAAAAACCCCACTAAGAATTTAAAGACACACGGAGCAAGTGTTAGAACCCTCCTGTTTGTTTTTGTTTCTATCTGGTGTTTTGCGGTCACGTGACCGTCTTTCTATATATTCCAGCTCCGCCCTTCAGGCCTTGCTGGACTTCAGTGTTGTTTAGACTGTCTTTCTAGCCAGGTGTTTTGTGCCTATCTATCTCTAGTTTGCTTGGTCCTCTGGACCTCTAGCATTTTTGTCAGTTTATCTTTTGCTCTGCAACAACTTCTGTTAGGAGGTGTCCCATTTTTGTCCCAGTCCTTAGTTCTTTTAGGGACCCCTCCCTTTCTCTATAGGTCTCCGTTCAGACTAGCCGAGGGAGAAGGCGGGTCTGTTCACAAGGAACAGGTTGGCCGCTACAACATAGGGACTCAGCTTAGTCTTACTGTAGGGACAGCTCTCCCCTTCTTTCCCTAGTTTATGTTGCAGATCATAACAGTAAGTCCAGCCCAAAAAACAAAACAAAAAAACTTTAAGGAAAGAAATCCGGGGATCAGTATGGTTTCTGTTCAAGATTTGGCTCAGCGCCTGCAGGGTTTGTCTCTGGAGGTGTCTGAGCTCCGGCAACAAGTGAGTAGCTGTCCTGGAGTGCATTTTGTGGAACCGAAGGTAGGACTCCCTGATATTTTTTATGGTAAACAACAAGATGTTTTTTCCTTTAAAAATGCTTGTTTATTATATCTTCGTTTGGGACCAAAGTCCTCTGGGAATGAACCGCAGCGCATTGGGTTTATCATGTCACTTTTGTGCAAGGAACCACAGGGGTGGGCCTTTTCTCTCCAACCTAATGATCAGTGTTTTAGGTCTGTGGAGGATTTTCTTTCTGCTATGGGGCTATTGTATGACGATCCTGATCGAGTCTCATCTGCTGAGACAGAACTGAGGCATTTGAATCAGGGGTCAGGTGATGTAGAAAATTATTGTACACACTTCAGAAGGTGGTCCTCAGAAGTGAAATGGAATGATTCGGCGTTAAAATGTTTTTTTCTTGCTGGTCTAAGTGAAAGGGTTAAGGATCTGCTGATTGCATTTCCTGCACCTGAAACCTTGCAAGAAGCTTTGCAATTAGCTATACGTGTGGACAGGAGACTGCATGCCAGGGTTTATGATGAAAAAATTCCTGCAATGTCAGCTCCTAGTCCCCAGAGGGTCTGCTCGGACGGCGGAGAACCGATGGAGGTTGGGGCGACGTCACTCCGCTCTCAGGAAAGAGACCGCAGGATTTCCAAGGGATTGTGTTTTTATTGTGGTAAATCTGACCATTTGATTAAGAACTGTGAGCTTCGCTTAAGTAAAGAAAAAAAAAAGGTCAGTTACGCCCGTATTGCTTGTTTGAGCTCTAAGGGAGTATTTATTTCAGGGAGTACCTCATTGCAGGAAGATTTGATTGAATTTCAGGTATTTGTGGATTGTGGTTCAACACTTAATGTGATTGATAGGGGTTTTTTGGAAAAACTTAAATTGGAATCCAAACCTCTGTCATCACCTATTTCTGTGATTGCAATTGATAACACTCCTTTGAAATGTATTACTCACAAGGTTGCTGCATTTCCCCTCACTATCAATGGCATTCACCAAGAAAATTTGGATTTGGTGGAATTAAATAATTTACCCTCTCCAGTCGTTTTAGGTTTGCCTTGGTTAAAACTGCACAATCCTTTACTGGACTGGTCTACTAATGAGATTAAGTCTTGGAGTCCTAAGTGCTATGATAAATGTTGCAATGGTCGCATTGCGACTGTGGAAAAAGGGGAATTACCTGTACCTATTCAGGATTTTTGGAAGTTTTTTTCAGAGGAGGAGTCGCAAGTTTTACCTCCTCATAGGGACTATTATTGCACCATTGAGTTTGTTCCTGGAGCTACTCTTCCTAAGGGTCGCTTATTTAATCTGACTATCCCTGAAAGAAAGGCCTTGGAGGAATACATACAGACGAGCTTGGCTGCTGGTCACATTAGACCTTCTAAGTGGCCTGTGGCCGTTGGATTTTTCTTTGTTAAAAAAAAAAGACGGTGGTTTACGCCCATGTCCGGACTTTCGTGAAATTAATAAGATTACCGTACGCAATTCCTACCCATTGCCGTTAATTCCGGACTTGTTTAACCAGTTAGTGGGGGCCAAGTGGTTCTCTAAAATTGATCTCCGGGGGGCATACAATTTGTTACGAATGAAGGAGGGTGATGAATGGAAAACTGCTTTTAACATTCCGGTAGGTCATTTTGAGAATCTGTTGATGCCTTTTGGTCTTACCAATGCACCCGCGTTTTTTCAGAACCTTATTAATGACATCCTGAGACCTTTGATTTGCAAGAATGTGGTTGTGTATTTGGATGACATTCTGATTTATTCACCAGATCTGGAATCCCATTGGCAGAGTGTATGTGAGGTGTTGCAGTTATTGAGTGATAATTCACTTTTTGCTAAGCTGGAGAAATGTGAGTTTGCTGTGCAGAGAATTAGTTTTTTGGGCTACATTATCTCCAGCGAGGGCTTTGAGATGGACCCGGTGAAAGTTCAGGCTGTGTAGGAATGGCCTAGGCCTATTGGTTTGAAATCGATACAGAGATTTTTAGGTTTCGCCAATTATTACAGGAAATTCATTAAGAATTTTTCTATAATTGTTAAGCCGCTGACCGATCTCATCAGGAAAGGTGCGAATACGGTCCAGTGGACTACTGAGGCCATTGAAGCTTTTCTGTATCTCAAGGGGAGGTTCAGTTCTGCCCCTATCCTTATGCAGCCTGATGAGACCAAGCCTTTTTTGGTCGAGGTTGATGCTTCTTTGGTGGGGGTCGGTGCAGTTTTGTCTCAGGAGAACAAGGATGGAGTACATCCCTGTGCTTTTTTTTCGAAAAAATTTTCAGAAACCGAACTTAATTACGATGTTGGTAATCGGGAATTGCTGGCTATTAAACTTGCGTTTGAACATTGGCGTCATTTCTTGGAAGGTGCTAAATTTACTGTTCAGGTTTTCACAGATCATAAGAATTTGATCTATCTGGATGCTGCCAAATGCTTGAATGCCCGTCAAGCTAGGTGGGCACTTTTTTTTTCTCGGTTTAATTTTTCTGTTATCTATATCCCTGGTACTAAGAATGTTAAAGCCGATACTTTATCTCGCAGCTTTTCTCCCATGGTTGTTACCGAGGAGGAGGAGAGCATTTTACAGGAAGGAGTTGTGGTAGCAGCATTGGACTCCGTTTTGGAAGAAGGGATTCTGAAAGCCCAAGAGGATGCCCCATCTAACACTCCTCATGGGAGGTTGTTTGTGCCTAGAACCTCTAGGAGAGATTTGTTTGTGGAGTATCATGAGTCTCGGTTGGCAGGTCATCCAGGAATTTCTGAGACTAAGAGACTTATCAGTCGCAGTTTTTGGGGGCCTGGGTGGCAGAAGGAAGTCATCAAGTGGGTGCGTCAATGTACGGTTTGTGCTAGGTCAAAGGCTTCCCATACCCCTGCTGCGGGGTTGCTTTGCCCTCTGGAGGTTCCTAGTGCGCCTTGGACGCATTTGGCAATGGATTTTATTACTGACCTTCCGGTGTCCGAGGGTTTCACTGTCATCTGGGTGGTCGTGGACCGTTTTAGCAAGATGTGTCATTTGGTTCCATTCATTAAGCTACCCTGCGCTAAGACACTCGCTAAGGCGTTTGTTAAGGAAATTGTCAGGCTCCATGTCGCTCCCACCGACATTGTTTCTGATAGGGGACCTCAGTTTGTGGCTCGCTTTTGGCGTGCTTTTTGTGACAGGTTGGGAGTCCATTTGTCATTTTCGTCTGGTTATCATCCTGAGTCTAATGGACAGACTGAAAAAAAGAACCAGGATGTTGAACAGTTTTTGCGTTGTTTTGTGGCAGACAATCAAGAGGGGTGGTCTGAGTTTCTGCCACTCGCAAAATTTACTCTTAACAACCATACTTCCTCCTCTGCTGGGTGTTCTCCTTTTTTTTGTTGTACTGGGAGACATCCGTCTTTTGGTTCGTTCTCCAAATTGGGCTCGGCAGTGCCGGAGGAGGAGAATTTTTCCGGTGATTTGGAGAGAGTTTGGACTAATGTACGTTGTAACTTTCAAGAGGCTAACAAAAAGTCCAAGAAGTATTTTAACAGGAAACGTCAAGAGGTTTTGTTTACTGTGGGTGACATTGTTTGGTTGTCCTCAAAGAATCTGCGGTTGAGGATTCCCTCTAAAAAATTGGGTCCGAAATTTGTGGGGCCATTTAAGGTGCTTCAGGTGGTTAACCAGTCTGCTGTTAGGTTGGAGGTTCCCTCCTCCTGGAAGATTAATCCTGTGTTTCATGTTTCCTTGATAAAAAAGGCTGATATATCGGATAGGGAGGCCACTGTCACAGTTCCTCCGGTGGTGGAAGACGGCGAATATGAAATTTCCCGTATCCTGAATTCCAGAGAGCATAGAGGGAGATTGCAGTATCTCGTCGCTTGGAAAGGTTTCGGTCCCGAGGATAACTCCTGGGTTAAGGCGGATGATGTCTCTGCCCCTAGACTTGTCAGAGCTTTCCACAGGAGATTTCCGGATAGGCCTGGGCCTGGAGGATCCGGAGGATCCTCATAAAAGAGGGGGTACTGTTAGAACCCTCCTGTTTGTTTTTCTTTCTATCTGGTGTTTTGCGGTCACGTGACCGTCTTCCTATATATTCCAGCTCCGCCCTTCTGGCCTTGCTGGACTTCAGTGTTGTTTAGACTGTCTTTCTAGGCAGATGCTTTTGTGCCTATCTATCTCTAGTTTGCTTGGTCCTCTGGACCTCTAGTATTTTTGTCAGTTTATCTTTTGCACTGCAACAACTTCTGTTAGCAGGTGTCCCATTTTTGTCCCAGTTCTTAGTTCTTTTAGGGACCCCTCCCTTTCTCTATAGGTCTCCGTTCAGACTAGCCGAGGACGAAGGCGGGTCTGTTCACAAGGAACAGGTTGCCCGCTACAACGTAGGGACTCAGCTTAGTCTTACTGTAGGGACAGCTCTCCCCTTCTTTCCCTAGTTTATGTTGCAGATCATAACAGCAGGGCCACAGTAAGAAGGTACGACATGTTCCCATTAGAGAGGAGAGGGTCTGCTATACAGCTATAGGGTATGCAGTGAGTCCAATGGATGACCAATTTTAGGAAAAACCCCACTAAGAATTTAAAGACACATAGAGCAGGGCCACAGTAACAAGGTATGACATGTTCCAATAGAAAGGAGAGGGTCAGCTATACAGTTATAGGGTATGCAGTGAGTCCAACGGCTGACCAATTTTAGGAAAAACCCCACTAAGAATTTAAAGACATATAGAGCAGGGCCACAGTAACAAGGTACGGCATGTTCCCATTAGAAAGGAGAGGGTCAGCTATACAGTTATAGGGTATGCAGTGAGTCCAACGGCTGACCAATTTTAGGAATAACCCCACTAAGAATTTAAAGACACATAGAGCAGGGCCACAGTAACAAGGTACAACATGTTCCCATTAGAAAGGAGCAGGTCTGCTATACAGTTATAGGGTATGCAGTGAGTCCAACGGCTGACAAATTTTAGGAAAAACCCCACTAAGAATTTAAAGACACACGGAGCAGGGCCACAGTAACAAGGTACGGCATGTTCCCATTAGAAAGGAGAGGGTCAGCTATACAGTTATAGGGTATGCAGTGAGTCCAACGGCTGACCAATTTTAGGAATAACCCCACTAAGAATTTAAAGACACATAGAGCAGGGCCACAGTAACAAGGTACAACATGTTCCCATTAGAAAGGAGCAGGTCTGCTATACAGTTATAGGGTATGCAGTGAGTCCAACGGCTGACCAATTTTAGGAAAAACCCCACTAAGAATTTAAAGACACATGGAGCAGGGCCACAGTAACAAGGTACGACATGTTGCCATTAAAAAGGAGAGGGTCTGCTATATAGTTATGGGGTATGCAGTGAGTCCAACGGCTGACCAATTTTAGGAAAAACCCCGCTAAGAATTTAAAGACACATAGAGCAGGGCCACAGTAACAAGGTACATGTTCCCATTAGAAAGGAGAATGTCTGCTATACAGTTATAGGGTATGCAGTGAGTCCAACTGCTGACCAATTTTAGGAAAAACCCCAGTGAGAATTTAAAGACACACAGAGCATGGCCACAGTAACGACAAATTCTCATTAGAAAGGAGAGAGTCTCTCATAGTGTTTGTGACGCGCCCCCTGGGCCAGTGTTGTTTGGGGGATACCCGGAGCCAGATCAGATGGGGGTTGTAGTCTCCGAGGGCGGTGACCCGGTCCGTGCCCAGGGTGTCAAGCTCAGTGTGTGGCAGTCCTACAGATGTTGCTGGATGTTCTTTAGTGTCGACTACGCCACCCGTTGATTTGCGGTCAATACGGCCGCCGCTGCAGCAGGGTCCGCTGAGGCTGGTGGTGTGTGTGCAGCTTCTGGTAGTATAACCCCCAATGGGAGGGGTATAGCCTCAGGGGGTCAGTTGTAGAGGGTGGTGGTTGTGGTGGTGCAGTGAGGGTGGTATTAAGACTCAGAGTCGGGCTGTGCAGTTCAGGGTGTTTACTTACTGCTGTTGTTCTGGTCACTCCGGCCTTGAGTGACCGCCCGAGCCGTGCTGCGTCCACCAGGTCCTGGACTCGGCCAACCCCCAGGTAATTCTGGAGCGTGATCCTGAGCTCCCTTTCTGTCGTTCCTTTTCTCTGGCCTTCCTCACCAGGGATCCACCTATGTCCGGCTCCCTCGGGTCTCTTGGTGGGTACACCTCGTCTGGGTTCCCTGACCCTATACTTGGTCTGCCTTCCTGGTGGATTTAGTGGGGGGTCGTGGCAGATCCTGCCCACAACCTCCGGTCTCTGGCTGAGGATTAGTGCCCTCCACCAGCTTGGGATCCGGTACCCTTGTGCCAACCCTTCACCCTGTTGCTTGTATTTGGGCTCTTGGGGTTCCCTCTTCTTCCCCTCTGGGTCCTTCTGACTCCTCTCTCTCTCTTCTTTCAGGACTGCTTGACCCTCTACAACAGACTGACTAGTAGCTGTCTGCCTGTCTGACCCTGATCTAAGATGGTTCCCACCTTATATACTCCCTCTATGTGTGAGCTCAGGTGACCAGCACCCAATGAGCTCCTAGCATTACCCAGACTGCTCCCCCTATCTGCCCCTACACTACTGGGATGTTCCACCCCCCCTCCCACTCCAGCCAGGGACAGACACTATCATACCTGCACATAAACTGGTGGGAGTACCGTTGATCTGTCCCCCGGAAATGGGATGTATGTAGTGTATGCAGCCTACTGAGCTCAGCTCCACACTCCATCCTTACCCGGGAGTGGAATACCACACCTCTGGCTTGAGGTGCAATACCCCTGTAGCAGCCGAATCCTCAGGGTGCTACATTTGCCTATGCAGTGAATGCAAGGGCTGCCAAAAATTTGGAGACACTTCAATGCCCCTTGGAAGAGACGTGGAGGAGGGCCTCATAAAAAAATGTTCCCATTAGAAAGGAGCAGGCCTCCTATACTTGTAATGCCTATGCACTAAGTGTATGGGCTGACAAACATTTACCCCTGGGGGGTATACATGAACATACTGTATAAAAAATGTTTTTCACAGGCATCATAAACACTCTTTAAAAAAATTATGTGGGTGTTGCATCACTGACCACGGTCACCCTGGTGATATGGTGGTGGAGGATGAGGAGAAGGAGGAGGACAAGAGCAAATAGACAAAATCAGGAAGCGTATACCAATGTGTGGGTGTGAAAAGGTGCATGGGAATACACCTCCCAAGAAAAGACCCTGGATTTGAGTTTATGTTACGCTGCTATTATTCAGTGGTGTTGAGAAGTCTGACCCAATCCAGCCCTTGTTCATTTTTATAAGAGTCAGCCTGTCAGCATTTTCAGTTGACAGGCGGATGTGCTTATCAGTTATAATTCCACCAGCAGCACTAAAAACCCGCTCTGATAAAACGCTGGTGGCAGGGCAGGCCAGGACCTCCAAGGCATAGAGAGCCAGTTAATTTCATGTGTCCAGCTTGGATACCCAATAATTATAAGGCACAGAGGAATCACGGCGGACGTTGGTACGGTCGGCAAGGTACTCCCTCAGCATCTTCCTATCTTTGCACTCTTTGTGAGAGTACCTCGCGCCTCAGGGCCTGAGCGATGGGAGGGTCTGAGAAAACTCTCCCAGAACTTTGACAATGTTCCCCTGCCTATGCTGGATTGAAGTTGTGTCTCTCTCGCCTGTACACCTTGTTTGTCCAATGAAGTGTGCCCTCTGCCGCCAGCATTTTCAGATGGGAATTTTTTTAATAGTTCCGCAACAAGGGCCTTCTGGTACTGCCCCTTTTTTGTAGACCTGTCCGCCTCAGGAATAAGAGATATAAAGTTCTCCTTGTAGCGTGGGTCTAGAGGTGTCACCAACCAGTAATGACTGTCACCCAAAATTTTGAGAACGCGAGGGTCATGGGAAAGGCAGCGTAACAAACTCAGCCATGTGTGCCAGACTACTAACAGGCAAGACTTCCGTGTCTTCACCAAGAGGATGACTGACCATGCTCTCCTCCTCCTCCTCCTCTCTGTCCTCCGACCATCCACGCTTAACAGACGGTATGACATCTGTGCAGGTAGTACTGTCTATAGTGCATGAAACTAGCTCCTGTCCTTCCTCTTCCTCCTCCTCTTCATCATTGTCACCCAATCCACGTTGGTATGAGATGAGGCTTGGCTGTGTGTAATCACCCTGTATGGTTCCTTGGTCCATCTCATCGTGCTCCGCCTGCAATGCATCCTCTTTGATTGTGAGCAGAGAGCGTTTCAGAAGACAGAGAAGCGCAATGGTGAAGCTAATTATGGTGTCATCGCCGCTCACCATCTTGGTGGAGTCCTCAAAGTTTTGGAGGATGGTACATATGTCTGACATCCATGTCCACTCCTGAGGTCTTATTTGTGGAGTCTGAACTGAATACCGACGGCCTTGTTGATGCTGGTACTCCACAACTGCTCACAAATCCTTCCCAACATCTGCAGTGTAGAGTTCCAACGCGTGGGGACATCACACACCAGTCTGTGAGCCGGAAGCTGCAAACGCTGCTGAAACACTGCAAGGGCGGCGGAAGCTGTAGCTGACTTTCTAAAATGGGCACACCGGCGGCGTACTTTAACAAGCAGATCTGGCAGCTCCGGGTAGGATTTGAGAAACCGCTGAACCACGAGGTTAAGCACATGGGCCAGGCATGGTTCATGTGTGAGCTCGCCTCAACTCAGAGCCGCCACCAGGTTCCGGCCATTGTCACACACGACCATGCCTGGCTGTAGGTTCAGCCGTGTGAGCCACAGATCTGCCTGCACTTTCAGAGCTGTCCACAACTCTCTAGCATTGTGCGGTTTTTCACCTAAGCATATTAGCTTTAGCACAGCCTGTTGCTGCTTGGCCGAGGCAGTGCTGCAGTGCTTCCAGCTTGTGTCTGATGTGGTGATTTCGGAGATGGAGGCTGAAGAGGAGGAGGAGGCTGAGGAGGATGAGGTGCAGGAGCTGTAGACCGTAGGGGCAACCCTGATTGACCTAGGGCCCGCAATCCTTGGCGTCGGGAGGACGTGTTCCGTCCCAAGGTCTGACTGGGTCCCGGCTTCCACTATATTATCCCAGTGTGCCATCAGCAAGATGTACCGTCCCTGCCCACAAGCACTTGTCCATGTGTCCGTGGTTAGGTGGACTTTACCGGTAACTGCGTTGTTGAGAGTACTGCTAATGTTTTGTGTAATGCGGGTAAGGCACACCGAGAGAAATAGTGGCGGCTTGGGACCGAGTACCGAGGGACGGCCACCGCCATCAGGTTACGGAATGCTTCCGTCTCCATGAGCCTAAAAGGCAATATTTGGAGCGTAAGCAGTCATGAAATGTGAGAATTTAGTAGTGTGGCCTGTGGGGCATTGGCTGCATATTTGCGCTTGCGTTCCAAGGACTGGGGTATGGACAACTGAACGCTGTGCTGGGACAAGGACATGGACGTGCTTCCTGATGCTGCTACTTGAGAGCGTGCAACGACAGATGCAGGGCAGGAGGTGTCTTCGCATGCACCATGGACAGGGGATTGGCTTGCATGTACAACAGCGGAAGAAGCAATGGTGCCACCCGCAGACACTGTTCCTGGACCCCGGGATTCAGCCCACAAAGTCGAGTGCTTTGCTGCCATGTGCCTGATCATGCTTGTGGTGGTCAGGCTGGTCGTTTTGCCACCCCTGCTGATGCTGGCCTGGCAGGTGGTGCAAATGGCCTTTTTGGGGTTATCAGCAGAGTCTTTAAAAAACAACCAGACTCGGGAAGACCTAACAGTTGTACTGGCAACTTCCTTCGTGTAGGTGTTACAGGGAATGGTTGCCTGCCTTCTGTCTGCGGCCACCACACTGCTTCTTCCTGCCTGTTGGGGTGCTCAGCCTCCCTCCCCCTGTGTGCTGCTGTCCTCGCTCTGCATGTCCTCCTGCCAGGTTGGGTCAGTTACTATATCATCCACTACCTCGTCTTCCACTTCCGCACCCTGGTCCTCCTCCTGACTTTCTGGCAACTGTATCTCATCATCGTCCACCTCTCGTGACACTTTCCCACTGCCGCCTTCATGTGACTGTGGCTTCTCAAATATTTGGGCATCGCTACACGCGATCTCCTCTTGCCCTGCTTCAAGTGGACCGGGCGAGAGGCCCGAATGTATAAATGGAAAAGTGAACAGCTCTTCAGAGTGTCCAAGTGTGGGATCAGTTGTCTCTGGGTACTCGGCATGGTGGGAGAAAGGAGGATCAGGGTGAGGAATATGCAGTCGAGACTCACGGCTACTGAGACTTGACCGTGTGGAAGACAGGGTGGTGGTGGTGGTGGCTAAGTGACTGGAAGCATTATCCACTATCCAACCAACAACCTTTTGACACTGCTCTGGGTTCAATAGTGGTGTGCTGCGGTCCCCTAGAAATTGGGACAGGAAGGTCAGGCAAAAAGATGTGGGTGTTTGTTGTGGCACAATTTCGGCTTGCCCACGGCCTTGTCCTCGGCCTCTGCATGCACCATTACCATCACGGCCAGTTCCCCATCCCTTGCCACGTGCCTTGCCCCTTTTAAATGGAGGACAGTATCTTCCACGCTCACTACAAATGACTGAGTTTGGAGCGAACTTATATGTGATCCATGTGATAGAGAAAACAGAGTTTTAAATACCAGCCTGTAGGTAAGTAGTTTGAACAGCAAACTGCGGTGAATTGCTTCAATGACACACTAAAGGAAATTTTTAATGGAGGCCAGAGATGCCTGCCTGATATCTCTGCAGATGGATTAGTCCTCAGAAGGACTGTTTGTTAAGATGGATATGTGTAATGTACGGTTTTTCTCCCTACACTACCTAATACACGATCAAATCTCTCCCTGACACAGCAGCAGCTCTCCCTACACTGTCTGATCCGGAGTGACTGTGACGAGCATGGCGGCGCCAGTTCTGATATAGACCTGATGACGCTGTGCGGCCAGCCAATTACTGTAATGCCCACAACCAACATGGCTATGGCATTACAGTGCATGGCAGGCAATCCCTGCATGTCCATTGGCTCTCTAAAGAGCGCCAAACATGCAGGGAGGGGACCCGAATTCCCGCCCGAGCAACCCGGAAATACTCGGTGAGCGCCGAGCATCTCGAGCAGTGAGATGCTCGGGCGAGCACCGAGCAGTAGCGAGCATGCTCGCTCATCACTAATAATAAGAGCTAGTACTTAATATTCCATCCATGATCCTCCTACCTGTGAGCTTTAGACATGTTGATAGTTATAGTGATTTACTCTATTTTATGATACTGGCTTTCTGCCTGATTTAGGTGAAATGTTGTATTCACTGATGCAGAAAAAAAGGTTATAACACGCCTGATTCTCTTTAAAATAAAAGACACACAGTGTCTAATCCCAAGCAAGCTAAAAAATGTCACACAATGCTCTGAACAAATCCCTCCTTCCTCAAAGAATTATTGTCTTAGAACAAAAATGTCAGCATTAAGCTCATCTTCTGCTTTCTAAAGATAAAAGAGGAGCAGGGCAGGGAGCAATCTGGGGAGAGACATTACTGCTAACCCCTTGGGTCACGAGGTAATGAAGGGATCAGGGAGTTCTCTATGAGTAGAACGGCATAGAGAAAATTCCACTCACAACCGAAATTTACTCCTTTCAAGCATCAGAATGCGAAGATTATTTGCTCCAGGGATGGGTTTTCTCCTGGGTTATCAAAAAGAATAGAGAAAAGAAAGCGAGAAAAAATCGCCGTCGGACCATTAATGGATTTGTGGAGTTGACTGGGATTTTTTGGTCCTCTTGTTAGCAAATTTTAATGGTGGAAATGTGTATGAAGTGAGCAAAATTCATGCCTCGCAACAACAGTTTCAAATGGGTTTTTTTTCTTAAAGGAAACAAAACTTCATACCCGCACAATGTTCATATGAATCAGCCATCACAATATACCTAGGTGAAAGACTGAACAACTCATAAGAAAAGCTCTGGAGACAAAGGTAACCTTTCCCAACAGCATCAAGCATATTGACTCCGAAAGGTTCCACGAACAGTCACTTAGAGGTTGGAACCTTTTATAACAAGCAACCCCCACATTTGATCAAAGTGATATTGAAATGGACCAAGTGTATCAGTATATACAGAGTATGAGTTACATGCTCGTATGTACAAGAATATAACTACTATAATACTGCCCCCTATGTACAAGAATATACCTACTATAATACTGCCCCTATGTACAAGAATATAACGACTATAATACTGCCCCAATGTACAGAATAAAAACTACCATAATATTGCTCCTATGTACAAGAATATAACTACTATAATACTGCTTCTATGTACAAAAGAATAACTACTATAATACTGCCCCCTATGTGCAGGAAATTAACTACAATAATACTGCCCCCTATGTACAAGAATATAACTACTATAATACTGCCACCTATATACAAGAATATAACTACTTTAACACTGCCTCCCTATGTACAAGAATATAACTGCTATAATATTGCCCCTATGTACAATAATATAACTACTATAATACTGATCCTATGTACAAGAATATAACTACTATAATACTGCCCCCTATGTACAAGAATATAGCTACTATAATACTGCCGCAATGTACAGAAATATAACTACCTTAATATTGCTCCTATGTACAAGAATTTAACTACTAGAATACTGCCCCCAAGTACAAGAATATAACTACTATAATACTGCTCCTATGTACAAGAATATAACTACTATAATACTGCCCCCAAGTTCAAGAATATAACTACTATAATATTGACCCCTATGTACAAGAATATAATTACTATAATATGGCCCCCTATGTACAAGAATATAAATACTATAATACTGCCCCCAAGTACAAGAATATAACTACTATAGTACTGCCTCATATGTACAAGAATATAACTACTATAATACTGCTGTTAGAACCCTCCTGTTTGTTTTTTCTATCTTGTGGTTTGCGGTCATGTGACCATCTGCCTTTATATTCCAGCTCCGCCCTTCTGGCTGTGCTGGACTTCAGTGTTTGACTGTCTCTCTAGCCAGGTGCTTCTGTGCCTTTCTCTGTCTAGTTTGCTTGGTCCCCTGGGACCTCTAGTACTTTTTGTCAGTTTGTCTTTTGTGCTCTGCAACAACTTCTGTTTAGAAGGTGTCCCATTTTTGTCCCAGTCCTTAGTTCATTTAGGGACCTCTCCCTTAATTCTATAGGTCTTCGTTCAGACTAGCCGAGGACTAAGGCGGGTCTGTTCACAAGAAACAGGCAGCCCGCTACATCGTAGGGATTCAGCTTAATCTTACTGTAGGGACAGCTTTCTGCTATCTTTCCTTAGTACATGTTGCAGATCAAAACAACTGCCCCCTATATACAGGAATATAACTACTATAATATTGCCCCCTATGTGCAAGAATATAACTACTATAATACTATCTCCTATGTACAAGAAAATAACTACTATAATACTCCCCCTATGTACAGGAAATTAACTACAATAATACTTCCCCCTATGTACAAGAATATAACTACTATAATGCTGCCCCTATGTACACGTATATAACTACTATAATACTGCCCCTATGTACAGAAATATAACTACCTTAATATTGCTCCTATGTACAAGAATTTAACTACTATAATACTGCCCCCAAGTACAAGAATATAACTACTATAGTACTGCCTCCCTATGTACAAGAATATAACTACTATAATATTGTCCCCTATGTACAAGAATATAATTACTATAATATGGCCCCCTATGTACAAGAATATAACTACTATAATACTGCCCCCAAGTACAAGAATATAACAACTATAGTACTGCCTCCTATGTATAAGAATATAACTACTATAATACTGTCCCCTATATACAGGAATATAACTACTATAATACTGCCTCCTATGTACAAGAATATAACTACCATAATACTGCCTCCCTATGTACAAGAATATAATTACTATAATATTGCCCCTTATGTACAAGAATATAATTACTATAATACTGCCCCCTATGCACAAGAATATAACTAATACAATATAGCCCCTTATGTGCAAGAATATAACTACTATAATACTATCTCCTATGTACAAGAAAATAACTACTATAATACTCCCCCTATGTACAGGAAATTAGCTACAATAATACTGCCCCCTATGTACAAGAATATAGCTACTATAATGCTGCCCCTATGTACAAGAATATAACTACTATAATACTGCTCCTATGTACAAGAATATAACTACTATAATACTGCCCCCAAGTACAAGAATATAGCTACTATAATACTGCCTCCTATGTACAAGAATATAACTACTATAATACTGCCCCCTATATACAAGAATATAACTACTATAATACTGCCCCCTATGTACAAGAATATAACTACTATAATACTGCTCCATATGTACAAGAATATAACTACTATAATACTGCCTCCTATGTACAAGAATATAACTACTATAATACTGACCTTATGTACAAGAATATAACATCTATAATTTTGCAAAAATAAAAGCATTGCAAAATTAATGATCTACATACGCTATTTTTAAGAATTTGGCACAAAAAATGTCAAAGTATACCACAAGACAAAAAGTGATGTGACTTAAAAATGCAAATGAAGATTTGAGTTCCTTTTCTTTATTATTTTTTTTGGACATTCAACATTATTAGGACTATAGTGTGAAGTAGTAAAGCTCTTATACAGGAAAGAATAGCTGAACTTTTATTAGTTATTTTTAAGACTAACTAGTAATAATCATCAGTGATTGGCTTCTCATCTTGATGAACAGAGATAAGGTAAGGAAGGATTTTTCATACATGTGCTCACTCTTAGGAGTTAAATGTCTAGAGAACAAACAGTCATGGAAAAGATATAGGCTGGTTCATTACAGCAGGAAGTGACTCATTTTTTGATTGGGGGGAACTGATGGCAAATTTACCAAAGTCTGCTGGAAGTCAATATCTACTGTCTGAGAGATGTCAGATACACCTGATCCTGGGTTGTACGTGATCTATATACAGAGAAGAAGCATGGATCATTAACTCCCGGGGTGACGTTTTTTCATCTAAATTGTTTAGGTACTAAAAGGCAACTGTAGATTTTCTATAGAAAAAAACTCTGTGTCTTAACTTGGCTTAAGGAACAGGGCAGGCACCTAAAATGCACATATTTGGGTCATTTATGAAGTCTTACACGAGGTCCATTAGTTGTACTCGCCATCAAGAATCGATGCCCTTGAAATGTGGTGCTGGAGAAGGATGTTATCAATACCATGGATGGCAAGAAGAACAAATAAATACATTTTGGAACAAATCAAGCCAGACATGTCACTTAAAGCAAGGATCATGAAGCTATGACTTGCCTACTTTGGACACATCATACGAAGAGAGCAATCACTGGAGAAGGACATCATAGTTGGAAGAATAAACGGAACAAGGCGAAGAAGAAGACCGTCAACCGGATGACTTGATACAATCACGATAACAGCAGAGAAGACCCCGGTGGACCTATCTAGGCTTACACAATATCGATCTTCCTACAGAGCGTTCATCCATCAAGTTGCCATGGCTCGAGATCGAGCCGAAGACCATTACATAAAATAAATATAGGGGGTCCATGAATGCCCATAGACAATTATGGCAGCCACTGAACAAAGTGAAGGCAATCTGATTATGATGGAAAATTCTTGTTCATTTAAAAAGCTGGGCATTGTAGTCAAACAGAAAGAATGGTTACTAGAGATGAGCGTTGTTCTACTCGAACTGTTCGCCAATCTCAAATTCGAGCTGTTTTGGGCGGTGTTCGAGCCGTTCGGCGAACACGAACAATTTGATAAAAATTCGGCTGTTCGAGGTTATGTTCGATAACTGTTCGTGCACCAAAATCATAACTGGATTTTTTCTCAGTAATGATGAAAATTAATGTTAATACGCAGTTTGAGTGTACAGCGGGGTGGGGGGAGGGGCAGGGGATGGATCTCTGCAGGAACAATGAAGATCTCCATTTTTTTTTCTCTTTCCCGCATTTGCAGTGGGGAGGTGCAATCTGTCAGCCTATCAGCAGCGCACACACGGAGCGAAGTGCTTTTTTTCACACAAGCAAGGGCATGTGTCATTGGCAGTGTATGTCACATGTCCTTGCCCTATAAGACCAAGCCATTTTCCCCGTCGCCACCATTTTCTCACTGCTGCAGCTGCGTGTTAGACGGCACCGCTGTTGCTGTGTGCGCTATACCTTGTTAATTTCAAGCCAATTTTCGCACAAATCTACAGATAGCTTGGGAGTAGGGAATAGTTGTGATTGCAGTCCTTTTAAGGACTAGGTTACAGCATTTCCTACGACTTTTATCAGGGAGGTCTGTGCTCTTAAATAGATAGGTTGTGGGAGTAAAGACTAATTGTAATTGGAGTCCTTTTCAGGACTAGGTTACATCAGTTTCTATCAGTTTTTGCCAGGCAGGTCTGTGCCAGTGCTGTGCAAGTTTTTTTCACAGCATTTGGCTGAATCTAGCAAAGCTAATCCTTTTTGGCCTATTGCAGAGTGTGTTAGTCAGTGGAGTAGCCTATCTGTGCTGCAAGATATACCACCTGTGTATAGAATACCAATTTTTTTACTGCACCTAGTGAAGTAAAATCTTTTGGGCATAGCATCATTCTATTAGTCCATCTATACTGACCTCCATCAGGTTGCAAATTAAAACTAATTTTTATCTGCATCTGTAGCACCCTGAGGATTCGGCTGCTACAGGGGTATTGCACCTCAACCCAGAGGTGTGATATTCCACTCCCGGGTAAGGATGGAGTGTGGAACTGAGCTCGGTAGGCTGCATGCACTACATACATCCCATTTCCGAGGAACAGGCCGACGATACTCCCACTTAGAAATGTGCAGGTACGACCGAGTCTGTTCCTGGCTGGAGTGGGAGGGGGGGTGGTACATCCCAAGTAGTGTAGGGGCAGATAGGGGGAGCAGCCTGGGTAAAGATAGGAGCTCATTGGGTGCTGGTCACCTGAGCTCACACATAGAGGGTGTATATAAGGTGGGCACCAACTAAGAACAGGGTCAGTCAGTCTTTGCAGAGGAGAGGAAGAGAGCAGAAGAGGAGCAGAGCAGCCCAAGAGAGAGAGAGAGGAGAAAGCAAGAGAGACCCAGAGGGGGAAACAGAAAAGGAACTCTGAGAACCCAAAATCCATCAGCGGGTGAAGAGTTGGCATCAGGGTACCGGAACCCAAGCTGGTGGGGGCAAAAACACACCCCAGCCAGAGACCGGAGGCCGTGGGCAGCGTCTGCCACGGCCACCCACCACATCCACCACGAAGGCATACCACGTGGAGGGTCAGGGAACCCAAGGCCAAGGGTCTCCCAACAGAAGGCCCGAGAGAGCTGGACCTGGGTGGATCACTAGTGGGGACGGCCAGAGAAAGGACAGAAGGAGAGCTCAGGGTCACGCTCCGGACTCGCTTGGGGGTTGGCTGGATCCAGGACCTGGTGGATGCAGCACGGCTCGGGAGGTCACTTGAAGCTGGAGTGACCGGAACATCAGCAGTGAGTAAATACCCTAAACTGCATAACCCGACTCTGTCTTCATTTAACACCTATGCTGCACCACCACAACCCCCATCCTCTGCACCTGACCCCCTGAGGCTATACCCCACCCGTTGGGGGTTATACCATCAATAGCTGCACCAACACCATCAGCCTCAGCGGACCCTGCTGCAGCGGCGGCCAAAGTGACCGCAATACAACGGGTGGCGTAGTCGACATTAAGAACTTATTAACATCTGTAGGACTGCCACATACAACTGAGTTTGACACCCTGGGCACGGACCGGGTCACAGCCACTCGGAAGACTACAACTCCCATCTGATCCGGCTCCGGATATTCCCCCTAAAGAATATGGCCCAGGGGGCGCGTCACATCTACAGTACCTCTGAAAAAATATTTGGGCTTCTAGCTGTGTGTGGGACTTGTTGTATTAGTCCATCTATACTGACCTCCATCAGGTTGCAAACTGAATATATTTTTTTCTGCATCTACCTCTGAAAAAATATTTGGGCTTCTAGCTGTGTGTGGGTCTTGTTCTATTAATCCATCTATACTGACCTCCATCAGGTTGCAAACTGAATATAATTTTTATCTGCATCTAGCTCTGAAAAAATATTTGGCCTTCTAGCAGTGTGTCGGACTTTCTCTATTAGTCCATCTATACTGACCTCCATCAGGTTGCAAATTAAAAATAATTTGTATCTGCATCTACAGTACCTCTGAAAAAATATTTGGGCTTCTAGCTGTGTGTGGGACTTGTTGTATTAGTCCATCTATACTGACCTCCATCAGGTTGCAAACTGAATATATTTTTTTCTGCATCTACCTCTGAAAAAATATTTGGGCTTCTAGCTGTGTGTGGGACTTGTTGTATTAGTCCATCTATACTGACCTCCATCAGGTTGCAAATTAAAAATAATTTGTATCTGCATCTACAGTACCTCTGAAAAAATATTTGGGCTTCTAGCTGTGTGTGGGACTTGTTGTATTAGTCCATCTATACTGACCTCCATCAGGTTGCAAATTAAAAATAATTTTTATCTGCATCTACAGTACCTCTGAAAAAATATTTGGGCTTCTAGCTGTGTGTGGGACTTGTTGTATTAGTCCATCTATACTGACCTCCATCAGGTTGCAAACTGAATATATTTTTTTCTGCATCTACCTCTGAAAAAATATTGGGCTTCTAGCTGTGTGTGGGTCTTGTTCTATTAATCCATCTATACTGACCTCCATCAGGTTGCAAACTGAATATATTTTTTTCTGCATCTACCTCTGAAAAAATATTTGGGCTTCTAGCTGTGTGTGGGACTTGTTGTATTAGTCCATCTATACTGACCTCCATCAGGTTTGCAAATTAAAAATAATTTGTATCTGCATCTACAGTACCTCTGAAAAAATATTTGGGCTTCTAGCTGTGTGTGGGACTTGTTGTATTAGTCCATCTATACTGACCTCCATCAGGTTGCAAATTAAAAATAATTTTTATCTGCATCTACAGTACCTCTGAAAAAATATTTGGGCTTCTAGCTGTGTGTGGGACTTGTTGTATTAGTCCATCTATACTGACCTCCATCAGGTTGCAAACTCAATATATTTTTTTCTGCATCTACCTCTGAAAAAATATTGGGCTTCTAGCTGTGTGTGGGTCTTGTTCTATTAATCCATCTATACTGACCTCCATCAGGTTGCAAACTGAATATAATTTTTTTCTGCATCTAGCTCTGAAAAAATATTTGGCCTTCTAGCAGTGTGTCGGACTTTCTCTATTAGTCCATCTATACTGACCTCCATCAGGTTGCAAATTAAAAATAATTTTTATCTGCATCTACAGTACCTCTGAAAAAATATTTGGGCTTCTAGCTGTGTGTGGGACTTGTATTAGTCCATCTATACTGACCTCCATCAGGTTGCAAATTAAAAATAATTTGTATCTGCATCTACAGTACCTCTGAAAAAATATTTGGGCTTCTAGCTGTGTGTGGGACTTGTTGTATTAGTCCATCTATACTGACCTCCATCAGGTTGCAAACTGAATATATTTTTTCTGCATCTAACCCAGCCAATAGTTTTGGCCTAATACCACAGTTTGGCCACTCTGCTCGGTTACCATCCATTGTTTTTTTGTGCAAACAACTCCAGAGTTGTGAATTAGTTAACCACCAAAATGAGTGGAAAAAGGCCTGCTGCTGGTGGAAAGGGGAATAGTCGTGTTGGGAAGGGGAAAAAAGGTTGTGTCCGTGGGGTAGGTGTTAAAGCAACAGTAACATCTGCAGAAGAAAGACCATCTTCCAGCCAAACTAAAATGTCTACTTCTTTTAGCGGACAATGTGATAAGATCCCTTTCTTACGGCCACGCCAATCGCTACAAATTCCAGATGAGGCACAAAAACAGCAGGTGCTTCAACGGATATCAAGTGCTCCTTTAAGTGGGCTCTCCTCCACATCAACTTCAACATCACAAATACTCCAGTCCTCAAAGGTGTCACCCAAATCGCACTTGCTTCCTCACAGCTCCCAAATCTCCAGCTGCCCGTCTGAGTATGAGGTAGAACAGATGGTTGAGTCTGCAGAGCTGTTTACTCATACTATAGCCTGGGAATCAGAGGTCGACTCCAGCGCTTCTGTGAATCCAGACGAGGAAATGATCTGCACTGATGCCCAGAATCTTTATGAGTCGGATCTGTGGCACCCCAGGGGTCTGGTTTCCACAGTAACGGCAATGTTATGTCTGAGAGCAGGTGGGAGGTCTCTTGGTCAGGAATCCTATGCATGCCACACCTCCTGCCCAGTCCTGGGAGGGGAAGAACTTCCCCTATATAAACCTGGGGCTGAGGCAGGGTTAGAGAGTTCAGAGGGAGAGTGCAGCCAGGAGGGCTGACAGGGAGCTGTGGCTCCGGCTGGGCCCAGCTCCTGGGCCATGCCAGAAGTAGAGACAGAGAAGAGAAGCAGCATAGGAAGAAACAACAGGAGCTCTGTGGGAGCAGTGCTACAAGGAGTCAGGGGCTGGCAGCTGCAGAGCTCGCCCTGACTGAGAAGTTATCACCGGACCCGGAGTCCGAGGCTGTGGGGACTAATCCTTACCCAGCAGCAGAAACCGACCGGCAGGGGATTGCAGGTCCTCTGGCCCAGAAACCCGAAGGCACGGTCACACGCGTGGGACCAGCACCGCCATCGTGGAGCGGAAGCCATTAGAAGGCCCCGAGTCACCGGCCATACGGGTGAGCACCACACGGTACACTCAGGGACGTGGGCTACTTTTACCCGCCTCTAGCAAGGTAGCCAGAAGAGTACAGTTAGCTGGGAAGGCCTACAACTCCGCCTGGCCAGGGGAGATCCCATCTGCTCAAGGACTGACCAGGCCCCGATCGCTAGCAAGTACTCCGGGAGGGTCTATCTTTGTCACCAGTAAAGACCCTGAACTACATGCATCGTCTCTGAGTGGTTCCTGCTACCCCCATCATCCACTTCGGCTGCCCTGAGGCCATACCCCTCCCGTTGGGGGTTATACCATCCCCGCTGCACCATCCTTCCACCGGCCTCAGCGGTCTGCCCTGCAGCGGCAGCTCCAAAGCTGCATTCAACGGGTGGCGTAGTCATCCAACATCTACTGCTAATAGACTCGCCACTTAGTTTGACTCCCTGGGCACGGACCGGATCACCGCCACGAGACTACAACCCTCAACAGATCCGGCTCCGGGTAAGCTCCTGCGTGCGCAACGCTGCGCGACACAGGCCCAGGGGCGCGTCAGATCCAGGACCAGACGCAGAAGGTTCTGACCATAATGTAGACCCTCATTCCCAAACTGTAACTCCTGTTGGTGGAGACAATGAGGAAGACGATGATAAGACTCAAATACCTGATTGGAGCGACAACTTTAGTTTTTTGTCAGGGCAGGAACAGGTTGGCTCTGAGGACGACGGGTGTGATAACACACAGGGTGATGATGATGAGGTTGGAGATCCCACTTACTGTCAACCCACAGTCAGCCAAGAGATGAGGTCAGCAGAGGAGGTGGAGGAAGATGCTAGTGACGACGAGGTCAGGTTGCGCCTTCCTGGACAGAGACGTAGTACTGGAAGCACGTCAACAACTGCATCCTCAAACACAACTCTGCCTCTCACCACAAGTCGTGGTGGCTTTTCAGGTCGCATGGGTGCTAAGCCTTGCATAGCCTGGGCATTCTTTCAGATCGATAAAGATGACCCAACTCGTGTTATCTGTAACATTTGTCAGCAAAAGCTAAGTAGAGGCCAAAAAATACATAGTTTGAGTACTTCATGCATGAACCGGCACATGGACATGAAGCATAAGTTGCAGTGGGAAGCTCAGTGTGCTACAATGCGGCCTAGCCGGCCGGGCCAACCACCGTCTGCCATATCTTGTGCATCCGCGGCCTCTTCATCCTCTGTGACTGGGGGAACAGCAGTCACACCTGTTTTGGGGCGCAGACCTGCCACCTCTTTACCCGCAACAGCCAGCGTGATTGGCAGGTCATCATTTTCTTTGGAGGTGGTAACAGCAGCTGGTGTTGAGCGCTGTCCGACATCGATAGCACCACCTTTGGATCAAGGCAACCTAACATGTCCGCCTGCATCTTCCTCACAGACCGGCAGTTTGCCGGGGACACCCTTATCAACCCCGTCTAAGCACAATAGCCAGCCCTCGGTCCCTCAGATGTGGACAAGTAAAAGACCATTTCCTCCTAGCCATGAGAAAGCTAAGAGGTTGAATTTCACCATCTGCAAGCTCTTGGCTACAGAAATGCTGCCATTCCGCCTGGTGGACACAGAGGATTTTCGAGACCTTATGTCCATCGCAGTGCCCCAGTACCAGATGCCCAGTCGGCACTACTTCTCAAAGAAAGGTGTGCCTGCGCTCCACCAGCATGTCGCACACAACATCACCGCTTCTTTGAGAAACTCTGTGTGTGACAGGGTGCATTTCACCACAGACACTTGGACGAGTAGGCATGGACAGGGGCGTTACATGTCGCTGACTGGGCACTGGGTAACTATGGTGACAGCAGGACAAGGGGCTGCTGTCCAAGTCTTGCCGTCCCCACGAGTTGTGCGTCAATCCTCTTTATGTCAAAGTTCCTCCACTGCTTCTGCCTCCTCAACCTCCTCTCGGTCTTCCACCTGCACCCAAAGCCTGTCTGGTCATGCCACAAGCTTTCTAACTGCGCAGAAGGGATCCTGCACACCTCCTTACTATGCTGGCAGTAGGGCTCAACGTCATCAGGCGGTTTTTACATTGAAATGTCTGGGAAATGTGAGTCACACAGCTGAGGAGTTGTGGTCAGCTCTGGAGAACCAATTTCATGAATGGTTGTCTCCACTGGACCTGAAACCAGGGAAGGCCGTGTGCGACAATGCTGCAAACCTGGGTGCGGCCCTTCGCCGGGGCAATGTCACACACGTGCCTTGTATGGCTCACGTGTTGAACCTGGTTGTCCAGCAATTTTTAGCCCACTATCCCAGACTAGATGGCCTTCTGCAGAGGGCACGGTCGCTGTGTGCTCACTTCCGCCGTTCGCATCCCGCAGCTCAGCGACTTACATCTCTACAGAAGTCGTTGGGCCTGCCACTTCACCGGCTAAAATGCGATGTGCCTACCCGGTGGAATTCAACTCTGCACATGTTGCAGCGACTGTGGCAGCACCGACAAGCCCTGGTGCAATACGTTCTGACGTATAGCCTGGGCCAACGAGATTCAGAGGTGGGGCAAATCACGCTGGAGGAGTGGTCTCAGATCAGGGACCTATGCACCCTTCTGCACAGTTTTGAAATAGCGACGAAGATGTTTAGTGCTGACGATGCCATTATCAGCATGACTATTCCGGTGATTTACATGCTGGAGCACATGTTAAACAGAATTCGGAGTCAGGTGGTGGCACAAGAGGAGGTGGAGGAAGTAGAGGAGGAGGAGTTGTATGCGGAAGGGCTAATATCTGCAAGGTCCAGACGGTCGGCAGCACCAAGGCGGCAGGCATGTGAGGGTGGGGGAGATGGTTTTACCAGGGCGCATGGTAGCAGCCAAACTAGTGAGGAAGGTGCAGGAGCCCAGGAAGAAGTGGAGGACGAACTGATGGAAGACTCATCAGATGAGGGAGACCTTGATCACATTTCTGTTGTGCGAGGTTGGGGGGAGAGGACAGAGGAAGGAAGCATGATTGTTACCTCGCCACCAACACAACAGGGACTTGGTGCTCGTGGATGCGCAACACACATGAGTGCCTTCTTGCTGCACTACCTGCAACATGACCCTCGAATTGTGAGAATTAGAAATAATCCTGACTACTGGGTTGCCACACTGTTAGATCCCAGGTACAAAAGTAAATTTGCAGAAATTATTCCTGCCATAGAAAGGGATGCACGCATGCAGGAGTATCAGCAGAGACTGTTGCAGAATCTTACATGTGCTTTTCCACAAAATACCAGTGGTGCACGTAGTGAATCTCACAGTTCCAACTTGCCAACCGTGGGACCGTCAAGTGTTCAGCACTCAAACCGTAACAGAACCACAGTATCTGGTGGTAACATCAATTTTGCGGAATCATTTCACCACTTTTTTAGCCCATCCTTTGCAAGGCCACAGGAAACAAGAAGTCTGACACATAGTCAACGCCTAGAGACGATGGTACAGGAGTATCTCCAAGTAAACATTGAAGCCACGACTGTGTCACTGGACCCTTGCTCTTTTTGGGCTTCCAATCTGGATAAATGGCCGGAGCTAGCCACTTACGCCTTGGAGATCTTGTCATGCCCCGCAGCCAGCGTTCTGTCTGAACGTGTGTTCAGCGCTGCTGGTGGTGTGCTGACAGATAAGCGCACGCGGCTCTCCACTGATAATGTAGACAGACTCACGTTCATAAAGATGAACAAATCATGGATCCGAAACGACTTTTCTACCCCTGTGTCATCCTGGGGAGAGTAAAAGTTTGATGATTGTTTAAAATCACCCTACCAACCGTTTTAAGCTTTCAAATTACTAATCATGTTTATCTGTATCTTGACTGGAAAATAATTTGGGCTTTGTAGCAGTGTGCAGCACTGATCCTATTAGGCCATCTATAATAAGCTCCACCAGATTTAAAATTAAAAATAATTTTTAGCTGCATCTAGCCCGGAAAATAATTTTGGGGCTCCGAGATGCGCAAGACACATAAGTGCCTTCTTGCTGCACTACCTGCAGCATGACCCTCATATTGTCAGAATTCGAAGTAATCATGACTACTGGGTTGCCACACTCTTAGATCCCCCAAACTTTTCGATCAACCTTTTCATTTTAATAAAGACCAAAAAAATGGTCATTTTTGAAATTATAAGCATTAGCAGGTTGTTAGAAACTGAAATCAAACAGTTTTCAACTCAAAACTTTATTCTAGGTGATGTTACATTTTCACATAGGACCCCTTGTTCGAAAGGAGCTTCTGAACTCTCTCGTCCATTGAATTTGTCAGGTTTTGGATGGTTTCTGCTTCAATTGTTTTGCATGAGGACAGAATACCCTCCCAGAGCTGTTGCTTAGATGTGAACTGCCTCCCGCCATCATAGACACTCCTTTTAATGATGCTCCAAAGGTTCTGAATGGGGTAGAGGTCAGGGGAGCATGGGGGTCACACCATAAGTTTGTCCCCTTTTATGCCCATATCAGCCAGAGATGCAGATGTTTTATGTGCAGCATGAGATGGTGCATTATCATGCAGAAAAATGATCTTGCTGTGAAATACACGGTTCTTCTTCTTGAACCATGGCAGGAAGTGCTGTTTGAGAAAATCCACATACATTATGGAGTTCATCTTTAGCGCCTTCAGGGATCCTAAAGGGGCCGACAATCTCTCTCCCCATGATTCCAGCCCAAAACATTACTCCACCTCCTCCTTGTTGGCGCTGTAGCCATGTTTGCGTGGGGTGTCCATCAACCAGCCATCCTCCACTCCATCCATCTGGACCATCGAGCGCTGCACGGCACTCATCCGTGAACAAAACAGTTTTGAAATCAGTCTTCATGTAATGTTTGGCCCACTGGAGCCGTTTCTGCTTGTGTGAAGTGGATAGAGGAGGTCGACAGGATGGCGTATGCACAGCTGCAAACCTCTGAAGGACCCTGCATCTTGTTGTTCGGGGGACGTTGGAGGCACAAGCAGCTTCAAAAACTTGTCTGCTGCTATGACAAGGCTTTTTTGCCGCTGCTCTTTCAACCTGACGTAATTGCCTGTAGGAAAGAGTCCTCAATTTGCCCTTATCAGCACGCACACGTGTGTACTGTGAATCAGCTACATACTTCTTGATTGCCAAGACACTTCATCCTGATCATCGCACAATGTTGATTGTAGTCATGCCTTGACCTAAACACTCCACAATTTGTTGCTTCTCAGCAGCCGACACATCCTTTTTCTTTCCCATTTTGGCAGAAAATGTAGGCTGCTGAATAATGTGAGAGAGCCTTCTTAAGTAGTCTTGCCTTTCATTGGACACACCTGACAAACTAATTAGCACTGGTGTCTGCAATTGCTTACAGTGATATAAAGAGCCCTGACACACATCACCATCAATGAGTTTAACTGACAAACAAACAAATTCTTCCCTTATCACTCCTAAACACTTTTTGCATAATAATTTGGAACACAGTGTACATGTGCTTTTCCACAAAACACTAGTGGTTCACGTAGTGAATCTTACAGTTCTAACTTGCCAACCGTGGTCTGTATGGAGTTGTTCAATAAAGGGCCCAAAATTAAGATAACATAGATGGGAGAGGTCTCTATGAATAGGAATTCCTAAGTATTTGATACCCTGTGAGGGCCAGGCAAAGGGAAAGTTGGACTGGATGGAATCCTATATGGATTTGGGGAGGGAGACATCGAGGGCCTCAGACTTCGCTGCATTGATTTTAAAATTTGACCATGTAACAAAGTGATCTATTTCAGCCATAACAGCATGGATGGATATATGTGATTGAGTGATATATACTAGGACATCATCAGCAAATAGAGAGCACTTGTACTCGGTGCCTCCCACCTCAATCCACCTAATATTGGGGTTATGGCGAATTGATGAGAGCAGGTGCTCCGTCACTAGGATGTATAAGAGAGGGGACAGAGAACATCCCTGCCTTGTCCCATTGGTGATTGTGAAAGGTGATGAAAATGTTCTGACGCGCCCCCTGGGCCTTGGGACACCCGGAGCCGGACCCTTTTTGGTGGATGCTGGTGGTTGTAGTCTCCGTGGCGGCAACCCGGTTCCGTGGCTCAGGGCGGTCAAACCAGTGGCGGAACTATTTATGTGGTTTTGATGTTTAAATGTCCGACTACGCCACCCGTGGATTGCGGTCAGAGTGAACCGCCGCTCCAGGGCAGACCGCTGAGGCTGGTGTTGTGGGTGCAGCAGAGCGTAGCATAACTCCCCACGGGAGGAGTATAGCCTCAGGGCAGTGTATGCGGAGGATGGGGGTGATGGTGCAGGGCAGCAGCAGTAATGACACGGAGTCAGTGATGCAGTCCAGGGCCTTTACTCACAGTTCTTATTATCCAGACCACGTCTGCAGGTAACGGCTGCCCACGTCGTACTGTGCTCACCAGGTGAGGGGCTCAGACAACTCCCAGATAACTTTGGAGCGCTTCACAGGACCCCCTTTGTGTGTCCTTTGTCTGGCCTTTCTTACCAACTTCTGTCTGGCTGCCTCGGGCCTCCTCTTGGTAAACTTGGCGCCAGTTTCCCTGACCCTATGTGGTGCCTTCCTAGCGGGTGTAGCGAGGGGCTGCGCCACATAAAATGTCACAGCCTCCTGTTTCTAGCTGAGGGTCGTTTCCTGCCTCCACTAGTTTCGGGGACCGGTCTCCCCCTTTGGCCTGACCCCTCCACGCAGGTGGATTCTGGCGTGCGGTGGCGACTCGCCCGTCCGCACCCCTGAGATCCCTTCGTTCCTCGTTCCTGGAGCCTTCTCCGCTCCTCTTCCTTCCTTCTCCCTCTTCCAGGCCTGGGCCTCTGTTACTAGGCCCGCCTCCGGAGCAGAGCTCATGCAGAGCCCCTGCTCCCTGCCACTTCTGCTCAGACTTCTCTGCACTGAACTAAGATGGTGCCCACCTTTTATACTCCCTTCTCAATGCACCCAGGAACTGCTTCCTCCCTGCTCCTGCACTACAGGGTTCCCCTTCCTCAGTGTTCCCTCCCCCCACTCCAGCCAGGGACAGGGACTGTCGTGCCCATCTCAGGGGCATATTGGTCGCCCTGCCCCACGGCAATGTGGTGTAATGCATGCAGGTGTCGGGTCCTGATCCACACTACATCCTTACCTGAGAGTGAGATATCACACCTCTGGGTGAGGTGCAATACCTCTGTAGCAACCGAGCCCTCAGGGTGCTACAGTTCCATTTATCTTCAGCCTAGGTGACGTATTGCGATACAGGGCCGTGATTTTGGCTATAAAAGGGTCCCCTAGACCCCTACCCCAAGCTTTTTAAGAGAATCATATATGGCGTGCCAGGAGACTCTATGGAATGCTTTCTCAGCATCCAACGAGAGTATCTAATTACAAATTTTTAACTGCATCTAGCCCAGGAAATACTTTGTGCCTAGTAGCAGGGTCTGCTAGTCAGCGGATTATCCCGGCTGTTAAGCAAGCTACACCACCTGTAGTTTGGACACTTCATTTTTTCAAAGGAAATGCTTCGGGACCACGGGATACTCAGTGAAGAGCATCAGGAGGCACCCCAAGGCATAGGGGCTGGGACTGGCAGTAGGATGCCTTGCGGTGGACAGCCGAGCTCGATCCTTATAAAAGCTTTTTAACTGCAGCAGCTTTAGTGGACGCTACTGGAGCTGGAATTACGCGGCTGCTGGCATGAGACTTGCCCTCCAATAGATCCTTGCAAATGGATTTAAAGTGTATTCATTCAAATTAGAGAGACAATTTAAATTAAAAAGCTTAGAGCTGCCTCCACCACAGGGGGGCTCGCTCGACCCACCAGCGGACAGGCACCAGTATTGGGAGAGGGGGGCTGGCCATCAGGGTTCACCGCGGCTCTGGCACAAACCCGGCGACACGGAGGTGGCACGGGCAGGAGCGGACTGGCCGTGTCGGCTTCTCACTTTTTGGATTTTAGAAGGGCATGACATGCCTATATCTGTGTCTCCCCCTCCTTTTACTCCTCCACCTCTTTTATTTTCGCATGACTATATGTACTTGTCACTTTTCCATGTGTTAGTTATGTCTTCTGAGCAGTTTGTCAGCTTTTGGACACCTTTGAAGGTGTTTTCTATGTGTTTCTATGTGTTTTTGTTTGCCTGCCATTGGTTTTAACGGTGTTCGAAGGTGTTCGTCGAACAGTTCGACGAACAGTTCGGCGAACACACGGGTGTTCGACGAACCGAACCGAACTCGAACACTACGGGGGTGGCTCAACACTAATGGTTACATTAGTGCTGGGAATGTAAGAAATCATGGGGTTCTATAGAAAAAATAATAGTTTTTCTGCATGAAGACTTATGCTTTTTTATATGACCATATGACCCCTGCCTGAAGACTCCTTTATCAGTAGAACAGATTTTTAAAACTATTCAGACCACCCAGGCCAGGTTAAGATGATGAATTTTCATCCATATGGTCTTTCATCCGTCTGTTATCTTTATGTCTGTTTATTACATTATTACATGACATCCATATGATATCTGCTTTATACATCCAAAACCAAAAATAATTAGTAATGGGCAAATACAGTTTCCTATGTAATAACAGTGAATTTGTTAAAAACTCATGCCATATGTATGGTGTCTGTATACCATCCATTTTTTATAGGATGGTATTATATGTGTAATAGGAAAGTCTAGTCCGCAAAACAGATCAGACTAATGCATGTTGCATTTTTTCACTCACAGATCATTGGATCATAGTTAAAATTGATCATGTGAACTATATACCATTCACTAACAATATATGGACCGAATAAGCCCTAACAGTTTCGATGCCTTCTTATCACACCATTGGGTCTTGAGTGTGCAAGTACAGCAGCTAGATTCCCTTTGGTCAAGTACAGATGGGCCCTCTGAGCTTCCGGTCCTGGTAGAAGCTTCAGTATCTGCTACTCCAGTGCAAAATGGATAAAATAAAACCTGAGTTCCCATCAAGTGACGGACACACTGACCTCCCAGAATGATGCAACTTTGGGTCTCCTGTAAAGAGAAGTTCTGAACATTATTGATAAACAATTTCCTTCTTGAGAATTATTTTAAGTGACAGCTAAGAAATACTAAAGCATGAGGAAAATCTCAACCTGCCATTATGAATTCGCACAACAAAATGGAACTGTTAATTATAAGTGCTCCAGGCAATAGCAATTTTAGCAGAAAAACAGAATCATTACTTGTAAAAATGTCTCCTGTATAAAGATATTTTCCAGGATGTTATATTATCTTAAAGGTGAATTTTAGAGAGCCTTTTATCACTATAGATGGAAGCTCTGTTACTACAAATGGCTGACACAAGAGTACACCAGTAGACCTTTCCATGGGAGGAGACACAGATTAGATATTAGAAAAAACTTTTTGACAGTGAGGGTGATCAATGAGTGGAACAGGCTGCCACGAGAGGTGGTGAGTTCTCCTTCAATGGACATCTTCAAACAGAGGCTGGACAGACATCTGTCTGAGATGATTTAGTGAATCGTGCTTTGAGCAGGGGGTTGGACCAGATGACCCAGGAGGTCCCTTCCAACTCTACCATTCTATGATTCTATGATTAGGTTAGGGTCACACGGATGTAGATTTTCTCATCCAAGAAAATCGGGCCGATAATGCAAATGACACTAAGATCAAACTCTGATCAGAATTTGATCCAAGTGTGAGCATAGTGTGATCTAATTCTCTCGGATGAGAGGATTGGAGAATCCTGTTGAGGAGAAGATGGAGAAAAAACTTACTCCATCTCTTCCATTGTGTCAGTGTGCGGAAATTGGACAGCACTTAAACAGTCCGATGATTTCCACGGTCTCATTGACTTGCATGGCAGAGAGGGATTCAAATATCGGATGAAACTCAGACTGGCTCGGTTTGAGGAAAAAATCAGACATGTGCACGGCCCCATGAATAACATTGGTCTGAGAACGATGCGATGCTTTGTCGGATCGCATTTGTATGGAAAATACGGCAGCGTGTACATGTCTTAAGACTTTTATTTACATTCAAATAAAGAAATTCCATAATAATCCAAATGTTTTTAGAAGGCAAGGAATTATAAGAAGCTATTGTGACCGACTCTAAACCCCATTCTCCATTGCAGGCCACTCGAGTTGTCTCTGATGAGACAGGAAGAGATTATGTAGTTTTTCATTAACCTGACCACTGAGGATTGCGATTGGCTGCAATAGTCAGGTGACTGGAATAGGACGGCATCTAAAACACATTGATAATGTTCCATTCTAGTCACCTGACCTCTGCAGGCAATCCCAGTTCTTCACAATCAGATGAATATAGAATGGGACATCATTGCTTTATGTCCCGACAGAGACAATGATGTGGCAGTAGACACTAGAGAACTATTAGAGGTAGAGAGAATAGCATCTTTTATTATTTTAGGTCACTTCCCACCTTTAAAAAAAAGGAAGGCTGAACAGCTCCATCAAACTGATATCACAAAGAAAAAGTAAAGATATACGAGCAACTAAAAAAATTAAATAAACCATACTGTGCAAACATGTTAGACACGGGAGGAAAAAGCTGCAAGAATGCTGTCAAAATTTTTAGTTTATTTTTATTAATTAACATAATGCTAAATAATTGAACTAAAGAGAAAGTGACACTCATCAACAGTCATCAGTGACACTCGTTTCAGCGGCGGGACAGGCCGGGTATTGTAACACCGCTTCATTTGAGTATCCCAGGATGCACATGGGGCTCTCAAACAAATTGTCATCAGACAAGAAGTAAAAAAAACAACAGACCAACAGTTATATAGTGTAGTTATGTAACAGTAGGGAATTTTTTAAATTAAAATGAGTATATTATAAAGGTTATAGGAAGTTTCGCCCCCAGCAGTTTGCCCCAGCAATTTGCCCCCAGCAGTTCGCCCCCATCAGTTCGCCACCAAGTACATTTTGCCCCCGAACATTTCGCCCCTATCATTTCGCCCCCGGAAGATTCGCCCCGGCACATTTCGCCCCCGGACGTTTCGCCCCCGGAAAATGTTCTGACACTATAATGCAATCAGTTGTGAGGTTTACAGATGGAAACAGTTGATTTAACATGTCACAAAAGTGCAGCACTCTGTACAGTACTTTGGTGACATGTGGATTGATGACGGACGGGAATTTATGAACCACAAGGACAAGCTGGCAAAACATCCAAGCACAAAATTCTGGGGGCAAAACAGGGTACAAACATCCAGGGGCGAACTGCTGGTGGCGAAACATCCAGGGGCGAACTGGGGGCGATATGTGCGGGGGTGAAATGTGCAGGGGCAAAACATCCTGGGGGCCAAATGCTGGGGACAAAATGTACCTGGGGGCGAATTGCTGGGGGCGAACTGCTGGGGGCGAACTGCTAGGGGCGAAACATCCAATTCCCATTATAAAATAGCTTAGATTATGGCACTAAATAGATAGGGATTTAGATAAAATTTACTTTTGCCTTCGGACCACCCCTTTAACTAAAACAGAAACAGCTGTGTAGGAGGATTAAAACAGGGTGAGGAACAATCAAGCTGTGGAAAACAGTTTCATGTCACATATACGCCATGGCGAAACTAAACTCAGTAACGAGACACAAGGTAGTTATACTGCATCAGCAAGGTTTCTCCCAGGCAAGGATCTCAAAGCAGACTGTGGTTTTAAGATGTGCTGTTTAAGCTGTTTTGAAGAAGCACCAAGAAATAGGTAATGTTGAGGACCATAGATGTATTGATCGGCCAAGGAAAGTTAGTACAGCCGATGAAAGACACATCATACTTCACTTAAAAATCAGAAGATGTCCAGCAGTGTCATCAGCTCAGAACTGGTAACATCCAGTGGGACTCAACTACATCCATTTACTATTCAGAGAAGTCTGACCAAAAGTGGTCTTCGTGGAAGAATTGCAGCTACAAAGCCATACCTTCTACATGGAAACAAGGCCAAGCGACTAAACTATGCAAGAAAAAATACAAAAATAGGTGCAGAAAATGGCAGCAGGTGCCAACTGCTCATCTGAACTGATGAGCCAAAATGTGAAATATTTGGCTGTAACAGGAGGCACTATGTTCATTGAAGGGCTGGAGAGTGGTACAATAATGAGTGTCTGCAAGAACAGTGAAGCACGGTGGAGGGTCTTTACAAGCACTTCAGTAAAGGGAATTAGGGATTTGGGGATTTGGTCAGGATTAGTGGTGTCCTCAGTGGTGAGAATATATATCACGCAATACCATCAGGGTACTCATTTTTTCACCAGTATATATGTATTTTTTGTATGTGTTATAAATTTTCATATTTAATAAAACTATACATTTTACTATTGTGCCTGATTGGTTGATCTATATAAGTTTATTAAACAGTGGCATATAAAAGTTTGGTCAAAATTACTGTTATTGTGAACAGTTAAGCAAGTTGAAGATGAAATGATCTCTAAAAGGGCTGAAGTTAAAGATGACACATTTCCTTTGCAAATATAGTGTATACATATATATATATATATATATATATATATATATATATATATATATATACAGTGCCTACAAGTAGTATTCAACCCCCTGCAGATTTAGCTGGTTGACACATGCGGAATTAACTTGGCATTGTGACATTTGTACTGTAGATCAGCCTGGAAGTGGGAAATGCACTGCAGCAAATTATTTTTTTTTGTTTTGTTTTTTTGCTTTTTTAAAACGTTAAAAGTTAATTCAGAGTGTCATTTATTATTCAACCCCTCAAACCACAAGAATTCTGTTTGGTCCCCCTAAAGTATTAAGAAGTAGTTCAGGCACCAAGAATAATGAGCTTCACATGTGTGGATTAAAGATCTCTTTTGCCAGCCTTTTCTGACTATTTAAGACCCTCCCCAAACTTGTGAACAGCACTCAGACATGGTCAACATGGGAAAGACAAAGGAGCATTCCAAGGCCATCAGAGACAAGATCGTGGAGGGTCACAAGGCTGGCAAGGGGTACAAAACCCTTTCCAAGGAGTTGGGCCTACCTGTCTCCACTGTTGGGAGCATCATCCGTAAGTGGAAGGCTTATGGAACTACTGTTAGCCTTCCACGGCCAGGACAGCCTTTGAAAGTGTCCTCCCGTGCCGAGGCCAGGCTTGTCCGAAGAGTCAAGGCTAACCCAAGGACAACAAGGAAGGAGCTCCGGGAAGATCTCATGGCAGTGGGGACATTGGTTTCAGTCAATACCATAAGTAACGTACTCCACCGCAATGGTCTCCGTTCCAGACGAGCCCGTAAGGTACCTTTACTTTCAAAGCGTCATGTCAAGGCTCGTCTACAGTTTGCTCATGATCACTTGGAGGACTCTGAGACAGACTGGTTCAAGGTTCTATGGTCTGATGAGACCAAGATCGAGATCTTTGGTGCCAACCACACACGTGACGTTTGGAGACTGGATGGCACTGCATACGACCCCAAGAATACCATCCCTACAGTCAAGCATGGTGGTGGCAGCATCATGCTGTGGGGCTGTTTCTCTGCCAAGGGGCCTGGCCATCTGGTCCGCATCCATGGGAAGATGGATAGCACGGCCTACCTGAAGATTTTGGCCAAGAACCTCCGCTCCTCCATCAAGGATCTTAAGATGGGTCGTAATTTCATCTTCCAACAAGACAACGACCCAAAGCACACAGCTAAGAAAACCAAGGCCTGGTTCAAGAGGGAAAAAGTCAAGGTGTTGGAGTGGCCTAGTCAGTCTCCTGACCTTAACCCAATTGAAAACTTGTGGAAGGAGCTCAAGAATAAAGTCCACATGAGACACCCAAAGAACCTAGATAACTTGGAGAAGATCTGCATGGAGGAGTGGGCCAAGATAACGCCACAGACCTGTGCCGGCCTGATCAGGTCTTATAAAAGACGATTATTAGCTGTAATTGCAAACAAGGGTTATTCCACAAAATATTAAACATAGGGGTTGAATAATAATTGATCCACACTTTTATGTTTAAAATTTTATAAAATTCAACCTAGCAACATAACTTTTTGGTTTGTAAGATTTATGCTTCTGTTCATAAAACCTACTCTCGTTTGCAGTTTGAAGGCTCTAACTTATTTGCATCTTATCAAACCAGCTAAATCTGCAGGGGGTTGAATACTACTTGTAGGCACTGTATACCGTATATATACACTGTATATATATACAGTATACAGGTTTCAGACCTTAATTAGCCTGCTAGTTATATGGCTTGTTCACTATCATCGCTCGGAAAGGCCAGATGATGCAAATTTCCCAGCTTTATAAAAACCCAGCCTCCTCTAACCTTGTGCCAAAAAACAGCAGCCATGAGTTCTTCTAAGATGCTGCCTAGCACTCTGAAAATGAAAATGCTGGAGGTCCACGTAGCAGGATGTCCTGGGCTTATAGAACAGCAACTCCAATGACGTTTAACGTGCATAATTCCCTTGGTAAGAAAAAAAATGTGATGTCTTAAGATGTATGATCAAAACAGAAAGAATCAATTTCAGGAGAAAAGGGGATAATTACACCTGTCAATGTTGGCAAACATAGTAAATGTAATTATATACATTGCACAGTGAGTTCTGTAGCATAGTCATCTCAAGTGCTGGAGACAAAGTGCCAATTATAAAGAGCTCTTTCTCCTGCAAATCCTTCCAGAGTATGTGACAGACACCACAAAGAAGATTTATTGCCTGGTAATATCTATCTATCTATCTATCTATCTATCTATCTATCTATCTATCTATCTATCTATCTATCTATCTGTTATGTTTATCTATTGCACATAAAGGTAGAAGAATGGATCACTCACCATTTTGCATTAAAATGTTTCTTTGATCGCTGTTCCATAAATAACAGGGACTGTTGAGACAATTGGCTAATAGCCGTTTCGCATGAGAATGATGCTTCCTTTGAACCAGATGGCTCAGAGGAAGCATGATTCTCCAGCGAAACGGCTTTTGCAATAAAATAAACTTTTTAATGGCAAGTGATGAGTTCCCCATTCGTCTACCTTTACTTACAAGTGGACTTTTTTTCTTGTGAGCACCACCTGGGTGTTTTTGCGCAATCAAGCATATACTGTATGTCGTCTATGGTTAGCTCCTGGTTGTGAAGAGTGTGAGCAGAGATCAGTGCCATATCCCTGTTTTCTATTAGCCTTGGATGTTAATTGCTAATCTATTGCTCTGCACATCTGTCTCAATATCACTTAACTGGGTGGTTGTCCTTCCCCTTAAAGAGGATCACATTTTTCGTGTTGAACTAGATGCACAATGTTTATTCTGAAGAGCGGAATAAAAAATGTTTTGTTCATTTTGCCTCTCTGTAGCAGATTTATTAACAATCAAAGTGCATTATTGGAAGTTACACTCATACAAGTGAAAGACCTGATCAAGGAGGTTTGAAGATGAATGAATGTAAGAATGAAGATTGCCAGCTGAAACTTAATGCAATTTTAGCAACGAAAGTTAACCACTAGCATATGTTAATGATATTTTTCTTGTCGAAGGTGCCCATAGTATTTTAAATAATAAAGTTTGTATGTGCTCATCATTGTTCCTGAATAATAGTTTTCTTGTTAGTGTAATAGTTTGAATTCTAGAGCTGCTCTTTCTTCACTCCATTTCTTCCCGGGAGCCTAAAAGTGCACCTAGTGGGAGAGTATGAAGTTATTTCCTCCCGGTAGCCGTCGGCTTTCAGTCATGCAGGCATTCATGAAGCGATTACAGTCATTTCTCAATGTACTTTACTAATCCTGCAAAATGATCCAGCTTCATATGTATAAACTTCTGTAGTTAAAATCCATAGTTTACTAAAGTTTCTAAAGACAGAGCGTTCTTAGTCTGACGCTTGAAACACGCTGTTTATTTTAATTGCGCACTGTATCCTTATATTTTAATAGTAACAATAAACTATGGATTTTAACTACTGAAGTTTAAACAACAGAAGCTGGATCATTTTTCAACATTTCACATTCATCCACACCTGGAATAGGTGAGCTGGTGTTTCCATATTAATTTCCTAATCCTGCCTAATATTTAGATAGTGTAAACTTAGACAGAAGTTACACAATTTAGATTTGCTTTACACTACCTATTGGTTGGCTTACTGTGAAGACACGAGGTCTTCCGTGGGCGTATTACCACTCAGACAACACAGGGTGAGGGTAAAACAGTGTGGCAATATTTTATTGAACCATAAAATGGACAATAAATAGATAGAACAGTCCCAGCAAATACCCAAGATGGTACAACATTACACAGTCTCACCCTTCCGCTCCGCCCGCCTGGGATAAAATAGCTGCGACTTTGGCACTTCCAGGGCCAACTACCTCAACCAGTGGCCCCCCCACTTCTGACGGGCCCCTACAGATAGAAGGTAGCGGCAAGCTTAGGAAGCTTGCAGTCCATTGAAGTATAAGGCCAGGAGATCCGAGAGTCCCACCCTGGCCTCTCCGAGAAGTTCCATGGGGCTAGATGACCGGCTGGTCCCAATCTAGCTTCTCCGAATGTCTCCATGGGTCCCACCTGGCAACCCCAAACAACATATCCATGGGGCCAGGTGACTTCATCGTCCCAACCTGGTGTCCCCAAATGTATCCATGGTCTCTCTGATGGTCAATGAAGCAGATCTGTATCTTTCCAGTCAGGGCCATATACCCTTAGGCTAGAATCATGTAGAATCCAAATCTGTGTCTCTTTAGATGGAGCCGCCATGCTATCCATCTACTGTCTGCAAGGATGTCTCTAATTCTCCTTGTAAAGTCTTTCTGATTCTCCTTGATTCTGCTTTCAGCACTACAAACATCCCTGTTTATATTTACATCTGTGTAAGGTCATCAGTCACAGGTTGGCGGGGGGGGGGGGGGGGCAATCAGGTCTCATTGTTTGAGCTAATCAATTTACACAGTTGGTATACAGTGGGCTCTTTAAATCAACACTGGCTATTAATACAATATGTAATCAGCATATTAGCAAACATCATTGTTTCCAAACCCAAGAGGAGATAACAATCAGGGTTATACAAATACTGGTCTGTTCTTCTTGAAATACACATACATTTACAAGTCAACAGAAACACAAAGATAATAGTGTAATTCTCTTGACTTAACAAATCCAATCGTCTGGCTGATTAAGATTTTAAGCTATATCATCACACTTACTTAGTGCTAAAATGTTGCTTTCTAAATCATATCAAAATGTGATGATTATGTGGTGCAAGGCCATAATTCTGCCACACTTAAAACTAGTAAATCTTCTCCCCTATGATATTCGTAGTAGAAGACCTCAGGGATGGAGCATGACACCGAATTTAAGGGGTTATTTCTATCATTATAAGTTATTTCCTATACAAATTGTTCCCTTGGAAAGGAGCGGAGGTCGTTCATTTTTTAAGAGACAATTGGAAAAAGCTATGCTCCGTACTCAGCCACCTGCAGTTGCACAGAGAATGAATAGAGTACTGGTGCACATATGCATAAGGGGCATTATAGAGTCTTGTTCTGGCGATTAGTGGGAGTCCAACCAGGCAGATCACCGTTAATTCAGAAGTTATCATCAATCATTTGGATAAGTGTTATATTTTATAAATGTTAATAACTCTTTAAATGTAGGGCTCACCTCGTAAGGTGGATCCACTAATTCTCTGGTCCAGTTGGGGCACACAGACTTTTGGCATTTGTGCACTTTCCCAGAGGACATGTGGAATCAAAGGACTTGGACTATCTGGAATCTCAGTAACAGTCAGACAGATGGAGTGAAACCCAGCAGGAACTGATGCAGATTGAAAACACAGGAAGTGCAGGTAATGAATGGAGCAAACCAAACATGGAACACTAGATTTTCAATCCTAAAACACTGATGTGTGTCTTAATGGGCCTAAATAGGATTAGGGAGATGATGTTACTGCACCACGCCGGAAAACCTGCAAAACCCTACGTGGAGCACAACAGAGGGCAGAGGACTGAGGTGTAGGAAGCAGAGCCTGGGATACCAGGGACAGGTGTGTATCATTAAACTCAAAAGGTAGATCCGCTTCCACAGGCCATGCACTGGACATAACACAGCGTATTGATTTAGCAGCGAGTGTTACTTTAAAGTCTTTGCCATTTTTCTCTATAGATCTATTATAAATCCCATTTAGAATATTCACTTTATGACCAACAATACAACGGTCATGCTTTATAGCTATGTTCTGAAATAGGAATGGATTTTTTATTCTTGAGCTAAACCTAGAAAATGTCTTAATATAAAACCCAAATAGGATTATTTTGCTGCTTTCAACCTTTGAACTTCTACAATCTTCTGCATTTGATTCAATTGTTCATCTTAGATTGGGAAAAATGATGAGAGATTCTGTTCCGTCCATAAACAGACAAAGGCAGAGCATGACATGGGACATATAAGATAGGAAATTGAATAATGTATGAAGCTCTGGCTGGGTTTGATTGTGGGATGAACCTGGGATTGCGGTTTAATTTTGAGAGGACTTGCAGACAGCTATAGCTGCCAATCACCTCGAAATGTCACATTTTCTACACTGCTTCGTTTGTGTCCGACTCTCTCCTGCAAGATCAGCTGGTAACCTTCTTAATAAGACTTGGCATTCACCATTCTCAATATACAAAGTATTGCAGAGCAGCTGACTACATACTGAAAGGTTCCAGAAAGCTCAATGAAATTGATATAATATCAAGCAATTTCTCAGTCCAAACCTCATAGCAATGGCAACAGCTTTGAAACTAATAGTTTCTAATTATGTCTGTGGCACAAGAGAATTGTAATGTCTGTGAAATTATATATACTTGCTAAAGTATTAGAGATTAAATCACATCCACAAATGAATACCTGAGGAATGTCTGAGCCTTCCCAAGAGATTTAAGTCCGTAAATGCGATGCCATAATAATTCACGGCATTGAGAGAGGGCTCACGTCAAGTTATTAATTATATAATGCTGGCAACACCAATTAATATCGCTGTTGGTTGACTAACCAGAGCTTGGAATTAAAGGGACCCTACTGTTCCGCACAGACTTCTTTGTAAGATCCTCAGGTCATGACTTTGGAGTTGTCACATAATTGGAGACAGCCGCACTGCAGAGGATACCAGGTAGGGATGAGTCAATGAAAGGCCAAAATGGTAAAGGATTAATGATGGACCAAGATGTGCAGAAGTAAAGGGCTGATCCAAAATTTAATTAGGAGATGTAGTTAAGGTTGACAACAGAGTTCAAAATGGAAGGAACAAAGAGTAAAATCTGAAAGGGCAATGCAGATGTGAATGTCAGGACATAGTAAAGTTCTTAACTACGATGTCATTGTAACTCAACACAGCTGATCATAGAGGGCTGAAAGCCATGGGAACCATGGAAAGGCAAGCTGTAGTACAAATTTGCCATAGGAGAGCAGAAAAATGATGGTGCACAATGAAGAGATAAGTTATAGGAGCATAACAATCAAAGGCAACCATATGCCCTTCAGGCCGACTATGCACACATAGAGAGGGTGGCCCAGCCATATTCCATATTCCTGCTGGATATGAAAAGTCAGAATAATATTCTCACCCAAATCTGGAGCATTAGAAAACTGGTTTGTGAAGGTCTTGAAACAAATTGAAATCAAGGTTCCTTAATATTGTTATGCACCTGTCCTGGATCCTTGCTTTTCTTCCCTCACCCCAGTCCACTAAATTCTGTTATGCTCCATGTCGTGCTTTGCAGATGTCCCAACGTGCTCCCATATTATCATATGTGTGGACCTATATAAGGTTCATCAAAACACACACCTGTATTTTAGTATTAAGACTTCAGTGTTCCTAAGACTCTCAGTTTCTCTCTGCAGTCTTCTGGATGTCTCCAGTCTGCCTGCGGCTTTTAGTACTTCTGTTACCTATCTACAATCTCCAGGATGTCTCCTGTCTGGCCGCAGATTACATTATCTCAGTTTTCTGTCTGCGGTCTCCAGAACGTATCCTGCCTGCCGTTTCCACTAACTCACGTAATGGTATCTTGTCTACATATTGTCTCCAGTCGCTTAGCTTTCCATGTCCTGCGTTCCTCACCCGTCTCTTACACCTACGCCCATGGCCCGTGTGCCCACCTGGACCTTGGACTTAGAAGATCCAGCTCACCTAGTGAGACCCTTTTTGTGATATACAGGTGCATCTCACAAAATTAGAATATCATTAAAAAGTTAATTTATTTCAGTTCTTAAATCCAAAAAGTGAAACTCATATATTATATAGAGTCATTACAGAGTGATCTATTTCAAGTGTTTATTTCTGTTAATGTTGATGATTATAGCTTACAGTCAATGAAAACACCAAAGTCATTATCTCAGTAAATTAAAATAATTAACAAAAAACACCTGCAAAGGCTTTGGTCCCATAGTCTGTTTCAGTAGGCGCCACAATCATGGGTAAGACTGCTGACTTGACAGATGTCTTGAAGGCAGTCATTGACACACTCCACAAAGTCCCAGAGTTCCAATTTTCATTTGGAAATCAAGGTCCCAGAGTCTGGAGGAAGAGTGGAGAGGCACACAATCCAAGCTGCTTGAGGTCTAGTGTGAAGTTTCAACAATTAGTGATGGTTTGGAGAGCCATGTCATCTGCTGGTGTAGGTCCACAGTACCAATGCCTGGTTTAAAAACAACAATATTACTGTTCTTGACTGGCCAGCAAACTCGCCTGACCTTAATATTGTCAAGAGGAAGATGAGAGACACCAGACCCAACAATGCAGACAAGCTGAAGGCTTCCATAACACCTCAGCAGTGCCACAGGCTGATCGCCTCCATGCCACGCTGCATTGATGCAGTAATTGATGCAAAAGGAACGCCGGCCAAGTATTGAGTGGATTCACTGAACATACATTTCAGTAGGCCAACATTTCGGATTTTAAAACATTTTTCAAACTGTTGTTATAAAGTATTCTAATTTACTGAGATAATGACTTTTGTGTTTTCATTGGCTGTAAGCCATAATCATCAACATTAACAGAAATAAACACTTGAAATAGATCACTCTGTTTGTAATGACTCTATATAATATATGAGTTTCACTTTTTGTATTGAAGAACTGAAATCAATTAACTTTTTGATGATATTCTAATTTAGTGAGATGCACCTGCATATAGAATAGCTAAGACATATGAAAGTAACTTGGAGAGCACTTAAAGGGAATCTGGCAGCAGAATTTCACACCCCAAACTATTTATATGTGCATTTAGTTCTTTCAAAGACAAGTCCAGCAATACCTTTACATGGTAAGTCCGTTCCTCTATCACTGAGAAATCAGGGTTTTAATTTATATGTAAATTATACTGAAAATCTGAAGCCTCTGTCACTCCAGCTCTATTCCTCACCCAGCGCCGCCTCCTCCTGCTTGACTGGTGGCTCCTTTGCATAAAGTCACATATCATAAAGCCTGTCAGTCAAGCAGGAGCAGGAAGCGCTGGTTGGGGAATAGAGCTGGTGTGACAGAGGCTTCAGTTCTACAGCCTCATTTGCACATAAATTAAAACGCTGATTTCTCAGTAACAGAGCAGCGGACTAGCCATGTAGAGGTATCGCTGGACTGGTCTTTGAATGAGCTACATGTGACTCGCCCCCTGTGCCGTGGGGCACTCGGATCTGGGCAATAGGGGGAACGATGGGAGTAGTAGTGGCAACCCGGTTCCGTGGCTCAGGGTGGTCAGGCCAGTGGTAGTCCGCTATGTGGTGTTGATTATGTCCGACTACGCCACCCGTGGATTTGCGATCATTAAGAACCGCCGCTGCAAGGCAGACCGCTGGGGCTGATGATATGTGCAGCTAGGATGGTGTTACTCCCCACGGGAAGAGTGCGGCCCCAGGGCAGTGTAGTGGATGGTGGGAGTGATGGTGGTGAGAGTCCCAGTACCGGTAGTGCTGGAGGCGCGAAGGAGCACACAAACAATAGGTTGCAGTCCAGGGTCTTTACTGAAACAGGAAAACTGACCCATAAACAGTCCCAGCTAGGAGGGGACCTGGATGTCTGAGAGCAACGGGGAAATTGGCCCTGGTCAGGGTGAGGGTGTAGGCCTACCGTGCTTTCTGCGCTCCTTCTGGCTATCTCCTCGTTATAGGGTAACAGCCCACGTTTCAGAGCTTTCCGTGTATTCTCGCCTGTATGGCCTTTCTGCTCCCAGCCTTGTACGGCTTTACTGGTCCCTTCGGTTGTGGCAGGGCCTCCAGGCTTCTTAGGCCAAGGAATATACAGTTCCCTGCGGACTGGTTATCTGCTGTAGGATGTGGAATCCTCCCAGCCTCAGACACCAAAGTCTGGTAAAGTAAGTCTTTTATCTGCCAAGACAGGCTCTCTTCGCCTCTTGTCTCTGGCTTGTGGCTCTCCTCCTGCCACACTTCCTCTTAGGTGCAATACAAAACTGTCTGTCCCTGCTCTGCTCTGGGACAAGTCTCAGTCCTGAGACAGGCCTTCAAGTTCTCCCTAACCCTGCCCCCAGCACCAGCTTTTATAGGGGCAGCCTGCTCCCCCTACTGGCCTGAGACAGGAGGCATTGCATGCTAATGTTCCCCTGACTAGAGAACCTCCCCCTTGCTCTCAGACACAGCTTTAATACATTTTGTGGCATCCAGACCAGGGTGACACATTCCCCCCTAGTGAAATTTAGTACTCCGGGACTAAACAATAAACAAAGACAATATGCATACCATAAAACATTAGTATACAAGTGACACACAGATTGAGTTCTTAAGGTCACAGTGTGGCCTGGGACCGGGTGTCCATATCACCAATACAACGGGGAGCCTTAACCAGGTGGGGGTCTGTCCTACCCCAAGTCCTTTACAGTCTTTGTTCATTCCTGGGTTAGGCTCCGAATGCAGTCCATACAAGGTCCCGGTTATAAAAAGTCCATAACCTTTGAGTCCTTACGGTAGCTGCAAGAAACTGAAACACAGAATTACCAAACATGCATGTAACTTTGCAAACATCTCAACATTTGGCAACAGGGTTATTTACAATTTTAGTACGCTCTATATTCTCCAGCGAGCCGGTATCTGCCCCTTTGTGCTCCTGGTTGACCTATGTAGCCCACTGTCTGGTGGTGGACCAACCTGGCTTTCCCCACTAGCGTTAGGGGTACAGCTACCAGCTGGGTGTACAGGTAGGGCAGGCAGCTGTCTGCGGGTCCTTTGGCTTACCACAGGCATGGCAGGCTCACTGTCAGCAGAGGGTTGACTCTCCTGGGCTGCTGGTACTGGCTCTTCTGCCTCTGGAACCGCTTGCTCCTCTTCACCTTCCGGCTCTGGTGTTGGTTGTTGCTGTGACGGTTGCAGGAAATGCAGGACGGGTACCACTATAGCATCATTTATTCGAGTCCAGGACTGAGGGAACTCTCCGAGAACGGTGCTGATCATTTCTTCCTTGTCCTCTGCGGGTTCAAGGTCACTCTGATCCTCTTCTGCACTACGGAGTTGCTCGGGGCACCTTTTGAGGTGGTCTCTGGAGACGGTACTAGTGGTTTCTCCTCCGTCCTTGGTGATCACGCACACCTTCGGGTTGTCGTGATCAGACTGCAGTACGGTGTAGGGTTCCCTTTCCCACTGGTCGTCCAACTTATGTAGCCTTCTCTTCCACTTCAGGACCTGCTCTCCAGGTTCCAGGGGACCAGCAGGGGCATGTTGGTTGAAGAGTTTTTCTTGCCTCTCTCTCACCTGGGCCAGGCTCTTCTCCACACTCTCCTGTACCTTCTTGTACTGCAGTTGCCTTCCCGTATCCCAGTCCGCATCCGGGGAGGTGTCCTCTGGCGTTGGGACTCCCATCTCCAGGTCTACGGGCAGCTTACCTGGTCTGGCTCGCATCAGGTAAGCCGGGGTGCAGTTGGTAGCATTCACCGGGATATGATTGTATAAGTCTATCAGGTCCGGCAGTTTTTCTGGCCACCGGCTGCGTTCCTCCAGGGGCAACGTCTTCAGGAGATCAATGACTATGTTGTTCATCTTCTCACACATCCCGTTGGTTTGTGGATGGTAAGGCGTTGTCCGAATCTTCTTACAGCCATAGAGGTTGCAGAACTCTTGGAAGATTTCAGCCTCGAACGCTGGACCCTGGTCTGTCAGGACCTGTTCCGGATACCCGTGTGGATGGCAGAAGTATTGCTGGAAGGCTCTGGCTGCTGTTTGGGTTGTCAAGTCTTTTACCGGGACCACCACTAGAAAACGGGAATAGTGGTCCACGATTGTCAGGGCATAGATGTATCCTGACCGGCTGGGAGCCAATTTGACATGGTCCAGAGCTACCAGCTCAAGAGGCTGCGTGGTGACGATGGGCCTCAAGGGTGTCTTCTGGCTGGCACGGTCCTTCCTCCTTAGGTGACAAGGGCCACAGTCTCTGCACCACTTCTCTACAGCCCCTCTCATGCCGACCCAAAAGAACCTTTCTCTTAGCAGGAACTCCAGTTTATTCCAACCGAAGTGTCCCGCTCTGTCATGGTAACCCCCCTGGACCATAGCTGCATCTCGCCTTGGGACCACGACTTGCCAGGTCAGCTCGTGCGTCCGGTGGTTGACAATCCTTCTGCACAACTTGCCTTCGTAGAGGAACAGCTTGCTCTTCTCTTTCCATAGCTGCTTGGCTTCCTCTGGAGCATCCGGACCTATGTGGGTATCTTCCTGGGTCAGCAGATCTTTCACCAGGCGGATGGCAGGGTCACTATCTTGGGTCTCAGCCCAGCTGTGGTGAGGTAGGGGATTTATCATCACGGTTGTTAGATCCTCCTCCTTCACGCGGTGGGAGTATTGAGCGGCTCCATACCGGTGAAACGCGGGGAGTTCTACCTCCTCCAGCTCTTCTGGGTCTTCGTCACCTTCAGGTAAGTGAGGCATCCTCGATAGGGCGTCAGCGTTGGCATTGGTTTTGCCGGCCCGGTACTTGATCACGAAGTCATACTTGGAGAGACGGGCCATCCACCGCTGTTCTAGGGCACCCAGTCTTGCATTGTCCAGATGTGTCAACGGGTTGTTGTCCGTGTACACGGTGAACTTTGCGGAGGCCAGGTAATGCTTGAAGCGTTCTGTCACGGCCCACACCACCGCCAAGAATTCTAGCTTGAAGGAGCTGTAATTCTCCGGGTTCCTCTCGGTGGGCCTCAGCTTCCGGCTGGCGTACGCGATCACCCTTTCTCTGCCCTGTTGGTTTTGGGACAGTACGGCTCCCAGTCCCACATTACTGGCGTCTGTGTGGAGAATGAAAGGCTGGCCATAATCAGGGTAGGCCAGGATCTCGTCCCCTGTGAGGGCCATCTTTAGCTGGCGGAAGGACTCCTCTTCCGGTTTATCCCACTTGAAGGGTGGCTGTTGACTTCTGGACTTAGACTGTCCGATTAGGAGGTCCTGCATAGGAACTGCCATCCTAGTGAACCCGGGGATGAACCTTCGGTAGTAGCCTACCAACCCGAGAAACTGTCTCACCTCTTTGATGTTCGAGGAGCTTGGCCAGCTCTTGATTGTCGTGACCTTGTCAGGGTCGGGGGCCACTCCTTCCGCGCTTACCACATGCCCTAGGTACTGGACCTTTGGTTTCAGCAGGTGACACTTCGATGGTTTCACCTTCAGGCCATAGCCTGCCAGGGCTTCGAACACCTCAGCCAGGTGTTTGAGATGGTCCTCGTAGGTCTTCAAATAGACGATCACTCCGTCCAGGTAAAGGAGGACCGTCTCGAAGTTTCGGTGCCCTAGAGAGCATTCCATCAGCCGCTGGAAGGTCCCTGGAGCGTTGCAGAGCCCGAAAGGCATACAGTTGAACTCACTCAGTCCCATCGGGGTGGTGAAGGCGGTCTTCTCCTTGTCAGCCTCTGCCACAGGAACCTGCCAGTACCCGCTAGTAAGGTCCAAAGTAGAAAAGAAGTTAGCTGATTTTAGTGCGGCTAAAGACTCCTCTATTCTAGGCAGCGGATATGCGTCTTTGTGGGTGATACGGTTGATTTGTCTATAGTCCACGCACATTCTCATGGTGCCGTCTTTCTTTTTGACCAGAACCAAGGGGGCTGCCCAGGGGCTACAGCTATCTCTAATGACCCCAGCTTCTTTCATTTCTCTTAGCATGCCCTTTGCGTTCTGGTAATGTGCAGGAGGTACAGGTCGGTGTCTTTCTTTTATCGGTGGGTGGCTCCCTGTGGGGATGTGGTGTTCTATCCCTTTTACTCTGCCGAAGTCTAGCGGGTGCTTACTAAAGACTCTCTAGTACTCCTGTACCACCCGGTAGACTCCTTGTTTTTGGTGCAGGGGAGTGGAGTCAGCACCCACGTGGAGTTTCTGGCACCAGTCCTCCTTTTGTTTCTGGGAGCCATTACCCTCCGCCTGAGGAGATGGAGGCAAGGGTTCCACGGCCCTGATAGCTTTGTGTTCGACAACAAACAGTTTGGCGAGTGTAGCGTACCTGGGTAAGTGTACCTCCCTCTCCCCAATGTTGAGGATGCGGACGGGCACCCTCCCATGACGGACATCAACCACCCCCCGGGCTGTCAAAATGGTGGGCCTGCTGTCTGAGTACACGGGTTCTACCATGGCTTGGTAGTCTCTACCTCTCAACCCGATTGCAGTCCGACACCAGATCATCATTTCACTTTTGGGAGGCATGGAAATGGGGAATGGGTCACTCAGTCTTACGCTACCGATCTCACCACCAGACAGTTCTACCTGCTGCCGTCTCATCAGGGCTTTTATCTCCTTGTTGAGGACTCTCTGTTGGCTGGAACTAGCATTCACAGCCACCTGTTGTAGAATTACAATTACCTCTGAAAGACAATTTTCAATTACATTAGTACCCACAGTTATTTTAGGGTGACTTTCACGTCGGTCAATGTCCACAATAATCACTCCCTGTGCCGGCAGTTCAACTTTACCAATCTTAATGGTCATCTCCTTGAACCCCATCTGCGGCACGGGTAAGCCATTAATGGCGATGATGCTCAAGTTACTGTCTGGATACCGTGTGATATCAGTATCAGTCCAATACTGCTTAAAAAGTACATAAGGGATAGTGGTTACTTGCGACCCAGTATCCAGCAAGGCGCTCATGGGGATACCGTCCAGCACCACGGGTAAAACCGGGCGCCCCCCCAACGTACTTATCACGCCAATTATAAGGGCCTAGTGATCTTATGCCTGGGGGTTGGCCCTCTGCCCCAGGTTGGACCCGTTTAAATTACAGTACCTGGAAATGTGTCCGGGCTGGTTGCATCGACGACAAATGGGCTGTCCATCCTCTGTGTAGCGGTCTGTGGGCCTCCCTCGGAACGATGGGATCCTCCTCTGTCGACGCCACGGGACATCCTCCGGACTTGAAGCCAGCTCGATGGGTCTTGACGGGTCCACTTGCAATGCCTGGACGGTCCTGGTCAGCGCCACGACGCTCCTGGTCAGCTCCTGGACTTGGTGGTGCAGGTCTTTCGCCGGGGCTTGGTTCAGGGCCTGTGCATCAGCCCCCATGGGGTCCATAGAGGAGGGCGCCGCCTCCTGGTGGTAGGTGAGAGCAGGGCGCCGGGGGTTTATAGCGCCACTGGTTGCAGATTCACGGAGCACCCTTATGGCCCTGTCCTTAAATTGGGCAAAGGTCAGGTCGGGGTTCTGAAAGAACATGAGGCGCCGCTGGGCCCTGTGGGCGCTGGACAGCAGACCTTCTATGAATTGTTCTGTTAGCAGTTTATCCATTTCCTGCACACTGCCAGGGTCAGTTTGTTGGATAGCCCTCAAGGCTTCCTGCAAATTTAGGGCATAGTCTCTGATGCTGTCCTGTGCCCGCTGCTTACATCCATAGAACTTCATTTTAATCTCAGCGGAGGTACGTGTGTCAAAGGTACCCCGCAGACGGGTCAGAATACCCTTCACAGTCCTTTTCTCCTCCGTGGGCCATGATTTTACCTCCCTTTGGGCTGCGCCAGTTAACTGCCCTACTAGTATGCTGACCTTCTGTTCCTCTGTCAGGGGGTAAACCTGGAACAAACTGTACAGCCTTTCCTTAAAGTCAGTTAGGGCATGGGGCTCCCCTGAGTACTTGGGCAGCCAGGCCGCTCCAGGGATGTAGGGCAGGGAAAAGGGCATCACCGCTGCTGCAGTTGCATTGGTGGTAGTGGGCGCCTCTGTATCCGACATCTTCCTCCCCCCTAGTTAAGCGTGGCCTACCTTCCGACGATCCTCTTCTGTAGGCCGCGGCTCCCCTGCTACTGCTATGGACGAGGACCTGGCGTCGCGTCCTGATGACGTCAGCATCGCTCTCTCTCCCTTCCAGGACCTTGCACAGCGTCGGTGCGTGGGGCGGAGCTTTGGATCTTGCGCGGTTTTGACGTCCACGCCCCTCTTCTTCCCGCGCGGCATCCTGAAGATAGCGTCCGATGGCGGGAAGCAGCCGCGGATGGCGGGAAGACGGCAGAAGACGGCGGGAAACGGTCCAAGATGGCGTGCGATGGCGGGAATCGGCTCCGGATGGCGGGAAACGACTCCGGACGGCGGGAAACGGTCCAAGATGGCGTCTGATGGCGGGAATCGGCTCCGGATGGCGGGAAACGACTCCGGACTGCGGGAAACTTCGCCACAGGTAAGTTTCAAAAGTCTTTTTCAGGCACGCAGTACCCGGTGGTTGCGGGCACGAAATCCTGCCGACTACGCCAAAGCAGACTCGCCCCCTGGGCCGTGGGGCACTCGGATCCGGGCAATAGGGGGAACGATGGGAATAGTAGTGGCAACCCGGTTCCGTGGCTCAGGGTGGTCAGGCCAGTGGTAGTCCGTTATGTGTTGTTGATTATGTCCGACTACGCCACCCGTGGATTTGCGATCATTAGGAACCGCCGCTGCAAGGCAGACCGCTGGGGCTGAAGTTATGTGCAGCTGGGATGGTGTGACTCCCCACGGGAAGAGTGCGGCCCCAGGGAAGTGTATTGGATGGTGGGAGTGATGGTGGTGAGAGTCCTAGTACCGGTAGTGCTGGAGGCGCGAAGGAGCACACAGACAATAGGTTGCAGTCCAGGGTCTTTACTGAAACAGGTAAACTGACCCATAAACAGTCCCAGCTAGGAGGGGACCTGAATGTCTGAGAGCAATGGGGAAATTGGCCCTGGTCAGGGTGAGGGTGTAGGCCTACCGTGCTTTCTGCGCTCCTTCTGGCTATCTCCTCGTTATAGGGTAACAGCCCACGTTTCCGAGCTTTCCGTGTATTCTCGCCTGTATGGCCTGCGACGTGGGTTCCTTTCTGCTCCCAGCCTTGTACGGCTTTACTGGTCCCTTCGGTTTTGGCAGGGCCTCCAGGCTTCTTAGGCCAAGGAATATACAGTCCCCTGCGGACTGGTTATCTGCTGTAGGATGTGGAATCCTCCCAGCCTCAGACACCAAAGTCTGGTAAAGTAAGTCTTTTATCTGCCAAGACAGGCTCTCTTCGCCTCTTGTCTCTGGCTTGTGGCTCTCCTCCTGCCACACTTCCTCTTAGGTGCAATACAAAACTGTCTGTCCCTGCTCTGCTCTGGGACAAGTCTCAGTCCTGAGACAGGCCTTCAAGTTCTCCCTAACCCTGCCCCCAGCACCAGCTTTTATAGGGGCAGCCTGCTCCCCCTACTGGCCTGAGACAGGAGACATTGCATGCTAATGTTCCCCTGACTAGAGAATCTCCCCCTTGCTCTCAGACACAGCTTTAATACATTTTGTGGCATCCAGGCCAGGGTGACACACATGCACAAATAAATAGTTTGGGGTGGGAAATCCTGCTAACAGAATCCTTTTAATTACATAAGGTTATTGGCCTTTTTGCTTGGAAATTGTGCATACTGTTCCTTTCTCATCTATGACTTGAGGATTTCTCGATCTCCCACCATCTTTGAAAACTCACACGTGTTAGCAGAGATTAGCAATTTGTGTTTTGCAACAATAGTATTTACAGCACTCATAACTATAGATTGAAAGATCATCTGTATGTAGAGGTTTCATTAACGCCCATGAATGTATTGTGTTGTAGCTCATAGCTTGTGTAAATGTCCTAGTTTTATATGAAATGACTTGCTGGTCATAGACGTGAGCAGCAGAGCATAGAAGGTCACATCAACGCTGGAGGAGAGCTTTATAACACTGGATTCAAGGTAAAATATTAGGATACACAAAGAATATAAAAACATATGTAATAAAAATTATCCTGCGTCTGGTTTTAAACCTTACTGGGCAACATTAACACCAATAAACCATCTGCATATACTATATATGACCATTAGCATATAACTATCTGGTACAACATCTAATAACTAATACATTACCTACTATATCAGGCTGACACAACCAGGAAACTGGTCAGTATAAGCTAGCTTGTAGCTCTATAGCGTACTAAAAATCTTTAATGAATTAGTATTAGAAATGATCAAATCTTTTGAAATTCAAATTCACTCCGCTTCACCAAATTTTCCCAAAAATTTAATTTGGTTTACTGCCAAATGCAAGTACTAATCATAGAATGTCCTTATTTTTACCACAATACCTGGAAACACTGAATTGGCACTTCTCAAATGCATAGATGTAATCAAAAGACCCCACCACCCCCCCGTGTGCAGGAGCTCCCACACTGACAGCATAGCATTTTTCTAATCAGGTAAAAACAACCTTAAAGGGGTATTCCCATCTCCAAGATCCTATCCCAATATGTAGTAGGTGTGATAATAATAATATTAGCAAATACCTCCAATTAGAAATGTAGTATAGTTTTTCTGATTCACTATCTCTCTTACCTCATGTGCAGGAATCGCAGGACCTTAGGTATCCATGGTTACGACCACTAGCAGCTACCTAACTAATTGTGACTTTATCAGTGGACGTAACCATGGATACCCAAGGTCCTGCGATGCCTGCACATGAGGTAAGAGAGATAGCAAATTAGAAAAACTATACTACATTTTTAATTGGAGATATTTGCTAATATTACTATTATTACACCTACTACATATTGGGATAGGATATTGAAGATGGGAATACCCCTTTAAGTTGTACCAGTTTTTTTACATATGTGATAGTCCTTCTTTACCTCTGAGAGGTCAAGTTGGAATGCTATGTTAACACTGTGGATATATCCTTATATAGAGGATTTCCTGTGATATCCAGCTTGACCTATATTTTATTAAATGCACCTATGAGTTCTAATGATGTGACTCCCCATGAAGGTTCAGCTACAACACAGCATTGAGACCTTAGGGAATGTAAATCTAACCATTGAACACAGAGGGCAATATGCAATAGAATATATTGGAATATATTGGACAAAATCATATTTGCAATTGCACTAGCACTTTTTAAGCATGAAATTTAATCCCCTATGTTTAATTACTATATGGCCTGTTGAGCCAAAAATATTGTATTTTTCTATCTGGAGGGTCTATAACAGACAGGACCTTAATATTCCTAAGGGCATTGTGCATTAATAGTTTAAGCTAAGGGGCAATGTGCAAATGTAAAACTAGATAAACATATATGTTTAAACATGGTTTGGAACTATAATTGATGTTGTATTTACAATTATCGCTTTCATTTTGTGTGAACGACAGCTCCTGTACCTTTTTTCCTGCACCTTTTTCTGTTTTTTAACCGCTTCCCGACTGCCCACTGTATATAAACGTCGGCGCTGCTTGGGCTCTGTGCAGCGCCGACGTTTATAAGCGGTCAGTGGTACCGCAGCGCTCAGGACCCCCAGGGTCCTGCAAGTGCTGCGGTGCAGTGCAGAGCGACAGCTCTAACAGGGGACATCATCGGGACCTGATCATATCGCCAAACAAAAAGTGGAAAAAAATGCGATCAAAAAGCAAAATGGAAATAAAAATGGTACCGCTGAAAACGTCATCTTGTTCCGCAAAAAAAAAAGGCGCCATAAAGCTCCATCATCTGAAAAAGAAAAAAAGTTATAGCTCTCAGAATAAAGCGATGCAAAAAAAAATATTTTTCTATAAAATTGTTTTATTGTGTAAAAGCGCCAAAACATAAAAAAAATATATGGTAAGTGTAGTATCGCTGTAAACGTACTGACCCGAAGAATAATGCTGCCTTATCACTTTTACCACACGCAGAACGGCATAAAAAAAAACTCAAAACACAATTCCTGAATTGTTAGTTTTTGTTAATTTTGCCTCCCAAAAAACGGAATAGAAAGAGATCAAAAAATGTCACGTACCCAAAAATGGTACCAATAAAAATATCAACTCGTCCCGCAAAAAACATCACATGACTCTGTCGGCCGAAATATGGAAAAATTATAGCTCTCAAAATATGGCGATGCAAAACCTAGATTTTGCTAAAAAAGCGTCTTTTAGTGTGTGACAGCTGTCAGTCATAAAAACCCGATATAAATCTGGTATCTCTGTAATTGCACCGACCCGAAGAATAAAGTAATCTCATCACTTATACCGCACGAGGAACGGCGTAAAAAATAAATAAAACCAATTCTTCACCTGCTACTGATTTGTTTATTATGTCTCCCAAAGATCGCAGTAAGGCTCTGCTCACATCTATCCTGCGCTTTGCGCTGAGCACTTACACCAGAGTTTCCATGTAAATCTCTGAAATACGTGATTCAGATGGAACCCATGACTGAAGATTCCTTGTAATGAGGCAGATATAGGCCACTGTGGATGCCGTCTGGCCTGTGATCCCACAGTGTCAGTTTTTTTAGGCGTGCATAAAAGTGCGGTTGGCCACAGTTTTGTGCACTTCTGAAAAAAAGGACACCGCTAAACAGAGGCTAGACGGAGTCCAGAGTAACTCTGCTGCCTTATTACAGTGAATGGATCCCGCAGGGGTTTCATCCGAATTACATCACTTGGAAATTTAGATGGAAACCCCGATGTAAGTGCTCAGCATAGAGCGCCGGATAAACAATATGTAAAATGTTCCCAATAAAAGCTTCAACTCAGTCCTCAAAAAAAGCTAGTCCCCACTCAGGTCCGTTATCTGTTAAAAATATAATGGACTTCCAAGTTACTGGTAGCAGAAAGGCTCTGGAAAAGCGAAATGGCCCTTGCCCCCCAAAAGAAATTCAGAAAATTTTGTGCTCCCAAATCCAAATGCCTATTCTACAATAATTTGTTCTCCAATTGTCAAATAGCGCTCTGTCCCTGGCCTCCAAAGTCACCAGACCTGAACCCAATCGAGATGGTTTGGGGTGAGCTGGACCGCAGAGTGAAGGCAAAAGGGCCAACAAGTGCTAAGCATCTCTGGGAACTCCTTCAAGATTGTTGGAAGACCATTTCCAGTGACTACCTCTTGAAACTCATCAAGAGAATGCCAAGAGTGTGCAAAGCAGTCATCAAAGCAAAAGGTGGCTACTTTGAAGAACCTAGAATATAAGACATATATTCAGTTGTTTCACACTTTTTTGTTAAGTATATAATTCCACATGTGTTAATTCATAGTTTTGATGCCGTCAGTGTGAATGTACAATTTTCATAGTCATGAAAATACAGAAAAATCTTTAAATGAGAAGGTGTGTCCAAACTTTTGGTCTGTACTGTATCTCTCTGATTTAAGGGCATGAAAATTCAAAGTTTGAAAATTGCAAAATTTTCAAAATTTTTGCCAAATTTCCAATTTTTTCACCAATAAACGCAAGTGATATCGAAGAAATTTTACCACTATCATGAAGTACAATATGTCACGAAAAAACACTCTCAGAATCAGGGGAATCCGTTGAAGCGTTCCAGAGTAATTACTTCATAAAGTGATAGTGGTCAGAATTGAAAAAATTGGCTTGGTCATGAAGGCAAAAACAGGCAAAAGGTCCTCTGAAGCCGATGTTAGTGCAGCAGAGTTGGTTCAGCTCTCCACAGGCTGAGCTTAACTCCAGGGCAGGAAATGGTGATGTTATAGAAGTTGCTGTGCAGTGTATTGCAGGGGGTGATGGCGCAGCAGTAATAATTCACAGAGACAGTGGGGTGCAGTCTTCCGCATTTACTCACAGTTCTCACTTTGCTCCTGGTTACAACTGCAGATCATAACTTCCCACGTCATCCTGTGCTTACTCAGGGAGGGGTTCAGCAAACCCTCAGGTACCTCCGGAGTATGTAACGGGACCCCCTTCTGTGTGTTCCTTCTGGCTGTCTCCCTGCACCTCACACCCAGTGTCCCAATCCAGTGACTGTGGACCTTGTCAGGCGACGTCTACTCTGTCCTCTGGGTTCTCTATGGCCACTTTTTCGGTGAGTTAGATGTGGCTTTTGGCTGCAGCACCTGAAATACTGCACCCTCCGGTTACCTAGTTGAATATTGCAATTCTCACTAGTTAGGGGCCGGTCTCCTCTGCGACCCAATCCCTCCACCGCCTGGTGGATTCGGGTGTACGGGTGGCCTCCAGCACTGCCCGTACCCCTGGGATCCTTTCTTCACTCCTGGAGCCTTCTCTCTGCTCCCGTTCCTTCCTTCTCTCCTTCTCCTGGGCCTCCTCACTGAGGCCCGCGCTTCCCTGAGCAGAACTCCTGCAGAGCTCCTGCTCCCAACTCTTCCTCTGACTCTCTCTCACTTCTTCTTCCCTCTAGAATGTTCCACCCTCTCTTTTATATTGCTTCTTACTGAGCTCCCTTGAACTGCTTCCTCCACCCACACCAACAACATGGATCCCCCTACTTTGGTTCCCCCCACTCCAGCCAGGGACAGGGTTCAGCTGAGGAGCAGCGCATCTTGCCCCTCCTGCCGGTCTGGAGTAGTGTAGTGTTGGATGCATGCAGGTGTTAGGGTCCCGGGCAGTACTCCTTCCTTACCTGAGAGTGAGATACCACTCCTCTGGGTGAGATGCAGTACCTCTGTGGCGACTGAACCCGCAGGGGCGCCACATTACCGCCAGGGGCAAACAGAACATCTGGTGGGGTCTTTTGATTATATCAATTGCAAAAGCCTCCAATTGCCCTGAAATTATATGTATGACACTCTGAAGTCTCCTAAGACTGTATTTAACCCCTTTCAATTTCTTTAACATCAACATAGTCTTAGTAATGTTAAAATGATCTTAACATATATGGCTATAGATAATTGGATGGTATCCAGCAGTAAATAACAGCCTGTTTAATAACACACTGCACTGACAGACTTTTTATGTTTTTTAAAATGTAAAAATTATTCAAAAACTATTAGTGTTGAGCGAGCACTAAAATGCTGGGGTGCTCGAAGCTCGGGCTGAGCTCACTGTGATACTCGGGTGCTCGACCCGAGCAACGAGCCCAATGTTAGTCTATGGGAGACCCGAGCATTTTTGTGGCGGCACCCCGGGCAGTCTGTAGAAAGCATAAAAAGTGCCCAAAACGATAGTGACAGTGCTCAAATGACATGGAGACTGCATGGGGATCGCCCCAGGAAGCATTTCTGACCCCCAGGTCACTGCTGTCAACAACCTGGTCAGAGGTATTAAGCCACTTTTACGGGCTCACAATAAAACATACAAAAACGAAACTGAAACTGTTTTCCTGTGAAATATGTTAAGGAATTTCCTTTCCAGGGTAAAGACTTGTGTATAAGATAAAATAAATAACCAAAAACAAAAATACTCCTCCACACCTTGGGCTATGTTCACAACTAGCATTTTTTATGCGTTTTTGCACTTTTGTATTGCTTTCAACGGTGACAAATGCATTCACTGGGAAATGTCATTTTAACATTTTACAACCTTATCTGCCCATGTGCTGTGTGACACATGCATACAGTGCTGAAAAGACATGGGAACAGCATGGGGAAGACCCCTGGAAGCATCTCTGACACACTGGTCACTGCCTAAAAGTGTGGTCATCAGAAGTGATCCTTGCCGCATCAGAAGATGCAGACTTGCAACTATCCCCGTTCAAGTCCTTGTCCCAGGGCTGTGTTCAATTGTACCTCCCCCATTCCTTGCAATGCAAGCGCAAGTATGCAGCCTGCCATCCACTCACCCCCAGGCTGCAATACCATACTGCTTGCTTGCACTTGAAATTGGGCCTTTTAGGCATGTGGAGGCGGAATCTGGCCACCACGTCATGGCTGCGTCGGCGGCCTGGTATCCATACTCAGTCCACAGCCGCCCGGTGGCCGAGTGTCCACGCTTGGTCCCCAGCCGCCAGGGGGAGGCCGGGTATCCATACTCTGTCCCCAGCCACCCCGCGGCCAGGTGCCCACACACGATCCCCAGCCGCCTGGGGGCGGCCGGGTGTCCATAAATGGTCCCCAGCCACCCCTATTTGTCCCGGTGCGCCTTATACACAAGCGCGCATTCCAAAACATTACCTGTGCCCTCCCCAGTGCATTTAGTAGGAAGGACAGCCTGAGCACAAACACGTGGACAAGTGAATGTGGCCAGGGATGGTCCATCTCACTGATGCCTACACACTGGGTTAATATTGTGGAAGCCGGGACACAGTTGGATACTGGGATGCAACACGTCCTCCAGACATAGAGGATTGCGGGTCCTGGGTCAATCAGGCTTCAACACAAAGTTCAGAAGGTAGACAGCAGCAGTGGTCGGCCTCCTACACAACGAGTAAATTATTCATGATCATGAGGCCATCCATCTCCTTAGCTTTCTGTTCCTTGGAATGCAAGTGCATGTATGTAGTAGCGGCTAGGCCTGAGGTGGTCAGCGTTTTGGCGCTATCCTACCTCCTCCGAGGATTGCTGGATGTTTTCCTGCTACTATCCCAGTTCTATGACTCCCGTTAAAACAAAGCTTCAGGTGATGAATGATGGATGAGGTGGTGGCAAAGGAGAAAGAGCAGGAGGAACAGGGACCATTCACATCAATATCAGGCCAGTCAACCACACATGTCTTGTAGGATATGTTTCTGTAACAAAAGGAGCAGTTCGGCTACACAATTATAGGGCATACAGTGAGTGCAATGCCTAACAAAAATTTCGAGGCGCTCCAATGCCCCTTGGAAATGACATGGAGGTCAGAGGGCCTTAACTAAACTGTTTTTTCCATTTATAGCATCTGGGTCTACTGTACACTGTTGGCATAAGCAGTGAATGGAAGGCTTTCCAAAAATTATGAGGAACTGCAATGCCCCTTGAAACAGACGTGGATTACAGCGTATTAAAACCCTTCTACCCATTATTGGGGAGTGGGTCTCCCTTAGTGTTCGCCTATGCAATGAAAAGCAAAAGCTGACTAAAATTAGGAGGAAATGCAATGCCCGTTGGAAAAGTCGTGGAGGTTAGAGGTAATTAAAAACAACATTTCAATGCACCTTGGAAGAGCTGTGAAGTTAAGAGTGGTTTAACAAAACGGTTTTAATGCCCCTTGGAAGAGACGTGGAGGTCACAGTAGCTTAACAAGACGGTTTTAATGCCCCTTGGAAGAGTGGTGGAGGTTACAGTGGAATAAAAAGACAATATCAATGCCCCTTGGAAGAGTGGTGGAGGTCGCAGTGGAATAAAAAGACAATATCAATGCCTCTTGGAAGAGACGTGGAGGTCACAGTAGCTTAACAAGATGATTTTAATGCTCCTTGGAAGAGACGTAGAGTTCAGAGTGGTTTAACAAGACGGTTTTAATGCCCCTTGGAAGAGACGTGGAGTTCAGAGTGGTTTAATAAGACGGTTTTAATGCCCCTTACAAGAGACATGCAGTACAGCATATTAAAAACATTATTCCCATTATTGGGGAGTGGGTCTTCCATAGTCTTTGCCTATAGCTTCCAAGCAAAAGCTGCCAAAAATTAGGATGGAGGAACTTGCAATGCCCCTCACAAGAGCGATGCAGTACAGCACATTAAAAACATTATTCCCATTATTGGGGAGTGGGTCTCCCATAGTCTTTGCCTTTGCCTTCCAAGCAAAAGCTGCCAAAAATTAGGACGGAGGAACTTGCAATGCTGGCAACACAGACCACGGTCACCCTGGTGGTATAGTGGTGGTGGAGGCTGAGGATAAGGAGAAGAGCAAAAAACAGCTGAAATGAAGAAGCTTATACCCATGTGTGGGTGTGAAGCGCTGCATGGGAATACACCTACTGAAATAACACAGTGGATTTGATTTTACGTTACTCTGCTGTCATTTGGTGGTGATGAGAAGTCTGGCCCAATCCAGCCCTTGTTCATTTTGATAAGGGTCAGCTTGTCAGCATTGTCAGTTGATAGGTGAGTGCGCTTATCAGTTATAATTCCCCCAACGGCACTAAAAACACGCTCCGATAGCACGCTAGCGGCAGGGCAGGCCAGGACCTCCAAGGTGTACAGAGCGAGTTCATTGCAAGTGTCCAGCTTGGATACCCAATAATTAAAAGGCACAGAGGAATTATGGAGGACGCTGGTACGGTCGGCAAGGTAGTCCCTCACCATCTTTTGAAACTTTCCACTCCTTGTGAGAGTGCCCCGCGCCTTAGGGTCTGTAAGCTAGGCGGGTCTCAGAAAACTGTCTCAGAACGTTGACAGTGTTCCCCTGCCTCTGCTGGAATGGAGTTGCGTCTCTCTCGCCTGTACGCCTTGACTTCTGCCGCTAGCGTGTTCAGATGAGAATTTTTTTAACAGTTCTGCAGCAAGGGTCTTCTGGTACTACCCCATTTTTGTAGACCTCTCCACCTCGGGAATAAGAGAGGGAAAGTTCTCCTTGTAGCGGGGTCTAAAAGTGTCACCAACCAGTAATGACTGTCACCCAACATTTTGACAATGTGAGGGTCACGGTTAAGGAGGCGTAACATAAAGTCAGCCATGCGTGCCAGACTGGTAACGGGCAAGACTTCCGTGTCCTCACCAAGATGACGACTGACCATGCTCTCCTCCTCCTCCTCCTCTTCCCCCCTGTCCTCAGGCCACCCACGCTGAACCGACGGTATGACAGTTGTACAGGTACTACCGTCTACAGCGCATGATACCAGCTCCTGTTCTTCCTCCTCCTTCTCCTCCTCCTCCTCCTCTCCCTCATTGTCCCCCAATGCACGTTGGGATGAGATGAGGCTGGGCTGTGTGTAATCGCCCGCTACAGCTTCTTGATCCATCTCATCATACTCGCGCTGCAATGCCTCCTCTTTAATTCTCTGCAGAGAGCGTTGCAAAAGACAGACAAGTGGGATGCTGACGCTAATGATGGCGTCATCGCCACTCACCATCTTGGTGGACTCCTCAAAGTTTGTCAGGCGTGTACATATGTCAGACATCCAAGTCCACTCCTGAGGTCTTATGTGTGGAGTCTGACTGGAAATATCGACGGCAGCGTGAAGTTTATCACCTAAGCTTATGAGTTTCAGCACAGCCTGTTGCCGCTTGGCTGAGGCAGTACTGCAGTGCTTCCAGCTTGTAACTGATGTGGTGATATCTGAGATGGAGGCTGAACATGAGGAGGAGGAGGATGATGCGCAGGAGCTGTACACTGTGGGGGCAACTCTGACTGACATAGGGCCCACAATCCTCGGTGTGGTGAGGATATGTTCCGTCCCAAGGCCCGACTGGGTCCCGGCTTCCACTATGTTCACCCAGTATCCCGTCAGGGAGATGTACCGTCCCTGGCCACAAGCACTTGTCCACGTTTCCGTTGTCAGGTGGACTCTCCCAGTAACTGCATTGTTGAGGGCACGGCAGATGTTTTGGGACACGTGCTTGTGTAGTGCGGGGATGGCACACCGGGCAAAATAGTGTCGGCTGGGGACCGAGTACCGAGGGACGGCCACCACCATAAGGTTGCGGAAGGATTCCGTCTCCACCAGCCTAAAAGGCAGCATTTTCAACGAAAGCAGTCGTGAAATGTGCGAATTTAGGACTGTGGCCTGTGGGGCGTTGGCTGCGAATTTCCGCTTTCGTTCAAAGGTCTGGGATATGGACAATTAAACACTGCGATGGGACGTGGACGTGGACGTTGATGCTGTTTCTTGAGAAACTGCCATAACAAGTGAAGACTGAGAGGAGGGGGCATCTTTGCATGCAGTATGGACAGGGGATTGCCTTGCATGCACAACAGGGGTTCTCTTACATGCACAAAAGAGGAAGAAGCAGTGGTGACACCTGCTGACACTGGTTGTGGACCCTGGGGTTCGCCCCACAAAGTCGGGTGCTTTGCTGACATGTGCCTGATCATGCTGGTGGTGGTCAGGCTGGTAGTTTTGTCACCCCTGCTGATGCTGGCCTGGCAGGTGGTTCTAATGGCCTTTTTGGGGTTATCAGTAGTGTCTTTAAAAAAATTCCAGTAACAAAGAAAATGACGGCACTTCCACTACAAAATAGGTGTGAACAGGTGCTTACTAAGAGCAGCTACCTCCATATATAATGAACAAATAAAGTAGCACACTGTAACACTGAGTATATAGATATGAAATATGAAATATGAATAGCATAACTGCTGTAGAAAATAGAAATAAATGAAAATTTTTTTGAAACATTTTTTTAGCGCATGTAAATATGAAGTATGAAAAATGAATAGCATTACTGCTGTAAATAAATGAGAAATCTTAGCGCATAAATTGGCCAATTCATGTGTACCTGACAGCCGCGGTAAGGCGTTTCTCGATGTCAGGACCTACCAATGTGAATACCTCTCTAAGAGACCTCCGTCTGCTTATGTGTGGGAAACTAAGATCCTGATGCGTTTAAAACCACCTGCGGCAAGGGGGTGGGGGTGGAGTGCTCAGTCAATGCTAAATCTAGTAACAAAGAAAATGACGGCACTTCCACTACAAAATAGGTGTGAACAGGATACACAAATATATCTGTTTAAAAGATTCTAGAACTGTGGTTTTCCTCTTCCATGGTTCAAATCTGGGTGTTATCCGCCTTTTTGCCTTTCTTCCATAAAAAAAACAGTTTGAGTGTCTCGCTGACTGTTCAGATAAAAATATATCTGTTTAAAAGATTCTGGTGTAGGCCAGAGAACTAGAACTGTGGTTTTCCTCTTCCACGGTTCAAATCTGGGTGTAATCCACCTTTTTGCATAAATAAAACAGTTTCAGTGTCTCGCTGACTGTTCAGACACAAATATATCTATTTAAAAGATTCTGGTGTAGGCCAGAGAAATAGAACTGTGGTTTTCCTCTTCCACGGTTCAAATCTCCTTTTTATTACCCTTTTGCCATTGACAGTGCGAGTGTAAGCTATTTTACTTCATTTACAATGGGCAAGGCGCGTGGCAAGGGACGTGGAACTGGACACTCTGGTGATGGTGTGTGCAGAGGACGGGGCCGTGGCCAAGGTGAAAATGTGCCACAACCAACAGCCACATCTTCTCGCTCCCAGTTCTTGACCGAATTACTAGGGAAGCGCACAACAGCACCACTATTGCGAACTGATCAGTGTGAACAGGTTATTAATTGGATAGCAGATAATACTTCCACTCACCTGGGCACCACCACCTCCGGTCTGTCTTCCAAACGGTCAAGTGTTAGTAGCCGTGAGTCTCGACCTCATACTCCTCCTCACCCTGAGGCTCCTTCCTCCCACCATGCCGAGTGTCATCAGACAGCAATTGATCCCACAGTTGGACACTCTGAAGAGCTGTTCACTGGTCCATTTCCTTATTTGGGCCCCTCGCCTGCTCCGCTTGAAGTGGTGGAAGAGGAGATCCCATGTAGCGATGGCCAAATATTTGAACAGCCACAGCCACAGGAAGGCGACGCTGGCAATTTGTCACAAGAGGTGGACGATGATGAGACACAATTGCCACGAAGTGAGAAGAAGGACCGTGGTGCTGAAGTGGAAGAGGAGGTGGTGGACGATCTAGTAACTGACCCAACGTGGCAGGAGGACACGCAGAGCGAGGCCAGCAGCACACAGGGGGAGGGAGGCAGAGTACCCCAACAGGCAGGAAGAAGCAGTGTTGTGGCCGCAGACAGAACCGTTCCCCGTAACACCAACACGAGGGACGCTGCCAGTACAACCGGTAGGTCTTTCAGAGTCTGGAATTTTTTTAAAGAACAAATAAAGTAGCACACTGTAACACTGAGTATATAGATAGGAAATATGAAATGCTCACCCCAAACCATCATGATTGGGTTCAGGTCTGCTGACTGTGGAGGCCAGGTCATCTGGCGTAGCTCCCCATCACTCTCCTTCTTGGTCAAATAGCCCTTACACAGCCTGGAGGTGTGTTTGGGGTCATTGTCCTGTTGAAAAATAAATGATGGTCCAACTAAACGCAAACCGGATGGAATAGCATGCCGCTACAAGATGCTGTGGTAGCCATGCTGGTTCAGTATGCCTTCAATTTTGAATAAATCCCCAACAGTGTCACCAGCAAAGCACCCCCACACCATCACACCTCCTCCTCCTCCATGCTTCATGGTGGGAACCAGGCATGTAGAGTCCATTCGTTCACCTTTTCTGCGTCGCACAAAGACACGGTAGTTGGAACCAAAGATCTCAAATTTGGACTCATCGGACCAAAGCACAGATTTCCACTGGTCTAATGTCCATTCCTTGTGTTCTTTAGCCCAAACAAGTCTCTTCTGCTTGTTGCCTGTCCTTAGCAGTGGTTTCCTAGCAGCTATTTTACCATGAAGGTCTGCTGCACGAAGTCTCCTCTTAACGGTTGTTGTAGAGATGTGTCTGCTGCTAGAACTCTGTGTGGCATTCACTTGGTCTCTAATCTGAGCTGCTGTTAACCTGCGATTTCTGAGGCTGGTGACTCAGATAAACTTATCCTCAGAAGCAGAGGTGACTCTTGGTCTTCCTTTCCTGGGTCGGTCCTCATGTGAGCCAGTTTCTTTGTAGCGCTTGATGGTTTTTGCAACTGCACTTGTGGCATTTTCAAAGTTTTCCCAATTTTTCGGACTGACTGACATTCATTTCTTAAAGTAATGATGGCCACTCGTTTTTCTTTACTTAGCTGCTTTTTTCTTGCCATAATACAAATTCTAACAGTCTATTCAGTAGGACTATCAGCTGTGTATCCACCAGACTTCTGCACAACACAACTGATGGTCCCAACCTCATTTATAAGTCAAGAAATTCCACTTATTAAACCTGACAGGGCACACCTGTGAAGTGAAAACCATTTATTGTGACTACCTCTTGAAGCTCATCAAGAGAATGCCAAGAGTGTGCAAAGCAGTCATCAAAGCAAAAGGTGGCTACTTTAAAGAACCTAGAATATAAGACATATTTTCAGTTGTTTCACACTTTTTTGTTAAGTATATAATTCCACATGTGTTAATTCATAGTTTTGATGCCTTCAGTGTGAATGTACAATTTTCATAGTCATAAAAATACAGAAAAATCTTTAAATGAGAAGGTGTCCAAACTTTTGGTCTGTACTGTATATTTGTGTCTGAAAAGTCAGCGAGACACTCAAACTGTTTTTTTTATGGAAGAAAGGCAAAAAGGCGGTTAACACCCAGATTTGAACCGTGGAAGAGGAAAATCACAGTTCTAGTTCTCTGGCCTACACCAGAATCTTTTAAGCAGATGTATTTGTGTCTGAACAGTCAGCGAGACTCTGAAACAGTTTTTTTTATGCAAAAAGGTGGATTACACCCAGATTTGAACCGCGGAAGAAGAAAACCGCAGTTCTAGTTCTCTGGCCTACACCAGAATCTTTTAAATAGATATATTTGTGTCTGAACAGTCAGCGAGACATTCAATATATCTTTTTTTATGCAAAAAGGTGGATTACACCCATATTTGAACCGTGGAAGAGGAAAACCACAGTTCTAGTTCTCTGGCCTACACCAGAATCTTTTAAACAGATGTATTTGTGTCTGAACAGTCAGCGAGACACTGAAACTGTTTTTTTTTTATGGAAGAAAGGCAAAAAGGCGGATAACACCCAGGTTTGAACTGTGGAAGAAGAAAACCACAGTTCTATTTCTCTGGCCTACACCAGAATCTTTCAAACAGATATATTTGTGACTGAACAGTCAGAGAGACACTCAAACTGTTTTTTTTTTATGGAAAAAAGGCAAAAAAGTGGATAGTACAGAGATTTTAACCGTGGAACTGGAAAACCACAGTTCTAGTTCTCTGGCCTACACCAGACTCTTTTAAACAAATATATTTGTGTCTGAACACTCTCAGACACACTCATTTTTTTGGGGGGTGGGGGGGAATACCAAAAGGTTAATAAGACGGGTATCTGTACAGTCTGACTGAGGAAAAAAAAAAAAAAAGAGGATTTAGTTGAAAAAAAAGGATTTTTCCTGGCCCCTGAGACCTGCGGCTAAGTCTAGCAATTTGAAAAGCAGCACACAGGACTGTAATGCAGTGTTTGTTGGTATAACCACTGCGTCTCCTATACAGCCTGCCTGCCTGCCTGATATCTGGGATGGATATTAGTCCTGAGAAGGATTGTTTGTTTGATTTTGCAGGCTTTAGAGACCCTACACTACCTATTTCGCAGTATAAATCTCTCCCTACGCTGCCTGATCCGGAGCGACTGTGTCCAAGATGGCGGCGCCCGGTTTTAAATACTCAAGGTGACGCTGTGCAGCCAGCCAATCACTGTAATGCCCACAACCAACATGGCTGCGGCATTACAGTGACTGGCTGGCAATCCCTGCATATTCAATGGCTCTGTAAAGAGCGCCAAACATGCAGGGCGGAGACCCGAGCTCCCGCCCGAGTAACCCAGATATGCTCGGTGCTTGCCGAACATCCCGAGTAGTGAGATGCTCGGGCGAGTACCGAGCAGTGTCGAGCATGCTCGCTCAACACTAAAAACTATCTCATTTTTGGTGCAGATACCTGATTTGGTAGCCTTTATATATAGCCGGTGTACACGGAAAATGCCATGGCTTTTTGAAAAGGGGTGGACCAAAAATAATCCCTTTTTGAGAAGTAGCAACAGGTTTTTTGCTTGAAAAATAAAAAAACAAAATCATTTTAAAAAGCCTTACAAAAATGTTTCTCTTTTTTGGGAACATAACAGGTTTGCTGCAGACAAATAAGCAGATGCTACTGCCAATCTTGTCATTGCCATCAGCCATAAGTGAATAAAAGTTGGCACTGATCTATGCTTGATTAATTTTGACAAATGTAAGGTTTTTCCACTGGTAGGAGATAATTTGGTCTGATTAGTAGAGATGAGCGTTGTTCGACTCGAACTGTTCGCCAATCTCAAATTCGAGCTGTTTTGGGCGGTGTTCGAGCCGTTCGGTGAACACGAACGATTTGAAAAATATCCGGCTGTTCGAGGTTATGTTCGATAACTGTTCGTGCACCAAAATCATAACTGGATTTTTTCACAGTAATGCTGATAATCAATGTTAATACGCAGTTTGAGTGTACAGCGGGGCGGGGCGAGGGTCAGGGGATGGATCTCTGCAGAAATAATGAAGATCTCCATTTTTTTTTCTCTTTTCCGCATTTACAGTGGGGAGGTGCAATCTGTCAGCCTATCAGCAGCGCACACACGGAGCGAACTGCTTTTTTTCACACAAGCAAGGGCATGTGTCATTGGCAGTGTATGTCACATGTCCTTGCCCAAAAAGACCCAGCCATTTTCCCCATCGCCACCATTTCTCACTGCTGCAGCTGCGTGTTAGACGGCACCGCTGTTGCTGTGTGCGCTATACTTTCAGTGTTAATTTCAAGCCAATTTTCTCTGAAATATACAGATAGCTTGGGAGTAGGGAATAGTTGTGATTGCAGTCCTTTTGAGGACTAGGCTACAGCATTTCCTACGACTTTTAGCAGGCAGGTCTGTGCTCTGAAATAGATAGGTTGGGAGTAGGGACTAATTGTAATTGCAGTCCTTTTGAGGACTATTTTACAGCATTTCCTAGGACTTTTGCCAGGCAGGTCTGTGCCAGTGCTGTGCAAGTGTTTTTCACAGTATTTGGCTAAATCTAGCTAAGCAAATCCTTTTTGGCCTCTTGCAGTGTGTGTTAGTCAGTGGAGTAGCGTATCTGTGGTGCAAGCTACACCACCTGTGCATAGAATACAATTTTTTTTTACTGCACCTAGCCAAGTAAAACCTTTTGGGCATAGCATCATTCTATTAGGCCATCTATACTAAGCTCCACCAGCTTGCAAATTAGTAATAATTTTTATCTCCATCTAGCTCGGAAAATAATTTTGGGCTTGTAGCAGTGTGTGGGACTTATTCTTAGTCCATCTATACTAAGCTCCTCCAGCTTGCAAATTACAAATAATTTTTATCTGCATCTAGCTCAGAAAATAATTTTGGGCATAGTAGTAGTGTGTGGTACTCATTGTATTAAGCCATCTATACCAAGCTCCACCAGTTTTGAAATTAATAATAATTTTTAGCTGCATCTTGCCTGGAAAATAATTTTGGGCATAGTAGTAGTGTGTGGTACTCATTGTATTAGGCCATCTATACCAAGCTCCACCAACTTTGAAATTAATTATAATTTTTAGCTGCATCTAGCCCGGAAAATAATTTTTCTTCCCAATAGTGGTAGCAATAGAAATATGGGGCGCGCGCCGGGCTAACAAAAATATACGCTTCATAACAAAAAACACCAGCCTAGTGCACTGCTTTAATAAGATGGCATCATCGTCTCTCTCAGTGCTAGGCCTACTACGCCGGCTAGCATTCCTGTGCCTAAAACACAATGTATGGGTCCGCGCTAGCCACGATGCTGAGGGGTCTAAAGCTCCTGCTAACGCTTTATCACAATTCAGTTGGCAGATTTTCACAGAGCTCCTCCCCAACGCCCACCCATCGGGCAACAGTTGCCCACCCTCCCTATGGGATCTAGTGGCGAATAGTTGATGCCATTAATCAGAGCGTCAGTTGCCCCGTCGACGTGGCAAGCATATGGTAAGGCATGGGAAGAGTGGACACGACTAGTAGCAGGCAGACGGGTTGACCAATGTGAACAAGCCAGATTACAAGTCACCATACAATTTCTCCACCAGCTAATGATGAGGGGCATATCGGGGGCGTCAGCGCAGCGGTGTCTGACCGGAGTAGCATTTCACTTCCAACTACTGAATTGGGGAGATGTGACAAAGAGATTCATCATCAGACAATCCATGAAAGGGTGGAAAAGGGGTCAGCCAAGTCAGGAGTGTAGATGTCCCGTCCCGTGTCACTAAAACTGATTTCTCACATCATATCCTTAACACCATTAACATGACACTCACAATTTGAAGCAACACTACTGTCTACTGCATTTGCGATCGCCTTCTTCGGGGCGCTATGCATAAGCGAATTAGTTCCTCAATCCAAAATTACCACCAGTGGAGGCTTATTACACCAGGACGTAGTCATAGCCAATAATGCAATACGTCTACGCATACGCCAATCGAAAACGGTTCCAGCGGGCAGGGGCACTTGGGTACTTCTACAACCCACAAACGGTACACTGAGTCGGGTAACAATAGTAAAAACATATATAACCATCAGATCACAAAGTAATTTCTTCCTATCACACATTGATGGAATGCCATTATCAAGATGCCAGTTCCAAGCTATATTTAATAAATGCATAACATCGGCAGGGAACCACCCCAAAGATTACGGGACACACTCATTCCGCATAGGCGCGGTCACGGAAGCAGCAAGAGCAGGACTGTCAGAAACGGAAGTTCAGAGGATAGGAAGATGGCGATCCACGTGTTTGGCAAGATACATAAGACTGGACTTGTTATCCTAACGTGGTTTGTTTCTTTTACAGGTGACGCTAAGCCAACAGTGTGGGTGATAGGCCACTCGTATATATATTGGGCAGAAAAAAGGGCAAAAGTCCACCCAGTCGGGAGGAAATTAGAGTTTCATAACACATATTTCAACTGGAGAGGTATTAGAGGCCTGCTATGGCCACAGGTACTAATGGAGGTAATCAAGGTAGGGAGAGAGGCAAGAGGTCCGGTCATCTTAGTTATACAGGCCGGGGGAAACGACCTAGGTTATCACAAGAGCGCATAACTAATGGCAATAATGAAACTAGACACTGAGCGCTTCAGAGAATTTTTCACAAAACTAACTATAGCATGGTCAGAGATTGTGCGCATAGCGGTATGGCAAGGTGCGTGAGACATCACGGACAAGGCGGGTAATAAATATTCGGATTGCAAAATTTAGAAGAGACAGAGGCGGTGTAGTGATACAACACCGACAACTGCAAGAAGATAAAGCAGGCCTCATACGGCCCGACGGTGTTCACTTAATGGATATTGGACTGGACATATTCCTGTTAGGACTCCAGGACGGAGTGGAACAAGCGTTAAGAGTGATGGATGGGGGTCAGAGTCCTGTACACGAGTACGCAGGATCCTCCGTGGCCTGGAAATAGAAAGGACATGTTGGAGAGTTACACTTGTTGGCCAACTTGCCGGTGTGGAGACCCAGGGCATGCTGCAACAAGCTGAATTATTTTAGAAATAAAATGCCTTTCTAATGGAATGAGTATAAAGAGTTAATAAAGGTGTGACCGATCCTCACCCATCCAGTTGTAAGAGTTACATTATTGTATTGTCAAGGAAAGGTGGGCGGTAGGGGGGCTGAGCGTCTGGGTTTGGTTGGAGGTCCCCACAGTCTGCCTAGGCTAGATGCATTTAAAAATTCTTATTAGATACACAGGTGGTGCAGCTTGCGTCGCAGCTGGGCTACTACGCCCAAAGTATTGCCTAGGCTAGATGCAATTAAAAATTCTACGCTGACTAGCAGACACTGAAGCTTTGGAGCAGACCTCTGAGTAAACAGCTCTTCAGACTCAACCATCTGTGTTACCCCAAGCCATAGTGTATGTAGTTTCTTACGGTTAAAAGGGTGGGGGGGAGCGACCCAACCCACCTGGAATTGACGATGCCATCGTCACGTAAAACACAGCAAGGGGACTCCAAAAAGAGTCTCCATTTTTTCCAAAAATTGTGGCACAGACACCACTTAAGTGGCATCAATTGCCCCAGAGTAGCTTAAAACGGTTGGTGAGGTGATTTTACCAAATCCTCAAGCTTTTAGTCTCCCCAGGATGACACAGGGGTAGAAAAGTCCTTGCGGATCCATGATTTGTTCATCTTTATGAACGCGAGTCAGTCTACATTCTCAGTGGACAGCCGCGTGAGCTTATCTGTCAGCACACCACCACCAGCGCTGAACACACTTTCAGAGAGAACGCTGGCTGCAGGGCATGACAAGATCTCCAAGGCGTGAGTGGCGAGCTCCGGACATTTTTCCAGATTGGAATCCAAAAATGAGCAAGGGTCCAGTGACACAGTCATGGCTTTGATGTTCACTTGGAGATACTCCTGTACCATCGTCTCTAGGTGTTGACTATGTGTCAGACTTCTTGTCTCCTGTGGCCTTGCAAAGGATGGTCTAAAAAAGTGGTGAAATGATTCCACAAAATTGCTGTTACCAGCAGATACTGTGTTACTGTTACGGTTTGAGTGATGAAGACTCGACAGTCCCACGGTTGGCAAGTTAGAACCGTGAAATTCACTACGTGCACCACTGGTGTTTTGTGGAAAAGCACATGTAAGATTCTGCAACAGCCTCTGCAGATACTCCTGCATGCGTGAATCCTTTTCTATGGCAGGAATTATTTCGGCAAATTTACTTTTGTACCGGGGATCTAAGAGTGTGGCAACCCAGTAGTCGGGATTACTTTGAATTCTGACAATCAAAGGGTCATGTTGCAGGTAGTGCAGCAAGAAGGCACTCATGTGTCTTGCGCATCCAGGAGGACCAAGTCCATGTTGTGTTGGTAGCGAGGTAAGAATCATGCTTCCTTCCTCTGCCCTCTCCCCCCAACCTCGCACACAGAAATGTGATCAAGGTCTCCCTCATCTGATGAGTCTTACATGCCCATCGCCAGTTCGTCCTCCACTTCTTCCTCGGCTCCTGCACCTTCCTCAACAGTTTGGCTGCTACCATGCGCCCTGGTTAATCCCTCTCCCCCACCCTCACATGCCTGCCGCCTTGGTGCTGCCGACCGTCTGGACCTTGGAGATGTTATCCCTTCCGCATACGACTCCTCCTCTACTTCCTCCACCTCCTCTTGTCCCACCACCTGACTCTGAATTCTGTTTAACGTGTGCTCCAGCATGTAAATCACCGGAATAGTCATGCTGATAATGGCATCGTCAGCACTAAACATCTTCGTCGCCATTTCAAAACTGTGCAGAAGGGTGTGTGGCGCCCCTGAGGGTTCAGTCACCACAGAGGTACTGCATCTCACCCAGAGGTGTGGTATCTCACCCTCAGGTAAGGAAGGAGTATGGCTCGGGACCCTAACACCTGCATCCAACACATACCCGCAGTGGGGGTAGGGCAAGATTGCTCCTAAGGGAGAGCACAGTCCCAGGTCCCTAGCTGGCGGGAGGGTCCTATGTAGTGGGTGTGGGTGGAGAAAGCAGCTTAGGGGAGCACATGAGAGGGAGAGTATAAATAGTAAGCCATCTTAGAAAGAGCAAGCCAGTCAGAGGAGGAGAAGCGACAGGAGCAGAGGCTCTGCATGAGCTCTGCTCCGGAGGCGGGTCTAGTCTGGGAGGCCCAGGACTGCAGGAGAGAAGAGAGGAGTGGGAGCAGGAAGGCTCCAGGAACCGAAGTGACCCTAGGGGTATGTGCCGTGCAGAAGGCCACCCGTACGCCCGCTGCTACCAGGAGGTAGAGGGGTCAGGCCAGATAAAGGGATCCGGTCCCTCAACTAGCGGAGAAACAGCAAGGCTCAACTAGAAAACAGAGGCTGCAGCATTTCATGTACTGCAGGCCAAAGTCCACACCAGTCTCACTAAGAAGGTAGCCACATAGTACCCAGGGGACGGAACACACGTCACCCGCCAAGGCCCGAGGATACCGGATAGAAGTGTCACTGGGTGTGAGGTGCAGGGAGAAGGCCAGAGAAAGGACACACAGAAGGGGCTCCTGCTAAGTACTCCGGAGCTATCTGGGGGTGGACTGGGCCCCTCACTGAGTACGCACAGCACGACGGGGGAGATTGCTCTGGTACCTGTAATCTGGACTGCAACAACTGTGAGTAAAGATCTTGGGACTGCATCACACGGACTCTGTGTTCATTACTGACTCCCTGCACTACAACCACCATCATCCACCCACACTGCCCTGAAGCTACACTCTTCCTGTGGGGAGTAATAATACCATTGCTGCAAAACCACCAGCTTCAGAGGACTGTTCCGCAGCGGCGGCCCCTTTGGCCTAGTCGGACATTATAAAACCCATATATACAAATTACCCTTGGATTGACCACCCAGGGTCACGGACCGGGTCACCGCTACAGTGTTATGATCTGCTACAAGCACTAAGGAAAGAAAGGAGATCTGTCCCTACAATAGAACTAAGCTAGATCCCTACGATGTAACGGGGAGCCTGATCCTGCGATCAGACCCGCTAAAGTCCTCGGCTAGTCTGTACGAAGACCTATAGATGCAAGGGAGGGATCCCTACAAGAACTAGGGACTGGGATAAAGTTGGACACCTCCTAGCAGAAATTGTAGCAGTAAAAGACAAACACACAACATAGAACATAAAGGTCCGAAGACCTAGCTAAACTGACTGAGAAAGGAAACAAAGCACCAGGCTAACTTAAGAGTAGTGTTGAGCCACCCCCATAGTGTTCGAGTTCGGTTCGGTTCGCCGAACACCCTTGTGTTCGCCGAACTGTTCGTCGAACTGTTCGTCGAACACCGTCGAACTGTTCGTCGAACACCTTCGAACACCGTTAAAACCAATGGCAGGCAAACAAAAACACATAGAAACACATAGAAAACACCTTCAAAGGTGTCCAAAAGCTGACAAACTGCTCAGAAGACATAACTAACACATGGAAAAGTGACAAGTACATATAGTCATGTGAAAAGAAAAGAGGTGGAGGAGTAAAAGGAGGGGGAGACACAGATATAGGCATGTCATGCCCTTCTAAAATCCAAAAAGTGAGAAGCCGACACGGCCAGTCCTTTCCTGCCCGTGCCACCTCCGTTTGTGCCAGAGCCGCGGTGGACCCTGACGGCCAGCCCCCCTCTCCCAATACTGGTGCCTGTCCGCTGGTGGGTCGAGCGAGCTCCCCTGTGGTGGAGGCAGCTCTAAGCTTTTAAATTTAAATTGTCTCTCTAATTTGAATGAATTCACTTTAAATCCTTTTACAAGGATCTATTGAAGGGCAAGTCTCATGCCAGCAGCCACGTAATTCCAGCTCCAGTAGCGTCCACTAAAGCTGCTGCAGTTAAAAAGCTTTTATAAGGATCGAGCTCGGCTGTCCACCGCAAGGCGTCCTACCGCCAGTCCCAGCCCCTATGCCTTGGGGTGCCTCCTGATGCTCTTCACTGAGTATCCCGTGGTCCCGAAGCATTTCCTTTGAAAAAATTAAGTGTCCAAACTACAGGTGGTGTAGCTTGCTTAACAGCCGGGATTATCTGCTGACTAGCAGACACTGCTACTAGGCACAAAGTATTTCCTGGGCTAGATGCAGTTAAAAATTTGTAATTAGATACTCTCGTTGGATGCTGAGAAAGCATTCCATAGAGTCTCCTGGCACGCCATATATTATTCTCTTAAAAACCTTGGGGTCGGAGTCTAGGGGACCCTTTTATAGTCAAAATCACGGCCCTGTATCGCAATGTGTCACCTAGGCTGAAGATAAATGGAACTGTAGCACCCCGAGGGCTCGGTTGCTCCAGAGGTATTGCACCTCACCCAGAGGTGTGATATCTCACTCTCAGGTAAGGATGGAGTGTGGATCAGGACCCCGACACCTGCATGCATTACAACACATTGCCGTGGGGCAGGGCGACCAATATGCCCCTGAGATGGGCACGACAGTCCCTGTCCCTGATGGAGTGGGGGGAGGGAACACTGAGGAAGGGCAACCCTGTAGTGCAGGAGCAGGGAGGAAGCAGTTCCTGTGTGCATTGAGAAGGGAGTATAAAATGTGGGCACCATCTTAGTTCAGTGCAGAGAAGTCTGAGCAGAAGTGACAGGGAGCAGGGGCTCTGCATGAGCTCTGCTCCAGAGGCGGGCCTAGTAACAGAGGCCCAGGCCTGGAAGAGGGAGAAGGAAGGAAGAGGAGCGGAGAAGGCTCCAGGAACGAGGAACGAAGGGATCCCAGGGGTGCGGACGGGCGAGTCGCCACCGCACGCCCGAATCCACCTGCGTGGAGGGGTCAGGCCAAAGGGGGAGACCGGTCCCCGAAACTAGCGGAGGCGGAAAATGACCCTCAGCTAGAAACCGGGGGCTGTGACATTTTATGTGGCGCAGCCCCTCGCTACACCCGCTAGGAGGGCAGCACATAGGGTCAGGGAAACTGGCGCCAAGTTTACCAAGAGGAGGCCCGAGGCAGCCGGACAGAAGGGTTGGTAAGAAAGGCCAGACAAAGGACACACAAAGGGGGTCCTGTGAAGCGCTCCAAAGTTATCTGGGAGTTGTCTGAGCCCCTCACCTGGTGAGCATAGTACGACGTGGGTAGCTGTTACTTGCAGAAGTGGTCTGGATAATAAGAACTGTGAGTAAAGGCCCTGGACTGCATCACTGACTCCGTGTCGTTACTGCTGCTGCCCTGCAAAATCACCCCCATCCTCCGCATACACTGCCCTGAGGCTATACTCCTCCCGTGGGGAGTTATGCTACGCTCTGCTGCACCCACAACACCAGCCTCAGCGGTCTGCCCGGCAGCGGCGGTTCACTCTGACCGCAATCCACGGGTGGCGTAGTCGGACATTTAAACATCAAAACCACATAAATAGTTCCGCCACTGCTTTGACCGCCCTGAGCCACGGAACCGGGTCACCGCCACGGAGACTACAACCACCAGCATCCACCAAAAAGGGTCCGGCTCTGGATGTCCCAAGGCCCAGGGGGCGCGTCAGAACATTTTCATCACCTTTCATAATCACCAATGGGACAAGGCAGGGATGTCCTCTGTCCCCTCTCTTATACATCCTAGTGACGGAGCACCTGCTCTCATCAATTCGCCATAACCCCAATATTAGGTGGATTGAGGTGGGAGGCACCGAGTACAAGTGCTCTGCATTTGCTGATGATGTCAATCACATATATCCATCAGCAGGCTGTTATGGCTGAAATAGATCACTTTGTTACATGGTCAAATTTTAAAATCAATACAGCGAAGTCTGAGGCCCTCGATGTCTCCCTCCCCAAATCCATACAGGATTCCATCCAGTCCAACTTTCCCTTTGCCTGGCCCTCACAGGGTATGAAATTCTTAGGAATTCATATTCATAGAGACCTCTCCCGTCTATGTTATCTTAATTTTGGGCCCTTTATTGAACAACTCCATACAGACCACGGTTGGCAAGTTAGAACTGTAAGATTCACTACGTGAACCACTGGTGTTTTGTGGAAAAGCACATGTACACTGTGTTCCAAATTATTATGCAAAAAGTGTTTAGGAGTGATAAGGGAAGAATTTGTTTGTTTGTCAGTTAAACTCATTGATGGTGATGTGTGCCAGGGCTCTTTATATCACTGAAAGCAATTGCAGACACCTGTGCTAATTAGTTTGGCAGGTGTGTCCAACGAACGGCAAGACTACTTAAGAAGGCTGTCCCACATTATTAAGCAGCCTACATTTTCTGCCAAAATGGGAAAGAAAAAGGATGTGTCGGCTGCTGAGAAGCAACAAATTGTGGAGTGTTTAGGTCAAGGCATGACTACAATCAACATTGTGCGATGATCAGGATGAAGTGTCTTGGCAATCAAGAAGTATGTAGCTGATTCACAGTACACACGTGTGCGTGCTGATAAGGGCAAATTGAGGACTCTTTCCTACAGGCAATTACGTCAGGTTAAAAGAGCAGCGGCAAAAAAGCCTTGTCATAGCAGCAGACAAGTTTTTGAAGCTGCTGGTGCCTCCAATGTCCCCCGAACAACAAGATGCAGGGTCCTTCAGAGGTTTGCAGCTGTGCGTACGCCATCCTGTCGACCTCCTCTATCCACTGCACACAAGCAGAAACGGCTCCAGTGGGCCAAACATTACATGAAGACTGATTTCAAAACTGTTTTGTTCACGGATGAGTGGCGTGCAACGCTCGATGGTCCAGATGGATGGAGTGGAGGATGGCTGGTTGATGGACACCCCACGCAAACACTGGCTACAGCGCCAACAAGGAGGAGGTGCTGTAATGTTTTGGGCTGGAATCATGGGGAGAGAGATTGTCAGCCCCTTTAGGATCCCTGAAGGGGTAAAGATGAACTCCATAATGTATGTGGAGTTTCTCAAACAGCACTTCCAGCCATGGTTCAAGAAGAAGAAGCGTGTATTCCACAGCAAGATCATTTTCATGCATGATAATGCACCGTCTCATGCTGCACATAACACATCTGCATCTCTGGCTGATATGGGCATAAAAGGGGACAAACTTATGGTGTGACCCCTATGCTCCCCTGACCGCTACCCCATTCAGAACCTCTGGAGCATCATCAAAAGGAGTGTCTATGATGGCGGGAGGCAGTTCACATCTAAGCAACAGCCCTGGGAGGGTATTCTGTCCTCATGCAAAACAATTGAAGCAGAAACCATCCAAAAACCTGACAAATTCAATGGACGAGAGAGTTCAGAAGCTCCTTTCGAACAAGGGGTCCTATGTGCAAATGTAACATCACCTAGAATAAAGTTTTGAGTTGAAAACTGTTTGATTTCAGTTTCTAATAACCTGCTAATGCTTATAATTTCAAAAATGACCATTTTTTTGGTCTTTATTAAAATGAAAAGGTTGATCGAAGAGTGTGGGGGATCTAAGAGTGTTGCAACCCAGTAGTCAGGATTACTTCGAATTCTGACAATCTGAGGGTCATGTTGCAGGTAGTGCAGCAAGAAGGCATTTATGTGTCTTGCGCATCTCGGAGCCCCAAAATTATTTTCCGGGCTAGATGCAGCTAAAAATTATTATTAATTTTAAATCTGGTGGAGCTTATTATAGATGGCCTAATAGAATCAGTACTGCACACTGCTACAAAGCCCAAATTATTTTCCAGCCAAGATACAGATAAACATGATTAGTAATTTTAAATCTGGTGGAGCTTAGTATAGATGGCCTAATAGAATCATTACTGCACACTGCTACAAAGCCCAAATAATTTTCCAGCCAAGATACAGATAAACATGATTAGTAATTTGAAAGCTTAAAACGGTTGGTGAGGTGATTTTAACCAATCATCAAGCTTTTACTCTCCCCAGGATGACACAGGGGTAGAAAAGTCATTTCGGATTCATGATTTGTTCATCTTTATGAACGTGAATCTGTCTACATTATCAGTGGAGAGCCGCGTGCGCTTATCTGTCAGCACACCACCAGCAGCGCTGAACACACGTTCAGACAGAACGCTGGCTGCGGGGCATGACAAGATCTCCAAGGCGTAAGTGACGAGCTCCGGCCATTTATCCAGATTGGAAGCCCAAAAAGAGCAAGGGTCCAGTGACACAGTCATGGCTTCAATGTTTACTTGGAGATACTCCTGTACCATCGTCTCTAGGCGCTGACTATGTGTCAGACTTCTTGTCTCCTGTGGCCTTGCAAAGGATGAGCTAAAAAAGTGGTGAAATGATTCCACAAAATTGCTGTTACCAGCAGATACTGTGTTTCTGTTACGGTTTGAGTGCTGAACACTCGAAGGTCCCAGGGTTGGCAAGTTGGAACTGTGAGATTCACTACGTGCACCACTGGTGTTTTGTGGAAAAGCACATGTAAGATTCTGCAACAGTCTCTGCTGATACTCCTGCATGCGTGCATCCCTTTCTATGGCAGGAATTATTTCTGCAAATTTACTTTTGTACCGGGGATCTAACAGTGTGGCAACCCAGTAGTCAGGATTATTTCTAATTCTCCCAATTCGAGGGTCATGTTGCAGGTAGTGCAGCAAGAAAGCACTCATGTGTCTTGCGCATCCAGGAGCACCAAGTCCCTGTTGTGTTGGTGGCGAGGTAACAATCATGCTTCCTTCCTCTGTCCTCTCCCCCCAACCTCGCACAACAGAAATGTGATCAAGGTCTCCCTCATCTGATGAGTCTTCCATCAGTTCGTCCTCCACTTCTTCCTGGGCTCCTGCACCTTCCTCACTAGTTTGGCTGCTACCATGCACCCTGGTAAAACCATCTCCCCCACCCTCACATGCCTGCCGCCTTGGTGCTGCCGACCGTCTGGACCGTGCAGATGTTAGCCCTTCCGCATACAACTCCTCCTCCTCTACTTCCTCCACCTCCTCTTGTGCCACCACCTGACTCCGAATTCTGTTTAACATGTGCTCCAGCATGTAAATCACCGGAATAGTCATGCTGATAATGGCATCGTCAGCACTAAACATCTACGTCACCATTTCAAAATTGTGCAGAAGGGTGCATAGGTCCCTGATCTGAGACCACTCCTCCACCGTGATTTGCCCCACCTCTGGATCCCGTTGGCCCAGGCTATATGTCAGAACGTATTGCACCAGGGCTTGTTGGTGCTGCCACAGTCGCTGCAACATGTGCAGAGTTGAATTCCACCGGGTAGGCACATCGCATTTTAGCCGGTGAAGTGGCAGGCCCAACGACTTCGGTAGAGATGTAAGTCGCTGAGCTGCGGGATGCGAACGGCGGAAGTGAGCACACAGCGACTGTGCCCTCTGCAGAAGGCCATCTAGTCCGGGATAGTGGGCTAAAAATTGCTGGACAACCAGGTTCAACACGTGAGCCATACAAGGCACGTGTGTGACATTGCCCCGGCGAAGGGCCGCACCCAGGTTTGCAGCATTGTCGCACATGGCTTTCCCTGGTTTCAGGTCCAGTGGAGACTACCATTCATGAAATTGGTTCTCCAGAGCTGACCACAACTCCTCAGCTGTGTGACTCACATTTCCCAGACATTTCAAGGTAAAAACCACCTGATGACGTTGAGCCCTACTGCCAGCATAGTAAGGAGGTGTGCAGGATCCCTTCTGCGCAGTTAGAAAGCTTGTGGCATGACCAGACAGGCTTTGGGTGTAGGTGGAGGACCGAGAGGAGGTTGAGGAGGCAGAAGCAGTGGAGGAACTTTGACATAAAGAGGATTGACGAACAACTCGTGGGGACGGCAAGACTTGGACAGCAGCCCCTTGTCTTGCTGTCACCATAGTTACCCAGTGCCCAGTCAGCGACATGTAATGCCCCTGTCCATGCCTACTCGTCCAAGTGTCTCTGGTGAAATGCACCCTGTCACACACAGAGTTTCTCAAAGAAGCGGTGATGTTGTGTGCTACATGCTGGTGGAGCGCAGGCACACCTTTCTTTGAGAAGTAGTGCCGACTGGGCATCTGGTACTGGGTCACTGCGACGGACATAAGGTCTCGAAAATCCTCTTTGTCCACCAGGCGGAAAGGCAGCATTTCTGTAGCCAAGAGCTTGCAGATGGTGAAATTCAACCTCTTAGCTTTCTCATGGCTAGGAGGAAATGGTCTTTTACTTGTCCACATCTGAGGGACTGAGGGCTGGCTGTTGTGCTTAGACGGGGTTGATAAGGGTGTCCCCGGCAAACTGCCGGTCTGTGAGGAAGATGCAGGCGGACATGTTAGGTTGCCTTAATCCAAAGGTGGTGCTATCGATGTCGGACAGCGCTCAACACCAGCTGGTGTTACCACCTCCAAAGAAAATGATGACCTGCCAATCACGTTGGCTGTTGCGGGTAAAGAGGTGGCAGGTCTGCGTCCCAAAAGAGGTGTGACTGCTGTCCCCCCAGTCACAGAGGATGAAGAGGCTGCAGATGCACAAGATGGGGCAGACGGTGGTTGGCCCGGCCGGCTAGGCCGCATTGTAGCACAGTGAGCTTCCCACTGCAACTTATGCTTCATGTCCATGTTCCGGTTCATGCATGAAGTACTCAAACTATGTATTTTTTGGCCTCTACTTAGCTTTTGTTGACAAATGTTACAGATAACACGAGTTGGGTCATCTTTATTGATCTGAAAAAATGCCCAGGCTATGCAAGGCTTAGCACCCATGCGACCTGAAGAGCCACCACGACTTGTGGTCAGAGGCAGAGTTGTGTTTGAGGATGCAGTTGTTGGCGTGCTTCCAGTACTACGTCTCTGTCCAGGAAGGCGCAACCTGACCTCGTCGTCACTAGCATCCTCCTCCACCTCCTCTGCTGACCTCATCTCTTGGTTGACTGTGGGTTGACAGTAAGTGGGATCCCCAAACTCATCATCATCACCCTGTGTGTTATCACACCCGTCGTCCTCAGAGCCAACCTGTTCCTGCCCTGACAAAAAACTAAAGTTGTCGCTCCAATCAGGTATTTGAGTCTCATCATCGTCTTCCTCATTGTCTCCACCAACAGGAGTTACAGTTTGGGAATGAGGGTCTACATTATGGTCAGAACCTTCTTCATCTGGTCCTGGATCCGACTCATAAAGATTCTGGGCATCAGTGCAGATCATTTCCTCGTCTGGATTCACAGAAGCGCTGGAGTCGACCTCTGATTCCCAGGCTATAGTATGAGTAAACAGCTCTGCAGACTCAACCATCTGTTCTACCTCATACTCAGACGGGCAGCTGGAGATTTGGGAGCTGTGAGGAAGCAAGTGCGATTGGGGTGACACCTCTGAGGACTGGAGTATTTGTGATGTTGAAGTTAATGTGGAGGAGAGCCCACTTAAAGGAGCACTTGATATCCGTTGAAGCACCTGCTGTTTTTGTGCCTCATCTGGAATTTGTAGCGATTGGCGTGGCCGTAACAAAGGGATCTTATCACATTGTCCGCTAATTAAGAAGTAGACATTTTAGTTTTGCTGGAAGATGGTCTTTCTTCTGCAGATGTTACTGTTGCTTTAACACCTACTCCACGGACACAACCATTTTTCCCCTTCCCAACACGCCTATTCCCCTTTCCACCAGCAGCAGGCCTTTTTCCACTCATTTTGGTGGTTAACTAATTCACAACTCTGGAGTTGTTTGCACAAAAAAACAATGGATGGGAACCGAGCAGAGCTGAGTGGCCAAACTGTGGTATTAGGCCAAAACTATTGTCTGGGTTAGATGCAGAAAAAAATTATATTCAGTTTGCAACCTGATGGAGGTCAGTATAGATGGACTAATAGAACAAGTCCCACACACAGCTAGAAGGCCAAATATTTTTTCAGAGCTAGATGCAGAAAAAAATTATATTCAATTTGCAACTGATGGAGGTCAGTATAGATGGACTAATATAACAAGTCCCACACACTGCTAGAAGGCCAAATATTTTTTCAGAGCTAGATGCAGAAAAAAATTATATTCAATTTGCAACCTGATGGAGGTCAGTATAGATGGACTAATAGAACAAGTCCCACACACAGCTAGAAGCCCAAATATTTTTTCAGAGCTAGATGCAGAAAAATATTATATTTAATTTGCAACCTGATGGACTAATAGATGGACTAATACAACAAGTCCCACACACAGCTATTTATTCAAATAGATGGACTAATAGAACAAGTCCCACACACAGCTATTTATTCAAAGGTAGATGCAGAAAAAAATTATATTCAGTTTGCAACCTTATGGAGGTCAGTATAGATGGACTAATAGAACAATTCCCACATACTGCTAGAAGGCCAAATAATTTTTCAGAGCTAGATGCAGAAAAAAATTATTTTCAATTTGCAACGTGATGGAGGTCAGTATAGATGGACTAATAGAACAAGTCCCACACACTGCTAGAAGGCCAAATATTTTTTCAGAGCTAGATGCAGAAAAAAATTATATTCAATTTGCAACCTGATGGAGGTCAGTATAGATGAACTAATAGAACAAGTCCCACACACTGCTAGAAGACCAAATATTTTTTCAGAGCTAGATGCAGATAAAAATTATTTTGAATTTGCAACCTGATGGAGGTCAGTATAGATGGACTAATAGAACAAGTCCCACACACTGCTAGAAGGCCAAATATTTTTTCAGAGCTAGATGCAGAAAAAAATTATATTCAATTTGCAACGTGATGGAGGTCAGTATAGATGGACTAATAGAACAAGTCCCACACACAGCTAGAAGCCCAAATATTTTTTCAGAGGTAGATGCAGAAAAAAATTATATTCAGTTTGCAACCTTATGGAGGTCAGTATAGATGGACTAATAGAACAAATCCCACACAAAGCTAGAAGGCCAAATATTTTTTCAGAGCTAGATGCAGAAAAAAATTATATTCAATTTGCAACCTTATGGAGGTCAGTATAGATGGACTAATAGAATGATGCTATGCCCAAAAGGTTTTACTTCACTAGGTGCAGTAAAAAAATTGGTATTCTATACACAGGTGGTGTAGCTTGCAACACAGATAGGCTACTCCACTGACTAACACACTCTGCAATAGGCCAAAGAGGATTAGCTTTGCTAGATTTAGCCAAATGCTGTGAAAAAAACTTGCACAGCACTGGCACAGACCTGCCTGGCAAAAACTGATAGGAACTGATGTAACTTAGTCCTGAAAAGGACTGCAATTACAATTAGTCTTTACTCCCACAACCTATCTATTTAAGAGCACAGACCTGCCTGATAAAAGTCATAGGAAATGCTGTAACCTAGTCCTTAAAAGGACTGCAATCACAGCTATTCCCTACTCCCAAGCTATCTGTAGATTTGTGCGAAAATTGGCTTGAAATTAACAAGGTATAGCACACACAGCAATAGCGGTGCCGTCTAACACGCAGCTGCAGCAGTGAGAAAATGGTGGCGACGGGGAAAATGGCTGGGTCTTATAGGGCAAGGACATGTGACATACACTGCCAATGACACATGCCCTTGCTTGTCTGAAAAAAAGCACTTCGCTCCGTGTGTGCTCTGCTGATAGGCTGACAGATTACACCTCCCCATTGTAAATGCGGGAAAGAGAAAAAAAAAATGGAGATCTTCATTATTCCAGCAGAGATCCATCCCCTGCCCCTCCCCCCGCCCCGCTGAACACTCAAACTGCGTATTAACATTAATTTTCATCATTACTGAGAAAAAATCCAGTTATGATTTTGGTGCACGAACAGTTATCGAACATAACCTCGAACAGCCGAATTTTTTTCAAATCGTTTCTGTTCGCCGAACTGCTCGAACACCGCCCAAAACAGCTCGAATTTGAGATTGGCGAACAGTTCGAGTCGAACAATGCTCATCTCTACTTAAGAGTAGAAATTACAATGAAGTCCAGCAAGGCCAGGAGGGCGGAGTAGGATTAAATAGGCAAAAAAGGTCATGTGACCAGCAAGATAGAAAAAACATAACAGGAGAGTTCTAACAGTACCCCCTCTTCTATGAGGATCCTCCGGATCCCCTAGGCCCAGACTTATCAGGAAACCTCTTGTGAAACGCTCTGACAAGTCTGGAAGCAGAAACATCATCCGCCCTCACCCATGAGTTATCCTCGGGTCCGAAACCCTTCCAAGCGATGAGATACTGCAAACTCCCTCTATACCGTCTAGAATTTAGGATGCGGGAAATTTCGTATTCCCCGTCCTCCACCACCGGAGGAGCAGTGGCAGAGGCGTCTCCATCCGACACATAAGCTCTTTTCAACAGAGAAACATGAAACACCGGATTAATCTTCCAGGAGGTAGGAACCTCCAACCTAACAGCAGATTGGTTAACTACCTGAAGCACCTTAAAGGGCCCTACAAACTAGGGACCCAATTTTTTAGAAGGAATCCTCAACCGCAGATTCTTAGAGGACAACCAAACCATGTCACCAATAGCAAACAAAACCTCTTGCCGTTTCCTATCAAAGTACCTCTTAGATTTTTTGTTAGCCTCCTGAAGATTACCATGCACATCCATCCAAACTCTCTCCAAATCACCGGAAAAACTCTCCTCCTCAGGCACAGCCGATACCAATTTGGAGAATGACCCAAAAGACGGATGTCTCCCAGAACAACAAAAAAAAGGCGAACAACCAGCAGAAGAGGATGTATGGTTGTTAAGAGCAAACTCAGCAAGTGGCAGAAACTCAGACCACCCCTCCTGATTGTCTGTCACAAAACAACGCAAGAACTGCTCAACATCCTGATTCTTCCTTTCTGTCTGGCCATTAGACTCAGGATGATATCCGGATGAAAACGACAAATGAACTCCCAACCTGTCACAAAAAACACGCCAAAAACGAGCCACGAACTGAGGTCCCCTATCCAAAACAATGTCAGTGGGAACGCCATGTCATCTGACAATTTCCTTGACAAAGGCCTTAGCGAGTGTCTTAGCGCAGGGCAGTTTGATGAAAGGAACCAAGTGACACATCTTGCTAAAACGGTCCACGACCACCCAGATGACTGTGAAACCCTCAGAGGGGAGAAGGTCAGTAATAAAGTCCATAGCCAGATGTGTCCAAGGTGCACTAGGAAACTCCAGAGGGCAAAGCAACCCCGCTGCAGGAGTATGTGAAGACTTAGATCTAGCACACACCGTACATTGACGCACCCACTTAATGACTTCCTTCTGCCATCCAGGCCACCAAAAACTGCGACCCACAAGTCTCTTGGTCTTAGAAATTCCTGGATGACTGCCAACCGAGACTCATGACACTCAACAAACAAATCTCTCCTAAAGGTCCTAGGCACAAACAACCTCCCATGGGGAGTGTTAGATGGGGCATTCTCCTGTGCTTTAAGAATCTCATCTTCCAAAACGGAGTCCAATGCAGCAATCACAACACCTTCTTGTAAAATGCTCCCCTCCTCCTCAGCACCGACCATGGGAGAAAAGCTGCGAAACAAAGCATCAGCTTTAACATTCTTGGTACCTGGGATGTAAGTAACCGAAAAATTAAACCGCGAGAAAAAAAGTGCCCACCTAGCCTGACGGGCATTCAAGCGCTTGGCAGCATCAAGATAGATCAGATTTTTATGATCAGTGAAAACCTGAATGGGAAATTCAGCACCTTCCAAGAGATGACGCCAGTGTTCAAATGCGAGTTTAATAGCCAGCAATTCCCGATTACCAATATCGTAATTAAGTTCAGTCTCAGAAAAAAATTTTGAAAAAAAAGCACAGGGATGTACTCCATCCTTGTTTTTCTGAGACAACACCGCACCGACCCCCAGCGAAGAAGCATCAACCTGAACCAAAAACGGTTTAGTCACATCAGGCTGCATAGGGATGGGAGCAGAGCTGAACCTCTCCTTTAGAAACACAAAAGCTTCAATGGCCTCAGTAGTCCACTGAACCGCATTAGCACCTTTCCTGGTGAGATCGGTCAGTGGTTTGACAATAATAGAACATTTTTTAATGAATTTTCTGTAATAATTGGCGAAACCCAAAAACCTCTGTATCGATTTCAAACCAATAGGCCTAGGCCATTCCTGAACCACCTGAACCTTCACAGGGTCCATCTCAAAGCCCTCGCTGGAGATAATGTAGCCCAAAAAACTAATTCTCTGTACAGCGAACTCACATTTCTCCAGCTTAGCAAAAAGCGAATTGTCAATTAATAACTGTAATACCTCACGTACGCTCCGCCAATGAGACTCCAGATCCGGTGAATAAATCAAAATGTAATCCAAATACACAACCACATTTTTGCCGATCAAAGGTCTAAGGATGTCATTAATAAGATTCTGAAAAAATGCTGGAGCATTGGTAAGACCAAAAGGCATAACCAGGTTCTCAAAATGACCCACAGGAGTGTTAAAAGCAGTCTTCCATTCATCACCCTCCTTCATGCGCAACAAATTGTATGCCCCCCGGAGATCAATTTTAGAGAACCACTTGGCCCCCACTAACTGGTTAAACAAATCAGGAATCAATGGCAGTGGGTAAGGACTGCGTACAGTAATTTTATTAATCTCACGAAAATCCAGACAAGGACGTAAACCACCGTCCTTTTTTTTAACAAAAAAGAATCCAACAGCCACAGGAGACTTGGAAGGCCTAATGTGACCGGCGGCCAAGCTTGTCTGTATGTATTCCTCTAAAGCCTTTCTCTCCAGAATAGTAAGATTAAATAAACGACTTTTAGGAAGAGTCGCTCCAGGGACAAATTCAATGGTACAATCATAGTCTCTATGGGGAGGCAAAATTTGTGACTCCTCCTCAGGAAAAACTCTCCAAAAATCCTGAATAGGTACAGGTAATTCCCCTTTTTCCACCGCAGCAATACGTCCGTTACAACACTTGTCATAACACTTAGGGCTCCAGGACTTAATTTCATTGGTAGACCAATCCAGTACAGGATTGTGCAATTTTAACCAGGGTAACCCCAAAATTACTGGAGAAGGCAAATTATTTAATACCACCAAATCCAAATTTTCTTGGTGAATACCATTAATAGTGAGGGGAAATTCACAGACCTTGTGAGTAACACTCTTCAAGGGGGAGCCATCGACAGAAACCACAGCAATAGGGGATGACAAAGGTTCGGGTTTTATTTAAAGTTTTTCCAAGAATCCCCCATCAATCACATTCAGAGTAGAACCACAATCCACAAATATCCGAAATTCAATTAATTCTTCCTGAGCAGCAGTAGTAGCAGAAAGAAATACCCCCTTAGTATTTAAACAGGCAATACGGGCGTAACTGACCTTTTTTTTTTCTTTGTTCATACGAAGCACACAGTTCTTAATAAAATGGTCAGATTTCCTGCAATAAAAGCACAAACCTTCAGAAGATCTGCGGTCTTTTTCCTGAGAGCGGGGTGCCTTCGCCCCAATCTCCATCGGCTCTCCAATGTCAGTACAGACCCTCTCAGGACTCGGAGCTGACATGGCAGAGGATTTACTCTCATTAACCCTTGCACACAGTCTCCTGTCCACCCGTATAGCTAATTGCATTGCTTCCTGCAAGTTTCCAGGTGTGGGATAAGCAATCAGCAAATCCTTAACCGTTTCACCTAGCCCCGCAAGAAACAAACTTTTCAAAGCTGAATCATTCCACCCCACCTGGGCAGACCACCGACTGAAGTGAGAACAATATTTTTCCACATTACCTGATCCCTGCCTCAAACGTCTCAATTCAGTCTCAGCTGATGAGACACGATCAGGATCATCATACAACAAACCCAAAGCAGAAAAAAAACTATGCACTGACCGAAAGCATGGATCACTAGGTTGGAGAGAAAAGGCCCATCCCTGAGGTTCTTTGCACAAAAGTGACATTATGAACCCTATGCGCTGTGATTCGTCACCAGTGGATCTGGGTCTCAAATGAAAATACAATAAACAAGCATTTTTAAAGGAAAAAAATTCTTCTTGATCACCAAAAAATAAATCAGGGAAACGTACCTTTGGCTCCACAAAATGTGCTCCAGAACAGCTACTCACGTGTTGTTGGAGCTCGGCCACCTCCAGAGAGAGTCCCTGCAGGCGTTGAGCCAAATCCTGAACCGACACCATGATGGAAACTGGAAGTTTTTCCTTAGAGATATTTTTGGGCTGGACTTACTGTTATGATCTGCTACAAGCACTAAGGAAAGAAAGGAGATCTGTCCCTACAATAGAACTAAGCTAGATCCCTACGATGTAACGGGGAACCTGATCCTGCGATCAGACCCGCTAAAGTCCTCGGCTAGTCTGTACGAAGACCTATAGATGCAAGGGAGGGATCCCTACAAGAACTAGGGACTGGGATAAAGTTGGACTCCTCCTAGCAGAAATTGTAGCAGTAAAAGACAAACACACAACATAGAACATAAAGGTCCGAAGACCTAGCTAAACTGACTGAGAAAGGAAACAAAGCACCAGGCTAACTTAAGAGTAGAAATTACAATGAAGTCCAGCAAGGCCAGGAGGGCGGAGCAGGATTAAATAGGCAAAAAAGGTCATGTGACTAGCAAGATAGAAAAAACCTAACAGGAGAGTTCTAACACTCAGTGACTACAACCCCCAGCATCTACCGGCCTGGCTCCGGGTACCCCACAGCCCAGGGGGCGCGTCAACTTCATAGGTCCCTGATCTGAGACCACTCTTCCCGCTTGATTTGCCCCACCTCTGGATCTCGTTTGCCCAGGCTATACGTCAGAACGTATTGCACCAGGGCTTGTCGGTGCTGCCACAGTCGCTGCAACATGTGCAGAGTTGAATTCCACTGTGTCGGCACATCGCATTTCAGCCGGTGAACTGACTGGCCCAACGACTTCTGTAGAGATGTAAGTCATTGAGCTGCGGGATGCGAACGGCGGAAGTGAGCACACAGCGACCGTGCCCTCTGCAGAAGGCCATCTAGTCCGGGATAGTGGGCTAAAAATTGCTGGACAACCAGGTTCAACACGTGAGCCATACAAGGCACGTGTGTGACATTGCCCCGGCGAAGGGCCGCACCCAGGTTTGCAGCATTGTCACACACGGCCTTCCCTGCTTGCAGGTCCAGTGGAGACAACCATTCATGAAACTGGGTCTCCAGAGCTGACCACAACTCCTCAGCTGTGTGACTCACATTTCCCAGACATTTCAAAGTAAACACTGCCTGTTGCCGTTGAGCCCTGCTGCCAGCATTTTAAGGAGGTGTGCAAGATTCCTTCTGCGCAGTTAGTAAGCGGGTGGCATTACCAGACAGGCTTTGGGTGCAGGTGGAGGACCGAGAGGAGGTTGAAGAGACAGAAGCAGTGGAGGAACTTCTAGATAAAGAGGATTGATGTACAACTCACGGTGACGGCAAGACTTGGACAGCAGCCCCTTGTCCTGCTGTCACCCTAGTTACCCATTGCCCAGTCAGCGACATGTAACGCCCTTGTCCATGCCTACTCGTCCAAGTGTCTGTGGTGAAATGCACCCTGTCACACACAGAGTTTCTCAAAGAAGCGGTGATGTTGTGTGCTACATGCTGGTGGAGCGCAGGCACACCTTTCTTTGAGAAGTAGTGCCGACTGGGCATCTGGTACTGGGGCACTGCGACGGACATAAGGTCTCGAAAATCCTCTGTGTCCACCAGGCGGAAAGGCAGCATTTCTGTAGCCAACAGCTTGCAGATGGTGAAATTCAACCTCAGCTTTGTCATGACTAGGAGGAAATGGTCTTTTACTTGTCCACATCTGAGGAACCGAGGGCTGGCTGTTGTGCTTAGACGGGGCTGAGTAGGGTGCCCCCGGCAAACTGCCGGTCTGTGAGGAAAATGCAGATGGAAAAGTTAGGTTGCCTTGATCCAAAGGTGGTGCTCTCGATGTCAGAGAGCGCTCAACACCAGCTGGTGTTTCCACTTCCAAATGAAATGATGACCTGCCAATCACACTGGCTGTTGCGGGTAAAGAGGTGGCAGGTCTGCGTCCAAAAACATGTGTAACTGTTGTCCCCCAAGTCACAGAGGATGAAGAGGCCGCGGATGCACAAGATGGGGCAGACGGTGGTTGGCCCGGCCCGCTAGGCCGCATTGTAGCATAGTGAGCTTCCCACTGCAACTTATGCTTCATATCCATGTGACTATGGATTTTTTGGCCTATACTTAGCTTTTGGTGACAAATATTACAGATAAGACGAGTTGGGTCATCCTTATCGATCTGAAAAAATGCCCAGGCTATGCAAGGCTTAGAGCCCATGCGACCTGAAGAGCCACTACGACTTGTGGTCAGAGGCAGAGTTGTGGTTGAGGATGCAGTTGTTGACGTGCTTCCAGTACTCCGTCTCTGTACAGGAAGTCACAAACTAACCTCGTCGTCAATAGCATCTGTGACGCCCAGCTGCGCTTGGTATCACAGATCCTAGAAGAGTGCATTGATGGAATTCTCCACAAGAGGCCCCCATAAACATTCACACATCTCCACCTTCCACCTCAGACCAGCAGAGGGAGCCCGTTAGGGATATAAATAGGGAAGGTGGAGCTAGGCAGTTCAGTTCCTCTGAAGAGTTCCTGCAGTAGAGAAGCCTAAGCGAGGTCAGTCTGCAGTGGAGCTCAGTCTAGTCTAGAGAACTCAGTTAATAGTTCAGCAGTGGAGCACGAGGCTCCTGCTAGCTAGATTCAGAGAGTCCAGTTAGAGCTTAAGGTGTGCCGGCGCCATAAGATCGGTGAAGCGCGACAAGCTGCCGTTAGTGTGTATAGCCTAGTGAGAGCCCGAGTAGGCCGAAGGCGAGTGGAGAGTTAGTATATAGGGGGCAGAGGAGCTTAACCAGCTCACCCCGAAGCATTTACCGGACACCGGATCCGAGCTTACCGGGATCTCTATGACCCAGTAAGGCATAACCGGAATCCCTGGAGAACTACAAGTCACAGGATCGCTAAGGTGCTGATACGTAACAGAGCCAGGAGACGCTTAGGCCCCGCATACTGGGAGCGTGAACTCCAAGACAAGGCCCTACCATAAGGTCAGCCAGCGCAGGACAGAGACAAAGTTAGGCCTAGCTCCAGGCACGTCAGAAACTTACTACACAGAGGCAAGAAACAGGAGGCCTTACACCCGCTCATTGGGGAGGATCCTGATATGCACCCTTCACCCTACAGTGCTCCGGGATGTGCCTGAATTTCCACCAGTAAAAGGTACTGAAGTGACTACCGTGTCCGTTCCCGTTCTTGCTCTCACCCAGCTGGGTCTCGCCTGTCCTGCATTCCCCCTGCATATGCTTTTCTGAGGCCTAGCTCCACCTGTGGGGTGCTATACCATCGAGCTGCCTTATCACCGGCCTCAGTGGACTGCTGCAGCGCTAGTTCTTCTCACCAGATACCACAGTTGGCGTCACGAACTCTTATAAAATTAACAATTATCAACAATTAACCTCGTCATCTGATGATGATGTGTGTTCTCACACCCGTCGTCCTCAGAGCCGCCAACCTCTTCCTGCCCTGACCGAAAAGTCAAGTTGTCGCTCCAATCAGGTATTTGAGTCTCATCATCGTCTTCATCATTGTCTCCACCAACAGGAGTTACAGTTTGGGAACGAGGGTCTAAATTATGCTCAGAACCTTCTTCATCTGGTCCTGGATCCGACTCATAAAGATTCTGGGCATCAGTGCAGATCATTTCCTCATCTGGATTAACAGAAGCTCTGGAGCAGACCTCCGTTTCACTGGCTATAGTATGAGTAAATAGCTGTGCAGACTCAACCATCTGTGTTACCCCATACTCAGACGGGCAGCTGGAGACTTGGGAGCTGTGAGGAAGCAAGTGCGATTGGGGTGACACCTCTGAGGACTGGAGTATTTGTGATGTTGAAGTTGAGGTGGAGGAGAGCCCACTTGAAGGAGCACTTGATATCCATTGAAGCACCTGCTGTTTTTGTGCCTCATCTGGAATTTGTAGCGATGGGTGTGTCCGTAAGAAAGGGATCATATCACATTGTCCACGAAAAGAAGTAGACATCTTAGTTTGGCTGGAAGATGGTCTTTCTTCTGCAGATGTTCCCCCCCCCCCACCGCGGGGGGGCTCGACCCACCAGCGGACAGGTACCAGTATTGGGAGAGGGGGGCTGGCCGTCAGGGTCCACCGCGGCTCTGGCACAAACCCGGACTGGCTGTGTCGGCTTGGCACTCCAGCGTAGTCCCTCTGCCCGCTCGCGCCCGTAACCTCAAAGGGATGCGCAAGCGGCTTTTCTTCCTAGGGCTGTTCCCCGCCCAGAAGGAACGTGGGGAAGCTCAGGTCGGCCTTCCACTGTACTCCCTTACCTCCCTCGCCCTCTTTCCTTCTTCCATTCTCCATCTAACCCCTCGCCTCTGTGGTGTCCGCTCTCCCTCCAGCTCTCTCCTTCTCACAGGTGGACTACCGCGTGTATTCACACTGTGGCGAATCTTTTGGGCCCAGGCATAAGAAGTTGTCGAGGTAATGGATAATATGTGCCCCCTTAGAAACGTCCATTACAACCCATTCGAGGAAGCAACTAAACGCCTCAAATAGTGAGCAGGATCTGGACCACCCCATGGGCAAACAGCAATCTATATAGTATGCTCCTTCCCAGAAGCAGCCCAATAGGTGGACACTATTCGGAGGCACAGGTAGTAAGTAACCGGAACGCCGCATCAATGTCTGTTTTGGCCATTAGGGTGACCCTTCCCAACTTCTTGATCCGCCTGATTGCCTTGTCAAAGGATGTACAGTATATACTACTGTACTTGGTTCCGCGTCGATGTTGTCATTTACTGACCTGCCCCTTGGATATGACAAATGGTGGATTAGTCCGAATGTATTGGGTTCTGTTTTTGGCACAACTCACAACGGGGATACCACTACGTCTTGTAAGGAAAGTGTTCTGAATGGAAACGCCATTCTACCTAAAGATATTTCTTTTTTTAATTTTCTTGTCACGACGTCTGGGTGTTGGTAGGCTGATTTTAGATTTTTACTCCAGCCTTTCTTGATTTTAGAAGGGCATGACATGCCTATATCTGTGTCTCCCCCTCCTTTTACTCCTCCACCTCTTTTCTTTTCGCATGACTATATGTACTTGTCACTTTTCCATGCGTTAGTTGTGTCTTCTGAGCAGTTTTTCAGCTTTTGGACACCTTTGAAGTGTTTTCTATGTGTTTTTATGTGTTTCTATGTGTTTTTTGTTTGCCTGCCATTGGTTTTAACGGTGTTCGAAGGTGTTCGAACACTACGGGGGTGGCTCAACACTACTGATTAGGCATGAAAAATCCTCCTGCCATGACTAATTGCCTCTTTCACAGTACACTTGTGGTTAGACAAGACAATATATCTATGGCAATCTAGTTGAGTCTGCAATCTGCCGACCCAGAAATCCATGGGGTGGGGTAAAACATCTGGTCCATCATTTAATTATTCCTATAAGGATGGCTATCCAATAGTCATACTTTTGTTTGACGTTAATGATACTCTTGTCTTCCCACAAGAAATAAAGCATTCATTTTGCAGTGCTCACCAGCACAACCAAGTTACCTTTAATTTACCTTCCAACTTCCATTGCTTAGCCATTGTCATCATCAATTTTACACTGGCTGACATCCTTGTCTCATTCCTATGCCTATGATAACTCAATGTCCCCCTCCACATTCACCTGCTTTTGCCCCTCCATATCCTGCTTCATGTGACATTGCCCCTGACGGTCCCTAACAGCACTCAAGCTATGATGAACATGTTCTTCCTCCATTCCTTATTGCATCCTGGTGAGTGTTACTTCTAGTAAATATGAAGGGGATATCATCATTGATGCCAGTTATTCCTACTGATAATTTCAGAAGCTTCTTCGATGGGCCTTAGTAGGTGACATACTTCCTCATTAGTGATGAGTGAACGTGCTCGCCACTACTCGGTACTCGCCCGAGGATCATGGTGCTCGACAAACTCGGCGCTCGGCGAGTGTTTCCGGGTTGCTCGGGCGGGAACTCGGGTCCCCTCCCTGCATGTTTGGCGCTCTGTAGAGAGACAACGAACATGCAGGGGCAGCCTGCCATGCACTGTAATGCCGTAGCCATGTTGGTTGCGGGCATTACAGTGATTGGCTGGCTGCACAGCGTCATCAGGTCTATATCAGACCTGGCGCCGCCTTGCTCGTCACAGTCACTCCGGATCAGACAGTGTAGGGAGAGCTGCAACTGTGTCAGGGAGAGATTTGATCATGTATTAGGTAGTGTAGGGAGAAAAACCATACATTACACATATCCATCTTAACAAACAGTCCTTCTGAGGACTAATCCATCTGCAGAGATATCAGGCAGGCAGGGTGTATAGGCAGGCGGTGTATATAGCAGACTGCAGTGCATATAGCACAAGAGGCTCTATTCCTGTTCTGTCGGCTGCTGCTGTTAGATATTTCTGGAAATAGGCCCAGGTCTCAGGGGCCAGGAATAATTTTTTTTGCATCTTAATCCTCATTATTTGCTTAAAAAGCAATCCAGAGAACATGGTTTTTCTGCACCATTTGCTTGTTGGCACTGCAGAATGCAGCCAGGTCCTTTCCATATTACAGCGCTAAAAATCCATCTATTTAAAACTGTTTTCTCCATCACACGGATCACATATACATTTTCAGAAAATACTGCCATTTCTGGCCTCCATTAAAAAAAAATTTCAGTATGTCAGCAAAGTTTTTGACACTGGTTTGCTGTTCAAAACAGTTACCTACAGGCCAGGTATTTAAAACTGTGTTTTCTCCGTCACACGGCTCACATATACGTTGTCAGAAAATACTGCAATTTCTGGCCTCCATTAAAAATTTCTTTCAGTGTGTCAGTGAAGCAATTCACAGCAGTTTGCTGGTCAAACTACTTACCTACAGGCCTGGTATTTAAAACTCTGTTTTCTCTGTCACACGGATCACATATAAATTCGCTCCAAACTCAGTCATTTGTAGTGAGCGTGGAAGATACTGTCCTCCATTTAAAATGGGCAAGGCACGTGGCAAGGGACGGGGAACTGGAAGTGATGGTAATGGTGCATGCAGAGGCCGAGGACAAGGCCGTGGGCAAGCCGAAATTGTGCCACAACAAACACCCACATCTTCTCGCCTGACCTTCCTGTCCCAATTTCTAGGGGACCGCAGCACACCACTATTGAACCCAGAGCAGTGTCAAAAGGTTGTTGGTTGGATAGTGGATAATGATTCCAGTCACTCAGCCACCACCACCACCACCCTGTCTTCCACACGGTCAAGTATAAGTAGCCGTGAGTCTGGACCGCATATTCCTCACCCTGATCCTCCTTCCTCCCACCATGCCCAGTACCCAGAGACAACTGATCCCACACTTGAACACTCTGAAGAGCTGTTCACTTTTACATTTATAGATTCGGGCCTCTCGCCCGGTCCACTTGAAGCGGGGCAAGAGGAGATCGCGTGTAGCGTTGCCCAAATATTTGAGCAGCCACGGTCACACGAAGGTGATGGTGGGAAAGTTTCACAAGAGGTGGACGATGATGAGACACAATTGCCAGAAAGTCAGGAGGAGGACCAGGGTGCGGAAGTGGAAGACGAGGTGGTGGATGATATAGTAACTGACCCAACCTGGCAGGAGAACATGCAGAGCGAGGACAGCAGCACACAGGGGGAGGGAGGCAGAGTACCCCAACAGGCAGGAAGAAGCAGTGTGGTGGCCGCAGACAGAAGGCAGGCAACAGTTCCCTGTAACACCTACATGAAGGAAGTTGCCAGTACAACTGTTAGGTCTTCCCAAGTCTGGTTGTTTTTTAAAGACTCTGCCGATAACCCCAAAAAGGCCATTTGCTACACCTGCAAGGCCAGCATCAGCAGGGGTGGCAAAATGACCAGCCTGACCACCACCAGCATGATCAGGCACATGGCAGCAAAGCACCCGACTTTGTGGGCCGAGCCCCAGGGTCCAGGAACAGTGTATGCGGGTGGCACCATTGCTTCTTCCGCTATTCTGCATGCAACGAATCCCCTGTCCATGGTGCATGCGAAGATGCCTCCAGCCCTGCACCTGTCGTTGCACACTCTCAAGTAGCAGCATCAGGAAGCACGTCCATGTCCTTGTCCCAGCACAGCATTCAGTTGTCCATACCCCAGTCCTTGGAACGCAAGCTCAAATATGCACATGCCACACTACTAAATTCTCACATTTCACGACTCGAAATGTTGCCTTTTAGGCTTGTGGAGACGGAAGCATTCCGCAACCTGATGGCGGTGGCAGTCCCTCTGTACTCGGTCCCCAGCCGCCACTATTTCTCCCGGTGTGCTGTCCCCGCATTACACAAGCACGTGTCCCAAAACATTAGCCGTGCTCTCAACAATGCAGTTACCGGTAAAGTCCACCTAACCATGGACAAGTGGACAAGTGCTTGTGGGCAGGGATGGTATATCTCGCTGACGGCACACTGGGTTAACATAGTGGAAGCCGGGACCCAGTCGGACCTTGGGATGGAACACGTCCTCCCGACACCAAGGATTGCGGGCCCTAGGTCAATCAGGGTTGCCCCCATGGTCTACAGCTCCTGCAGCTCAGCCTCCTCCTCCTCTTCAGCCTCCATCTCCACAATGACCACATCAGTCACAAGCTGGAAGCACTGCAGCACTGCCTCGGCCAAGCGGCAACAGGCTGTGCTGAAGCTAACATGCCTAGGTGAAAAAACACACAATTCTGAACAGTTGTGGACAGCTCTGAAAAGCAGGCAGATCTGTGGCTCACACCGCTGAACCTACAGCCAGGCATGGTCGTGTGTGACAATGGCTGGAACCTGGTGGCGGCTCTGAGGCGAGGCGAGCTCACACACGTACCATGCCTGGCCCATATGCATAACCTCGTGGTTCAGCGGTTTCTCAAATCCTGCCCAGAGCTGCCGGATCTCACTGTTAAAGTACGCCACCTGTGTGCCCATTTTAGAAAGTCAGATACAGCTTCCGCCGCCCTTGCAGTGTTTCAGCAGCGTTTGCAGCTTCCGGCTCACAGACTCGTGTGTGATGTTCCCACGCATTGGAACTTTACACTGCAGATGTTGGGAAGGATTTGTGAGCAGAAGAGGGCAGTTGTTGAGTAACAGCATCAACAAGGCCGTCAGTATTGAGTTCAGACTCCACACATAAGACCTCAGGAGTGGACATGGATGTCAGACATATGTACCATCCTCTAAAACTTTGAGGACTCCACCAAGATGTTGAGCGGCGATGACGCCATAATTAGCGTCACCATCCCGCTTCTCTGTCTTCTGAAATGCTCTCTGCTCACAATCAAAGAGGATGCATTGCAGGCGGAGCACGATGAGATGGAGCCAGGAACCATACAGGGTGATTACACACAGCCAAGCCTCATCTCATCCCAATGCGGATTGAGTGACAATGAGGAAGAGGAGGAGGAAGGACAGGAGCTAGTTTCATGCACTATAGACGGTACTACCTGCACAGCTGTCATACTGTCTTTTTAGCGTGGATGGCCAGAGGACAGAGAGGAGGAGGAGGAGGAAAGCATGGTCAGTCATCCTCTTGGTGAGGACACGGAAGTCTTGTCTGTTAGTAGTCTGGCACGCATGGCTGAGTTTATGTTACGCTGCCTTTCCCATGACCCTCGCGCTCTCAAAATTTTGGGTGACAGTCATTACTGGTTGTTGACACTTCTAGACCCACGATACAAGGAGAACTTTATATCTCTTATTCCTGAGGCGGACAGGTCTACAAAAATGGGGCAGTACCAGAAAGCCCTTGTTGTGGAACTATTAAAAAAATTCCCATCTGAAAACGCTGGTGGCAGAGGGCACACTTCGTTGAAGAACCAAGGAGTACAGGCGAGAGAGACACAACTTCAATCCAGCAAAGGCAGGAGAACACTGTTAAAGTTCTGGGAGAGTTTTCTCAGACCCACCGAATAATAACTGCATAACATAAACTCCAATCCAGTGTCTTTTCTTGGGAGGTGTATTCCCATGCACCTCTTCATACCCACACATGGGTATACGCTTCCTGATTTTGTTTATTTGCTCTTGTCCTCCTCCTTCTCCTTATCCTCCACCACCATATTACCAGGGTGACCGTGGTCGTTGATGCAACACCAACCTAATTTATTTAAAGGGTGTTTATGATGCCCGTAAAAAAAAAATTTTATACAGTATGTTCATGTATACCCCCCCAGGGGTAAATGTTTGACAGCAGGTACACTTAGTGCATGGGCATTACAAGTATAGGAAATAGGAAAATGGGAACATTTTTTTACGAGGCCCTCCTCCACGTCTCTTCCAATGGACATTGAAGTGCCTCCAAATTTTGGCCAGCCCTTGCATTCACTGCCAACACTATGGGAGACTCTCTCCTTTCTAATGGGAGTTTGTCGTTACTGTGGCCCTGCTCTGTATGTCTTTAAATTCTTAGTGGGGTTTTTCCTAAAATTGGTCAGCCGTTGGACTCATTGCATACCCTATAACTGTATAGCAGACCCTCTCCTTTCTAATGGGAACATGTCGTACCTTGTTACTGTGGCCCTGCTCTGTATGTCTTTAAATTCTTAGTGGTGTTTTTCCTAAAATTGGTCAGCCGTTGGACTCACTGCATACCCTATAACTGTATAGCAGACCCTCTCCTTTCTAATGGGAACATGTCGTACTTGTTACTGTGGCCCTGCTACATGTGTCTTTAAATTCTTAGTGGGGTTTTTCCTAAAATTGGTCAGCCGTTGGACTCACTGCATACCCTATTACTGTATAGCAGACCCTCTCCTTTCTAATGGGAAAATGTCGTACCTTGTTACCGTGGCCCTGCTCCGTGTGTCTTTAAATTCTTAGTGGGGTTTTTACTGAAATTGGTCAGCCGTTGGGCTCACTGCATACCCTATAACTGTATAGCAGACCCTCTCCTTTCTAATGGGAACATGTCGTATCTTGTTACTGTAGCCCTGCTTCACGTATCTTTAAATTCTTAGTGGGGTTTTTCCTAAAATTGTCAGCCGTTGGACTTACTGCATACCCTATAACTGTATAGCAGACCCTCTCCTTTCTAATGGGAACATGTCGTACCTTGTTACTGTGGCCCTGCTCTATGTGTCTTTAAATTCTTGGTGGGGTTTTTCCCAAATTTTGGCAGTCCTTGCAGTCACAGCATGGGCATTACCATTATAGGAGACCCTCCTCTATGTCTCTTCAAAGGGGTATTGGGTTGCGTCCAAATTTTTGGCAGCCCTTGCAGTCACTGGATACGCAATAACAGTATAGGAGACCCACTTGTTAATAATGGGAACAACAAAGTATAGCCTGCTGATGAATCTCTAACAATAGCTAGGGCCGACTGCTGGCCTTTTAAGAATAGTAAGGGCCGTCTGATGTCCCTATAAAATTAGGCTTTATGACTTTCAGAGTCCCTCCATCATAAATAAAAAAGGATGTGTCTGATGATGTGTCACACACCACATTGCCAGATAAGGTTGTAAAATGTTAAAATGACATTTCCTGGTGAATGCATTTGTCTTAAAGAAAATCAAAAAAAACAAAACAATAGGATCTTTCTTTAGAATAAAAAACAGTGTCACCAATTTAACAACAATGTAATCACATTGTTCAGCTCAGCACCTCCTCCTCCATCTCCGAAATGACCACATCAGTCACAAGCTGACAGCACTGCAGCACTGCCTTAGCTAAGTGGCAACAGGCTGTGCTGAAAATAACATGCTTAATGCTAAATTGACAAACTGCCCAGCGCTGCAGAGTTGTTGAAAGCTGTAACACAGCAGCCTGATCTGTGGCTCTCACGGCTGAACATACAGCCAGGCATGGTCGTGTGTGACAATGGGCGGAACCTGGTGACAGAGAAATGACAGCCGGGGTAGATATGGTTTCCCTCTTTGCCAGTCCTTTCACCGAGCTAAAGAATATGGCTGTGGTGAAATACAACTTCCACTGAGAAGCTGTTTCAGATTGAAAAACATTGTGTCCACCAGAGGATTTGATTCTGAAGGCTAACCTTTTTCACCTGCTCAAAAGCCCCATAGCAGCCCCATAGCAGTTGCAAAGTTAGCGCTATCATGAACTCTCCTGAGGTAGAAGCCAAGGCACACCAGAGGATTCTCTGGTAGGACCGTCCAACCCTGCCAAGAAGCAGTCCTGGCTAAGAAAAGTGTGTGGAAAGGTTCCCGGACACTCTATGGCTGCTTTTTTACTGAGAAGGAAACACGCGCAAACACGGGGAGAACATACAAAGTCCTTGCAGATGTTGTCCTTGCTGGGATTTGAACCCAGGATCCCAGCACTGCAGGTCTTCAGTGCTAACCACTGATCCAATGTGCTGCCGTTCACCCTCTAATATCTAACAGGCTGGAGAAACTTGCACCTACTGCCACTCTATCTTCAGCTCCTTTGTGAGAAAATGTATTTGGGCAGCCACTCAGTCTACCAAATAAAATTCCAGAGAAGGAAATTGGGGAAGGCTTCGCTATCTAATATCTAACAGGCTGGAGAAACTTGCACCTACTGCCACTCTATCTTCAGCTCCTTTGTGAGAAAATGTATTTGGGCAGCCACTCAGTCTACCAAATAAAATTCCAGAGAAGGAAATTGGGGAAGGCTTCGCTACTGGTACTGGGGGCAATGCTAATACCATGGCGTCGTACCATAGTTTGATGGAAATATTCCAGGCTGGTAGGAGGTAAGCAAAGTACCACAGAAAAGTACCAGCAGTAATGTTCAGGGAACCACGCTTGTAGAAGACGGAGACAACACCGTGAGAAATCATGACGGCTGTGGACAGAGTATGGACACGAGGAATGAGGCATGTGGTTGTGAAAAGCTTCCGCCTCCACGAGCCTAAAAGGCCACATTTCAATTGAAAGCAGCTTTACAGGACTTCCTGGGAGAAATGACACGCAGGGTAGATAGGGTTTCCCTCTATGCCAGTCCTTTCACCGAGCTAAATACAACGGTCATCAAAAAAAGTTGTGGATTGGCTCCGTACCGACCCTGTCCACATTCACCTGTCCACGTGTTTGTGGTTAGGCGGTCCTTCCCAGTAAGTGCACTAGGAAGGGCACGGGTAATGTTGTGGGACCTGTGCTTGTGGAAGGCGGAAGCGATACTGGGAAATATAGTGGCGGCTGGGGACCAAGTATGGACATCCGGCCGGCCCCAGCATGAGGTTATGAAAAGCTTCCGCCTCCACGAGCCTAAAAGGCCACATTTCAAGTGCAAGTGTGGCACCCCAGGGGTCTGGTTTCCACAGTAACAGCAGTGTTATGTCTGAGAGCAGGTGGGAGGTCTCTTGGTCAGGAATCCTATGCATGCCACACCTCCTGCCCAGTCCTGGGAGGGGAAGGACTTCCCCTATATAAACCTGGGGCTGAGGCAGGGTTAGAGAAGAAGAGTAGAGAGAAGAAGAGAAGCAGTGATAGGAAAGAAAGATCAGGAGCTCTGTGGGAGTCGTGCTAAGAGGAGATCAGGGCTGGAAGCTGTAGAGCTCGCCCTGATTGAAGATTTCTTACCGGACCCGGAGTCCGAGGCTGTGGGGACTAACTCCTACCCAGCAGCAGAAACCGACCGGCAGGGGATTTCAGGTCCTCTGGCCCAGAAACCCGAAGGCTCGGTCACACGTGTGGGACCAGCACCGCCGTCGTGGAGCGGAAGCTACTAGAAGGCCCCGAGTCACCGGCCATACGGGTGAGCACCACACGGTACACTCAGGGACGTGGGCTACCTTTACCCGCCTCTAGCAAGGTAGCCAGAAGAGTACAATTAGTTGGGGAGGCCTACAACTCCGCCTGGCCAAGGGGAATCCCATCTGCTCAAGGACTGACCAGGCCCCGACCGCTAGCCAGTACTCCGGGAGGGTCTATCTTTGTCACCAGTAAAGACCCTGAACTACACCGTATCGTCTCTGAGTGATTCCTGCTACCCCCATCATCCACGTCGGCTGCCCTGAGGCCATACCCCTCCCGTTGGGGGTTATACCATCCACGCTGCACCATCCTCCCACCGGCCTCAGCGGTTTGCCCTGCAGCGGCAGCTCCATAGCTGCATTCAACGGGTGGCGTAGTCGTCCTACATCTACTGCTAATATACCGCCACTTAGTCTGACTCCCTGGGCACGGACCGGGTCACCGCCACGAGACTACTACCCCTATCAGATCCGGCTCCGGGTAGTCCCTGCGTGCGCAACGCTACATCACATAGGCCCAGGGCGCGTCAACTTTTGGCGTAGTCGGCAGGATCTCGTGCCCGCAACCACCGGGTACTGCGTGCCTGAAAAAGACTGTTCAAACTTACCAGTGGTGAAGATTCCCGCCATCCGGCGCCATCTTCTGCCTTCTTCCCGCCATCCGTGGAGTTTTCCCGCCGTTGGACGCCATCTTGAAGACGCCGCGCGGGAAGAAGAGGGGCGTGGACTCCGAAAGCGCGCGAGAACTGAAGCCCCGCCTCACGTCCGGACGTTGCGTAAGGTCCTGGAAGGAGCCCAGCAGACGCCGACGTCACAGGAGCGCGACGGAAGGTCCTCAACCCTGACGATCCACTGCGGAGTCGCGGCCTACGGAAGAGGATCATCGCAAGGTAGGCCACGGTCCACTAGGGGGGAGGAAGATGTCGGATACGGAGGAGAGCTTCACTGCCTCAACCCCCGCCAGCGCCACCGCTGCTGCAGTCATGCCTTTCACCATGCCCTATATCCCCGGAGCGGCCTGGCTACCCCAGTACTCAGGGGAGTCACATACTCTGCATGACTTTAGAGAAAAGCTGGATAGCCTCTTCCAGGTGTACCCCCTCACAGAAGAGCAAAAAGTGAGCATCCTGGTGGCCCAATTAACTGGGGCAGCCCAAAGGGAGGTAAAGTCCTGGCCACCTGGGGGAAGGACTGTCGCAGGGATACTAACCCGGCTGAAGGATACCTTTGATACCCGCACCTCAGCCGAGATCAAGCTTAGATTCTACAGGTGCAAGCAGCGAGCACAAGAGAGTATAAGGGACTATGCACTAAACCTACAAGAGGCCCTGAGGGCCATTAAGCAGACCGACCCTGACGGCGTGGGAGACGAGGACCGGCTGTTGACTGAACAATTTATAGAGGGTTTATATTGCAATGCCCACCGAACCCAGTTGCGGGCAATGGCCTTACAGGACCCTCATCTGGGATTTGCACAGTTCAAGGACAGAGCCATGCGGGTGCTCCGAGAACCGGCACCAGGTGGCGTTGTGACCCACAGACGCCCCACTACCACTTACCACCAAGAGGCGGCGCCCTTGTCGGCAGGGCCTGTGGGAGCTGATGCGCAGGCTTTGAACAATGACCCGGCTCCCGACCTGCACCATCAGGTCCAAGAGCTAGCTAAAAGCGTTGCTGCGCTAACCCGAACTGTGCAGTCTTTACAGGTTTCTACTCCAGGGAAGATCCAGCTGGCATCCGGACCGGAGGACATCCCGTGGCGCCGACCAAGGAGGACCCCACCGGCCAGAGGAAGACCCAGCGACCGATACAACGAGGACGGACAACCTATCTGCCGCCGCTGCAATCAACCCGGACATATGGCAAGGTACTGTCCTTTAAACTGGCACAACCTAGGGTAGAGGGCCAACCCCTAGGAAAAAGATCATCAGGCCCATCAAACTGGCGTGACAAATATGTGGGAGGACGTCCAGTCTTGCCTGTGGTACTGGATGGCATTCCTATGAGTGCCCTACTGGACACTGGGTCACAGGTCACCACCATCCCGTACGTGCTCTTCAAGCAGTACTGGAATGACTCGGATATAACCCGCTACCCTGACGACTTGAGTATCATCGCCAGCAATGGTCAGCCCGTGCCACAGATCGGATTTAAAGAGGTGACCATTAAAATCGGTAGAGTCGAGCTGGCAGCCCAGGGACTGATCATTGTGGACATTGATAAGCGCGAGAGTCACCCTAAGATAACTCTAGGAACTAATGTAATTGAAAATTGTCTTGCAGAGGTGATTTTTATTTTACAGCAGGTTGCCAAGAACGCCAGCTCCGGCCAGCAGCGAGTGCTCCAAAAAGAGATCCGGGCACTGATGCGACGGCAACAGGTGGAACTCTCCGGCGGTGAGATTGGTAGCGTGAGAATGTGTGACCCTTTCCCTATTGCCATGCCCCCAAAAAGTGAAATGATGATTTGGTGCCGGGCGGCTATTGGTCTGAGAGGTAGAGATTACCAGGCAATGGTAGAACCAGTTTACTCAGACAGTAGGCCCACCATTTTGACAGCACGGGGGGTGGTCAATGTACGCCATGGGAGGGTGCCCGTTTGCATAATAAATATCGGGAAGAGGGAAGTGTACCTGCCCCGGTATGCCACGCTAGCCAAATTGTATACCATCAATCAGAATTCTATACAGTCCGTAGAACCCTTGCCTCCATCTTCTCCGGAGGAAGGTAACGGCTCTAAACAACAAATGGAGGATTGGTGTCAGCAACTACATTTGGGTACTGACTCCACTCCCTCTCACCAGAAACAGGGAGTCTACCGGGTGGTTCAAGAGTACGAGAGAGTGTTTAGTAAACACCCGTTAGACTTCGGGCGAGTCAAAGGGGTAGAACATCACATCCCCACGGGAGACCATCCTCCCATAAAAGAGAGGTATCGACCTGTACCCCCTGCACACTACCAACGCGCCAAGGGGATGCTTAGAGACATGAAGGAGGCTGGGGTAATCAGGGAAAGCTGTAGCCCCTGGGCAGCTCCACTAGTCTTGGTCAAAAAGAAAGACAACACCATGAGAATGTGTGTAGATTACCGGAAAATAAACCGTATCACACACAAAGATGCGTACCCCTTACCAAGAATAGAGGAGTCTTTGGCTGCTTTAAAATCTGCTAACTTCTTCTCCACCTTGGATCTCACTAGCGGGTACTGGCAGGTTCCTGTAGCAGAGGCGGATCGGGAAAAGACCGCATTCACCACCCCGATGGGACTTAGTGAGTTTACCTGCATGCCGTTTGGACTCTGCAACGCACCAGGAACCTTCCAGCGATTGATGGAGTGCTGTCTGGGACACCGGAACTTTGAGACGGTCCTGTTATACCTGGACGATGTAATCGTCTACTCCAAAACCTACGAGGACCACCTGAAGCACCTGGCGGAAGTGTTTGAAGCTCTGGCAAGTTACGGCCTAAAGGTGAAACCCTCCAAGTGTCACCTCCTGAAGCCAAAGGTGCAGTACCTGGGACACGTGGTGAGTGCTGACGGAGTGGCTCCCGACCCTGATAAGATCACCGCAATTAAGGAATGGCCAAGCCCCTCCAGTGTAAAGGAAGTGAGGCAGTTCCTCGGGTTGGTAGGCTACTACCGAAGGTTCATACCCGGTTTCACCAAAAAGGCAGCTCCTATGCAGGACCTCCTGATAGGCCAGTCCAGGAAGGCCAAGAACCAGAAGCCGCCCTTCAGATGGGAGAAGTTGGAAGAAGAGTCCTTCCGCCAGCTGAAGATGGCCCTCACGGGGGATGAAATCCTGGCGTACCCTGATTATAGCCAACCCTTTATCCTCTACACCGACGCCAGTAACATCGGGCTAGGAGCCATACTATCCCAGATCCAGCAGGGGAAAGAACGGGTAATTGCTTACGCCAGCCGAAAACTGCGACCCACCGAAAGAAATCCTGAGAATTACAGCTCATTTAAGCTAGAGTTCCTGGCAGTGGTGTGGGCAGTCACCGAACGCTTTAAGCACTACCTCGCTTCTTCCCGGTTCACCGTGTACACGGATAACAACCCGTTGACACACCTGGACACTGCAAGACTCGGTGCCCTAGAGCAGAGATGGATGGCCCGCTTGTCCAACTATGAGTTTACAATCAAATACCGGGCAGGACGCTCCAATACCAACGCGGACGCCCTGTCCAGGATGCCAAACCTACCGGACGAGGGTGAGGATTCAGAAGATTTGGAAGAGGTCGAACTCCCTGCGTTCCACCGTCATGGGACTATCCAGTATTCCCACCGTGTAAGGGGTAAGCAAGCCGCTACGTTCAACCCCTTACCTCACTACAACTGGGCGGAAACGCAAGACAGTTACCCTGCCGTCCGGCTGGTGAAGGAGATGCTGACTCAGCCAGAAGCTCGCCTTGACCCAGACGCTCCGGAGGAGGCCAAGCAACTGTGGGCAGAGAAGAGTCGACTGTTCCTTTACAAGGGGAAGTTGTGCCGCAGAATGGTTAACTCCCGGACGCATGAACTGATCTGGCAAGTAGTGGTGCCAAGAAGGGACGCAGCTATGGTGATGGAGGCATACCACGACGGGGCTGGGCACTTCGGATGGAAGAAGCTGGAGTTCCTGCTGCGCGGGCGGTTCCATTGGGTAGGCATGAGAGGAACCATCGAGAGGTGGTGCAGAGACTGTGGCCCATGCAACCTAAGAAGGAAGGACCGTGCCAGCCAGAAGACCCCCCTTCAGTCCATCGTCACCCGGCAGCCGTTGGAACTGGTAGCCTTGGATCATGTAAAACTGACCCCAAGCAGAAGTGGCTACGTCTACGCATTAACCATCGTGGATCACTACTCCCGGTTCTTGGTTGTCGTCCCCGTCAAGGACTTAACGGCTCAAACAGCAGCTAGAGCCTTCCAGCAGCACTTCTGCCGTCCACACGGCTACCCAGAGCAGGTGCTGACGGACCAGGGACCTGCCTTTGAAGCGGAGGTCTTCCAAGAGTTCTGTACTCTGTATGGCTGCCGGAAGATCAGGACGACACCCTATCATCCGCAAACTAATGGACTTTGTGAGAAAATGAACCAGGTGGTGATAGATCTTCTAAAAACATTGCCCCTGGAAGAACGCAGTCTGTGGCCTGAGAAGCTGCCCGACCTGGTGGACCTATACAACTACATCCCTGTAGGTTCCACCAACTGTACCCCGGCTTACCTAATGAGGGCAAGACCCGGTAAGCTACCTGTTGACCTGGAGATGGGAGTCCTGACACCCGAGGACACTTCACCGGAAGCAGACTGGGACACAGAGAGGCAGCAGCAGTACCGGAAAGTACAGGAGAGCGTGGAGCGAAGTCTCTGTCTAGCTAGGGAAAGACAAGAGAAAACTTACAACCAGTATGCTCCCGCTGTTCCCTTGGTACCCGGAGAGCAGGTCTTGAAGAGGAAAAGACGGCTCCACAAGTTGGACGACCAGTGGGAGAAGGACCCGTACATCGTACTGCCCTCAAGCCACGACAACCCGAAGGTCTGTACCATCAGTAAAGACGGAGGGGAAACCACAACCATTGTATCCCGGGATCACCTGAAGAAGTGTCCCGAACAGCTACGGAATCCTGAAGAGGAACAAGAAGACCCTCGACCCGTAGAGGAAAGGGAAGATGTGGTTAGTACTGTGCTCGGAGACTTCCCTCGGTCCTGGACTCAAGTCAATGGTGCAGTTGTGGTACCCGTCCTCACGTTCCTCCAACCAGCATCCCAAGTACTCACGGAGCAACCGGTAGAGCTGGAAGAACAGCCGGTCCAGGAGGCAGAAGACTCCACACAAGCAGATCAGGAGGATCAACCCTCTGCTTATAGTGAGCCTGCCATACCCCTAGTGAGCCAAAGAGCCTGTAGACAGCTGCCCAGTTTACCCTTGACAGCTCCTACACCCTGAAGTTCAGGGCCAGACAGTCAGCTCCGTAGGTCCACTAGGGCCACTAAAGGCCAGTTACCCGCACGTTGGAGAATTTGAAGTGTTTAAATTGTTTTATTTGTGGTCACCTGTCTGTTACTTGTAAATAATTATGTGTTTCTAGTTATTTTTAGGAGTCCTTGGTGGATTTACCGGGAATCCTTGTACAATTGGTTGGAGCGTAACTTAGGAATGGACTAAAGACTGTTAAGGACTCGGGGCAGGACAGACCCCTACCTGGTTACGTCTCCCTGTTTTGGTGAAATGGACACCTTGCTTTGCTTCAAAAACTGCACCCGGTTGCGGACACACCGTGACCATTCTAATATGTTTTTTTTTTTCTATTGTACCGTTTCTGTTTGTATTGGTTATGTTTTTCTAAAATATGTTTAGTCCCGGAGTACTAAATTTCACTAGGGGGGAATGTGGCACCCCAGGGGTCTGGTTTCCACAGTAACAGCAGTGTTATGTCTGAGAGCAGGTGGGAGGTCTCTTGGTCAGGAATCCTATGCATGCCACACCTCCTGCCCAGTCCTGGGAGGGGAAGGACTTCCCCTATATAAACCTGGGGCTGAGGCAGGGTTAGAGAAGAAGAGTAGAGAGAAGAAGAGAAGCAGTGATAGGAAAGAAAGATCAGGAGCTCTGTGGGAGTCGTGCTAAGAGGAGATCAGGGCTGGAAGCTGTAGAGCTCGCCCTGATTGAAGATTTCTTACCGGACCCGGAGTCCGAGGCTGTGGGGACTAACTCCTACCCAGCAGCAGAAACCGACCGGCAGGGGATTTCAGGTCCTCTGGCCCAGAAACCCGAAGGCTCGGTCACACGTGTGGGACCAGCACCGCCGTCGTGGAGCGGAAGCTACTAGAAGGTCCCGAGTCACCGGCCATACGGGTGAGCACCACACGGTACACTCAGGGACGTGGGCTACCTTTACCCGCCTCTAGCAAGGTAGCCAGAAGAGTACAATTAGTTGGGGAGGCCTACAACTCCGCCTGGCCAAGGGGAATCCCATCTGCTCAAGGACTGACCAGGCCCCGACCGCTAGCCAGTACTCCGGGAGGGTCTATCTTTGTCACCAGTAAAGACCCTGAACTACACCGTATCGTCTCTGAGTGATTCCTGCTACCCCCATCATCCACGTCGGCTGCCCTGAGGCCATACCCCTCCCGTTGGGGGTTATACCATCCACGCTGCACCATCCTCCCACCGGCCTCAGCGGTTTGCCCTGCAGCGGCAGCTCCATAGCTGCATTCAACGGGTGGCGTAGTCGTCCTACATCTACTGCTAATATACCGCCACTTAGTCTGACTCCCTGGGCACGGACCGGGTCACCGCCACGAGACTACTACCCCTATCAGATCCGGCTCCGGGTAGTCCCTGCGTGCGCAACGCTACATCACATAGGCCCAGGGCGCGTCACAAGCAGCTGTCAAAAATTTGCCAGTATAGTATTGCAGCCTGTGGGTGGGTGGGTGGGTGGCTGGCTGCCTGTATACTTGCGCTTGCATTCCAAGAAATGGGGTAGGGACAACTGAACGCTGCAGTGGGACAAGGATGTGGACGGTGATTGTTGCAAATCTGCAATGACAGGTTCATGGCGGGAGGCATCTTCGCATGCGCCAGGATCACTTATGATGGGCACACTTTTAGGCAGTGACCTGGTTGTCAGAGATGCTTCCAGAGGTCTTCCCCATGCTGTTCCCATGACTTTTCAGCACTGTATGCATGTGTCTGATGGTGTGTCACACACTACATGGCCAGATAAGGTTGTAAAATGTTAAAATGAAATTTCCTGGTGAATGCATTTGTCTTGGTTGAAAGCAATGCAAAAGTGCAAAAACGCATCAAAAACGCTACATGTGAACATAGCCCAAGGTGTGGAGGAGTATTTTTTTGGGGGTTATTTATTTTGCTTTATATACATTGTACATGTCATGGAAAGGATGTTCCTTAACATATTTCCCAGGAAAATCCATTTTGGTTTCGTTTTGGTATGTTTTATTGTGAGTCCGTAAAAGTGGTGTAATACTCTGACCACGTTGTTGACAGAAGTGACCTGGGAGTCAGAGATGCTTCCAGGGGTTTTCCCCATGCTGTTCCCATGCCATTTGAGCACTGTTCCCATCGATTTGGGCAATTTTTAGGCCCTCTGCAGACCGCCGGGGTGAGCCGCCTGAAAAATGCTCGAGTTTCTCATAGACTTACATTGGGCTCGTTGCTCGGGTCAAGCACCCGAGTATTCCAATTTGCTCGACCCGAGCAACGAGTACCCGAGAATTTTAGTGCTCGCTCATCACTATTCCTGATCAGTTGTCAATGGCATATTTCAAAGTAATCGAAACTCCTGTTCATGGTATATGCAGTCAGCCCCTTACACTGTACAAATGCTAAAACATGTGCAGCTTTGAATTCTGCTGCATTGCATCATTGCTCAGGCAGACCATTCTGTTTTTACAAAGCCTTCAGTTTTTGATTCGCCACAGACATGGCCACCACCACCAAGTGAGGGTGAGGATTGGATGGAATGTTTTGTCCATTTAGCTTTTGCTGTTGCGTATTCGTAAGGTGCCTCAGCGAGGTAGTCGTGGATGAGCTGTAGCCCCTGATCGCTGTGGCACCCTACAGACCATATGTGTCCTCCCTCTGATGTGTGGCTGTGTATGTGGTGCCCTCCACTTACTTTAGACCATCCGATCGTGGCTGTCTCCAGGCATTTCTCTTCTGGCCCAGGGCAGCAATAAATTCAGAGGACATGAGGTTCTTAACCATAACTTGGACTTTATTTAGGGAAGAGGAATATATATAGTATTTACAGGCAGATATAATGGATAAGGCCCGACAGGTTGTCATCTCCCTCACGGGCGCTGGAAACATCTTCAGCCTTGGTTCCCTCTTTAAGTGAAGCATCTCTATGACTCTATTCTCTAGCCCAAGAGAATCTTCCTTACCAGCGACAGTATATCCGGATCCTATATCTCCCCCACATCTTAGCCTGGAGTCCTATCTTCTTCTGCTGCCTGCAGACTGAAAGTGCCCCATGTCCTCAATACCTCTGTTGAGTTTCTCCGGCCGGCTAACAGGACTCTTGAGTAGGGAGATCTTCACACTGGTGATCCTACTGCCTGAGGGTACGGAGCTCCCGTCTACCCTAGCAGCCACCATATAATTAGGCTGCCCGTACAGTTCTCTGTCCAAACTCTCATTGACTGCTTCTGGAACCTTACCACAGGTTTCCTAGAGTGCCCACCCTCTATGAGTTGTCCTTTTACTCAATTAACTCCTCACTATCACCCTGTTAGCAGACTCCTACTAACAGATGTATAATCATAGAATCATAGAATCATAGAATGGTAGAGTTGGAGGGGACCTCCTGGGTCATCTGGTCCAACCCCCTGCTCAGCTGTACCCGACAGTGGTATCTTGTGGCTGGTTACAAGTACTGCAGCCCACAAGGAATTATGTTAAACTTCGCTCTAGACATACTCAATGTCTGACCATGGCACTAAGTTCCCTCTCTACTCTACGGACTGGACCACTGCCGCTAACCCCTTAGCTTGGCCTAACAGTTCAGAGAGGTCTAACTACGGGAACATTTTCTTTAACTACTTCAGTGCCAAAGGAAGGTTACATCCTTCCTATTATATTCCCCCACACTTTAATGTTGGTCGTCTCCGACCATACTAGGAAACCAAAACACACTAAGATTTATAACATCTTATCAGATTACTAAAACATTTTAGTACGAGACTGGTACTGAAGTCTTATTCTTGGGTGGGAGAACGGCCCTTCTCGGTTAAGGGCCCCGGAACTGCAATTCAGACAGTCCATTGTCATAACATTCAACTTTGCTAAGAAGTACCGGTCCCTTTTGGTAAGGACCCCGGAAACACAGTGTCCATATTATTAAGACAGGTCAACACACCAATAGCCCTCAATCTCCTTCAAGGTCTGCATTCCGAGGCACAAGGTCACAGGGAACACCCCGTGAGTTTCTTTCTTCTTGGACCTTGCGGGGGTCACCGGTTCTTCCCACTAGGCCGCAAGTCTCTTAGGTTTAGAGGATATCCATCCTCAAGGTGTGCCTCAGCACTGCAAATTCCAGCAGAAAAATGCGCAACAGGCGCAACAAAAATTTTCCCTACCTGTTGGCCTGGGAGGTAGGGAAACAGTCCTCCTACTTTTCTGGCCCTTAGTCTAACATAGGGCAATCCACCCTCATTGGGAAACAGTCCCTGGTAGGAACCACCACCAGTGGGTCCTATTGTTAAAAAAACAAGAAGGTCAATGGACCTTTTGGTAGAAGTGCTCACTTCTTCTGAGCCTCCCTCCGCTCCTTCATGCAGCAGATGAAGGTGGTTTCTTCCACCTCCAAAGCTGGTCAGGTTACCTGCTGGGACCAGGGTCCTCATCTGAGGACGTAGTGCTACCGCAGCCGACTTGCGTAGGGCTATAGCTGGTGACCTTGAAATTGTGGACCATGTGACCAGTACCAGCTTGTGAGCTCCCAGCAGTCCCTGACCAGATGCCTCAACCCCCTCCAGGTGTTTTGGTGGGGTGCTGACAGTGTGCGCCTCAATAGAGAGTCAGATGCTCCGCAGCTTGTGAAGTCTTCCTCTTCTTCACTTTCAGACTCCTCCCATCGGCGCCTCCTCTGTTCCTCCTCCTGAGGAGTATCGGCTTTAGGCGTGAGTAGGAATCCCTTGGGGGCTTCCCTAGCCCAACGCTGTAGAGCCTCTCTCTTGGCTCTTCGTCGGAAGACTTCCTCAATCCTCTTGAGGACATCTTCCCATTCGTAGTGGCGAGTAAGAGCTACCGCGTACCACCCACTGGTACATTCACACTTCACAAAGTAGACTATATGCACCACATGCAGATTATGGAGGTGGCAGGGCAGGTAGCTGCGTTTAACAACTTCCCGAGTGAAGAATACCTCGTCCCTGGTCCACTCTTCTACCAGGAACCCGTAGCCTTTTACCAGGTTGAACTCCATCACCCGCCCCCCGTGTCTGGGAAACTTCCACCTTCTCTCTCCGCGCCACGTTGGACCCTTCCAGCCAGCCTCGCAAGAAAGTATCGGTCCACTGCCGGTGCTCCCATGGCGTCATTGGGTGATTGCGCGTTGTCAACCGTATGTGACTAGGCTCGGAGTGGCGCTTCGCTGGGGGTGTGTCTAGGGCCTCTATCACCATCTGCCACCAGTTGATGCGTACGACTTTTCTCTTTGGGGCCCTCGCCTCCGTTGCACCACCTTCGGGCCTGGGAGTATTTACCGCCACCCCGGGGGTTATTGCTATGGGCATCGTGAGCGGGACCAGAAACAAGGGAATACACTGCTGACCTTCACCAGGCCATGCTGCGGCTGCTGCTTCGGCCCGGCCGGGATATTCTTAGCCTTCCGCAGAGGGTGGAGCATCTTCCGACATCCGGCTCCAGCACCACACTTGTAGCTCATGGACGAGCAGGCCCACCTCGAGCTCAGGCTTGGTAGATCACTGGACGGCCACAGGTGGTAGTGGCACAGGCAGCGCCTGTGGGTGGGTGGCTTCCGGCTGCGACCCCTGGGGTAGTGATCTCAAGGATATCCTCCACATCAGTCATCTCCATCAAACTTTCGGATCCTTTGGCTGCCATCCTTCTAGAACATCCACTGCAGCACCTCCTTCCCCTTGTGCGCTGGACAGAAAATGGTGCTGGTCGCTTACGGTATTGCGCGTCCTGCTTGTCCAACTCCTCCTCTTTCTGGGCCAGTCATCTGACGCGACCGTTGCGTCACACATCACTCCCTGCAGCTCCGCCTTCAGCCGCGCCCCTTCTCTGGGCACGCTGGTACTCACTGGGCGGACTTCACTCTGCGCCACGACTTCTTCTGTATCCTACCTCTCATCCTAGTTCAAATCTTCACTGCTGGACCGATCCTTCTCTGGGCCAGAACTCGTAGGGGCTGGATATATTTTCGGTCTCTCCTGCGCCGTCCACTCCCATGATCGGCGGTTCTTCTCCTATACTTTACCGCCATTGTCGCCATCTTGGAATCCATGCTTCAGGCCGCCATATTGGGCCGCATGCCTTCCAACACTCTCTCTTCAGTGTTCTGAGTCGGCTCTTCACCTGTGGCACATAACATAGTGGGGTTTATTGCTATTTTTATGCATATTATTATCATGAATTCCCCCATATGAAGATTGCACATGTTTTTGTCTGTTTTAAATGCTTTTAATATTTTTTTCTTCTGTTGTCTAAATGTAATCATGTAATAAAGATTTTTTCACTTTTCCAACATTGGGTGTGCATGGTTATATATCCTGAGTCTTTTTCTTCCGAATAATGCTGTGTATGTGGTGCTCTCCACTTACTTCAGACCATCCGATCGCGGCTGTCTCCAGGCATTTCTCTTCTGTAACCAGGGCAGCAATAAATTCAGAGGACATGATGTTCTTAACCATAACTTGGACTTTACTTGGGGAAGAGCAATATATACAGTATTTACAGGCAGATACAATGGAAAGGTCCAACAGGTTGTCATCTCCCTCACAGATGCTGGAAACATCTTCAGCCCTGGTTCCCTCTTTAAGTGAAGCATCTCTATGACTCTATTCTCTAGCCCAAGAGAGTCTACCTTACCATCGACAGTATATCCGGATCCTATATCTCCCCCACGTCTTAGCCTGGAGTCCTATCTTCTTCTGCTGCCTGCAGACTTAAGGTGTCCCGGGTCCTCAATACCTCCTTTGAGTTTCTCTGGCCGGCTAACATGACTCTTGCATAGGGAGATCTTCACACTGGTGATCCTACTGCCTGAGGGTATGGAGCTCCCGTCTACCCTAGCAGCCACCATATAATTAGGCTGACCGTACAGTTCCCTGTCCAATCTCTCACTGGCTGCTTCTGAAACCTTACCATAGGTTTCCTAGAGAGCCCACCCTCTATAGGCTGTCATTTTACTCAATTAACTCCTCAATATCACCCTGCTAGCAGACTCTTACTAACAGCTGTACCCGACAGTGGCATCTTGTGGCTGGTTACAATTACTGCAGCCCACAAGGAATTATGTTAAACTTTGCTCTAGACATACTCAATGTCTGACCATAGCACCAAGTTACCTCTCTACTCTACGGAGTAGGACCACTGCAGCCAACCCCTTAGCTTGGCCTAACAACAGTTCAGAGAGGTCTAATTACGGGAACATTTTCTTTAACTACTTCAGTGCCAAAGGAAGGTTACATCCTTCCTCACTATTACATACTGACTAAGGACCACTAAAAAGGATGCGGAGGAAGTGTAGGAGGAGGTGGGTTCCTGGCACTACAACTAGACCTAGCAATCAACTTTGGAGGCTCTTAAAACATTGATCCATTGGGCCGTAAAAGATATATATACAGTGGGTACGGAAAGTATTCAGACCCCTTCAAATTTTTCACTCTTTGTTTCATTGCAGCCATTTGGTAAATTCTAAAACGTTCATTTTTTTCTCATTAATGCACACTCCAGTACCTCTCCAGTTCCCTCAGGTTGGATGGTGAACGTTGGTGGACAGCCATTTTCAGGTCTCTTCAGAGATGCTCAATTGGGTTTAGGTCAGGGCTCTAGCTGGGCCAGTTAAGAATTGTCACAGAGTTGTTCTGAAGCCACTCCTTTGTTATTTTAGCTGTGTGCTTAGGGTCATTGTCTTGTTGGAAGGTGAACCTTCAGCCAAGTCTGAGGTCCAGAGCACTCTGGAAGAGGTTTTCATCCAGGATATCTCTGTACTTGGCCACATTCATGTTTCCTTCAATTGCAACCAGTTGTCCTGTACCTGCAGCTGAAAAACACCAACATAGAATGATGCTGCCACCACCATGTTTCACTGTTGGGATTGTATTGGGCAGGTGATGAGCAGTGCTTGGTTTTCTCCACACATACCGCTTAGAATTATCACCAAAAAGTTCTATCTTCATCTCATCAGACCAGAGAATCTTATGCGGGCTTTCATATGTCTTGCACTGAGGAGAGGCTCCTGTCGGGCCACTCTACCATAAAGGCCCGACTGGTGGAGAGCTGCAGTGATAGTTGACTTTTGTGGAACTTTCTCCCATCTCCCTACTGCATCTCTGGAGCTCAGCCACGGTAATCTTGGGGTCCTTCTTTACCTCTATCACCAAGGCTCTTCTCCTATAATTGCTCAGTTTGGCTAGACGGCCAGGTCTAGGAAGACTTCTGGTGGTCCGAAACTTCTTCCATTTAAGGATTATGATGGCCACTGTGCTCTTAAGAACCTTGAGTACTGCAGAAATTCTTTTGTAACCTTGGCCGATCTGTGCCTTGTCACAATTTTGTCTCTGAGCTCCTTGGGCAGTTCCTTTGAGCTCATGATTCTCATTTGGTCTGACATGCACTGTGAGCTGTGAGGTCTTATATAGACAGGTGTGTGCCTTTCCAAATCAAGTCTTATCAGTTTAATTAAACACAGCTGGACTCCAATGAAGGAGTAGAACCATCTCAAGGAGGATCACAAAGAAATGGACAGCATGTGACTTAAATATGAGTGTCTGAGCAAAGGGTCTGAATACTTATGACCATGTGATATTTCAGGTTTTTTTTTTTTTATAAATTTGCAAAAAATTCTACATTTCTGTTTTTTTTCAGTCAAGATGGGGTACAGAGTGTACATTAATGAGAAAAAAAATGAACTTTTTAGAATTTACCAAATGGCTGCAATGAGACAAAGAGTGAAAAATGTTAAGGGGTCTGAATACTTTCCGTACCCACTGTATGTGCTGGCCACATAATCAGGTATGAATATTAGACAGTTTCGATGGACAAGGAATGGGAAGAGTTTAAAATTGAGAACTGAAAATCTGCAAAGTAATAGATTAACTATTATGAGAGCACTGGCAGCTGTAAACTATCCTATCTCTCTCTCCTCTCTATTAACTGAATCTCTGTATTATTCCCTTTTCTTCATAGACTACACCAATCTTCTTTACTACTGTTTTGGTACAACACGATATATCTGTTGAAATGTGTCCATTGTTTTACAGCTTTCTCTCCTTATCTCTATTGTTAAGCTGTCCTCTCACTATTCAGATTTATCCTAAAGGGGTGCTGCATTCCCCGCCTGTGCTTTTACAGGGGCTATGATTGTTCATCCTACTTGGCTATGTTACATCATATGGAGAATCACACCCCATGCCAGAGGTCATGTGAGCCTTCTCTGCTTGATCTTCAACATTATGTAAAACACAGAGAGAATTTTTGGGAAACTGTGTGAAACGAATTGCAAATTGTGAGAATTCAACACGAATTTGATTAGCATCGATTCTATTTGCTCATCTCAAATTTAGAATGTATCACTGTATTTGTGAATAAAATATAGGATACAAAGATGGATTAATCACAAAATCTTTTTTTAGGGTTGATACAAAGCTCCAAATTTAATTTGCTCCCACACAGTCATAGAGAAAATGTTAAAGGTAATTTGTCACCCCCCTGGGCGATATCACACCTCTACTATGGGCATACAGGGTATAGAAAAGTAAATCTATACATACCTGTATGGCTCATAGCAAAGGTCTGATTGCAGAGAAAAGCACTTTAATCAATTGTTTTTACCACAGGCTTGGCGTCCGGGGGACGCCAAGCAAACCCCTCTTATCTGCTTACTATTCCCCTAAATCCCCGCCTCTCTGCTTAATTATCATATCCCCCCTCCCCTGTTAACATATAATATATATGACTCGCCCCCTGGGCCGTGGGGCACTCGGAACCGGGCTTCAGGGCAATGCTGGGAGTAGTAGTGGCGACCCGGTTCCGTGGCTCAGGGTGGTCAGACCAGTGGTAGTCTGCTATGTGCTGTAGGTAATGTCCGACTACGCCACCCGTGGATTGCGGCTATCATGAACCGCCGCTGCAAGGCAGTCCCCTGAGGCTGATGGTGTGTGCAGCTGAGTTAGTATAACTCCCCACGGGAAGAGTGTAGCCTCAGGGCAATGTAGTAGATGGTGGGGGTGATGGTGCAGGGCGTCCCAGTACCGTTAGTGCTGGTGAAGTAAAAAGCACAAAGACAACATGTTGCAGTCCAGGGTCTTTTACTCACAGTTCGTATACTCCAAGCCACTTCGGTACCGGTAGTGACTGCCCGAGCCGTACTGCGTCCACCAGGTGAGGGGCTCGGTCAACCCCCAGACAGTTCAGGAATATGGCACAGGGCCCCCTTCTATCCTTTCTCTGGCCTGCCCCACCAGTGACCAACTTCTGTCCAGCTGCCGCGGATCTGCGCGGGTAAACGTGTGCCCCGTTCCCCGCTGTCCTATATGGGGCCTTCCTAGCAGGTTTGGTGAGGTGTCGCACCAATAAATGATCACGACCTCCGGTCTTTGGCTGAGGGTAGTTTCTCCTCCACCAACTTGGGATCCGGTACCCTTAATCTGCCTGACCCTTCACCCGGTATTCTCATGGGCTCTTAGGGTCCCTTCTGCCTTCTTGTTTCTGAGCCCTTCTACACTTTGGGTACTTCTCTTTCTTTGCTGTTCCTTTCTGTTTCTGTTCCTTTCTTCTGGCTCCTGCCTTCACCTTAGGCCTGCCTCATGGAGCTGGGCCCAGACTGAGCCACAGCTCCCTGTCAGCCCTCTCTGGCTGAACTCCTTGTCTCACTGAACTCAACTTCTCCCAGAACTAAGATGGTGCCCACCTTATATACCTTCCCCTAGTGAGTGAGCTCAGGTGACCAGCAACCAATGAGCTCCTACCTATGCTCAGAAACCGTCCCCTTCTGCTCCTACATCACTGGGTTTTCCTCCCCCCTCCCCACTCCAGCCAGGGACATGGTCTGTCGTGCCTGCATTACTATATAAATGGGAGCACTGTTGAGCTGTCCCCCGGAAATGGGGTGTGTGTGATGCATGCAGCTAACTGAGTCCTGGTCCATACTCCATCCTTACCCGGGAGTGGAATACCACACCTCTGGCAGAGGTGCAATACCCCTGTAGCGGCCGAACCATCGGGGCGCTATATATATATATATATATATATATATATATATATATATATATTATTTATTTATTTATTTATTTATTATATGATGCGCCCCCTGGGCCGTGTGTGGGATGCCCGGAGCCGGGTCTCTGGGGGTTGTAGTCCCGTGGCTCAGGGTGGTCAAACCAGTGGCAGTCTTTATAGGGTTTTTGTGGTTTAATGTCCGACTACGCCACCCGTGGATTGCGGTCGGGGTGTACCGCCGCTGCGAGGCAGACCGCTGAGGCTGGTGTGCGCAGCAAAGGATGGGATAACTCCCCACGGGAAGAGTATAGCCTCAGGGCAGGGAACGTGGATGATGGGAGTGATGGTGCTCGGGCATCCCAGTACTAGAAAGCAGGAACGACTCACAGTCTTTGCAGTGCAGTTCAGGGTCTTTACTGATGATATTAAGGCAGACCCTCCTGGGAGTACTGGCTAGCATAAGGGGCCTGGTCAGTCTGCGAGCAAGCAGGAGTTCCCCTGGCCAGGTGGAGTTGTAGGCCTCCCCGTCTATCTGCACTCTTCCTGGCTACCTTGCTGTAAGCGAGTGGAAGTAGCCCACGTCCCTGAGTATACCGTGTGGTGCTCACCCGTATGGCTGGTGACTTGGGGCCTTCTGATAGCCTCCGCTCCTCGATGGCGGTGCTGGTCCCTTCCTTGTGACTGAGCCTCCGGGCTTCTATGGCCAGAGAACCTGGAATCCCCTGCCGGCTGGGTTCTGCTGCTGGACTTAGAGGTTCCCACAGCCTCGGACTCCGCTGTCCGGTCGTAGTCTCTTCAGCCAGGACGAGCAATATATCTGCTTCCAGTCCCTGGCACTCAGCTCCTGCTCCTACAGAGCTCCTAGCTGTTTCTCGCCCTGTGTCTGGAACTTCACTCCAGGCTCTGACTGACTAATCCCGCCCCAGACCCAGTTTATAAGGGCAGATTCCTCCCCTCCCAGGTCTGGGCAGGAGGTGTTGCATGCTTAAGGGCTCCTGACCAGGAAACCTCCCACTTGCTCTCAGACGTAATATTTCTATTACTGTGGTAACCAGACCCCTGGGGTGCCATATATATATATATATATATATATATGTATATATATATATGTATATATATATATATATACAGTACAGACCAAAAGTTTGGACACACATTCTCATTTAAAGATTTTTCTGTATTTTCATGACTATGCAAATTGTACATTCACACTGAAAGCATCAAAACTATGAATTAACACATGTGGAATTAAATACTTAACAAAAAAGTGTGAAACAACTGAAAATATGTCTTATATTCTTGGTTCTTCAAAGTAGCCATCTTTTGCTTTGATGACTGCTTTGCACACTCTTGGCATTCTCTTGATGAGCTTCAAGAGGTAGTCACCGGAAATGGTTTTCACTTCACAGGTGTGCCCTGTCAGGTTTAATAAGTGGGATTTCTTGCCTTATAAATGGGGTTGGGACCATCACTTGTGTTGTGCAGAAGTCTGGTGGATACACAGCTGATAGTCCTACTGAATAGACTGTTAGAATTTGTATTATGGCAAGAAAAAAGCAGCTAAGTAAAGAAAAACGAGTGGCCATCATTACTTTAAGAAATGAAGGTCAGTCAGTGCAAAAAGTTTGGAAAACTTTGAAAGTGTTCCAAGTGCAATTGCAAAAACCATCAAGCGCTACAAAGAAACTGGCTCAAATGTGGACCGCCCCAGGAAAGAAAGACCACGAGTCACCTCTGCTTCTGAGGATAAGTTTATCCGAGTCACCAGCCTCAGAAATCACAGGTTAACAGCAGCTCAGATTAGAGACCAGGTCAATGCCACACAGAATTCTAGCAGCAGACACATCTCTTCAACAACTGTTAAGAGGAGACTTTGTGCAGCAGGCCTTCATGGTAAAATAGCTGCTAGGAAACCACTGCTAAGAACAGCCAACAAGCAGAAGAGACTTGTTTGGGCTAAAGAACACAAGGAATGGACATCAGACCAGTGGAAATCTGTGCTTTGGTCTGATGAGTCCAAATTTGAGATCTTTGGTTCCAACCACCGTGTCTTTCTGCGACGCAGAAAAGGTGAACGGATGGACTCTACTTGCCTGGTTCCCACCGTGAAGCATGGAGGAGGAGGTGTGATGGTGTGGGGTGCTTTTCTGGTGACACTGTTGGAGATTTATTCAAAATTGAAGGCATAATGAACCAGCATGGCTACCACAGCATCTTGCAGCGGCATGCTATTCCATCCTGTTTGCATTTAGTTGGACCATCATTTATTTTTGAATAGGACAATGACCCCAAACACACCTCCAGGCTGTGTAAGGGCTATTTGACCAAGAAGAAGAGTGATGGGGTGCTACGCCAGATGACCTGGCCTCCACAGTCACCAGACCTGAACCCAATTGAGATGGTTTGGGGTGAGCTGGACCGCAGAGTGAAGGCAAAAGGGCCAACAAGTGCTAAGCATCTCTGGGAACTCCTTCAAGATGGTTGGAAGACCATTTCTGGTGACTACCTCTTGAAGCTCATCAAGAGAATGCCAAGAGTGTGCAAAGCAGTCATCAAAGCAAAAGGTGGCTACTTTGAAGAACCTAGAATATAAGACATATTTTCAGCTGTTTCACACTTTTTTTGTTAAGTATATAATTTTACATGTGTTAATTCATAGTTTTGATGCCTTCAGTGTGAATGTACAATTTTCATAGTCATGAAAATACAGAAAAATGTTTAAATGAGAAGGTGTGTCCAAACTTTTGGTCTGTACTGTATGTATTTAGTGTCTTTGTATCAGAATTATATACCTACTCCCAGGTTCCATCATACAAGTGATTGCTGAAGACTCAACATCTAGACAAGCTATACACTCTCTGATCCATTGAATACGTACCTATGTATTGATAGCTATGAGCTAGTGGACTAAAATAATAGGGTAGCATTTGGAACTCTTTTTGATATTAGTGTAGAGCTATAAGGGTCCCTATAACTCAGGGGCGGACATACCATTGGGGAAACCTGTGCAGCAGCACAGGCCCCCAGGACATAACGGGGCCACTTTCACCTTTAAAGAAACAATCAGCTTCTGTCAGAGACACATTATTACACTACAAAGGGCCCATATACAGCGGGTGAAATAAGTATTGAACACGTCACCAATTTTTTAAGTAAATATATTTCTAAAGGTGCTTCTTACATGAAATTTTCACCAGATGTCAGTAAAAACCAATCCAAACCACACAGGCAAAGAAATCAAACCATAGATGTCCATATATTAAGTCTGATCAGAGGAGGCCAAAATTGAACTCTTTGGATGCCATAATACACATCATCTTTGGATGCCAAAAGGGTTGCTTTTCAACATACTGGAAAACGTAATAAAGTTGAAGGAAGGAAGAATGGACCAATGTAGTAATGAGCGAACGTGCTTGCCACTGCTCGGTACTCGCCTGAGCATCACTGTGCTCGACGAGCTCGGCGAGTATTTTCTGGTTGCTGGGGCAGGATCTCGGGTCCCCTCCTTGCATGTTTGGTGCTCTTTAGAGAGGCAATGAACATGCAGGGATTGCCTGCCATGCACTGTAATCCCATAGCCATGTTGGTTGTTGTGGCGCCCCTGAAGGTTCGATCGCCACAGGGGTACTGCATCTCTTTAATGAGGTGTGGTATCTCCCCTTCGAGGTAAGGATGGTGCGGCTGACAGGACCCCACCTCTGCATCCAACACTACACCTCTCCCACCTGAAAGGGGCTTATATGCACCAGGGTGCTGCCCCAGTCGGGATAAGTGGAGATGGGGGAACCAAAATTAGGAGGAACCATGTAGTGGGTGAGGGTGGAGGACGCACATTTAGGTTGCACTTAATAATTCATATTTAATAAACAGCCATCTTGGGCTTATGGTCTTTTGATTGTGATCTTCATCACTGAACGTGGCTTTCTGTGTGAACCTGCAGTTGATGGGGACACGGTCCTCGTACTCTGGCCTTGAGTTGAGGAGCGGGCAAGAGTTAACGGTTGTCTCTACCCGGTCAAGGTCCCTACCCAAGAAGGCCTGGAGGGGAGCTTAGGAGTAGAGCTCCGCATGCAAAAGGATCCCAGGGGGATGAAGATGGAGCGGTATACGCCACCTGTCCTCACTATTCTGGCCTAGCCAGAGGGACTCCTGCTGCAAAAGGGGTGCCAGCCCCCTATATCTGACTTTGTTACTCTATGTCTCAGTCGGAGAAGCCCGGAGGCTCAGTGGATCCCACCGGGTAATGGACGGAGTGGAGTTGCCACCCGTACCCTTGTTCTGTGCATAGTCCAGAGGGAGACCTGGCCTTAGTACACGTACCACATACGGACCGTAGAGGACCTAGTGGGAAAGTTTAGGAACACTCTGGTGCGGGGCCCTGATCAAAGCATCTGAATTACTCGGAGGTGGTCGACCCCGGTCCTGGTGGCCGCAGCGCGCCGTGAGGAGCAGGGAGAAGCCTTGCAGCTGTGCCTTCTACCGCGAGTAAAGCTTGGAAGACTACCCCTATGGCCTCCGGTTTCTTATTGCAACGCGGCACCGCACCACATCGCACCACATCTCCCACTACAGTTCCCATCCTCCTGTTCTCTCTGCCCTGAGGCCCTGCTCCGCCTGTGGGGAGTAGTATCATCTCCGGCTGCCACTACATCCTGCCTCAGAGGACTGAACGCAGCGCTGGTGGGGAATCACCAGACACCACAGGTGGCATAGTCAACACAACCACTCGATTAACACCAACTCTGAAAGCCCATTACACCCTTTTGAATGTGACGGCCCTGGGCACGGAACGGGTCCAGGCCACGGCTACAACCCACCAAACATCTGACCCGGCTCCGAGTACCGCCATCTCTCAGGGCAGGGCTGAGAGCGTCACACAACTTGGCGTAGTCGGCAGGATCGCGTGCCCGCAGCAACGAAAGAAGGTTGCCCATTGCTACCGGGTACTGTGCGCCTTTTTACCTCAGACAGTCATTTTCCACTTAAAATGGTGCCCGCCCAAGAAGAACGGCCGCCATAATGTGTAGAAAGGACAGCGTTCAAGCACCTCCTATTGTGGGCCTGGCTCCCCCATGGCACCAAAAGAGCAGACCGCCCCTTCCATTAGAGACTGTCCGTGAGGTAGTGCCCGTCAAGACGGATGGGATGTCCGGGGGAGGGCCTGTCAGCTCACCGCCCTGGAGCCACCCCGAAAAGAGGAGGGAACGAGGAAAACTACTAGGTGCGGCCATAACAGTCCGAGACTTACCATCCTCAGGAGCAGACATGGTCACTGCTGAGGGAAGTCTACCAGAGCCTTCCGAACCCGGCCCAGGTCCTTCTCCCGTCGGCAAGGAGGGTGGCATGTCCCTGACCCGGGAGATATTGAGTTTCTCTGCAAGGAAACCGCGGACCTTGCCCGAAGGGTAGCTGAGGCCCAGCACGCAGCATCCGCCGCGTGGTGGGAAGAAATGCTGCAGTGGATCCGGGCCTGCCGCCAAGGAGCAGCAACTCGGGAGGAAGAAGCAACAGAGGTCGCGTGCAGCCCAGGAGCGGGTGAGTGTGATACCCCCGTCCCGGCTGCCGAGCCCACCGTGCCCCTCCTGGATCTGATGACTGAGTACCTGCTACCTGGCGCGGTAACCTGGGAGCAGGTCTTTGCCCCGGAGCTAGACGCTTCCGCCATCGCCGGAGGCCAGCATAGCCTCCCGCCTCCCATCTCGGAGGAACCTGTGTCTGCTGGGGAATCCACCGACCCCAACCCGGACTGGTCTGCACTCCCTGAGGACCTGCAGCAGCCCCTGCTGTCACCGCTGGCCGCACCCTCAGTCACCTGGCCAGCGGCTGAGGAGCTGGCCTGGGACAACCAGGGGGGGACCTGATGGGCTTCCCCCGGGAGACCCGGGCTGAAGCGCGGAGGAGGAGCGAGCTGTGTCGGCAGCAAATCCTCCAGCTCAACCGGGAGCAACGGCAGAGGGACGTCCGCTGCGAGCGCCTCAAAGTGCGAGCCAAGGCCGCAAAATCCAGGGCCCGCCAGGAGGAGGCAGCCTGTCCAAGCCCCCGTGAGGAAGGGCAAGTTGTCCGCTTCCACCACGAGGCAGTATGGGGCTTCATCAGGAGTCCCCAGTTTGAGCAAGACGTCTTTGTCAGCCGGCGGGACGTCGAGACGCGGCTGAAGAAGGGACACCCTGGCCGGAACCTCTTCCCGGGTGACTTTGTATCGTACACCCGCCACCACGGGGTGCGGGTGACTCGCCCCCTGGGCCGTGGGGCACTCGGATCCGGGCAATAGGGAGACGATGGGGGTAGTAGTGGCAACCCGGTTCCGTGGCTCAGGGTGGTCAGGCCAGTGGTAGTCCGTTATGTGCTGATGTTTATGTCCGACTACGCCACCCGTGGATTGCGGTTATTAGGAACCGCCGCTGCATGCAGACCGCTGGGGCTGATGAGGTGTGCAGCTAGGGCAGTGTGACTCCCCACGGGAAGAGTGTGGCCCCAGGGCAGTATAATGGATGTTGGGAGTGATGGTGGTGAGAGTCCCAGTACCGGTAGTGCTGGAGGCGCGAAGGAGCACACAGACAATAGTTTGCGGTCCAGGGTCTTTACTGAAACAGGTAAACTGACCCACAAACAGTCCCAGCTAGGAGGGGACCTGGATGTCTGAGAGCAACGGGGAAATTGGGCCCTGGTCAGGGTGAGGGTGTAGGCCTACCGTGCTTTCTGTGCTCCTTCTGGCTATCTCCTCGTTATAGGGTAGCAGCCCACGTTTCCGAGCTTTCCGTGTATTCTCGCCAGTATGGCCTGCGACGTGGGTTCCTTTCTGCTCCCAGCCTTGTACGGCTCTGCTGGTCCCTTCTGTTGTGGCAGGGCCTCCAGGCTTCTTAAGCCAAGGAATATACAGTCCCTTGCGAACTGGTTATCTGCTGGAGAATGTGGAATCCTCCCAGCCTCAGACACCAAAGTCTGGTAGATTAAGTCTTTTATCTGCCAAGACAGGCTCTCTTCGCCTCTTGTCTCTGGCTTGTGGCTCTCCTCCTGCCACACTTCCTCTTAGGTGCAGTACAAAACTGTCTGTCCCTGCTCTACTCTGGGACAAGTCTCAGTGCTGAGACAGGCCATCAAGTTCTCCCTCACCCTGCCCCCAGTACCAGCTTTTATAGGGGCAGCCAGCTCCCCCTACTGGCCTGAGACAGGAGGCATTGCATGCTAATGTTCCCCTGACTAGAGAACCTCCCCCTTGCTCTCAGACACAGCTTTATTTACACTTGTGGCATCCAGGCCAGGGTGACACATTCCCCCCTAGTGAAATTTAGTACTCCGGGACTAAACAATAAACAAAGACAATATGCATAACCATAAAACATTAATAGACAGACGACGCACAAATTGAGTTCTTAAGGTCACAGTGTGGCCTGTGATCGGGTGTCCATATCACCAACACAACGGGGAGCCTTAACCAGGTGGGGGTCTGTCCTACCCCAAGTCCTTTACAGTCTTAGTTCATTCCTGGGTTAGGCTCCGAACGCAGTCCATACAAGGTCCCGGTTATACAAAGTCCATAACCTTTGAGTCCTTACGGTAGCTGCAAGAAACTGAAACACGCTATTAATAATCACGCAGGTAACTTGGCAAATATTTCAACATTTGGCAACAGGGTCATTTATAAGTTTAGTACACTCTATATTCTCCAGCGAGCGGGTATCTGCCCTTTTGTGCTCCTGGTTGACCTACGTAGCCCACTGTCTGGTGGTGGTGGACCAACCTGGCTTTCCCCACTAGCGTTAGGGGTACAGCTACCAGCTGGGTGTACTGGTAGGGCAGGCAGCTGTCTGCGGGTCCTTTGGCTTACCGCAGGCATGGCAGGCTCACTGTCAGCAGAGGGTTGACTCTCCTGGGCTGCTGGTACAGGCTCTTCTGCCTCTGGAACCGCTTGCTCCTCTTCACCTTCCGGCTCTGGTGTTGGTTGTTGCTGTGCCGGTTGCAGGAAATGCAGGACGGGTACCACTATGGCATCATTTATGCGAGTCCAGGACTGAGGGAACTCTCCGAGAACGGTGCTGATCATTTCTTCCTTGTCCTCAAGGTCACTCTGATCCCCTTCTGTACTACGGAGTTGCTCGGGGCACCTTTTGAGGTGGTCTCTGGAGACGACACTAGTGGTTTCTCCTCCGTCCTTGGTGATTACGCACACCTTTGGGTTGTCGTGGTCAGACTGCAGTACGGTGTAGGGTTCCCTTTCCCACTGGTCGTCCAACTTATGTAGCCTTCTCTTCCGCTTCAGGACTTGCTCACCAGGTTCTAGGGGACCAGCAGGGGTGTGTTAGTTGAAGAGTTTTTCTTGCCTCTCTCTCACCTGGGCCAGGCTCTTCTCCACACTCTCCTGTACCTTCTTGTACTGCAGTTGCCTTTCCGTATCCCAGTCTGCATCCGGGGAGGTGTCCTCAGGTGTTAGGACTCCCATCTCCAGGTCTACGGGCAGCTTACCCGGTCTGGCTCGCATCAGGTAAGCCGGGGTGCAGTTGGTAGCATTCACCGGGATGTGATTGTATAAGTCTATCAGGTCCGGCAGTTTTTCTAGCCACAGGCTGCGTTCCTCCAGGGGCATCGTCTTCAGGAGATCAATGACTACATTGTTCATCTTCTCACACATCCCGTTGGTTTGTGGGTGGTAAGGCGTTGTCCGAATCTTCTTACAGCCATAGAGGTTGCAGAACTCTTGGAAGATTTCAGCCTCGAATGCTGGGCCCTGGTCTGTCAGGACCTGTTCCGGATACCCGTGTGGACGGCAGAAGTATTGCTGGAAGTCTTTTACCGGGACCACCACTAGAAAACGGGAATAGTGGTCCACGATTGTCAGGGCATAGATGTATCCTGACCGGCTGGGAGCCAATTTGACATGGTCCAGAGCTACCAGCTCAAGAGGCTGCGTGGTGACGATGGGCCTCAAGGGTGTCTTCTGGCTGGCACGGTCCTTCCTCCTTAGGTGACAAGAGCCACAGTCTCGGCACCATTTTTCTACAGCTCCTCTGATGCCGACCCAAAAGAACCTTCCTCTTAGTAGGAACTCCAGTTTCTTCCAACCGAAGTGTCGCGCTCTGTCATGGTAAGCCCCCAGGACCATAGCTGCATCTCGCCTTGGGACCACGACTTGCCAGGTCAGCTCGTGCGTCCGGTGGTTGACAATCCTTCTGCACAACTTGCCTTCGTAGAGGAACAGCTTGCTCTTCTCTTTCCATAGCTGCTTGGCTTCCTCTGGAGCATCCAGATCTATGCGGGCATCTTCCTGGGTCAGCAGATCTTTCACCAGGCGGATGGCAGGGTCACTATCTTGGGTCTCGGCCCAGCTGTGGTGAGGTAGGGGATTTATCATCACGGTTTTTAGATCCTCCTCCTTCACGCGGTGGGAGTATTGAGCGGCTCCATACCGGTGAAACGCGGGGAGTTCTACCTCCTCCAGCTCTTCTGGGTCTTCGTCACCTTCAGGTAAGTGAGGCATCCTCGATAGGGCGTCAGCGTTGGCATTGGTTTTGCCGGCCCGGTACTTGATCACGAAGTCATAGTTGGAGAGACGGGCCATCCACCGCTGTTCTAGGGCACCCAGTCTTGCATTGTCCAGGTGTGTCAACGGGTTGTTGTCCGTGTACACGGTGAACTTTGCGGAGGCCAGGTAATGCTTGAAGCGTTCCGTCACGGCCCACACCACCGCCAAGAATTCTAGCTTGAAGGAGCTGTAATTCTCCGGGTTCCTCTCGGTGGGCCTCAGCTTCCGGCTGGCGTATGCGATCACCCGTTCTCTGCCCTGTTGGTTTTGGGACAGTACGGCTCCCAGTCCCACATTACTGGCGTCTGTGTGGAGAATAAAAGGCTGGCCATAATCAGGGTAGGCCAGGATCTCATCCCCCATGAGGGCCATCTTTAGCTGGCAGAAGGACTCCTCTTCCGGTTTATCCCACTTGAAGGGTGGCTTTTGACTTCTGGACTTAGACTGTCCGATCAGGAGGTCCTGCATAGGAGCTGCCATCTTAGTGAACCCGGGGATGAACCTTCGGTAGTAGCCTACCAACCCGAGAAACTGTCTCACCTCTTTGATGTTCGAGGGGCTTGGCCAGCTCTTGATTGCCGTGACCTTGTCAGGGTCGGGGGCCACTCCTTCCGCGCTTACCACGTGCCCTAGGTACTGGACCTTTGGTTTCAACAGGTGACACTTCGATGGTTTCACCTTCAGGCCGTAGCCTGTCAGGGCTTCGAACACCTCGGCCAGGTGCTTGAGATGGTCCTCGTAGGTCTTCGAATAGACGATCACGTCGTCCAGGTAAAGGAGGACCGTCTCGAAGTTTCGGTGCCCTAGACAGCATTCCATCAGCAACTGGAAGGTCCCTGGTGCGTTGCAGAGCCCGAAAGGCATACAGTTGAACTCGCTCAGTCCCATCGGGGTGGTGAAGGCGGTCTTCTCCTTGTCAGCCTCTGCCACAGGAACCTGCCAGTACCCGCTAGTAAGGTCTAAAGTAGAAAGGAAGTTAGCAGATTTTAGTGCGGCTAAAGACTCCTCTATTCTAGGCAGCGGATATGCGTCTTTGTGGGTGATACGGTTGATTTGTCTATAGTCCACGCACATTCTCATGGTGCCGTCTTTCTTTTTCACCAGAACCAAGGGGGCTGCCCAGGGGCTACAGCTATCTCTAATGACCCCAGCGTCTTTCATTTACCGCAGCATACCCTTGGCGTTCTGATAATGTGCAGGGGGTACAGGCCTCTGTCTCTCTTTTATTGGTGGGTGGCTCCCCGTGGGGAAATGGTGTTCTATCCCTTTTACTCTGCCGAAGTCTAGCGGGTGCTTACTAAAGACTCTCTCGTACTCCTGTACCACCCGGTAGACTCCTTGTTTTTGATGCAGGGGAGTGGAGTCAGCACCCACATGGAGTTTCTGGCACCAGTCCTCCTTTTGTTTCTGGGAGCCATTACCCTCCGCCTGTGGAGATGGAGGCAAGGGTTCCACGGCCCTGATAGCTTGGTGTTCGACAACAAACAGTTTGGCGAGTGTAGCGTACCTGGGTAAGTGTACTTCCCTCTCCCCAATGTTGAGGATGAGGACGGGCACCCTCCCATGACGGACATCAACCACCCCCCGGGCTGTCAAAATGGTGGGCCTGCTGTCTGAGTACACGGGTTCTACCATGGCTTGGTAGTCTCTACCTCTCAACCCGATTGCAGTCCGACACCAGATCATCATTTCACTTTTGGGAGGCATGGAAATGGGGAATGGGTCACTCAGTCTTACGCTACCGATCTCACCACCAGACAGTTCTACCTGCTGCCGTCTCATCAGGGCTTTTATCTCCTTGTTGAGGACTCTCTGTTGGCTGGAACTAGCATTCACAGCCACCTGTTGCAGAATTACAATTACTTCTGAAAGACAATTTTCGATCACGTTAGTACCCACAGTTATTTTAGGGTGACTTTCACGACGGTCAATGTCCACAATAATCACTCCCTGTGCCGGTAGTTCAACTTTACCAATCTTAATGGTCATCTCCTTGAACCCCATCTGCGGCACGGGTAAGCCATTAATGGCGATGATGCTCAAGTTACTGTCTGGATACCGTGTGATATCAGCATCAGTCCAATACTGCTTAAAAAGTACATAAGGGATAGGGGTTACTTGCGACCCAGTATCCAGCAAGGCGCTCATGGGGATACCGTCCAGCACCACGGGTAAAACCGGGCGCCCCCCAACGTACTTATTACGCCAATTGTAAGGGCCTGGTGATCTTATGCCTGGGGGTTGGCCCTCTGCCCCAGGTTGGACCCGTTTAAATTACAGTACCTGGAAATGTGTCCGGGCTGGTTGCATCGACGACAAATGGGCTGTCCATCCTCTGCGTAGCGGTCTGTGGGCCTCCCTCGGAACGACGGGATCCTCCTCTGTCGACGCCACGGGACATCCTCCGGACTTGAAGCCAGCTCAATGGGTCTTGACGGGTCCACTTGCCATGCCTGGACGGTCCTGGTCAACGCCGCGACGCTCCTGGTCAGCTCCTGGACTTGGTGGTGCAGGTCTTTCGACGGGGCTTGGTTCAGGGCCTGTGCATCAGCCCCCACGGGGTCCATAGAGGAGGGCTCCGCCTCCTGGTGGTAGGTGAGAGCAGGGCGCCGGGGGTTTATAGCGCCACTGGTTGCAGATTCATGGAGCACCCTTATGGCCCTGTCCTTAAATTGGGCAAAGGTCAGGTCGGGGTTCTGAAAGAACATGAGGCGCAGCTGGGCCCTGTGGGCGCTGGACAGCAGACCTTCTATGAATTGTTCTGTTAGCAGCTTATCTGTTTCCTGCACACTGCCAGGGTCAGTTTGTTGAATAGCCCTCAAGGCTTCCTGCAGATTTAGGGCATAGTCTCTGATGCTGTCCTGTGCCCGCTGCTTACATCCATAGAACCTCATTTTAATCTCAGCGGAGGTACGTGTGTCAAAGGTACCCCGCAGCCGGGCCAGAATACCCTTCACGGTTCTTTTCTCCTCAGTGGGCCATGATTTTACCTCCCTCTGGGCTATGCCAGTTAACTGCCCTGTCAATATGCTGACCTTCTGTTCCTCTGTCAGGGGGTAAACGTGGAACAAACTGTATAGCCTTTCCTTGAAGTCAGTTAGGGCATGGGGCTCCCCTGAGTATTTGGGCAGCCAGGCCGCTCCAGGGATGTAGGGCAGGGAAAAGGGCATCACCGCTGCTGCAGCTGCGTTGGTGGTTGTGGGCGCCTCTGTGGCCGACATCTTCCTCCCCCCTAGTTAAGCGTGAAGATCCTCTTCTGTAGGCCGCGGCTCCGCTGCTGCTGCTATGGACGAGGACCTGGCGTCGCGTCCTGATGACGTCAGCGTCGCTCTCTCTCTCCCTTCCAGGACCTTGCGCAGCGTCGGTGCGTGGGGCGGAGCTTCGGATCTCGCGCGGTTTTGATGTCCACGCCCCTCTTCTTCCCGCGCGGTGTCCTGAAGATGGCGTCCGATGGCGGGAAGCAGCTGCGGATGGAGGGAAGACGACAGAAGACGGCGGGAAACGGTCCAAGATGGCGTCTGATGGCGGGAATCGGCTCCGGATGGCGGGAAACGACTCCGGACGGCGGGAAACTTCGCCACAGGTAAGTTACAAAAGTCTTTTTCAGGCAGGCAGTACCCGGTGGTTGCGGGCACAAAAATCCTGCCGACTACGCCAAAGCTGACTCGCCCCCTGGGCCGTGGGGCACTCGGATCCGGGCAATAGGGAGACAATGGGGGTAGTAGTGGCAACCCGGTTCCGTGACTCAGGGTGGTCAGGCCAGTGGTAGTCCGTTATGTGCTGATGTTTATGTCCGACTACGCCACCCTTGGATTGCGGTTATTAGGAACCGCCGCTGCATGCAGACCGCTGGGGCTGATGAGGTGTGCAGCTAGGGTAGTGTGACTCCCCACGGGAAGAGTGCGGCCCCAGGGCAGTATAATGGATGTTGGGAGTGATGGTGGTGAGAGTCCCAGTACCGGTAGTGCTGGAGGCGCGAAGGAGCACACAGACAATAGGTTGCGGTCCAGGGTCTTTACTGAAACAGGTAAACTGACCCACAAACAGTCCCAGCTAGGAGGGGTGAGGGTGTAGGCCTACCGTGCTTTCTGTGCTCCTTCTGGCTATCTCCTCGTTATAGGGTAGCAGCCCATGTTTCCGAGCTTTCCGTGTATTCTCGCCTGTATGGCCTGCGACGTGGGTTCCTTTCTGCTCCCAGCCTTGTACGGCTCTGCTGGTCCCTTCTGTTGTGGCAGGGCCTCCAGGCTTCTTAGGCCAAGGAATATACAGTCCCTTGCGAACTGGTTATCTGCTGGAGAATGTGGAATCCTCCCAGCCTCAGACACCAAAGTCTGGTAGATTAAGTCTTTTATCTGCCAAGACAGGCTCTCTTCGCCTCTTGTCTCTGGCTTGTGGCTCTCCTCCTGCCACACTTCCTCTTAGGTGCAGTACAAAACTGTCTGTCCCTGCTCTGCTCTGGGACATGTCTCAGTGCTGGACAGGCCATCAAGTTCTCCCTCACCCTGCCCCCAGTACCAGCTTTTATAGGGGCAGCCAGCTCCCCCTACTGGCCTGAGACAGGAGGCATTGCATGCTAATGTTCCCCTGACTAGAGAACCTCCCCCTTGCTCTCAGACACAGCTTTATTTACACTTGTGGCATCCAGGCCAGGGTGACACACGGGGGTGGTACGCCCTGAATGTTCATAAGGTGTCCAGGAGTGACGCCCCCTCGCGCTCGACAGTGGAGGACCAGTCAGCCTCCGTTGGGAGAAATGAGCCTTTCCCCCTGTGGGGGCCTATGGAGTAAGCGGCCCCGGTGGCTGTAACCTTTTTGCAGCTATTATGTTATTATGTTTTCAGTTAACCATGTTTTCCTCCTGGATATAGAGACATTTGTCCCTGCGGACTTGCAGTAGACAGACTCTTCTACTTCTTGTAAATAGTTTGCATCTCTTTAGGTGCCCCCTATTGGTTTTATCTAAAACCGCGTATACGTCTACCTCAGACCTCGGAAGAAAAACCTGTCTGGCGTGGCTCTCCTGGAGGTCCAACTCGGGATCTTCATGCCCTGCAGTCACCCCAGGGCCTACGTTGAGGGTTTGGGACAGGTCCCTCTTGCTTCTGAACTGACTCTTTTCATACCGCACTTTAATCAGTCTGCCTACATGCATAATGTCTCTGTGATGTTTTTATATGTTTTTATACTTTTGCACTATTTAAAATTTGTAACGTTTAAGAAAAGGTGCCTCCCATAAAGGGAAGATCGTTATAATGTTATACAAAATATAAAAAGTCTGTACCAGGTTTTGCTCTCTTTGCAGCCCGGTGACTTGCTGTGTTTCACCAGGGGGGAATGTGGCGCCCCTGAGGGTTCGATCGCCACATGGGTACTGCATCTCTTTAATGAGGTGTGGTATCTCCCCTTCGAGGTAAGGATGGTGCGGCTGACAGGACCCCTCCTCTGCATCCAACACTACACCTCTCCCACCTGAAGGGGGCTTATATGCACCAGGGTGCTGCCCCAGTTGGGATAAGTGGAGATAGGGGAACCAAAATTAGGGGGAACCATGTAGTGGGTGAGGGTGGAGGACGCACATTTAGGTTACACTTAATAATTCATATTTAATAAACAGCCATCTTGGGCTTATGGTCTTTTGATTGTGATCTTCATCACTGAACGTGGCTTTCTGTGTGAACCTGCAGTTGATGGGGACACGGTCCTCATACTCTGGCCTTGAGTCGAGGAGCGGGCAAGAGTTAACGGTTGTCTCTACCCGGTCAAGGTCCCTACCCAAGAAGGCCTGGAGGGGAGCTTGGGAGTAGAGCTCCGCACGCAAAAGGATCCCAGGGGGATGCAGACGGAGCGGTATACGCCACCTGTCCTCACTATTCTGGCCTAGCCAGAGAGACTCCTGCTGCAAAAGGGGTACCGGCCCCCGATATCTGTCTTTGTTACTCTATGTCTCAGTCGGAGAAGCCCGGAGGCTTAGTGGATCCCACCGGGTAACGGACAGAGCGGAGTTGCCACCCGTACCCTTGTTCTGTGCATAGTCCAGAGGGAGACCCGGCCTTAGTACATGTACCACATACGGACGGGAGAGGACCTAGTGGGAAAGTCTAGGAACACTCTGGTGCGGGGCCCTGATCAAAGCATCTGAATTACTCGGAGGTGGTCGACCCCCGGTCCTGGTGGCCGCAGCGCGCCGTGAGGAGCAGGGAGAAGCCTTGCAGCTGTGCCTTCTACCGTGAATAAAGCTTGGAAAACTACCCCTATGGCCTCCGGTTTCTTATTGCAACGCGGCACCGCACCACATCGCACCACATCTCCCACTACAGTTCCCATCCTCCTTTTCTCTCTGCCCTGATGCCCTGCTCCACCTGTGGGAGTGTAAAGGACATATTGATACTCATGCTAGAGAAACTCCATTTTGTCTGCTCGCTTTAAAATCATGTTATTGTCACTCCTTGCATAACATACATTCTTTCTTTCTCTTCCCATAGAACTTATCTCACACTAACCTTTTCTCAAGAGAACATTTTGTCAGACACTCTTATCTAACTTGTTTAGGCCAGGTTTGACCTTGTAAAATTTCCATAGTGCTTCAAACTAACAATGATAATATGACCATATATGTGTTTCCGTAATAATTGTACTCACATCAGTTAGCCTATAGTATTGTAGTATGGCTGTAGAGTTGATTGGCTATTTGATATACTCAAAACAATATAAAATGCTAAGCAAAATAAACGGGATCAGAGATTCTTTGAATCCTTCCAATACAGAACATTGTTTCTGTTTGGTTTTCTGTGGATTGCAATCAACATAATAATTTAATAATTTGACACTCACTTGGTCAACCGTGAAGGGTTATTGCCCTCCCTTAACAGTTGGTGCCGTGACTCGGATCCCTAACCAGGGATGCCCCTCCACCTCTGGACGTCCACAAAGAGAGACCTGCCTTCAGCCTCCCCCACTGGAATTGGGACTGATCATCCCCCACAAAAAGCCACGGTAAGTGCACAAGTTCTTTACTAGTGACACTGACCGTTTGGCGTGGTTTCCACGTGGTGTGTGGTTGTTTGCAGTATCTTCGGACGTCCTGGTTGGATATAGTCAAAGGTGAGACTATAAGGGGTGAAGTCCCATTAGGGGTCTGATATTATTTAACTTCAAAGCAGTATCACCTCGGATTGACAAGTGAATATTGTGTGAATCTTCCTTTCTTTAACTTCCAACAAAGATTCTTAGAAAAGACTGGACATTGTTAGTTAGTTAGTTAGTTAGTTAGTAGGACACACAAGTAGATATACATATATCGAGTGTCCGGAGCAGGTAGCAGGTAGCAGGTAGCAGTTAGCAGGTAGCAGGTAGTAGGTAGTAGTGGAACAGCTGGGAGCTCTGTCCAGACTCCGCTGTGCACAAGAATTAAGAATCTTTGTTGGTTGTGAAGCGGCAGTAGTGATTATCATCAATGTTTCCGTGGAGCAGAAAGAATTTTGTCTCCCCTGCAGGAGGGGGAGGATGTGATGAATATCATGATCAGTCTCGAGAAGGAAAAAGATCATTTAAAAATGCAAGAATGCACCAAAAGTGTTAAATTTTCCTGAGGAGGGGAGGAGGCTTCAGCCTGTGTTGTGGGATGAAGGCATCCGGCAGCAAAAGGGTAGATTAGTTGACTGTGGATTGTTGGAAGACGCTGAGAAGTTTAGGAAAGTGGCACATGAGATTTGTGATGAAGGATATGTTGAAAAAGTACAGGAGGAAGTACTTATGTGTCCACAATACAAATCTAAAGCCCCTAAAGAAGCATCTCCCACAAATGTAGCAGTACTACCCCAGCCCCTGAATCCGGAAACTGAGCAATTTATACCTTATGAGATTAAATACCCTGCACTTCCCACTGAGAGCCAGCCACCATCATATAACCCAGACGGTTGGCTCTGTAATGTGTGTTGGGTCACTAATTCAGGATGGCGCAAGACATGCTATAATTGTGGAGCACATAAACCCGGTGTTGTAGCACCAACCTGCCCATTACTTAACGTAGATGGGGGGGTATTATAAACCACTACCCCCACCTGCCCCTGCCATGGTCCATACTCCATTCAGAGAGACCCAGGGTCCTCTGAACTCTTCCCTATTCACCCTCTCCCAAACTGGGGAAATAGAACATGGACACGAGTATCAGGAAGTGGCATCTGTTTTACTGAATAGTAGAGATGAGCGTTGTTCTACTCGAACTGTTCGCCAATCTCAAATTCGAGCTGTTTTGGGCGGTGTTCGAGCCGTTCGGCGAACACGAACGATTTGAGAAAAATTCGGCTGTTCGAGGTTATGTTCGATAACTGTTCGTGCACCAAAATCATAACTGGATTTTTTCTCAGTAATGATGAAAATTAATGTTAATACGCAGTTTGAGTGTACAGCGGGGTGGGGGGAGGGGCAGGGGATGGATCTCTGCAGGAATAATGAAGATCTCCATTTTTTTTTCTCTTTCCCGCATTTGCAGTGGGGAGGTGCAATCTGTCAGCCTATCAGCAGCGCACACACGGAGCGAAGTGCTTTTTTCACACAAGCAAGGGCATGTGTCATTGGCAGTGTATGTCACATGTCCTTGCCCTATAAGACCAAGCCATTTTCCCCGTCGCCACCATTTTCTCACTGCTGCAGCTGCGTGTTAGACGGCACCGCTGTTGCTGTGTGCGCTATACCTTGTTAATTTCAAGCCAATTTTCGCACAAATCTACAGATAGCTTGGGAGTAGGGAACAGTTGTGATTGCAGTCCTTTTAAGGACTAGGTTACAGCATTTCCTACGACTTTTATCAGGCAGGTCTGTGCTCTTAAATAGATAGATTGTGGGAGTAAAGACTAATTGTAATTGCAGTCCTTTTCAGGACTAGGTTACATCAGTTCCTATCAGTTTTTGCCAGGCAGGTCTGTGCCAGTGCTGTGCAAGTTTTTTTCACAGCATTTGGCTGAATCTAGCAAAGCTAATCCTTTTTGGCCTATTGCAGAGTGTGTTAGTCAGTGGAGTAGCCTATCTGTGTTGCAAGATATACCACCTGTGTATAGAATAGAAAATTTTTTTACTGCACCTAGTGAAGTAAAATATTTTGGGCATAGCATCATTCTATTAGTCCATCTATACTGACCTCCATCAGGTTGCAAATTGAATATAATTTTTTTCTGCATCTAGCTCTGAAAAAATATTTGGGCTTCTAGCAGTGTGTGGGACTTGTTCTATTAGTCCATCTATACTGACCTCCATCAGGTTGCAAACTGAATATAATTTTTTTCTGCATCTAGCTCTGAAAAAATATTTGGCCTTCTAGCAGTGTGTGGGACTTTCTCTATTAGTCCATCTATACTGACCTCCATCAGGTTGCAAACTGAATATATTTTTTTTCTGCATCTACCTCTGAAAAAATATTGGGCTTCTAGCTGTGTGTGGGACTTGTTCTATTAATCCATCTATACAGACCTCCATCAGGTTGCAAACTGAATATAATTTTTTTCTGCATCTACCTCTGAAAAAATATTTGGGCTTCTAGCTGTGTGTGGGACTTGTTCTATTAGTCCATCTATACTGACCTCCATCAGGTTGCAAATTAAAAATAATTTTTAACTGCATCTACCTCTGAAAAAATATTTGGGCTTCTAGCTGTGTGTGGGACTTGTTCTATTAGTCCATCTATACTGACCTCCATCAGGTTGCAAACTGAATATAATTTTTTTCTGCATCTAGCTCTGAAAAAATATTTGGCCTTCTAGCAGTGTGTGGGACTTGTTCTATTAATCCATCTATACAGACCTCCATCAGGTTGCAAACTGAATATAATTTTTTTCTGCATCTACCTCTGAAAAAATATTTGGGCTTCTAGCTGTGTGTGGGACTGGTTCTATTAGTCCATCTATACTGACCTCCATCAGGTTGCAAACTGAATATAATTTTTTTCTGCATCTAGCTCTGAAAAAATATTTGGCCTTCTAGCAGTGTGTGGGACTTGTTCTATTAATCCATCTATACAGACCTCCATCAGGTTGCAAACTGAATATAATTTTTTTCTGCATCTACCTCTGAAAAAATATTTGGGCTTCTAGCTGTGTGTGGGACTTTCTCTATTAGTCCATCTATACTGACCTCCATCAGGTTGCAAATTAAAAATAATTTTTTGTCTGCATCTAGCTCTGAAAAAATATTTGGCCTTCTAGCAGTGTGTGGGACTTTCTCTTTTAGTCCATCTATACTGACCTCCATCAGGTTGCAAACTGAATATATTTTTTTTCTGCATCTACCTCTGAAAAAATATTGGGCTTCTAGCTGTGTGTGGGACTTGTTCTATTAATCAATCTATACAGACCTCCATCAGGTTGCAAACTGAATATAATTTTTTTCTGCATCTACCTCTGAAAAAATATTTGGGCTTCTAGCTGTGTGTGGGACTTGTTCTATTAGTCCATCTATACTGACCTCCATCAGGTTGCAAACTGAAAATAATTTTTTGTCTGCACCTAGCTCTGAAAAAATATTTGGCCTTCTAGCATTGTGTGGGACTTTCTCTATTAGTTCATCTATACTGACCTCCATCAGGTTGCAAATTAAAAATAATTTTTATCTGCATCTACCTCTGAAAAAATATTTGGGCTTCTAGCTGTGTGTGGGACTTTCTCTTTTAGTCCATCTATACTGACCTCCATCAGGTTGCAAACTGAATATATTTTTTTTCTGCATCTACCTCTGAAAAAATATTGGGCTTCTAGCTGTGTGTGGGACTTGTTCTATTAATCAATCTATACAGACCTCCATCAGGTTGCAAACTGAATATAATTTTTTTCTGCATCTACCTCTGAAAAAATATTTGGGCTTCTAGCTGTGTGTGGGACTTGTTCTATTAGTCCATCTATACTGACCTCCATCAGGTTGCAAACTGAATATAATTTTTTTCTGCATCTAGCTCTGAAAAAATATTTGGCCTTCTAGCAGTGTGTGGGACTTTCTCTATTAGTCCATCTATACTGACCTCCATCAGGTTGCAAATTAAAAATAATTTTTATCTGCATCCAGCTCTGAAAAAAATATTTGGCCTTCTAGCAGTGTGTGGGACTTTCTCTATTAGTCCATCTATACTGACCTCCATCAGGTTGCAAATTAAAAATAATTTTTATCTGCATCCAGCTCTGAAAAAATATTTGGCCTTCTAGCTGTGTGTGGGACTTTCTCTATTAGTCCATCTATACTGACCTCCATCAGGTTGCAAACTGAATATATTTTTTTTCTGCATCTACCTCTGAAAAAATATTGGGCTTCTAGCTGTGTGTGGGACTTGTTCTATTAATCCATCTATACAGACCTCCATCAGGTTGCAAACTGAATATAATTTTTTTCTGCATCTACCTCTGAAAAAAAATTTGGGCTTCTAGCTGTGTGTGGGACTTGTTCTATTAGTCCATCTATACTGACCTCCATCAGGTTGCAAACTGAAAATAATTTTTTGTCTGCATCTAGCTCTGAAAAAATATTTGGCCTTCTAGCAGTGTGTGGGACTTTCTCTATTAGTCCATCTATACTGACCTCCATCAGGTTGCAAATTAAAAATAATTTTTATCTGCATCTACCTCTGAAAAAATATTTGGGCTTCTAGCTGTGTGTGGGACTTGTTCTATTAGTCCATCTATACTGACCTCCATCAGGTTGCAAACTGAATATAATTTTTTTCTGCATCTATCTCTGAAAAAATATTTGGCCTTCTAGCAGTGTATGGGACTTTCTCTATTAGTCCATCTATACTGACCTCCATCAGGTTGCAAATTAAAAATAATTTTTATCTGCATCCACCTCTGAAAAAATATTTGGCCTTCTAGCAGTGTGTGGGACTTTCTCTATTAGTCCATCTATACTGACCTCCATCAGGTTGCAAATTAAAAATAATTTTTATCTGCATCCAGCTCTGAAAAAATATTTGGCCTTCTAGCAGTGTGTGGGACTTTCTCTATTAGTCCATCTATACTGACCTCCATCAGGTTGCAAATTCAAAATAATTTTTTGTCTGCATCTAGCGCTGAAGAAATATTTGGCCTTCTAGCAGTGTGTGGGACTTTCTCTATTACTCCATCTATACTGACCTCCATCAGGTTGCAAATTAAAAATATTTTTTATCTGCATCTAGCTCTGAAAAAATATTTGGCCTTCTAGCTGTGTGTGGGACTTGGTCTATTAGTCCATCTATACCAAGCTCCACCAGCTTTTAAATTAATAATAATTTTTAGCTGCATCTAGCCCTGAAAATAATTTTTCTTCCCAATAGTGGTAGCAATAGAAATATGGGGCGCGCGCCTGGCTTACAAAAATATACGCTTCATAACAAAAAACACCAGCCTAGCGCACTGCATTAATAAGATGGCATCATCGTCTCCCCCAGTGCTAGGCCTACTACCCAGTCTAGCATTCCTGTGCCTAAAACACAATGTATGGGTCCGCGCTAGCCACTATGCTGAGGGGTCTAAAGCTGCTGCTAATGCTTTATAACAATTCAATTGGCAGATTTTCACAGAGCTCTTGCACAACGCCCACCCATCGGGCAACAGTTGTCCACCTTCCCTATGGGATCTAGTGGCGAATAGTTGATGCCATTAATCAGAGCGTCAGTTGCCCCGTCGACGTGGCAAGCATACGGTAAGGCATGGGAAGAGTGGACACGACTAGTAGCAGGCAGACGGGTTGACCAATGTGAACAAGCCAGATCACAAGTCACCATAGAATTTCTCCACCAGCTTATTATGAGGGGCATATCAGGGGCGTCAGCGCAGCGGTGTCTGACCGGAGTAGCATTTCACTTCCAACTACTGAATTGGGGAGATGTGACAAAGGTTCATCATCAAACAATCCATAAAAGGGTGGAAAAGGGGTCAGCCAAGTCAGGAGTGTAGACGTCCCGTCCCGTGTCACTAAAACTGATTTCTCACATCATATCCCTAACACCATTAACATGACACTCACAATTTGAAGCAACACTACTGTCTACTGCATTTGTGATCGCCTTCTTCGGGGCGCTATGCATAAGCGAATTAGTCCCTCAATCCAAAATTACCACCAGTGGAGGCTTATTACACCAGGACGTAGTCATAGCCAATAATGCAATACGTCTACGCATACACAAATCGAAAACGGTTCCAGCGGGCAGGGGCACTTGGGTACTTCTACAACCCACAAACGGTACACTGAGTTGGGTAACAATAGTAAAAACATATCTAACCATCAGATCACAAAGTAATTTCTTCCTATCACACATTGATGGAATGCCATTATCAAGATACCAGTTTCAAGCTATATTTAATAAATGCATAACATCGGCAGGGAACCACCCCAAAGATTACGGGACACACTCATTCCGCATAGGCGCGGCCACGGAAGCAGCAAGAGCAGGACTGTCAGAAACGGAAGTTCAGAGGATAGGGAGATGGCGATCCACGTGTTTGGCAAGATACATAAGACCGGACTTGTTATCCTAACGTGGTTTGTTTCTTTTACAGGTGACGCTAAGCCAACAGTGTGGGTGATAGGCCACTCGTATATGTATTGGGGAGAAAAAAGGGCGAAAGTCTGCCCAGGCGGGAGGAAATTAGAGTTTCATAACACATATTTCAACTAGAGAGGTATTAGAGGCCTGCTATGGCCACAGGTACTAATGGAGGTAATCAAGGTAGGGAGAGAGGCAAGATGTCCGGTCATCTTAGTTATACAGGCCGGGGGAAACAACCTAGGTCATCATAACAGCGCATAACTAATGGCAATAATGAAACTAGACACTGAGCGCTTCAGAGAATTTTTCACAAAACTAGCGATAGTATGGTCAGAGATTGTGCCGATAGCGGTATGGCAAGGTGCGCGAGACATCACGGCCATCGAACGGACAAGGCGGGTAATAAATATTCGGATGGCAAAATTTAGAAGAGACAGAGGCGGTGTAGTGGTACGACACCGACAACTGGAAGGAGATAAAGCAGGCCTCATACGGCCCAACGTTGTTCACTTAATGAATATTGAACTGGACATATTCCTGTCAGGACTCCAGGACGGAGTGGAACAAGCGTTAAGAGTGATGGGTGGGGGTCAGAGTCCTGCATACGAGTACGCAGGATCCTCCGTGGCCTGGAAATAGAAAGGACATGTTGGAGAGTTACACTTGTTGGCCAACTTGCCGGAGTGGAGACCCAGGGCATGCTGCAACAAGCTGAATTATTTTAGAAATAAAATGCCTTTCTAATGGAATGAGTATAAAGAGTTAATAAAGCTGTGACCGATCCTCAGCCATCCAGTTGTAAGAGTTACATTATTGTATTGTCAAGGAAAGGGGGGCGGTAGGGGGGCTGAGCGTCTGGGTTTGGTTGGGGGTCCCCACAGTCTGCCTAGGCTAGATGCATTTAAAAATTCTTATTAGATACACAGGCGGTGCAGCTTGCTTCGCAGCTGGGCTACTACGCCCAAAGTATTGCGTAGGCTAGATGCAGTTAAAAATTCTACGCTGACTAGCAGACACTGAAGATTTGGAGCAGACCTCTGAGCTCTTCAGACTCAACCATCTGTGTTACCCCAAGCCATAGTGTATCTAGTTTCTTACAGTTAAAAAGGGGGGGGGAGCGACCCAACCCACCTGGAATTGACGATGCCAACGTCACGTAAGACACAGCAAGGGGACTCCAAAAAGAGTCTCCATTTTTTCCCAAAATTGTGGCACAGACACCACTTAACCCTAGAACGCATACCTGGGGCCTCGCAGGCCCGCCCTGTTAATTGTTTTCTATTTTCTGCAAGATTACTTTAGTTAGAATTTTGAAACTCTAGGTATTCTTCATGTATATAGTTGTTTGTCATTTGAGTTTGAGTTATTCCATGTTATTTGCACACGAGCCTAAAAGGCCCCAGGTATATGAAAGTGTAGATTTTTATGGTCATGCGTTCTAGGGTTAAGTGGCATCAATTGCCCCACAGTTGCTTAAAACGGTTGGTGAGGTGATTTTACCAAATCCTCAAGGTTTTAGTCTCCCAAGGATAACACAGGGGTAGAAAAGTCCTTGCGAATCCATGATTTGTTCATCTTTATGAACGTGAGTCTGTCTACATTCTCAGTGGACAGACGCGTGCGCTTATCTGTCAGCACACCACCAGCAACGCTGAACACACGTTCAGAGAGAACACTGGCTGCAGGGCATGACAAGATCTCCAAGGCGTGAGTGGCGAGCTCCGGCCATTTTTCCAGATTGGAATACCAAAATGAGCAAGGGTCCAGTGACACAGTCATGGCTTCGATGTTCACTTGGAGATACTCCTGCACCATCCTCTCTAGGCGTTGACTATGTGTCAGACTTCTTGTCTCCTGTGGCCTTGCAAAGGATGGTCTAAAAAAGTGGTGAAACGATTCCACAAAATTGCTGTTACCAGCAGATACTGTGTTACTGTTACGGTTTGAGTGATGAAGACTCGACAGTCCCACGGTTGGCAAGTTAGAACTGTGAGATTCACTACGTGCACCACTGGTGTTTTGTGGAAAAGCACATGTAAGATTCTGCAACAGCGTCTGCAGATACTCCTGCATGCGTCAATCCCTTTTTATGGCAGGAATTATTTCGGCAAATTTACTTTTGTACCGGGGATCTAAGAGTGTGGCAACCCAGTAGTCGGGATTACTTCGAATTCTGACAATCTGAGGGTCATGTTGCAGGTAGTGAAGCAAGAAGGCACTCATGAGTCTTGCGCATCCAGGAGGACCAAGTCCTTGTTGTGTTGGTAGCGAGGTAAGAATCATGCTTCCTTCCTCTGCCCTCTCCCCTCAACCTCGCACAACAGAAATGTGATCAAGGTCTCCCTCATCTGATGAGTCTTCCATGCCCATCGCCAGTTCGTCCTCCACTTCTTCCTCGGCTCCTGCACCTTCCTCAACAGTTTGGCTGCTACCATGCGCCCTGGTTAATCCCTCTCCTCCACCCTCCCATGCCTGCCGCCTTGGTGCTGCCAACCGTCTGGACCTTGGAGATGTTATCCCTTCCGCATACGACTCCTCCTCTACTTCCTCCACCTCCTCTTGTCCCACCACCTGACTCTGAATTCTGTTTAGTGTGTGCTCCAGCATGTAAATCACCGGAATAGTCATGCTGATAATGGCATCGTCGTCAGCACTAAACATCTTCGTCGCCATTTCAAAACTGTGCAGAAGGGTGTGTGGCGCCTCTGAGGGTTCAGTCGCCACAGAGTTACTGAATCTCACCCAGAGGTGTGGTATCTCACCCTCAGGTAAGGAAGGCATATGGCTCGGGACCCTAACACCTGCATCCAACACATACCCGCAGTGGGGGTAGGGCAAGATTGCTCCTAAGGGAGAGCACAGTCCCAGGTCCCTAGCTGGTGGAAGGGTCCTATGTAGTGGGTGCTTAGGGGAGCAGCTTAGCGGAGCACATGACAGGGAGAGTATAAATAGGAAGCTATCTTAGAAAGAGCAAGCCAGTCAGAGGAGGAAAAGTGACAGGAGCAGAGGCTCGGCATGAGCTCTGCTCCAGAGGCGGGCCTAGCCTGGGAGGCCCAGGACTGAAGGAGAGAAGAGAGGAGTGGGAGCAGGAAGGCTCCAGGAACCGAAGGGACCCTAGGGCTATAGGCCGTGCAGAAGGCCACCCGTACTCCTGCTGCTACCAGGAGGAAGAGGGGTCAGACCAGATAAGGGGAACCGGTCCCTCAACTAGCGGAGAAACAGCAAGGCTCAACTAGAAACCGGAGGCTGCAGCATTTCATGTACTGCAGGTAAAAGTCCACACCAGTCTCACTAAGAAGGTAGCCACATAGGACCCAGGGGACGGAACACAAGTCGACCGCCAAGGCCCGAGGAAACCGGATAGAAGTGTCACTGGGTGTGAGGTGCAGGTAGAAGGCCAGAGAAAGGACACACAGAAGGGGGTCCTGCTAAGTACTCCGGAGCTATCTGGGGGTGGACTGAGCCCCTCACTGAGTACGCACAGCACGACGGGTGAGATTGCTCTGGTACCTGTAATCTGGACTGCAACAACTGTGAGTAAAGATCTTGGGACTGCATCACACGGACTCTGTGTTCATTACTGACTCCCTGCACTACAACCACCATCATCCACCCACACTGCCCTCAAGCTACACTCTTTCTGTGGTGAGTAATAATACCATTGCTGTAAAACCACCAGCTTCAGAGGACTGTTCCGCAGCGGCGGCCCCTTTTGCCCCACTCCAGAGGTGGCGTAGTCGGACATTATAAAACCCATATATATAAATTACCCTTGGATTGACTGCCCTGGATCACGGACCGGGTCACCGCCACAGTGACTACAACCCCCAGCGTCTACCGGCCCGGCTCAGGGTACCCCACGGCCCAGGGGGCGCGTCAACTTCATAGGTCCCTGATCTGAGACTACTCCTGCAGCGTGATTTGCCCCACCTCTGGATCTCGTTGGCCCAGGCTATACGTCAGAACGTATTGCACCAGGGCTTGTTGGTGCTGCCACAGTCGCTGCAACATGTGCAGAGTTGAATTCCACCGTGTCGGCACATCCAGGGGAGGAGTCCTGAGGAGATAATTTGCATATTCCCACTGCATTTTGGGGTAAGTGAGGAGTCTCTGCGAGCTCAAAGAACACTGGATTTTGGCTGTTGGAGCTGAAAAGAGGAGATCGGTAAACCGCATTTTGAAACTTTTTTTTTAAGCTTTTTTCACTGTTTTCAGAACATTAACAATAAGAACATGGAAGAGTCCAGGAGCCATTTGGTGAGCTGCATATCCTGCTACATGTTCACAGACTTGCCAGTGGAAAAGCCAAACTTCACATGCCAGAAATGCAAGCTTGTGTCCCTATTGGAGGAAAAGTTGCGAAATCTAGAAGAGAGGTTAACTACCTTGAAAATCATTAAGGAAGGTGAAGAGTTCTTAGACAGAGCAGAATTATCTCTTCATGATTCAGAAAGAGAAGAAATTCGAACTGCACCTGACGAAACAGAGGAATGGAAGCATGTGACCCACAGAAGCAGGAGGATCGAGAGGCAGTCAGCACCCATACTGCTCAGGAACCAGTACCAGGCTCTCACGCAGGAGAACCATGAAGAAATACAGCAAAATAAGACTTTGCCAGCAATGAATAACCTTGTAAGCCCTCAGAATCCTCCTGGATGGAGAAAGAAGAATGTTGTGAAGAAAAAACGGAGAGTGGTGGTCATGGGGGATTCCCTGTTAAGAGGAACAGAGGCCGCTATCTGCAGACCAGACATAACCTCAAGAGAAATGTGCTGTCTTCCAGGAGCAAAAATTAAAGATGTGTCTGACAGGATATCAAGACTCTTCAGACCTACAGATCACTACCCATTCCTGCTAATACATGTGGGGACAAATGACACCGCAAGAAAGGACCTGGAAACCATCTGCAGTGACTTTGAAGACTTAGGCAAGAAAGTGAAAGAATTGGGAGCGCAGGTGGTCTTCTCATCCATCCTCCCAGTGGATGGCCATGGAACAATGAGGTGGAATAAGATTCTACAGGTGAACAACTGGCTACGTCGATGGTGCCGTCAACAAGGATTTGGATTTCTGGATCACGGAATGAATTACCTATACGATGGACTACTTGCTAGAGATCGGGTGCACCTTACGAAGACTGGAAAACATGTATTTGGAAGTCGCCTTGCTACACTCATCAGAAGAGCTTTAAACTAGAACAATGTGGGAAGGGAAGCAAAAGGCCAGAAAAAGCCATACAGCTGACAAATACTATTGAGATCTCTGCTACTGGAAGTGGAAAGGAAGAACAAAGACAAAACAATTTAAATAATAAAAATATGGGAGGAAGAGAAACCAATCACAAACTAAAATGTTTTTATACAAATGCACAAAGCATGGGCAACAAACAAGGAGAATTGGAACTACTAATGCAGGAAAAGGAATATGATGTCATTGGAATCACTGAAACTTGGTGGGACGATACACATGATTGGAATAAAAGGCTAAAAGGATACAACTTATTTGCAAGAAACAGACTTGATAAACGAGGAGGAGGTGTTGCATTGTATGTTAGAAAAGCGTATATCTGCACAGAGATTGAAGCTTCAGAGACTGGGAGTTCTGTGGAAACTGTTTGGGTAAGAATACAAGGAGAGAACAACGGAAAGGACACCATTGTAGGCATTTACTACAGGCCACCTGGGCAAGCTGAAGATATGGATGAACTCTTTATGTATCAAATGACCAAGTTCTCCAAAAAATATGACGTAGTGGTCATGGGAGATTTCAACTATCCAGACATTTGTTGGGAATCTCTCTCAAGTAAAACTAACAGGTCAAGCAAATTCTTATCCTCTCTTGCTGACAACTTTATCTTCCAAAAGGTAGGGGAGAAAACAAGGGGATCTGCTACTTTGGATCTAATCCTTATAAACAGGGAGGAAATGGTTGAGGAGGTAAAGGTGGCTGGGACCCTAGGAGGCAGCGATCATGCTATTATAGAATTTTGGATAACTAGAGGAGGAAGACATGTGAAGACTCAAACTTCAAGGTTAGATTTTAGAAAGGCAGATTTTAAGAGACTCAGAAAGAGAATAGGAGGGATCCAATGGCTGGATGTCCTTAAGGACAAAAATGTCCAGGAAGGATGGGAAATTTTTAAAAATGAGATTCTCAAAGCACAATCGTTAACAATCCTGAAAAGTAGGAAGAATGGGAAGCATTTAAGGAAACCAGGATGGATGAACACAGAACTTAAACACATGCTAAAAAGAAAGAAAGAAATGTTTATTAAATGGAAAGAGGGAGGCATATCTAAAGAAGATTATAATACAGTCTGCAGATCCTGCAGGGCACGTATCAGGTTAGCTAAAGCTGACAATGAATTAAGGCTTGCAAGAGATGTCAAAAGCAATAAAAAAGGATTTTGGGGGTATGTCAAAAGTAAAAGAAAAGTCAAAGATGCTATAGGATTTTTACAGGATGAAAATGGAGAAATGGTAAGAGAGGATGTTGAGAAGGCCGAACTTTTTAATTCCTATTTTGCATCTGTTTTCTCTCAGAAAGAAAATGTAACATCAACTGATCTTCACTGTCCTTTTAAAGGAATAGAGGAATCCAAGTTATCTGTAAACAGAAAGATTGTGAGGGAATATTTAGCTAACATAAATGAGTTCAAGTCTCCAGGTCCAGATGAATTACACCCCAGAGTACTGAAGGAGATCGTAGAAGAAATTTTAGAACCACTCTCCATAATCTTTGAAAATTCTTGGAGAACAGGAGAAGTCCCAGAAGACTGGAGAAGAGCAAATGTTGTTCCTATCTTCAAAAAGGGGAAGAAGGTGGACCCAGGGAACTATAGGCCGGTGAGTCTGACTTCTATACCAGGAAAGATCTTTGAACAAATTATTAAACAACATGTATGTAAGTACATGGATAAGAATGAAGTGATTAACCAGAGTCAGCATGGGTTTGTAACTAACAAGTCATGTCAGACTAACTTAATTTCCTTCTATGACAGAATCACTGACTGGGTGGATCAGGGAAATGCTGTAGATATAGTATATCTTGACTTCAGCAAAGCATTTGACAAAGTATCTCACACCATCCTTATTGAAAAAATGACCAAGTATGCAATGGACCAGGCAACTGTTAGGTGGATTCATAACTGGCTTAGTGATCGGACTCAAAGGGTGGTTGTAAATGGCTTCACATCCAGCTGGATGAATGTCTCAAGTGGGGTACCACAGGGCTCCGTCCTGGGACCTGTATTGTTCAACATCTTTATCAATGATTTAGATGAAGGAATTGAGGGTAAACTGATTAAATTTGCTGATGACACAAAGCTAGGAGGGATAGCTAATACTAGAGAAGAGAGAGAGAGGATTCAAAAAGACCTAAATAAACTGGAGCAGTGGGCAGCAACCAACAGAATGGTTTTTAACAGGGAAAAATGCAAAGTACTACATCTGGGCAATAAAAATGAAAAAAGCATATACAGAATGGGAGGAATAGAGCTAAGCAACAGTACATGTGAAAAAGACTTAGGTATACTAATAGATCATAGACTGAACATGAGTCAACAGTGTGATGCAGCAGCAAAAAAGGCAAATACAATTCTGGGATGTATTAACAGAAGCATACAGTCTAGATCACGTGAAGTCATTATCGGTCTTTACTCCTCTTTGGTCAGACCTCATCTGAAATACTGTGTACAGTTTTGGGCACCACATTTTAAAAAAGACATAGACAAACTGGAGCAAGTTCAGAGAAGAGCGACCAGAATGGTGACTGGTCTGCAAACCATGTCCTATGAGGAACGGTTGCAGGATTTGGGAATGTTTAGCTTGCAAAAAAGAAGACTGAGAGGAGACTTAATAGCTGTCTACAAATATGTCAAGGGCTGTCACATTGTAGAAGGATCATCTTTATTCTCATTTGCACAAGGAAAGACTAGAAGCAATGGGATGAAACTAAATGGGAGGAGACACAGATTAGATATTAGAAAAAACTTTTTGACAGTTAGGGTGATTAATGAGTGGAACAGGCTGCCACGAGAGGTGGTGAGTTCCCCTTCAATGGACATCTTCAAACAGAGGCTGGACAGACATCTGTCTGAGATGATCTAGTGAATCCTGCTTTGAGCAGGGGGTTGGACCAGATGACCCAGGAGGTCCCTTCCAACTCTACCATTCTATGATTCTATGATACATCGCATTTCAGCCGGTGAACTGGCAGGCCCAACGACTTCTGTAGAGATGTAAGTCATTGAGCTGCGGGATGCGAACGGCGGAAGTGAGCACACAGCGACCGTGCCCCCTGCAGAAGGCCATCTAGTCCGGGATAGTGGGCTAACAATTTATGGACAACCAGGTTCAACACGTGAGCCATACAAGGCACGTGTGTGACATTGCCCCGGCGATGCAGCATTGTCGCACACGGCCTTCCCTGGCTGCAGGTCCAGTGGAGACAACCATTCATGAAACTGGGTCTCCAGAGCTGACCACAACTCCTCAGCTGTGTGACTCACATTTCCCAGACATTTCAAAGTAAACACTGATGCCTTGAGCCCTGCTGCCAGCATAGTAAGGAGGTGTGCAGGATTCCTTCTGCGCAGTTAGAATGCAGGTGGCATTACCAGACAGGCTTTGGGTGCAGGTGGAGGACCGAGAGGAGGTTGAGGAGGCAGAAGCAGTGGAGGAACTTCGAGATAAAGAGGATTGACGCACAACTCGTGGGGACGGTAAGACTTGGACAGCAGCCCCTTGTCCTGCTGTCACCATAGTTACCCAGTGCCCAGTCAGCGACATGTAACGCCCCTGTCCATGCCTACTCGTCCAAGTGTCTGTGGTGAAATGCACCCTGTCACACACAGAGTTTCTCAAAGAAGCGGTGATGTTGTGTGCGACATGCTGGTGGAGCGCAGGCACACCTTTCTTTGAGAAGTAGTGCCGACTGAGCATCTGGTACTGGGGCACTGAGACGGACATAAGGTCTCGAAAATCCACTGTGTCCTCCAGGCGGAAAGGCAGCATTTCTGTAGCCAAGAGCTTGCAGATGGTGAAATTCAACCTCTTAGCTTTCTCATGGCTAGGAGGAAATGGTCTTTTACTTTTCCACATCTGAGGGACCGAGGGCTGGCTGTTGTGCTTAGACGGGGTTGAGTAGGATGTCCCCGGCAAACTGCCGGTCTGTGAGGAAGATGCAGGCGGACATGTTAGATTGCCTTGATCCAAAGCTGGTGCTCTCGATGTCAGAGAGCGCTCAACACCAGCAGGTGTTTCCACTTCCCAATGAACTGATGACCTGCCAATCACACTGGCTGTTGCAGGTAAAGAGGTGGCAGGTCTGCGTCCAAAAACATGTGTGACTGCTGTCCCCCCAGTCACAGAGGATGAAGAGGCCGCGGATGCACAAGATGGGGCAGACGGTGGTTGGCCCAGCCTGCTAGGCCGCATTGTAGCACAGTGAGCTTCCCACTGCAACTTATGCTTCATATCCATGTGCCGGTTCATGCATGAAGTACTCAAACTATGGATTTTTTGGCCTCTACTTATGTTTTGGTTACAAATATTACAGATAACACGAGTTGGGTCATCCTTATCATTCTGAATAAATGCCCAGGCTATGCAAGGCTTAGAGCCCATGCGACCTGAAGAGCCACTACGACTTGTGGTCAGAGGCAGAGTTGTGGTTGAGGATGTAGTTGTTGACGTGCTTCCAGTACTCCATCTGTGTCCAGGAAGGCGCAACCTAACCTCGTCGTCAATAGCATCTGTGACGCCCCGCTGTGCTTGGTATCACATATCCTAGAAGAGTGTATTGATGGAATCCTCCACAAGAGGCCCCCATAAACATTCACACATCTCCACCTTCCACCTCAGACCAGCAGAGGGAGCCCGTTAGGGATATAAATAGGGAAGGTGGAGCTAGGCAGTTCAGTTCCTCTGAAGAGTTCCTGCAGTAGAGAAGCCTCAGAGAGGTCAGTCTGCAGTGGAGCTCAGTCTAGTCTAGAGAACTCAGTTAATAGTTCAGCAGTGGAGCACGAGGCTCCTGCTAACTAGATTCAGTAAGGCATAACCGGAATTCCTGGAGAACTACAAGTCCCAGGATGGCTAAGGTGCTGATACGTAACAGAGCCAGGAGACGCTTAGGCCCCGCATAGTGGGAGCGTGAACTCCAAGAGAAGGCCCTACCACAAGGTCAGCCAGCGCAGGACAGAGACAAAGTTAGGCCTAGCTCCAGGCAGGTCAGAAACTTACTACGCAGAGGCAAGAAACAGGAGGCCCTACACCCGCTCATTGGGGAGGATCCTGATATTCACCCTTCACCCTACAGTGCTCCGGGATGTGCCTGAATTTCCTCCAGTAAAAGGTACTGAAGTGACTACCGTGTCCGTTCCCATTCTTGCTCTGACCCAGCTGGGTCTCGCCTGTCCTGCATTCCCCCTGAATACGCTGCCCTGAGACCTAGCTCCACCTGTGGCGAGCTATACCATCGAGCAGCCTTATCACGGGTCTCAGTGGACTGCTGCAGCGCTGGTGCTTCTCACCAGATACCACAGGTGGCGTCACAAACTCTTATAAAATTAACAATTATCCACTCTTTTAAAGAGTGACCTCAGGGTACGGGCCAGGGAGCCGACCACCGCGACATCCCCAAGGCCAGGCAAAGGCCCGGGTACCGAGTCATCCCCATCCCCTGGGCTAGTCACATCCTCCTCCACCTCCTCCGTTGACCTCATCGACTGGCTGACTGTGGGTTGACAGTAAGTGGGATCTCCAACCTCGTCATCATCACCCTGTGTGTTATCACACCCGTCGTCCTCAAAGCCAACCTCTTCCTGCCCTGACCGAAAAGTCAAGTTGTCGCTCCAATCAGGTATTTGAGTCTCATCATCGTCTTCATCATTGTCTCCACCAACAGGAGTGACAGTTTGGGAACGAGGGTCTACATTATGCTCAGAACCTTCTTCATCTGGTCCTGGATCCGACTTATAAAGATTCTGGGCATCAGTGCAGATCATTTCCTCGTCTGGATTAACAGAAGCTCTGGAGCAGACTTACGTTTCCCAGGCTATAGTATGAGTAAACAGCTCTGCAGACTCAACCATCTGTGTTACCCCATACTCAGACGGGCAGCTGGAGACTTGGGAGCTGTGAGGAAGCAAGTGCGATTGGGGTGACACCTCTGAGGACTGGAATATTTGTGATGTTGAAATTGATGTGGAGGAGAGCCCACTTGAAGGAGCACTTGATATCCGCTGAAGCACCTGCTGTTTTTGTGCCTCATCTGGAATTTGTAGCGATGGGCGTGTCGGTAAGAAAGGGATCGTATCACATTGTCCACGAAAAGAAGTCGACATCTTAGCTTGGCTGGAAGATGGTCTTTCTTCTGCAGATGTTACCCCCCCCCCCACTGCGGGGGGGCTCGACCCACCAGCGGACAGGCACCAGTATTGGGAGAGGGGGGCTGGCCGTCAGGGTCCACCGCGGCTCTGGCACAAACCCGGCGACACGGAGGTGGCACGGGCAGGAACGAACTGGCCGTGTCGGCTTCTCACTTTTTGGATTTTAGAAGGGCATGACATGCCTATATCTGTGTCTCCCCCTCCTTTTACTCCTCCACCTCTTTTCTTTTCGCATGACTATATGTACTTGTCACTTTTCCATGTGTTAGTTATGTCTTCTGAGCAGTTTGTCAGCTTTTGGACACCTTTGAAGGTGTTTTCTATGTGTTTCTATGTGTTTTTGTTTGCCTGCCATTGGTTTTAACGGTGTTCGAAGGTGTTCGACGAACAGTTCGACGAACAGTTCGGCGAACACACGGGTGTTCGACGAACAGAACCGAACTCGAACACTACGGGGGTGGCTCAACACTACTGAATAGTCCTTCAAATTTCTCCACTATACTGAGAATAGGCATGGGGAGTATACCACAACAGTAAGTTGGGATCATTGTGAACGCAGCAAATGCGAAACTGCAGCATTGGTGGGGGCTAGCTGCAGAGATATGTCGTATTGGGGGACCTACAATACAAGCTGCATCTAATGATTACATCCGTGACCATGGTCCGTTAATTTACCCAGGTCACAACACCTGCTTAAAGGAACAATCCATCCAAAACACCCTGGCATACGCATCACAGCTTCATGAGCTTCATGCGGCCCCAACCCTAGCCCTGCCATTCATTTCCACTGGTATCTTTGGATACCCAAAAGAGGTTGCAGCCAAAATAATAGTCGGGGCTATAAAGCAGTATATTGCCATGCATCCAACTAAATTGAGAGAGATAAGACTCTTGGCCATCGACAGGGATCTTGTTGATTATGCTGCTCAATTAATCAAACCCACAATCAAACCCGATATCTGGTCTCCTCCAGTATTCCCCTACCTCCAAGATCTCCCCACAATCAGTACAATGGTAATTGCTGCACCCGCAGTACCTATAGCACAGTATCCCCCCTTACTCCCCCCTCCTCCTCCCTTACAGCCCCACTATTACCCCATGGTGGTACCTGATCAGCAAGTAATGTATCCCGAGAGAAGACCAATAGTGAATTCCCGTCTTCAGTGCTGGAGATGTCGCCGAGCAGGACACTTCCAAAGGGACTGTCACACCCCTGCTGGTCAGTGCACCACACAAGTCCCCGTATTCAGAAATAGGACACCCGGCCCACGGGACTTGTCAGAGTCTGCCATCATGATGCCCGTAATCACCCCCGGGCTCTGTTCATCTGTAGTTCTCCCAGTGGGAGGGAATCCATCCGGTAAAGTTCATGGTAGACACTGGGGCGGCCAACTCCATTTTAAAATCAATCCACTGAACTGACCCAGTCCAATTTTCTAACGACAATCTAATATTGATCTGTGTAGATGGCAGATCTAACAAACACACTTTCACCAAACCTATTCCAATTGGCCTATTTCCAGAAGTAATTGCATATTCCCGATCTGCCCAGTAAATCTTTTAGGAGCAGACCTCTTGTCTAAATTCCGATCCCGAATCCAATTCCATAACAATGGTCAGATGATCCTTACTTTAAAAGATCCAAACTCTGATGCACACATAGAGGAGGTCTGCATCTTACGGGCACTACCCACAGTTATGATTAACATATCAGATACCAATGGAATGTTGAAATATTGGAAAGTAGTGAATACATTTGAGAAAAGGTTGCGCTGAGTTTGTATGTAAATATGTGGGGGAACTTAAATGGTTAACTGAAATATGCGCGCTGCCAGATAAGCGCCCAGTTACAGCTGCAAGTATAGCAAAACGGCCTTGGCTTGATATAGAGCAAAGAAGAAAAAAAGGTGAATGGAGGAAGAAAATACAGACAATAAGGGAAAGACGCTATGTTATGTGTATTACAAAGATACTGCTCTCCGATAATGGCGGAGTAATGAATTGTTGGAAATGTTCTAATTGTGGCCAGCAGAATCCATTGTCAGCAGATTATTGTGTTGCATGTCACGTGCCCCGTCCAGGAGACACACCCCTTGCCACTACCCAAGCCACTCCTAGTGCCCCATCTTCATCTGTTATACCTATGTCCGCCCAAAGTTCCAACCCTTCCTGCAGCGGCCATGTTGCTACACCCATTGCATCACCTCCAGCCTCTGACCACATGTCCCTTTGGTGGTGGCCATCCTGGTGCACCCTTCCTGTAGTATGCTTCCTTCTGGTGGTAGCCATCTTAGCACACCCGGAATACAGGCCGCAATACACACTACACCCAGAATCCCAGAATGTGTATGAGGAAGATCATCATGATCAGTGTGTGACAGAGCATTATATGTGTTTATGTAAATTAATTTTCTAGATGGTCATATATCCTTAAGATTCTAATAGATGAGCATACACGTCTGGTTTACAGTAATTGATTTAGCAAACGTTTTTGTTTTTTTGTTTCTGTTTGCATTTACATATCAGGGCAGGCAAATGACTTGGACAGTGATGCCGCAGACTGCGCAAAATAGCCCTAATCAGTTTGCAAAGAACATGTCTAGCTGTCTGCTGCCGTAGCAGCTGGACAACTCTGAGGTAGTATTTTTATAATACATGGATAATCTTCTTTTGTGTGCCCCCACGGAGCAAATGTCCATCAGGGCCAGTGTTAGTCTCCTCAAGCATCTAGCAAAACTGAATTGTCGAGTCTCAGCCTCGAAGCTTCAGTTTTGCCTTGGTCAAGTGGTCTTCTTAGGCCATTGCCTTACTCAGGGTGCCAGACATCTCACAGAAGAAAGGAAGACGGCCATCTACCTGCTACCATTCCCAAAAGATTCCATAGAGCTGCAACGGTTCCTCGGACTATGTACACATTGCAGACAATGGATCCCAAACGCCTCACGTCTGATGCAGCCCTTATATAACACATTAAAAGAAGACAGACACTCTGGCTGATGTAAACAACAAGGACCACCAAGAACAGCTGCAACAAGCCTTTGAGCAACTAAAGTCAAGGAAAATGACAGCTCCTGCCCTTGGAAATCCGGACTATGCTCAACCTTTCCATTTGTATGTTTCTGATACAGGAGGCATGCAGCCGGGGTACTCACACAGATACACTGTACAAAGCAGCGCCGAGTCGGTTATTACCCAGCGCATCTCTCCCCCAGCTGTCTACGAGCGGTTCACGCCACACAGCAACCTAAACATCTGTCCACACAGAGACACCTGCGGTTGCAGTGTTCGTTGATGTTGCCAGAAAATGTGAAATTACATCAGTGCACCACCATCAACCCAGCTACCCTGCTACCAGCACCTGAAGGAGAGGGGAAAGAGGCTCCACGCATGATTGTCTGGAACAAATTACTGCGGAGTCAACTCCACTTGTTCTAGTGGGGGAAGTACCCTTGGATGACCCAGAACTTACGTTATATACGGATGGATCCAGATATGCTGACACCTCTGGCAGGTTTCATACTGGATATGCTGTCACAACTGAAGATACATTTGTAGAGGCTGCAGTCTTACCTCCCAGTATGTCAGCACAAAGCTCTGACTGCAGGTTCTCCTGTGAAAAATGCTGAAAGCGTCAGACAATTGATGGAAGTGGTGCAACTACCAAGACAGTTGGCTGTCGTAAAGGTAAAAGCTCATACCCAACCAGCCAGATGCCTCTGAAGCAAGAGGTAATACACTTGCTGATCTCCATGCTAAGCGAGCAGCTCTTCTTCTGACATTCATGTCCATGGCTCTTACGCGGCAACAGGCCAAACAGCTAAATTCCGTGCCAACCCAGGATCAACCTGCAGAAGAGCATAAACCGGTCCCTCCAATCACAAAGCTACGCTCCACACGCTCTACGCTCTAAAGAAGAACGCCAGTCGTGGAAGGAGGCGGGTGCTAAGTTAATAAATAGGCTATGGAAGAAGAAACAACTGTACTGTTTGCCTCGACTCCTGTATCCAGCCGTTGCGGCCTGGGCCCATGGACTGCTTAGTGGTAGTGAATATGTTTTCCAGTTGGCTAGAAGCATTCGCCGTTCCAAACATGACTGCCAAGAATACCGCCAAGAAGCTGGTCTCTGAAGTTGTTTGCCGGTATGGAGTCCCAGAAGTTATCAAAAGTGATCAAGGACCAGTCTTTCCCTCATGCGTATATCAAGAAATATTTACCATGGTTGGATCAACAGTGACGTTACATACTCCTTACCAGCCACAGTCAAGTGGCAAGGTGGAGAGATTGAATGGCACACGGAAAAGGCAGTTAACCAAAATGATGCAAGAAACTACGGCCTAGTGGCCTGAGCTCCTTCCTTCCCATTGTACCATATCACATACGCACCACACCCATAGGGAAGCACAAACTGTCACCCTATGAGATACTATTTGGGTCACAACCAGCCATAGCTAGATTTACCCCACAACAATTATCAGAAGAAACAGATTATGTTGTGCAATATGTGATTCAGCTTACCAAAGCCTTAACTAACACCCATGCGTTAGTATCATTTTCTATTCCAGATCCAGCTGATGCAGAAGGTTGTCATACCCTCAAGCCCAGAGATTATGTGTATATGAAGAGGTATGTTCGGAAACACGGACTAAAACCATTGTATGATGGACCATACCAAGTGCTCCTGACAATCCCAACAGCTGAGATATTTTATAATAATATATATGGTTAAACTAGTCAATACCTGGAATAGCCTACAACAGAGTACTGACCCCTTTAATAATAAGTTCATTACTCACCATCAGATTTTGGTACAAGAATTAAGACAATTCGAAAACAACCAGATCAGTGACTGTTGGATATGTACTCACTCACCAGTTTCAGCCGCTAGTATGCCCTTTCCAGACCGTCATTATTGGAAAAATACATTCATAATCATTCATGGGTACATACAAATCTGTTTATAAAAGGCACCAATGACAGTATAGTATAGTATTGTAGTATGGCTGTAGAGTTGATTGGCTATTTGATATACTCAAAACAATATAAAATGCTAAGCAAAATAAACGGGATCAGAGATTCTTTGAATCCTCCCAATACAGAACATTGTTTCCGTTTGGTTTTCTGTGGATTGCAATCAACATAATAATTTAATAATTTGACACTCATTTGGTCAACCGTGAAGGCTTATTGCCCTCCCTTAACAGGAGTAGTATCATCTCCGGCTGCCACTACATCCCGCCTCAGAGGACTGAACGCAGCACTGGTGGGGAATCACCAGACACCACAGATGGCGTAGTCAACACAACCACTCGATTAACACCAACTCTGAAAGCACATTACACCCTTTTGAATGTGACGGCCCTGGGCACGGAATGGGTCCAGGCCACGGCTACAACCCACCAAACATCTGACCCGGCTCCGAGTACCCCCATCTCTCAGGGCAGGGCTGCGAGCGTCACACAGTTGTGGCATTACAGTGATTGGATGGCCGCACAGCGTCATCAGGCCGCCGTGCTCGTCACCGTCTACCCCGGAATCAGGCAGTGTAGGGAGAGATGCTGCTGAGCTAGGGAGACATTTGGTTGTTTATTAGTTAGTGTAGGTATACCACAACATCTATATATATCCATCTGAACTAACAGTGCTTCTGAGGACTAATCCAGCTGCATATTTTCTGTGGTGAAGGTGATAGCAGTAGTTAGGCAGGCAGGCAGTGTATGTGGCAGACTGCAGTGCATATAGCAAGAGGGTCCATTGAACGTCCTGTTAGTCTAGGTTTTCCACAACATGTATATATGTATATATATATATATATATATATATATATATATATACACTGCTCAAGAAAATAAAGGGAACACTTAAACAACAGAATATAACTCCAAGTAAATCCAACTTCTGTGAAATCAAACTGTCCACTTAGGAAGCAACACTGATTGACAATCAATTTCACATGCTGTTGTGCAAATGGAATAGACAATAGATGGAAATTATTGGCAATTATCAAGACACCCTCAATCTCAGTACCAATGCTTCTGGCTGATGTTTTGGTCACTTTTGAATGTTGGTTGTGCTTTCACACTCGTGGTAGCATGAGATGGACTCTACAACCCACAGAAGTTGCTTAGGTAGTGCAGCTCATCCAGGATGGCACATCAATGCGAACTGTGGCAAGAAGGTTTGCTGTGTCTGTCAGCATAGTGTCCAGAGGCTGGAGGCGCTACCAGGAAACAGGCCAGTACACCAGGAGATGTTGAGGGGGCCGTAGGAGGGCAACAACCCAGCAGCAGGTTCGCTGCCTCCGCCTTTGTGCAAAAAGGAACAGGAGGAGCACTGCCAGAGCCCTGCAAAATGACCTCCAGCAGGCCACAAATGTGCATGTGTCTGCACAAATGGTTAGAAACCGACTCCATGAGGGTGGCACGAGGGCCCGATGTCCACAGATGGGGGTTGTGCTCAAAGCCCAACACTGTGCAGGATGCTTGGCATTTGCCACAGAACACCAGGATTGGCAAAGTCGCCACTGGCACCCTGTGCTCTTCACAGATGAAAGCAGGTTCACAATGAGCACATGTGACAGACATGACAGAGTCTGGAGACGCCGTGGAGAGCGATCTTGTGCCTGCAACATCCTTCAGCATGACCGGTTTGGCAGTGGGTCAGTATTTCTTTGGAGAGCCCCACAGCCTTCCATGTGCTCGCCAGAGGTGGCCTGACTGCCATTAGGTACCAAGATGAGATCCACAGACCCCTTGTGAGACCATATGCTGGTGCGGTTGGGCCTGGGTTCCTCCTAATGCAGGAGAATGTCAGACCTCATGTAGCTGGAGTGTGTCAGCAGTTCCTGCAAGATGAAGGCATTGAAGCTATGGACTGGCCCGCCCGTTCCCCAGACCTGAATCCGATTGAGCACATCTGGGACATCATGTCTCGCTCCATCCACCAACGTCACGTTGCACCACAGACTGTCCAGGAGTTGGCGGATGCTTTAGTCCAGGTCTGGGAGGAGATCCCACAGGAGACCATCTGCAACCTCATCAGCAGCATACCCAGGCGTTGTAGGGAGGTCATACAGGCACGTGGAGGCCACACACAATACCGAGCCTCATTTTGACTTGTTTTAAAGGACATTACATCAAAGTTGGATCAGCCTGTAGTGTGATTTTCCACTTTAATTTTGGGGGTGACTCCAAATCCAGGCCTCCATTGGTTAATAAATTTGATTTCCATTGATGATTTTTGTGTGATTTTGCTGTCAGCACATTCAACTTTGTACAGAACAAAGTATTCAATGAGAATATTTCATTCATTCAGATCTAGGATGTGTTATTTGAGTGTTCCCTTTATTTTTTTGAGCAGTGTATATATATATATATATATATATATATATATATATATATATATATATGTATATATATATATATATATATATATATATATATATGTATCTGAGCCAGGCAGGCAGGCAGTGTATGTGGCAGACTGCAGTGCATACAGCACAAGAGGCTCCATTCCAGTTCTGTCTGCTCCTGCTGTTACAGATATTTCTGGAAATAGCCTCAGGTATCAGGGGCCAGGGATAATTATTTTTTTGATCTTAATCCTGATTATTTGCCTGCCATGCACTGTAATGCCGTAGCCATGTTGGTTGTGGTCATTACAGTGATTGACTGGCCACACAGCATCATCAGGTGTATATAAGACCGGGCGCCGCCATGCTCATCACAGTCTACCCCGGAATCAGGCAGAGTAGTGAGAGCTGCTGTTGTGTCAGGGAGAGATTTTGCTTCTTCATAGTTAGTATAGGTATTCCACAACATATATATATCCAACTGAACTAACAGTCCTTCTGAGGACTAATCCAGTTGCATATATTCAGTGGTGATAGTAGGAATTAGGCAGGCAGGCAGTGTATGTGGCAGGCTGCAGTGCAAATAGTGCAAGAGGGTCCATTGAACATTCCTGGTGCTGCTGTTCTTACAGATATTTGTAGACATAGCCCCAGATATCAGGAGCCAGGGAATTTTTTTTTTTATCTTAATCCTGATTATTTGCTTAAATAGAAATCCAGAGTACACAATTTTTCTGCTCCATTTGTTCTCACTGCAGAATAAAGCCAGATTTGTTCCATATTTCAGCGAAAAAAATCCAGAAATTTAAACTAAACGTGAAAAATATTGGCCTCCTTTTCCATTCTGTTGCAGTGTGTCGGTCAAGCTATTCACAATAGGTGTCTGTGAAGAATAGTATTAGTAAATTACAGGCCTGCTATTTAAAACGATGGTTCTCTGTCAGACATAACACCTATAAGAGTGTTCCAAAATCAGACATTTCTTCCATTTTCATTCAGTTGAAGTGTGTCTGTCAAGCTATTCACGCTATGTGTCTGTGAAGGATAGTATTAGCAAATTACAAGCCTGCTATTTAAAATTGTGGTTCTCTATTAGAACTATCACATATAACTGCGTTCCAAAATCAGCCATTTCTTGTGAACGTGGAAAATATTGTCCTCCATTACAAATGGGCAAGGTGTGTGGCAAGGGACGGGGAATTGGACGTGATGGTAATGGCTGAGGCCGAGGCAGAAGCCGAGGACGTGGCCGTAGGCAAGCCGAAATTGTGCCATAACAAACACTCACATCCTGTCGCTCAACCTTCCTGTCCCAATTACTAGTGGACTGCAGAACACCACTATTGAACAAAGAACAGTGTCAAAAGGTTATTGGTTGGATAGCAGATAATGTTTCCAGTCACTTAGCCACCACCACCACCCTTTCTTCCACACGGTAAAGTCTCAGTAGCCGTGAGTCTAGACCGCATATTCCTCACCCTGATCCTCCTTCCTCCCACCATGCCGAGTGCCCAGAGACAACTGATCCCACGCTTGGACACTCAGAAGAGCTGTTTACTTTTCCATTTGTAGATTTTGGCCTCTCCGCCTGGCCAGCTTCAAGCGAGTCAAGAGGAAAACGCGTGTAGTGATGCCCAAATATTGGAGAAGCCATGGTCACACGAAGGCGATGGTGGGAAAGTGCAATTACTGTCACAAGAGGTGGATGATGATGATGAGACACAATTGCCAGAAAGTCAGGAGGAGGACCAGGGTGTGGAAGTGGAAGACGAGGTGGTGGATGATATAGTAACTGACCCAACCTGGAAGGGGGACATACAGAGCGAGGACAGCAGCACACAGGGGGAGGGAGGCATAGCACCACAACAGGCAGGAAGAAGCAGTGTGGTGGCCGCAGACAGGCGGGAAAGCGTTCCTCATTACGCCAACAATACGGAAGTTGCAAGTACAACTGTTAGGTCTTCCCGAGTCTGGTTATTTTTTAAAGACTCTGCTGAAACCCCAAAAAGGCCATTTGCACCACCTGCCAGGCCAGCATCAGCAGGGGTAGCAAAACTAGCAGCCTGACCACCACCAGCATGATCAGGCAGATGGCAACAAAGCACCCAACTAAGTGGGCTGAACCCCAGGGTCCAGCAACAGTGTTAGTGACACCACTGCTTGTTCTGCTGTTGTGAGTGCACGCCAATCCTCTGTCCATGGCGCATGCCAAGATGCCTCCCGCCCTGCACCTGTCATTCAACACTCTCAAGTAACACCTTCAGCAAGCACATCGACGTCCTTGTTCCAGCGCAGCGTTCAGTTGTTCCTACCCCAGTCCTTGGAACGCAAGCCAATGCCCCACAGGCTACACTACTAAATTCACACATTTCGCGACTGCTTGCACTCGAAATGTTGTCTTTTAGGCTCGTGGAGACGGAAGCTTTCCGCAACCTGATGGTGGCGACCGTCCCTCGGTACTCAGTCCATAGGCGTCACTATTTCTCCCTGTGTGCCGTTTCCGTATTACACGAGCACGTGTCCCACAACATTAGACGTGCCCTCAACAATGCAGTTACTGGGAAAGTCCACCTAACCATGGACACATGGACAAGTGCTTGTGGGCAGGGATGATACATCTCGCTGACGGCACACTGGGTTAATATAGTGGAAGCCGGGACCCAGTCGGACCTTGGGACGGAACACGTCCTCCCGAAGCCGAGGACAATCAGGGTTGCCCCCACATTCTACAGCTCCTGCACCTCCTCCTCTTCAGTCTCCATCTCCAAAATGACCACATCAGTCGCAAGCTGGAAGCACTGCAGCACTGCCTCGGCCAAGGGGCAACAGGCTGTGCTGAAGCTAATATGCTTAGATGACAAACCGCACAGTGCTGAAGAGTTGTGGACAGCTCTGAAAGAGCAGACAGATCTGTGGCTGACACAGCTGACCCTACATCCAGGCATGGTCGTGTGTGACAATGGCCGGAATCTTGGTGGCCCTCGCCGTGCCTCAGCAGCGTTTGCAGCTTCCAGCTCAACAAATGATATGCGATGTTCCCATGCATTGGAACGCTACATTGCAGATGTTGGGAGGGATTTGTGAGCAGAAGAGGGCAGTTGTCGACTACCAGCATCAACAAGGCCATCGGTATTTAGGTCAGACTCCACACATAAAACCTCAGGAGTGGACATGGATGTCAGACATATGTACCATCCTCCAAAACTTTGAGGACTCCACCAAGATGGTGAGCGGCGACGACACCATAATTAGCATCACCATCCCGCTTCTCTGTCTTCTGAAACGCTCTTTGCTCACAATTAAAAAGGATGCATTGCAGGCGGAGCACGTTGAGATGTACTCCAACACATCAGACTCTCACCTACCGTGGAAACCTTGAAAAGGAAGCTGAAGACCCACTTCTTCTGACAAGCGTACAATCTGCGGTAACCCTCGCTCCAGCATACCGCTGCACTGCCAGCTGTACCCTGACCTACTGTATCCTCACCCGTCCCTTGTAGATTGTTTGTGCGCCCTCGCGGGCAGAGTCCTCTCTCCTCTTGTAGCAGTCGGTGACCCCTTTTCACGTGTAAAGCCCCAGGGAATAAATGTCGCTATAATAATAAATAATAGTAATAATTATAGTACTTATACTCTGGGTCAATTGATGGCACTTTCCTGGTGTCTGCCCCTAATTTGATGTGTTTTGGCAGCTTTTGGACCCATTTGAAGGTGTTGTGTATGGTTTGTTTTTGACCCCTATTGAATCCAATGGCTTTCGGCAATGTTCAGCAAATATTCGATGAATATATCGGCAAATATTGCAAATTCGACAATCGTAATCCGAACCGAACATTGAAACATTCGCTCATCTCTAGTCTTAAAGCTGTTATCACCAACAAAGGCTTTTGTACAAAGTATTACATTTCAGTAAATGTGTTCAATACTTTTTCCCTGTGTCTTTTCTCATTATGGGATCTAAGGGGTAATGTTTCTCCTTGTTCAGAGTGACAAACCAGGCCAGGCATGTCAAAGTGAGGAGACTTATACGCCTTACATGCTCATCTGGGAAATTAAATATGAAGAGACAGTTTGCATATTTCTAATTCTTACACATAACTTAATTTATGGACATCTATTGGATGGGTTGTTACCGACATCTGGTGAGAATTTCATGTTGATAGCACCTTTAAAAATATATTTACTTAGAAAATTGGTGACGTGTGCAATACTTATTTCACAAGCTGTACTATTCTTGCACAAGGGCTCTATACTGTCTGTGTCTGCCCCTGCTGTAACTGATACACAAGGTCAATGCTTCCAAAAAAGTGCATGCACGTTCCATTGTGGAACTGACATCTGAACATAACGCAATACACAGATATTTAGCACAATATCTGGTGAATCTATATTTGTTGCCCTCTCCCCTATCATGTGTGAATTTCTTCCATTACATGTTAGTTTTCAGTTTTTTGTTTGTGATAATGAGAAAATGTGACATTTAATCAACCAGTGAAGCAGTGATGTTAAATAACAAGTCCCATGCTAGCAGCTTTCACCGAACCATTGATCTGGATGTACATGAAAGGTGGTTGACATCTGGCTGTCACACTCCACCAATCGATACATTCATTGCAACCAGACTCCCCTCATTGACTGTAATTTTAATTCTGAATCCAATGGTTTTGCAATTTAGAACAATCGTATTCTGCTTTAGCTGTGAAATGGAGATAAAAACAGAAAAGTACAAGTGCTTATGACTTCTCTCATGTCACTTTCCATTTCCAAGAAACAATTTAAAGAAAAAAGTATTTATTTGAGTAATTTGCCGAAGACGTTTAGAATAAATCTTGGAAGCACTATTGACTCCTGAGTCATGACATGCAGAGCATCACAGCTCCGGTCTCACTGCTTCTACCTGTGCTTTCATTACAGATAATTTACTCACTGAAAAGAGGTTCACACTCCTACACCCATGCAGGATTTTTGTAATTAGACTTTAGAAAAAAATATCTTGATGCTTACACGGTGTCTTCTTGTTCATTGCTTGGCTGTTTTATTCAGCTTGGCTTCATTGGAAAGTTTGCGGATACAGCTCACCCCGTCCAATATATTTATGTTCTTCAATCTGGTTCCTGGGCAATCCACTCCGCTGTGCACGGATAAGGCTTGTGGGGTATCAAGCAGATTTGTTCAAAGCCATGAGAAAGGTTTTTCAATCCAGTAAAGCGAATTAAGAGCAAAAAATTGTTTATTTTGACTTCATTAAAATAAAAAAAGCAAAAACAAAATAGAAACGTACTGACACTTTTCGAATCTTGCTGACTTAATTTATGATCGTAGATTAAGAGTCAGCAAAACTCGAAATGCATCACATTTTTAATGAAGTCACAATAAATATTTTTTTTTGCTTTTAATTCGCATTACTGGATTGAAAAACCTTTATCGTCATTTTTACTTCATTGGAACATATCTGATCAGTAACTCCAACTCAGCTGCATTGTGTTATGATTTTATAGCAACTCACTTGGAAAAATAGGTAACATACTAAAACTGCAACTGCCTCTGCAGGTTCCTGTACAGACTAGAGATCCTGACTCTGCAGTCCCTAGTGGTTACTGCATAAGCTGAGATAGCCCTAACCACAGACTAGACGATAGCAACTTGGACCTATGCTGCCTGAAAGGCTGTCTAGCGCTTCACGTTCCTCCTAAAGAACCGGAGTGCAGAGCAGAGTATAAATTACCTATAGAAGGGAAAGTGAGCTGAAATAGAAAGAGATCCCAGAGTGAGTAAAACAAACCACGAAATACAAAATAAAGGATTAAATATATACTGTTAGAGAATATGCTGCCTACTTAATAAAAAGAAACAGAAGATAGGTGCAGGGTAAACAACATAAACAGCAAAGAGATAAACCCTAGCTGGTCTATCACTGACTGGCATAAACTACAGCAGTATGGCTGAACATCAAAATGAGACTTTCACCAGCAGGAAACACCAGCAGGGGAAAGTATATAAAGCCGCACCTGAAAGGTGATAGGGCAGACAAATGAAAGAGAGTAAATGAAAACACCTGTTACCTAAAAATACTGATACAAGGATAACAGAAACACCCAGAGAAAAGGTGTGTCTATTGTGGCTCGGAGGGCAGAGAAGCCGACCATAAAGCACAGGCTCAAGAGTGTGTACCCAGAACCATGACACATTGTGTCTTCGACTCCTAGATTGTCAAAAATTCACTTTGTGGTTCAGGCACTTTGTAAATTTTGCCACTTAGTACATAGAATGTTGCGGAAAAGTTCTGGATTTCAGTGTCTCCTAAAATATAAGGCAACCCTTAGACGTTGGTGAAGTACAGCTTGTATGGGTATTCCCCAAAGTAAGAAGAAATTACACCAGTCTCTGGTTTAGCAACTGAATTGACAATTGGCACTATTGGAAATTCAATTCACGCAATTTCCCAAAAATTCCCTTTGCATTTTACACAGTGCAGAAGAGTGCATCAAGTAGAGAAGGCACACATGACCTCTAGCAGAGGTGATCAAAAAAGATTTGCAGGATCATTGTTTTGCTGCCACCAGAGCCCTGCGAAAATTCTCCTACCTGCTGGAATCCTCAGAAACCTCTTTGGATTTATAGGCCTGGAGTGCCATCATCGTGGCAGTGCATAGGCCTGGAGTGCCATCATCGTGGCAGTGCAACATTCGCAAGATACCACTCTTAATAATCAGGAGAGGGGATGGGGGTGACAGCCCGAATGGTGGAGGCTCGCAGGTCTTAGGTCAGCAGCCACGGACTACCAACGTTGCTGCTGGACCAGGTCCTGCGAATCTTTTTGATCATCTTTATGATTGACTTGATTATTTTAATGGTATATTAAGTTAGGGAAACAAATGAGTCTTAGGCATCAAAGTGATCTTGGTGCTGAGACTCCTTAGAAGAAGTCTGAGATGTTGTGCTATATTACCCACCAGAATGTATAGAACATGTACGTGAAAAACTGATGTCTGAATGTAGCCTAAAGCTGAAGGTTGCAATAGCAACAATTTTATTGGATCATCCTGAACAGCATAGTCAACTTTATTACTTGTTCACACATTTTGAAAAAGTTGTGGGCATAGGGTTCAGTCTGAGTTGGACCCCATAACAGCTGCATGTGTTCTTTTTCCATGGTACGCATGTCTTTATCAAACAAGAAACAGCTCGTTTCGACGCAGCAGTGAATTCACTTATAAAGATTTGTTTTATTATGATCGATTGTATATGAGGAAAGGCTTGTAAAGAAATGTAATAACTGGGTTAGAACATCCCCTCCAGGGGCAAGGTTTCTCTAGTTTCCCAGTTTCGCAGGTAAAGAAGATTACATTTACATAGCTCGGTATCCTGGAAGTCTGCCAGATTCCTGCTGAGCGAAGACAGCAAGAAGCGAGATAAAGACATCAGTTTGCCATACAAAGGAATCAATGGCTCTCGTTATCAGTGAGGCAGGGAAATCCTGTATCAAAATAAAAAGGAAATAATACTTTAATCTTCTCAGGTCCCAAGTGGCATCTTTTAAATCACTGAGACTATTTTTCGTGTCTAGTATATGAAATAGAGAGCAGTACTACAAGTCCTGCAGAGACTTAAAGAGTTTTTCCCACAAACAAAAGTTCATTTTAATCAATAGATCTTGGAATAATAATAAGTTTCACACTTGAATGTATTTAAATAAAATGTTCCTGTGCTGAGATAATCTTATAAATGTGCCCCTGCTGAGTACTGTGTAATGGCTGTGTCTGACCGTACAGGAACATGGTCTGATCATACCACATCTCCTGGGCAGGGGCGGAAGCAAAAGAGTATACAGACAGGACAGCAGGGGATCACAACTGATTCTTTCTTTGAAATAAAACATTGTTTAAAAACAGGCAGAGAAATGTTTTACCTCACAGAAAATAATCAGCTGTGATCCCGTGCTGTACTATCTACAGGTGCATCTCACTAAATTAGAATATCATCAAAAATTTAATTTATTTCAGTTCTTCAATAGAAAAAATGAAACTCATATATTATATAGAGTCATTACAAACACAGTGATCTATTTCAAGTGTTTATTTCTATTAATATTGATGATTATGGCTTACAGCCAATGAAAACACAAAAGTCATTATCTCAGTAAATTAGAATACTTTATAACAACAGCTTGAAAAATGTTTTTAAAATCCGAAATGTTGCCCTACTGAAATGTATGTTCAGTAAATGCACTCAGTACTTGGTCGGGGCTCCTTTTGCATCAATTACTGCATCAACGCGGCATGGCATGGAGGCGATCAGCCTGTGGCACTGCTGAGGTGTTATGGAAGCCCAGGTTGCTTTGATAGCAGCCTTCAGCTCGTCTGCATTTTTGGGTCTGGTGTCTCTCATCTTCCTCTTGACAATACCCCATAGATTCTCTACGGGGTTAAGGTCAGGCGAGTTTGCTGGCCAATCAAGCACAGTGATACTGTTATTTTTAAACCAGGTATTGATACTTTTGGCAATGTGGACAGGTGCCAAGTCCTGCAGGAGAATGAAATTTCCATCTCCAAAAAGCAGAGGGAAGCATGAAGTGCTCTAAAATTTCCTGGTAGATGGTTGCATTGACTTTGGTCTTGGTAAAACACAGTGGACCTACGCCAGCAGATGACATGGCTCCCCAAACCATCAGTGATTGTGGAGACTTCACACTAGACCTCAAGCAGCTTGGATTGTGGCCTCTCCACTCTTCCTCCAGACTCTGGGACCTTGATTCCAAATGAAATGTCAAGTCAGCAGTCTTCCCCATGATTGTGGAGCCTACTGAAACAGTCTAAGGGACCTTTTAAAATATTTAGGTAGTCTTTGCAGTTGTTTTTTGTTATTTAATTATTTTGATTGACTGAGATAATGACTTTTGTGTTTTCATTGGCTGTAAGCCATAATCATCAACATTAACAGAAATAAACACTTGAAATAGATCACTCTGTTTGTAATGACTCTATATAATATATGAGTTTCACTTTTTGTATTGAAGAAATGAAATAAATTAACTTTTTGATGATATTCTAATTTAGTGAGATGCACCTGTATATACTCTTTTGATTCCTCCCCTGCCCAGGAGCTGTGGTATGATCCGACCGTGTTCCGTACACGGCCAGACACAGCCATTACACAGCTGTTGAAGAGATGTGTCTGCTGCAAGAATTCTGTGTGGCATTGACCTGTTAAGAGGAGACTTTGTGCAGTAGGCCTTCATTGTAAAATAGCTGCTAATAAACCACTGCTAAGGACAGGCAACAAGCAGAAGAGACTTGTTTGGGCTAAAGAACACAAGGAATGGACATTAGACCAGTGGAAATCTGTGCTTTGGTCTGATGAGTCCCAATTTGAGATCTTTGGTTCCTACCACCGTGTCTTTGTGCGATGCAGAAAAGGTGAACGGATGGACTCTACATGCCTGGTTCCCACCGTGAAGCATGAAGGAGGAGGTGTGATGGTGTGGGGGTGCTTTGCTGGTGACACTGTTGGGGATTTATTCAAAATTGAAGGCATACTGAACCAGCATGGCTACCACAGCATCTTGCAGCGGCATGCTATTCCATCCGGTTTGCATTTAGTTGGACCATCATTTATTTTTCAACAGGACAATGACCCCAAACACACCTTCAGGCTGTGTAAGGGCTATTTGACCAAGAAGGAGAGTGATGGGGTGCTACACCAGATGACCTGGCCTCCACAGTCAGCAGACCTGAACCCAATCGAGATGGTTTGGGGTGAGCTGGACCGCAGAGTGAAGGCAAAAGAGCCAACAAGTGCTAAGCATCTCTGGGAACTCCTTCAAGATTGTTGGAAGACCATTTCTGGTGACTACCTCTTGAAGCTCATCAAGAAAATGCCAAGAGTGTGCAAATCAGTTATCAAAGCAAAAGGTGGCTACTTTGAAGAACCTTGAATATAAGACATATTTTCAGTTGTTTCACACTTTTCTGTTAAGTATATAATTCCACATGTGTTAATTCATAGTTTTGATGCCTTCAGTGTGAATGTACGATTTTCATAGTCATGAAAATACAGAAAAATCTTTAAATGAGAAGGTGTGTCCAAACTTTTGGTCTGTACTGTATGAAAAAATAACTGAAAAATATTTTGCCATCAAATATGCTGTTGAAAAAATGAAAGTACATGTTTATTATCGCTGTATCTGGAACAACTCAAGCTATAAAATTATACCATAACCCATATGATAAACACCATAAAAAATACTCCACAATTGTAGCGTTTTCATTATACAGATACACAATAAAGTGATCAAAAATTTGTATTGAAAAAAAAAGGTATCACTGAAAATGTCACTTGTCCCGCAAAGGATGTGGCCGGTCCACTTAAATTTTCGATGTGCTGCCCATTTACCAGGCCAAGTTTTAAGACCACTGGTTTAAAGGGAACCTGTCATCAGATATATTGCACATTGGTTAAAAATGCTTCTTAGGCCACGGCTCCACGCTCAGTATTTGGTCAGTATTCGGTCCGTATTTTTTCTCAGTAGTGGGAGCTAAAACCAGGTGAGGAACAATCAGAGAAAAGGTATAATAGAAACAAGTCACCAATTCTGCATCCACTCCTGGTTTTGGCTCCCACTCCAGAGAAAAAATACTGACCGAATACTGACCAAATACTGATAGTGGGGCCGTGGCCTTAAATTGAAGCTCACACGAAACTCATGCTGCCCAAATCAAGGGCACATGAATCAGCATCTGGCTGCAGCATGTATGTGTTACTCTGAAACGCTGCAACATTTCAGAAAAAAATATAATGTACTTTAAGAGCTGACCAGGTACTCATGGGCCAATTTATTATGGTGCATGCTGGACTAAGACGTGCCTAATTCATTAAGAGGGACTTGCCACTTAATATTTTACGTACACCTGAAAACTGCTGTGCGCTTCTGCCAGCAATGTTACTCCAATCAGGGACTTGAGAACACTTCCTGTGTAAGTTACGTCATAACGTTTAATGAATTATTCCAGCCCTGGCTCTGCCCATTTTTGTGAAGCTAGCCAAGACTGGAGTGAAAATGGCAAAAGTCGCTAAATTTTTACATAAAACCTGAGTTGTTCAAAACTGTTGTGCCTCGGCAGAATTCTGACATAAAACACCTTAAAGGGCATGTCCAGGTTTGGCGCTGAAGTTTGCAGTCTCTCTATGTGACTGCAGACTTGTGAATCCTTTCAGTGCGTCCTGTCATGATTCTTTGGTGTCTGGAGCAGGTGGGTAAATGTGATCGCAAGATATGCATACTTCTGGCCACATTCCCACTAGACGTGTGTGGGCTCGCTCAATGCACTTTTATAGATCGAGGCCACACATGTCTAGTCGGAATGTGGCCGAAAGTATGCATATCACACACTTGCAGTCACATGTCCACCTGCTCCCTGCACCGGAGAATCCTGATGTGTGGATTCAGAAGTGTGCAGTCACATAGAAACCTTCGTGGACAACGCCTTTAATGAATCAGAGCCAATGTGTTTTGACTTACTAGTCCGAGGCAGGTCCCTGGCAGGTTCTCCCTGCAGTACATCACTGCACCTCCACTGCACCTCCACTATTCAGCTATTATCAGCTACTGCATTTCAGCTCCAACCTGACAGAACCGGAGAGGATCTGCAAGGAAGAATGGCAGAGGATCCCCAAATCCAGCTGTGAAAAACTTGTTGCATCATTCCCAAGAAGACTCATGGCTGTACTAGCTCAAAAGGGTGCTTCTACTCAATACTGAGCAAAGGGTCTGAATACTTATGACCACGTGATATTTCAGTTTTTGTTTTTTTAATAAATTTGCAAAAATTTCTACATTTCAGGTTTTCTTCAGTCAAGATGGGGTGCAGAGTGCACTATAATGAGAAAAAAATGAACTTTTTAGAAATTACCAAATGGCTGTAATGAAACAAAGAGTGAAAAATTTAAAGGGGTCTGAATACTTTCCGTACCCACTGTAGGACTGCACGTGACATATACTACATTATGTGTACCCAGAGTGTTATCACTGAGTTATTGTCATGATTCCACCACTCTCGGTGTCCTATGGAATCTGTGAATGACAGCTCTGCCACCCTATGGGATCAAAGGCTTGCTGACCTGTCAAGATTGTGAGTGACAGCTCTACCGTCCAATCTGAGGCAGAGGTGTGAGTATTGTGAATGACAGCTAAGTTGTCCTATCTGGATGAGTCTGTGGGAGCTCCTGCAGGTGTCATCCATTCTTGGTGATTAGAGGGCTATTTAGCACTCTGACAATTGTCAGTCCTTTGCCAATTGTGGCTTTGCTCAAGTGGTGTGTGTGTTTGCTCTGTGCTCTGAGTTGTTTTCTGATCTCCGTTGCCGACTTTGGATTTACCTTTCACAGTCTATCTGACTTGCCCCTTTGTCTTGATCCGCTACCTTCCTGATACTCTGACCTCGGACTGTGACCTGACTACGCTTTTGTCTTTTCCCTTTGTCTACTATGAGCTCTCTTGGTACTGACCCCAGATCTCTTAAGTATCCTGTCTCACAGAAAGTCCTTGAGTAGTAACTAGAATCATATTGAGTAGTGACTAACATCACAGGTATCTGTGTAACATCTACTACATTATCTGTACTTGGAAAGTCATCACTGTTATTTTGTTAACTGCACTCAGAGAATTATTGCTGTATTATCTGTGGCGTTAATTTTTTTTTTAAGGTGAGGGAGGGCACAAAATATGTCTTGCGGCTTGGGATCCTGATTTTTTCTGATCTTAGCAATGCTCGTGACAGGTGGTATTATTTATAGATCTTATTGCTCATAGTGATATGGAGCATGCTGTTGTAACCTGGGCACTGGATATGAACCATGTTGATAAAAAAATTGCCTGTTTTTGAAAACGCAAAAACTCGTGAACAATCCCCAGCTCATATGCCTTTGTTTTCCAACATTAAATAAAAAGGCAATGGCATCTCTGGAAACAAGAGATGTTCAGCAGGCGGATTCCATCTCTCAGTCCAATCCGGGACTTGTTAGAAAGCTAATTAGTGATAATGTATCAGGATTTTCACAGGCTGCTGACACAGAAAATTGCTTATGTGCTTTGGGGAGAATGTGTCATTTTTAGAAATATCAACAAGTTCTCTGAAGAAGAGGAGATAGTAAAAGAAAAGAAGACAGATAGTAAGGAATGGAGGTTGTAGATTGCTTATCCTGGAAAAAACAATGACAAGTCTCTGAGGGTAGATTTATGGTGAACAGAGTAGCTATGAGTTAATTATTTTTTAATCTGTCACAGATCCATTATGAAGGGCATGACCATCTCTTATGGCATCTGCAAAATTAAGCAATTTCCTTGTTTCAGCTATATTTCAAATATAAATCAATATATATAACTGATAAAGGGAATCTGTCAGTCAATTCATTCCACCCAAACCAAAGGTAGTATGAATCAGCGCCTGGCTGCTCCATTACTCTGAAACTCACTTTAGTGGAGAGATCATGGTACCTGGGCTGCGCTTGCAGAAATGAACAATCCTCGATGGTATGAAATAAGGTTTTTATTTACCAACGCGTTTCGGCACCGGACTGGCACCCATTTGAAGGCGAAAAAAAAACAAATGTCATTTCTTTTTTGCACCTTGATAAAGGTGCCAGTCCAAAGCCAAAACACGTTGGTTAATAAAAACCTTATTTCATACCATCAATAAATCTTCATTTCCCGCAGCCCAGGTATTGTGATTTCTTCATTAAATGAATAGCTATCTGGAAGATTTTTCCTCCAGTCACAGATTCTAAGGCTCTTATTGGTGTTGTGTCCATACACACTACCCCAGGTGAACACTACCATCACTCTCACTCTCTCTCATTTCTTTTGGAGAAGGGGCACAAGTGGAAACATTTTTATTGTATAGGGCATTATGGCAGAGATAATTATTGTATAGGGGAACAATGGGGACATTGAAAAGGGGATACGCCTTGCATGGTGGCACTATTACTGTTTGGAAACATATAGGGGCACTATATATGACTGTGAAGGGTAATCAGAGTGCCGATGTACATCTGTTTTCTACCACTGTATGGTGATTGTATGGTGGTAATATTGGTCTTGGTACAGTGTTTTTTGTTAATGATTAGTATAGTGGAATTATTCTGTCATTATATTGTGGTAATATGCTATCATGGTGTTGCAGTATTATTTGGGCGTTTTTGCATAGCGGTTTTGATGTTAGTATTGGTGGTAGACTCTGGGTTTTCTATGGCGGTATTTTAAATAAAATACTTTATTTCCACAAAAATTATCTTTTAGCCCTAATTTTTTTATTTTCACAAGGGTAACAGGAAAAATTTGACCCCAGAAGTTGTTGTGCAATTTCTCCTGAGTACGCTGATACACCATATCTGGGCGAAAACCATTGTTTGGGAGCACGACAGTAAGATAATAGGCACTGGTGTGCTGTTAATAATTATCTCAATGGGGAATTGATCCTCTATATAGTGTATTACCTATGACTTTTGTGATGTAGCAGACATCCCTTTAATGGTTCAGTGTGTTTTGAATGACCATGTACCTTAGCCCTTTAACTGACTGGTCACATGACTGTGACATCACACAGGTCCTTATGTACACAGTTAAGGTCCTATCTGTGTGTGTGTGTGCTGCAGTATATATAAACCCTGTGTGATTTGTGACAGGTGTGTTCCGGTGTGTAGGAGTTCCTGTGTGGGCACCGTGTGAGAGGCACGAGGCTGTTCCCTGTGTGTGTGGGGGAACACCGCTCGTGTGAGGCCTGGAGTGGCCTGGTGGACTCCGGTGGAGGTGAAGCCTGGATCTCTGTGTGAGAGTGTGGGGGATGCCAGTAAGCCTCGGAGTGCCACACAAGCGTCCTGGAGGGTGAAGCCTGGGTATGATATATGTAATACGCCAGTAAGCCTTAAAGGGAGTGACGGCTGGAGACCACGTATGGGAAGCCGTAGAGGCACAGCGGTGGCGTAGGAAAGAGGACTGTTACAGCTGAAGCCGGCGAAGGTAATACTCTTGTGTTATGGACATTTATATGGACATTCTGTTAGTGTTACCTTGCGGAAGGCTGTAATTAAAGCCAAGTGGGCCGGTCGGCTACTTGGGCTCGTGGACTTTATGTGTGTGAACTACGGTTTATGGAGTTAATAAACTGTCGACTGTGAAACACGGCAAAGTAGTTGCTGGTGTGCATTGATTGACGCAGCGAAGCGAGTATCCCCCAGGATAATAAGTAGCGCTGCCTTACACTTTATTAAGGCTATTTTTGATTGGGCAGTACCATTAGTTCGTCAGTAATGACAAAGCCAGATCTCTAGTTCTGATATAGACCATACTACTCATTATCGGTTGGTGCAGTCGTATTACTGAAGGGTCTAGCATGATATATATGGTATGAATTGACACCATTATGGATTATATCTCTACCGCTGCGTGTTCTTTTTGTATATCGCCATTGGCACTGTGCACTTTGTTCCCCCCACTACCTGTTATAAGTATTTTTGTACTAAATAAAGATTTATTGTTTTATTAATATACCCTGTGGCTTATGATCGTCCTTTTTGCTCTTTGTTAGTTATTCTTATGGTGGTTGGCCCCCTATAGTCCTATCATGAGATAGCTAGTATTAGTAAAATTATTGTTACATTTTACATACCATTATGCTACTATTTTTTCCATGAATTCCTTTTACTCAAATGAGTTAATGCAAAAATAAATATATCCCACATCAAAGACTACTACATCTAGTATTTTGTATGACCTCCATGATTTTTAAAGACAGCACCAAGTCTTGTAGGCATGGAATGAACAAGTTGACGACATGTAGTATAGATGTCATTATGTCATAGTAATGGCATAATGATGTCATAATGCTATGTTGATAATGTCATATTGATGCCATTATACTATCCTAATGATGGTATAATGCTATATTGATTATGTCACGGTGTTATACTGATACCATGATGATGTCTAGATGATATCGTAATTAGAGATGAGCGTTGTTCTACTCGAACTGTTCGCCAATCTCAAATTCGAGCTGTTTTGGGCGGTGTTCGAGCCGGTCGGCGAACACGAACAATTTGAGAAAAATTCGGCTGTTCGAGGTTATGTTCGATAACTGTTCGTGCACCAAAATCATAACTGGATTTTTTCTCAGTAATGATGAAAATTAATGTTAATACGCAGTTTGAGTGTACAGCGGGGCGGGGGGAGGGGCAGGGGATGGATCTCTGCAGGAACAATGAAGATCTCCATTTTTTTTTCTCTTTCCCGCATTTGCAGTGGGGAGGTGCAATCTGTCAGCCTATCAGCAGCGCACACACGGAGCGAAGTGCTTTTTTTCACACAAGCAAGGGCATGTGTCATTGGCAGTGTATGTCACATGTCCTTGCCCTATAAGACCAAGCCATTTTCCCCATCGCCACCATTTTCTCACTGCTGCAGCTGCGTGTTAGACGGCACCGCTGTTGCTGTGTGCGCTATACCTTGTTAATTTCAAGCCAATTTTCGCACAAATATACAGATAGCTTGGGAGTAGGGAATAGTTGTGATTGCAGTCCTTTTAAGGACTAGGTTACAGCATTTCCTACGACTTTTATCAGGCAGGTCTGTGCTCTTAAATAGATAGATTGTGGGAGTAAAGACTAATTGTAATTGGAGTCCTTTTCAGGACTAGGTTACATCAGTTCCTATCAGTTTTTGCCAGGCAGGTCTGTGCCAGTGCTGTGCAAGTTTTTTTCACAGCATTTGGCTGAATCTAGCAAAGCTAATCCTTTTTGGCCTATTGCAGAGTGTGTTAGTCAGTGGAGTAGCCTATCTGTGTTGCAAGATATACCACCTGTGTATAGAATACCAATTTTTTTACTGCACCTAGTGAAGTAAAATCTTTTGGGCATAGCATCATTCTATTAGTCCATCTATACTGACCTCCATCAGGTTGCAAACTGAATATAATTTTTTTCTGCATCTAGCTCTGAAAAAATATTTGGGCTTCTAGCAGTGTGTGGGACTTGGTCTATTAGTCCATCTATACTGACCTCCATCAGGTTGCAAATTAAAAATAATTTTTTTCTTCATTTAGCTCTGAAAAAATATTTGGGCTTCTAGCAGTGTGTGGGACTTGTTCTATTAGTCCTTCTATACTGACCTCCAGCAGGTTGCAAATTGAATATAATTTTTTTATGCATCTAGCTCTGAAAAAATATTTGGGCTTCTAGCGGTGTGTGGGACTTGGTCTATTAGTCCATCTATACTGACCTCCATCAGGTTGCAAATTAAAAATAATTTTTTTCTTCATTTATCTCTGAAAAAATATTTGGGCTTCTAGCAGCGTGTGGGACTTGTTCTATTAGTCCATCTATACTGACCTCCATCAGGTTGCAAATTAAAAATAATTTTTTTCTGCATCTAGCTCTGAAAAAATATTTGGGCTTCTAGCAGTGTGTGGGACTTGGTCTATTAGTCCATCTATACTGACCTCCATCAGGTTGCAAATTGAATAAAAAAATTTTCTGCATCTAGCTCTGAAAAAATATTTGGGCTTCTAGCGGTGTGTGGGACTTGGTCTATTAGTCCATCTATACTGACCTCCATCAGGTTGCAAATTAAAAATAATTTTTTTCTGCATCTAACCCAGCCAATAGTTTTGGCCTAATACCACAGTTTGGCCACTCAGCTCTGCTCGGTTACCATCCATTGTTTTTTTGTGCAAACAACTCCAGAGTTGTGAATTAGTTAACCACCAAAATGAGTGGAAAAAGGCCTGCTGCTGGTGGAAAGGGGAATAGGCGTGTTGGGAAGGGGAAAAAAGGTTGTGTCCGTGGGGTAGGTGCAGAAGAAAGACCATCTTCCAGCCAAACTAAAATGTCTACTTCTTTTAGCGGACAATGTGATAAGATCCCTTTCTTACGGCCACGCCAATCGCTACAAATTCCAGATGAGGCACAAAAACAGCAGGTGCTTCAACGGATATCAAGTGCTCCTTTAAGTGGGCTCTCCTCCACATCAACTTCAACATCACAAATACTCCAGTCCTCAAAGGTGTCACCCAAATCGCACTTGCTTCCTCACAGCTCCCAAATCTCCAGCTGCCCGTCTGAGTATGAGGTAGAACAGATGGTTGAGTCTGCAGAGCTGTTTACTCATACTATAGCCTGGGAATCAGAGGTCGACTCCAGCGCTTCTGTGAATCCAGACGAGGAAATGATCTGCACTGATGCCCAGAATCTTTATGAGTCGGATCCAGGACCAGACGCAGAAGGTTCTGACCATAATGTAGACCCTCATTCCCAAACTGTAACTCCTGTTGGTGGAGACAATGAGGAAGACGATGATAAGACTCAAATACCTGATTGGAGCGACAACTTTAGTTTTTTGTCAGGGCAGGAACAGGTTGGCTCTGAGGACGACGGGTGTGATAACGCACAGGGTGATGATGATGAGGTCGGAGATCCCACTTACTGTCAACCCACAGTCAGCCAAGAGATGAGGTCAGCAGAGGAGGTGGAGGAAGATGCTAGTGACGACGAGGTCAGGTTGCGCCTTCCTGGACAGAGACGTAGTACTGGAAGCACGTCAACAACTGCATCCTCAAACACAACTCTGCCTCTCACCACAAGTCGTGGTGGCTCTTCAGGTCGCATGGGTGCTAAGCCTTGCATAGCCTGGGCATTTTTTCAGATCGATAAAGATGACCCAACTCGTGTTATCTGTAACATTTGTCAGCAAAAGCTAAGTAGAGGCCAAAAAATACATAGTTTGAGTACTTCATGCATGAACCGGCACATGGACATGAAGCATAAGTTGCAGTGGGAAGCTCAGTGTGCTACAATGCGGTCTAGCCGGCCGGGCCAACCACCGTCTGCCATATCTTGTGCATCCGCGGCCTCTTCATCCTCTGTGACTGGGGGGACAGCAGTCACACCTGTTTTGGGGCGCAGACCTGCCACCTCTTTACCCGCAACAGCCAGCGTGATTGGCAGGTCATCATTTTCTTTGGAGGTGGTAACACCAGCTGGTCTTGAGCGCTGTCCGACATCGATAGCACCACCTTTGGATCAAGGCAACCTAACATGTCCGCCTGCATCTTCCTCACAGACCGGCAGTTTGCCGGGGACACCCTTATCAACCCCGTCTAAGCACAATAGCCAGCCCTCGGTCCCTCAGATGTGGACAAGTAAAAGACCATTTCCTCCTAGCCATGAGAAAGCTAAGAGGTTGAATTTCACCATCTGCAAGCTCTTGGCTACAGAAATGCTGCCTTTCCGCCTGGTGGACACAGAGGATTTTCGAGACCTTATGTCCGTCGCAGTGCCCCAGTACCAGATGCCCAGTCGGCACTACTTCTCAAAGAAAGGTGTGCCTGCGCTCCACCAGCATGTCGCACACAACATCACCGCTTCTTTGAGAAACTCTGTGTGTGAAAGGGTGCATTTCACCACAGACACTTGGACGGGTAGGCATGGACAGGGGCGTTACATGTCGCTGACTGGGCACTGGGTAACTATGGTGACAGCAGGACAAGGGGCTGCTGTCCAAGTCTTGCCGTCCCCACGAGTTGTGCGTCAATCCTCTTTGTCATTTTTCCTCCACTGCTTCTGCCTCCTCAACCTCCTCTCGGTCTTCCACCTGCACCCAAAGCCTGTCTGGTCATGCCACAAGCTTTCTAACTGCGCAGAAGGGATCCTGCACACCTCCTTACTATGCTGGCAGTAGGGCTCAACGTCATCAGGCGGTTTTTACATTGAAATGTCTGGGAAATGTGAGTCACACAGCTGAGGAGTTGTGGTCAGCTCTGGAGAACCAATTTCATGAATGGTTGTCTCCACTGGACCTGAAACCAGGGAAGGCCGTGTGCGACAATGCTGCAAACCTGGGTGCGGCCCTTCGCCGGGGCAATGTCACACACGTGCCTTGTATGGCTCACGTGTTGAACCTGGTTGTCCAGCAATTTTTAGCCCACTATCCCAGACTAGATGGCCTTCTGCAGAGGGCACGGTCGCTGTGTGCTCACTTCCGCCGTTCGCATCCCGCAGCTCAGCGACTTACATCTCTACAGAAGTCGTTGGGCCTGCCACTTCACCGGCTAAAATGCGATGTGCCTACCCGGTGGAATTCAACTCTGCACATGTTGCAGCGACTGTGGCAGCACCGACAAGCCCTGGTGCAATACGTTCTGACGTATAGCCTGGGCCAACGAGATTCAGAGGTGGGGCAAATCACGCTGGAGGAGTGGTCTCAGATCAGGGACCTATGCACCCTTCTGCACAGTTTTGAAATGGCGACGAAGATGTTTAGTGCTGACGATGCCATTATCAGCATGACTATTCCGGTGATTTACATGCTGGAGCACATGTTAAACAGAATTCGGAGTCAGGTGGTGGCACAAGAGGAGGTGGAGGAAGTAGAGGAGGAGGAGTTGTATGCGGAAGGGCTAACATCTGCAAGGTCCAGACGGTCGGCAGCACCAGGGCGGCAGGCATGTGAGGGTGGGGGAGATGATTTTACCAGGGCGCATGGTAGCAGCCAAACTAGTGAGGAAGGTGCAGGAGCCCAGGAAGAAGTGGAGGACGAACTGATGGAAGACTCATCAGATGAGGGAGACCTTGATCACATTTCTGTTGTGCGAGGTTGGGGGGAGAGGACAGAGGAAGGAAGCATGATTGTTACCTCGCCACCAACAAAACAGGGACTTGGTGCTCCTGGATGCGCAACACACATGAGTGCCTTCTTGCTGCACTACCTGCAACATGACCCTCGAATTGTGAGAATTAGAAATAATCCTGACTGCTGGGTTGCCACACTGTTAGATCCCCGGTACAAAAGTAAATTTGCAGAAATTATTCCTGCCATAGAAAGGGATGCACGCATGCAGGAGTATCAGCAGAGACTGTTGCAGAATCTTACATGTGCTTTTCCACAAAATACCAGTGGTGCACGTAGTGAATCTCACAGTTCCAACTTGCCAACCGTGGGACCGTCAAGTGTTCAGCACTCAAACCGTAACAGAACCACAGTATCTGCTGGTAACATCAATTTTGCGGAATCATTTCACCACTTTTTTAGCCCATCCTTTGCAAGGCCACAGGAGACAAGAAGTCTGACACATAGTCAACGCCTAGAGACGATGGTACAGGAGTATCTCCAAGTAAACATTGAAGCCACGACTGTGTCACTGGACCCTTGCTCTTTTTGGGCTTCCAATCTGGATAAATGGCCGGAGCTAGCCACTTACGCCTTGGAGATCTTGTCATGCCCCGCAGCCAGCGTTCTGTCTGAACGTGTGTTCAGCACTGCTGGTGGTGTGCTGACAGATAAGCGCACGCGGCTCTCCACTGATAATGTAGACAGACTCACGTTCATAAAGATGAACAAATCATGGATCCGAAACGACTTTTCTACCCCTGTGTCATCCTGGGGAGAGTAAAAGCTTGATGATTGGTTAAAATCACCCTACCAACCGTTTTAAGCTTTCAAATTACTAATCATGTTTATCTGTATCTTGGCTGGAAAATAATTTGGGCTTTGTAGCAGTGTGCAGCACTGATCCTATTAGGCCATCTATACTAAAGCTTCACCAGATTTAAAATTAATAATAATTTTTAGCTGCATCTAGCCCGGAAAATAATTTTGGGGCTCCGAGATGCGCAAGACATATAAGTGCCTTCTTGCTGCACTACCTGCAGCATGACCCTCATATTGTCAGAATTCGAAGTAATCATGACTACTGGGTTGCCACACTCTTAGATCCCCCAAACTTTTCGATCAACCTTTTCATTTTAATAAAGACCAAAAAAATGGTCATTTTTGAAATTATAAGCATTAGCAGGTTGTTAGAAACTGAAATCAAACACTTTTCAACTCAAAACTTTATTCTAGGTGATGTTACATTTTCACATAGGACCCCTTGTTCGAAAGGAGCTTCTGAACTCTCTCGTCCATTGAATTTGTCAGGTTTTGGATGGTTTCTGCTTCAATTATTTTGCATGAGGACAGAATACCCTCCCAGAGCTGTTGCTTAGATGTGAACTGCCTCCCGCCATCATAGACACTCCTTTTAATGATGCTCCAAAGGTTCTGAATGGGGTAGAGGTCAGGGGAGCATGGGGGTCACACCATAAGTTTGTCCCCTTTTATGCCCATATCAGCCAGAGATGCAGATGTTTTATGTGCAGCATGAGATGGTGCATTATCATGCAGAAAAATGATCTTGCTGTGAAATACACGGTTCTTCTTCTTGAACCATGGCAGGAAGTGCTGTTTGAGAAAATCCACATACATTATGGAGTTCATCTTTAGCGCCTTCAGGGATCCTAAAGGGGCCGACAATCTCTCTCCCCATGATTCCAGCCCAAAACATTACTCCACCTCCTCCTTGTTGGCGCTGTAGCCGTGTTTGCGTGGGGTGTCCATCAACCAGCCATCCTCCACTCCATCCATCTGGACCATCGAGCGCTGCACGGCACTCATCCGTGAACAAAACAGTTTTGAAATCAGTCTTCATGTAATGTTTGGCCCACTGGAGCCGTTTCTGCTTGTGTGAAGTGGATAGAGGAGGTCGACAGGATGGCGTATGCACAGCTGCAAACCTCTGAAGGACCCTGCATCTTGTTGTTCGGGGGACGTTGGAGGCACAAGCAGCTTCAAAAACTTGTCTGCTGCTATGACAAGGCTTTTTTGCCGCTGCTCTTTCAACCTGACGTAATTGCCTGTAGGAAAGAGTCCTCAATTTGCCCTTATCAGCACGCACACGTGTGTACTGTGAATCAGCTACATACTTCTTGATTGCCAAGACACTTCATCCTGATCATCGCACAATGTTGATTGTAGTCATGCCTTGACCTAAACACTCCACAATTTGTTGCTTCTCAGCAGCCGACACATCCTTTTTCTTTCCCATTTTGGCAGAAAATGTAGGCTGCTTAATAATGTGAGACAACCTTCTTAAGTAGTCTTGCCTTTCATTGGACACACCTGCCAAACTAATTAGCACAGGTGTCTGCAATTGCTTACAGTGATATAAAGAGCCCTGACACACATCACCATCAATGAGTTTAACTGACAAACAAACAAATTCTTCCCTTATCACTCCTAAACACTTTTTGCATAATAATTTGGAACACAGTGTACATGTGCTTTTCCACAAAACACCAGTGGTTCACGTAGTGAATCTTACAGTTCTAACTTGCCAACCGTGGTCTGTATGGAGTTGTTCAATAAAGGGCCCAAAATTAAGATAACATAGATGGGAGAGGTCTCTATGAATAGGAATTCCTAAGTATTTGATACCCTGTGAGGGCCAGGCAAAGGGAAAGTTGGACTGGATGGAATCCTATATGGATTTGGGGAGGGAGACATCAAGGGCCTCAGACTTCGCTGCATTGATTTTAAAATTTTACCATGTAACAAAGTGATCTATTTCAGCCATAACAGCATGGATGGATATATGTGATTGAGTGATATATACTAGGACATCATCAGCAAATAGAGAGCACTTGTACTCGGTGCCTCCCACCTCAATCCACCTAATATTGGGGTTATGGCGAATTGATGAGAGCAGGTGCTCCGTCACTAGGATGTATAAGAGAGGGGACAGAGGACATCCCTGCCTTGTCCCATTGGTGATTGTGAAAGGTGATGAAAATGTTCTGATGCACCCCCTGGGCCTTGGGACACCCGGAGCCGGACCCTTTTTGGTGGATGCTGGTGGTTGTAGTCTTCGTGGCGGCTACCCGGTTCCGTGGCTCAGGGTGGTCAAACCAGTGGCGGAACTATTTATGTGGTTTTGATGTTTAAATGTCCGACTACGCCACCCGTGGATTGCGGTCAGAGTGAACCGCCGCTGCAGGGCAGACCGCTGAGGCTGGTGTTGTGGGTGCAGCAGAGCGTAGCATAACTCCCCACGGGAGGAGTATAGCCTCAGGGCAGTGTATGCGGAGGATGGGGGTGATGGTGCAGGGCAGCATCAGTAACGACACGGAGTCAGTGATGCAGTTCAGGGCCTTTACTCACAGTTCTTATTATCCAGACCACGTCTGCAGGTAACGGCTGCCCACGTCGTACTGTGCTCACCAGGTGAGGGGCTCAGACAACTCCCAGATAACTTTGGAGCGCTTCACAGGACCCCCTTTGTGTGTCCTTTGTCTGGCCTTTCTTACCAACACTTCTGTCCGGCTGCCTCGGGCCTCCTCTTGGTAAACTTGGCGCCAGTTTCCCTGACCCTATGTGGTGCCTTCCTAGCGGGTGGAGCAAGGGGCTGCGCCACATAAAATGTCAGAGCCTCCGGTTTCTAGCTGAGGGTCGTTTCCTGCCTCCACTAGTTCGGGGACCGGTCTCCCCCTTTGGCCTGACCCCTCCACGCAGGTGGATTCGGGCGTGCGGTGGCGACTCGCCCGTCCGCACCCCTGGGATCCCTTCATTCCTCGTTCCTGGAGCCTTCTCCGCTCCTCTTCCTTCCTTCTCCCTCTTCCAGGCCTGGGCCTCTGTTACTAGGCCCGCCTCCGGAGCAGAGCTCATGCAGAGCCCCTGCTCCCTGCCACTTCTGCTCAGACTTCTCTGCACTGAACTAAGATGGTGCCCACCTTTTATACTCCCTTCTCAATGCACCCAGGAACTGCTTCCTCCCTGCTCCTGCACTGCAGGGTTCCCCTTCCTCAGTGTTCCCTCCCCCCACTCCAGCCAGGGACAGGGACTGTCGTGCCCATCTCAGGGGCATATTGGTCGCCCTGCCCCACGGCAATGTGGTGTAATGCATGCAGGTGTCGGGTCCTGATCCACACTCCATCCTTATCTGAGAGTGAGATATCACACCTCTGGGTGAGGTGCAATACGTCTGTAGCAACCGAGCCCTCGGTGCTACAGTTCCATTTATCTTCAGCCTAGGTGACGTATTGTGATACAGGGCCGTGATTTTGGCTATAAAAGGGTCCCCTAGACCCCTACCCCAAGCTTTTTAAGAGAATCATATATGGCGTGCCAGGAGACTCTATGGAATGCTTTCTCAGCATCCAACGAGAGTATCTACTTACAAATTTTTAACTGCATCTAGCCCAGGAAATACTTTGTGCCTAGTAGCAGTGTCTGCTAGTCAGCGGATTATCCCGGCTGTTAAGCAAGCTACACCACCTGTAGTTTGGACACTTAATTTTTTCAAAGGAAATGCTTCGGGACCACGGGATACTTAGTGAAGAGCATCAGGAGGCACCCCAAGGCATAGGGGCTGGGACTGGCACTAGGATGCCTTGCGGTGGACAGCCGAGCTCGATCCTTATAAAAGCTTTTTAACTGCAGCAGCTTTAGTGGACGCTACTGGAGCTGGAATTACGCGGCTGCTGGCATGAGACTTGCCCTCCAATAGATCCTTGTAAATGGATTTAAAGTTTATTCATTCAAATTAGAGGGACAATTTAAATTAAAAAGCTTAGAGCTGCCTCCACCACAGGGGGGCTCTCTCGACCCACCAGCGGACAGGCACCAGTATTGGGAGAGGGGGGCTGGCCGTCAGGGTTCACCGCGGCTCTGGCACAAACCCGGCGACACGGAGGTGGCACGGGCAGGAGCGGACTGGCCGTGTCGGCTTCTCACTTTTTGGATTTTAGAAGGGCATGACATGCCTACATCTGTGTCTCCCCCTCCTTTTACTCCTCCACCTCTTTTCTTTTTCGCATGACTATATGTACTTGTCACTTTTCCATGTGTTAGTTGTGTCTTCTGAGCAGTTTGTCAGCTTTTGGACACCTTTGAAGGTGTTTTCTATGTGTTTCTATGTGTTTTTGTTTGCCTGCCATTGGTTTTAACGGTGTTCGAAGGTGTTCGACGAACAGTTCGACGAACAGTTCGGCGAACACACGGGTGTTCGACAAACCGAACCGAACTCGAACACTACGGGGGTGGCTCAACACTAATCGTAATAATGCCAAGTCATTATGCTATCTATATTTGCGTGGTTTCCTCCTTGTTCCCAAGTTTCCTCCCACCTCCCAAAGACATATAGGAATTTAGATTGTGAGCCCCAATAGGGACAGTGATGATGATGTCAGTAAAATGCTGTGGAAATTAATGGTGCTATAAACAGTGGGGAAAATAAATATTTGATACACTGCCAATTTTGCAAGTTTTCCCACCGACAAAGAATGGAGAAGTCTGTAATTATTATCACAGGTACACTTCAACTATGAGAGACAGAATCTTAAAAGAAAAATCCAGAAGATCACATTGTATGATTTTTTCATAATTAATTAGCATTTTATTGCATGAAATAAGTATTTGATACAATAGAAAAACAGAACTTAATATTTGGTACAGAAACCTTTGTTTGCAATTACAGAGATCAGACGTTTCCTGTAGTTCTTGACTAAGTTTGCAGACTGACTGACTGACCTTCATTTCTTAAAGTAATGATGGCCACTCGTTTTTCTTTACTTAGCTGCTTTTTTCTTGCCATAATACAAATTCTAACAGTCTATTCAGAAGGACTATCAGCTGTGTATCCACCTGACTTCTGCACAACACAACTGATGGTCCCAACCCCATTTATAAGGCAAGAAATCCCACTTATTAAACCTGACAGGGCACACCTGTGAAGTGAAAACCATTTCCGGTGACTACCTCTTGAAGCTCATCAAGAGAATGCCAAGAGTGTGCAAAGCAGTCATCAAAGCAAAAGGTGGCTACTTTGAAGAACCTAGAATATAAGACATATTTTCAGTTGTTTCACACTTTTTTGTTAAGTATATAATTCCACATGTGTTAATTCATAGTTTTGATACCTTAAGTGTGAATGTACAATTTTCAAAGTCATGAAAATACAGAAAAATCTTTAAATGAGAAGGTGTGTCCAAACTTTTAGTCTGTACTGTATATACTATATGGAGGGCTATGGGGTGCAGTATACTGTATGGAGGCCTATGGGGTGTGAATTATACTGTATATCCTATATGGAGGGCTATGGGGTGTGAATTATACTGTATGGAGGACTATGGGGAATGCAGTATACTATATATCCTGTATGAAGAACTCCGGGGTGTGCATTATACTGTATGGAGGTGCATTATAGTATATGGAGGTTTATAGGGGTGCATTTTACTGTATAGAGGTCTATGGTGGTGCAATATGCTATATTGGAGGCAATGTGGGGTCCATTATATTATATGGAAGTCAATGTGGGGACCACTATAATATTTGGAGGGCAATGTGGGGGCCATTATACTGTATGCGAGCAATTATACAGTGTGAAGGTTTGTGTGGGGTCCATTATACTGTGAATGCCTGTGTGGGTGTCATCATAGTGTTTGTAGGGCTGTGTGGAGGCCAATTATACTGTTTGAAGGGCTGTGTGGGGTCCATTATACTATGTCTCTGTATGTATGTGCTCTGTCTATGCATGTGTTGGTATGTATGGGATCCATCCATGAATGTGTCTGTATGTATGTGCGCTGTCCATGCATGTGTTGATATGTATGTGCTCCGTCCATGCATGTGTCTGTATGTATGTGACGCGCCCCTGGGCCTGTGTCGCGCTGCGTTGCGCACGCGGGAGCTTGCCCGGAGCCGGATCTCTTGAGGGCTGTAGTCCCGTGGCGGTGACCCGGTCCGTGCCCAGGGAGTCAAACTGAGCGGCGATGTAACAGCGGTAGATGCAGGACGACTACGCCACCCGTTGAATGCAGCTATGGAGCTGCCGCTGCAGGACAGTCCGCTGAGGCCGGTGGATGGATGGTGCAGCGTAGATGGTATAACCCCCAACGGGAGGGGTATGGCCTCAGGGCAGCAGATGTGGATGATGGGGGTAGCAGGAACCACTCAGAGACGGTGCGGTGTAATTCAGGGTCTTTACTGGTAACAACGATAGACCCTCCCGGAGTACTTGCTAGTGAACGGGGCCTGGTCAGTCCTTGAGCAGATGGGATCCCCCCTGGCCAGGCGGAGTTGTAGGCCTCCCAAACTGACTGTACTCTTCTGGCTACCTTGCTAGAAGCGGATATAAGTAGCCCACGTCTCTGAGTGTACCGTGTGGTGCTCACCCGTATGGCCGGTGACTCGGGGCCTTCTAATGGCTTCCGCTCCACGATGGCGGTGCTGGTCCCACGCGTGTGACCGTGCCTTCGGGTTTCTGGGCCTGAGGACCTGAAATCCCCTGCCGGTCGGCTTCTGCTGCTGGGTAAGAGTTAGTCCCCACAGCCTCGGACGCTGGGTCCGGTAAGAAAGCTTCTCAGTCAGGGCGAGCTCTGCAGCTGCCAGCCCCTGACTCGTAGTAGTATTGCTTCTGCTGTTTCTTGTCTCTACTCTCCTTGACTGCTAACCCTGCTTCAGCCCCGGGTTTATATAGGGGAAGTTCTTCCCCTCCCAAGACTGGGCAGGAGGTGTGGCATGCACAAGATCCCTGACCAAAGGACCTCCCACCTGCTCTCAGACATAACATTACATTACTGTGGAAACCAGACCCCTGGGGTGCCACATTCCCCCCTAGTAAAATTTAGTACTCCGGGACTAAACACATTTTAGAAAAACATAACAAGATATAACAATAACAATACAATAAGAAACACATAAAGGTGGTCACGGCATGTCCGTAACCGGGTGCAGTCTTTGAAGAAAGCAAGGTGTCCATTTCACCAAAACAGGGAGACGTAACCAGGTAGGGGTCTGTCCTACCCCGAGTCCTTAACAGTCTCTAGTCCATCCTGGGTTACGCTCCAACTATGTACAAGGATTCCCGGTAAATCCACCAAGGATTCCTAAAAATAACTGGAAACACAAAATTATACACAAGCAACAATACACAGATAAACATAAATAAAACAATTTATACACTTCAAATCCTCCAGCGTGCGGGTAACTGGCCTCTAGTGGCCCTAGTGGACCTACGGAGCTGACTGTCTGGCCCTGAACTACAGGGTGTAGGAGCTGTCAAGGGTAAACTGGGCAGCTGTCTACCGGCTCTTTGTCTCACTAGGGGTACGCAGGCTCACTATAAGCAGAGGGTTGATCCTCCTGTTCTGTTTGTGTGGAGTCTTCTGCCTCCTGGACCGGCTGTTCTTCCAGCTCTACCTGTTGCTCCGTAGGTGCTTGGGATGCTGGTTGGAGGAAGGTGAGTACGGGTACCACAACTGCACCATTGACTTGAGTCCAAGACCGAGGGAAGTCCCCGAGCACAGTACTAACCATATCTTCCCTTTCCTCTACGGGTCGATGGTCTTCTTGTTCCTCTTCAGGGTTCCTCAGTTGTTCGGGACACTTCTTCAGGTGGTCCCGGGATACAATGGCTGTGGTTTCCCCTCCGTCTTTACTGATGGTACAAACCTTCGGGTTCTCGTGGCTTGAGGGCAGTACGGTGTACGGGTCCTTCTCCCACTGGTCGTCCAACTTGTGGAGCCGTCTCTTCCTCTTCAAGACCTGCTCTCCGGGTACCAGGGGAACAGCGGGAGCATACTGGTTGTAAGTTTTCTCTTGTCTCTCCCTAGCCTGACAGAGACTTCGCTCCACGCTCTCCTGTACTCTCCGGTACTGCTGCTGCCTCTCTGTGTCCCAGTCTGTTTCTGGTGAAGTGTCCTCGGGTGTCAGGACTCCCATTTCCAGGTCAACAGGTAACTTACCAGGTCTTGCCCTCATTAGGTAAGCTGGGGTACAGTTGGTGGAACTTACCGGGATGTGGTTGTATAGGTCCACCAGATCGGGCAACTTCTCAGGCCACAGACTGCGTTCTTCCAGGGGCAACGTTTTTAGAAGATCCATTACCACCTGGTTCATTTTCTCACAAAGTCCATTAGTCTGCGGATGGTAGGGTGTCGTCCTTATCTTCCGGCAGCCATACAGATTGCAGAATTCCTGGAAGACCTCCGCTTCAAAGGCAGGTCCCTGGTCCGTCAGCACTTGGTCCGGGTACCCGTGTGGACGGCAAAAGTGCTGCTGGAAGGCTCTAGCTGCTGTTTGAGCCGTTAAATCCTTGACGGGGACGACAACCAGAAACCGGGAGTAATGATCCACGATGGTTAACGCGTAGACGTAGCCACTTCTGCTTGGGGTCAGTTTTACATGATCCAAGGCTACCAGTTCCAACGGTTGCCGGGTGACGATGGACTGCAGGGGAGTCTTCTGGCTGGCACGGTCCTTCCTTCTCAGGTTGCACGGGCCACAGTCTCTGCACCACTTCTCGATGGTTCCCCTCATGCCTACCCAGTGGAACCGCTCGCGCAGCAGGAACTCCAGCTTCTGCTGCCCGAAGTGTCCAGCTCCGTCGTGGTATGCCTCCATCACCATGGCTGCGTCTCTTCGTGGCACCACTACTTGCCAGAGTAATTCATGCGTCCGGGAGTTAACCATTCTGCGGCACAACTTCCCTTTGTAAAGGAACAGTCGACTCTTCTCTGCCCATAGTTGTTTGGCTTCCTCCGGAGCGTCTGGTTCAAGGCGAGCCTCCGGCCGAGTCAGCATCTCCTTCACCAGTCGGACGGCAGGGTCGCTGTCTTGCGTTTCCGCCCAGTTGTAGTGGGGTAAGGGGTTCAGCGTAGCAGCCTGCTTACTCCTTACCCGGTGGGAATACTGGATAGTCCCATGACGGTGGAACGCAGGGAGTTCAACTTCTTCCAGTCCCTCCGGATCTTCTCCTCCGTCCGGCAGGTTGGGCATCCTGGACAGGGCATCCGCGTTGGTATTGGAGCGTCCTGCCCGGTATTTGATTGTGAACTCGTAGTTGGACAGATGGGCCATCCACCTCTGCTCCAGGGCACCGAGTCTTGCCGTGTCCAGGTGTGTCAACGGGTTGTTATCCGTGTACACGGTGAACCGGGAAGAAGCGAGGTAATGCTTAAAGCGCTCGGTGACTGCCCATACTACGGCCAGGAACTCTAGCTTAAATGAGCTGTAATTCTCGGGGTTCCTTTCGGTGGGTCGCAGTTTTCGGCTGGCGTAGGCGATTACTCGTTCCTTCCCCTGCTGGATCTGGGACAGTACGGCTCCTAGCCCGATGTTACTGGCGTCGGTGTAGAGGATAAAGGGCTGGCTATAATCCGGGTACGCCAGGATTTCGTCCCCCGTGAGGGCCATCTTCAGCTGGCGGAAGGACTCTTCTTCCAGCTCCTCCCATTTGAAGGGCGGCTTCTGGTTCTTGGCCTTCCGGGACTGGCCTATCAGGAGGTCCTGCATAGGTGCTGCCTTTTTGGTGAAACCGGGAATAAACCTTCGGTAGTAGCCTACCAACCCGAGGAACTGCCGCACTTCTTTTACGCTGGAGGGGCTTGGCCATTCCTTAATTGCGGTGATCTTATCAGGGTCGGGAGCCACTCCGTCAGCGCTCACCACGTGTCCCAGGTACTGCACCTTTGTTTTCAGGAGGTGACACTTGGAGGGTTTCACCTTTAGGCCGTAACTTGCCAGAGCTTCGAACACTTCCGCCAGGTGTTTCAGGTGGTACTCATACGTCTTGGAATATACGATGACATCGTCCAGGTACAACAGGACCGTCTCGAAGTTTCTGTGGCCCAGACAACACTCCATTAGTCGTTGGAAGGTTCCCGGTGCGTTGCAGAGTCCGAACGGCATGCAGGTGAACTCGCTAAGTCCCATCGGGGTGGTGAATGCGGTCTTCTCCCGGTCCGCCTCTGCTACAGGAACCTGCCAGTACCCGCTAGTGAGATCCAAGGTAGAGAAGAAGTTAGCAGATCTTAAAGCAGCCAATGACTCCTCTATCCTTGGTAAGGGGTACGCATCCTTGTGTGTGATACGATTGATTTTCCGGTAATCTACACACATCCTCATGGTGTTGTCTTTCTTTCGGACTAAGACTAGTGGAGCTGCCCAGGGGCTACAGCTATCCCTGATCACCCCAGCCTCCTTCATGTCTCTAAGCATCCCCTTGGCGTGTTGGTAGTGGGCAGGGGGTACGGGTCGATACCTCTCTTTTATAGGAGGATGGTCTCCCGTGGGGATGTGGTGTTCTACCCCCTTCACTCGCCCGAAGTCTAACGGGTGTTTACTGAACACTCTCTCGTACTCCTGAACCACCCGATAGACTCCTTGTTTCTGGTGTGCGGGAGTGGAGTCAGTACCCAGATGTAGTTGCTGACACCAGTCCTCCATGTTTTTCTTAGAGCCGTTACCTTCCTCCGGGTGAGATGGAGGCAAGGGTTCCACAGATTGTATAGAATTTTGGTTAATGGTATATAATTTGGCTAGCGTGGCATACCGGGGCAGGTACACTTCCCTCTCCCCGATATTTATTATGCGAACGGGCACCCTCCCATGGCGTACATCAACCACCCCCCGTGCTGTCAAAATGGTGGGCCTACTGTCCGAGTAAACTGGTTCTACCATTGCCTGGTAATCTCTACCTCTCAGACCAATAGCTGCCCGGCACCAAATCATCATTTCACTTTTTGGGGGCATGGCAATAGGAAAAAGATCACACATTCTTACGCTACCAATCTCACCGCCGGAGAGTTCCACCTGTTGCCGTCGCATCAGTGCCCGGATCTCTTTCTGGAGCACCCGCTGCTCGCCGGAGCTGGCGTTCTTGGCAACCTGCTGTAAAAGGAAAATCACCTCTGCAAGACAATTTTCAATTACATTAGTTCCTAGAGTTATTTTTGGGTGACTCTCATGTTTGTCAATATCTACAATGATCAGTCCCTGTGCTGCCAGTTCGACTCTGCCGATTTTGATGGTCACCTCTTTAAATCCGATCTGTGGCACGGGCTGGCCATTGCTGGCGATGATACTCAAGTCGTCGTCAGGGTAGCGGGTAATATCCGAGTCATTCCAGTACTGCTTAAAGAGCACGTACGGGATGGTGGTGACCTGTGACCCGGTGTCCAGTAGGGCACTCATGGGAATGCCATCCAGTACCACAGGCAAGACTGGACGTCCTCCCACATATCTGTCGCGCCAGTTCGATGGGCCTGGTGATCTTTTTCCTGGGGGTTGGCCCTCTACCCCAGGTTGTGCCCGTTTAAAGAACAGTACCTTGCCATATGTCCAGGTTGATTGCAGCGGCGGCAGATGGGTCGTCCGTCCTCGCTGTATCGGTCACTGGGTCTTCCTCTGGCCGGTGGGGTCCTCCTTGGTCGACGCCACGGGATGTCCTCCGGTCCGGATGCCAGCTGGATCTTCCCTGGGGTGGAAGCCTGTAAAGACTGCACAGTTCCGGTTAGCGCAGCAACGCTCTTAGCTAGCTCTTGGACCTGATGGTGTAGGTCTGGAGCCGGGTCATTGTCCAAAGCCTGCGCATCAGCTCCCACAGGCCCTGCCGACAAGGGCGCCGCCTCCTGGTGGTAAGTGATAGCAGGGCGCTTGTGGGTCACAACGCCACCCGGTGCCGGTTCTCGGAGCACCCGGATGGCTCTGTCCTTGAACTGTGCAAAGCCCAGATGGGGATCCTGTAAGGCCATTGCCCGCAACTGGGTTCGATGGGTATTACAATACAGTCCCTCTATAAACTGTTCGGTCAACAGCCTGTCCTCGTTTCCCACTCCATCAGGGTCGGTCTGCTTAATGGCCCTCAGGGCCTCTTGTAGGTTTAGTGCATAGTCCCTTATACTCTCATGCGCTCGCTGCTTGCACCCGTAGAATCTAAGCTTAATCTCGGCTGAGGTGCGGGTATCAAAGGTGTCCTTCAGCCGGGTTAGTATCCCTGCGACAGTCTTCCTCCCAGGTGGCCAGGATTTTACTTCCCTTTTGGCTGCCCCAGTTAGTTGGGCCACCAGGATGCTCACTTTTGCTCTTCTGTGAGGGGATACACCTGGAAGAGGCTATCCAGCTTTTCTCTAAAGTCATGCAGGGTATGTGACTCCCCTGAGTACTGGGGTAGCCAAGCTGCTCCCGGGATATAGGGCATGGTGAAGGGCATAACTGCAGCAGCGGTAGCGCTGGCGGGGGTTGAGGCAGTGAAGCTCTCCTCCGTATCCGACATCTTCCTCCCCCCTAGTGGACCGTGGCCTACCTTGCGATGATCCTGTTCCGTAGGCCGCGGCTCCGCAGTGGATCGTCAGGGTTGAGGACCTTCCGTCGCGCTCCTGTGACGTCGGCGTCTGCTGGGCTCCTTCCAGGACCTTACGCAACGTCCGGACGTGAGGCGGGGCTTCAGTTCTCGCGCGCTTTCGGAGTCCACGCCCCTCTTCTTCCCGCGCGGCGTCCTCAAGATGGCGTCCAATGGCGGGAAAACTCCACGGATGGCGGGAAGAAGGCAGAAGATGGCGCCGGATGGCGGGAAACTTCACCGCAGGTAAGTTTGAAAAGTCTCTTTTTCAGGCACGCAGTACCCGGTGGTTGCGGGCACGAAATCCTGCCGACTACGCCAAAGTTTACGCGCCCCTGGGCCTGTGTCGCGCTGCGTTGCGCACGCGGGAGCTTACCCGGAGCCGGATCTCTTGAGGGCTGTAGTCCCGTGGCGGTGACCCGGTCCGTGCCCAGGGAGTCAAACTGAGCGGCGATGTAACAGCGGTAGATGCAGGACGACTACGCCACCCGTTGAATGCAGCTATGGAGCTGCCGCTGCAGGACAGTCCGCTGAGGCCGGTGGATGGATGGTGCAGCGTAGATGGTATAACCCCCAACGGGAGGGGTATGGCCTCAGGGCAGCAGATGTGGATGATGGGGGTAGCAGGAACCACTCAGAGACGGTGCGGTGTAATTCAGGGTCTTTACTGGTAACAACGATAGACCCTCCCGGAGTACTTGCTAGTGAACGGGGCCTGGTCAGTCCTTGAGCAGATGGGATCCCCCCCTGGCCAGGCGGAGTTGTAGGCCTCCCAAACTGACTGTACTCTTCTGGCTACCTTGCTAGAAGCGGATATAAGTAGCCCACGTCTCTGAGTGTACCGTGTGGTGCTCACCCGTATGGCCGGTGACTCGGGGCCTTCTAATGGCTTCCGCTCCACGATGGCGGTGCTGGTCCCACGCGTGTGACCGTGCCTTCGGGTTTCTGGGCCTGAGGACCTGAAATCCCCTGCCGGTCGGCTTCTGCTGCTGGGTAAGAGTTAGTCCCCACAGCCTCGGACGCCGGGTCCGGTAAGAAAGCTTCTCAGTCAGGGCGAGCTCTGCAGCTGCCAGCCCCTGACTCGTAGTAGTATTGCTTCTGCTGTTTCTTGTCTCTACTCTCCTTGACTGCTAACCCTGCTTCAGCCCCGGGTTTATATAGGGGAAGTTCTTCCCCTCCCAAGACTGGGCAGGAGGTGTGGCATGCACAAGATCCCTGACCAAAGGACCTCCCACCTGCTCTCAGACATAACATTACATTACTGTGGAAACCAGACCCCTGGGGTGCCACATATGTGCTCCGTCCATGCATGTGTCTGTATGTATGTGCTCCATCCATGCATGTGTCTGTATGTATGTGCTCAGTCCATGCATGTGTCGGTATGTATGTGCTCAGTCCATGCATGTGTCGGTATGTATGTGCTCCGTCCATGCATGTGTCTGTATGTATGTGCTCCGTCCATGCATGTGTCTGTATGTATGTGCTCCATCCATTCATGTATCTGGATGTATGTGCTGCGTGTATGCATGTACGTACATGCCTGTTTATATGTGCTCTGTGTATACCTGTATCTGTATGTACGTGCTCTATGTGCTGTTTGTAAATACATGTGTGTATCATGCAATGTGTGTATAAATGTGTGTCACATGCTATGTGTGTTTAGCATACACATTTATAAATACCGGTAGCACAGATGGAAGTCCATAGGTGTAAACATCAGCAGTCTGCCAATGAACGAGCAAAATTCTGCCTATTGTTTATGCCAGAATAAAAATCATTGTTCTCAGCAGCACATCGCTCCGGTGCAAATTGAAGAGGTGCTGTTGATGACATTATATGTATGGGGACAGATTGATCTACTATTGATCGTTCTCTCGCTATCATTCTTCCTCAGCCGGTGTAAAGAGGCCTGGAAATGAGCACCGGAGGACTTCAGGATGGTCGATCGTGCTCATTTAACGGCCTGAACTCAGCCCATGTAAATGCAACGTTAATGGCTGCGTGATGGTGCAATATGTGAGCATTTGGGGCCCCATTTTAAACTTTTGGCCAGGGCCCCACTTTGTCTAAAATAGGTCCTGCCGCTCTGAGCTGGCACCAACAGGCAGGTAGTTGCCTCTACTAGTTTTTATGTCTAGTGATGAGCCCGACCATCTCACTGCTCGAGATGCTCATTGCTCGCCAAGTATTTCCGGGTTGCTCGGGTGGGAACTCGGGTCCCCTCCCTGCATGTTTGACGCTCTGTAGAGAGCCAATGAACATGCAGAGATTGCCTGCCATGCACTGTAATGCCGTAGCCATGTTGGTTGTGGGCATTACAGTGACTGGCTGGCCGCACAGCGTCATCAGGTCTATATCAGATCTGGCGCAGCCATGCTCGTCACAGTCACTCCGGATCAGACTGTGTAGGGAGAGATGCTTCTGAGTCAGGGAGAGATTTGATCGTGTATTAGGTAGTGTAGGGAGAAAAACTGTACATTACACATATCCATCTTAACAAACAGTCCTTCTGAGGATTAATCCATCTGCAGAGATATCAGGCAGGTAGGGTGTATAGGTAGGCAGGCAGGGTATATAGCAGACTGCAGTGCATATAGCACAAGAGGCTCCATTCCAGTTCTGCCTTCTGCTGCTGTTAGATATTTCTATACAAAGGCCCAGGTTTCAGGGGCCAGGAATACTTTTCTTTGGATCTTAATCCTCATTATTTGCTTAAAAAGCAATCCAGAGAACACCGTTTTTCTGTGCCATTTGCTTGTTGGCACTGCAGAATACAGCCAGGTCCTTTCCATATTAGAGCGCTAGAAATCCAGCTATTTAAAACTGTGTTTTCTCGGTCAAACGGATCACATATACGTTGTCAGAAAATACTGCCATTTCTGGCCTCCATTAAAAACTTCCTTTAGTGTGTCATTGAAGCAATTCACCGCAGTTTGCTATTCAAACTACTTACCTACAGGCCAGGTACTTAAAACTCTGTTTTCTCTATCACACAGATCACATATAAGTTCGCCATTGCTACTTCCGCTGTTGTGCATGCAAGCCAATCCCTTGTCCATGGAGCATGCGAAGATGACTCCTGCCCTGCGCCTGTCATTGCACACTCTCAAGTAGCAGTATCAGGGAGCACGTCCATGTCCTTGTCCCAGCACAGCATTCAGTTGTCCATACCCCAGTCCTTGGAACGCAAGCGCAAATATGCAGCCAACGCCCCACAGGCCACACTACTAAATTGTCACATTTCACGACTGCTTGCGCTCAAAATGTTACCTTTTAGGCTCGTGGAGACGGAAGCATTCCGCTACCTGATAGTCGCGGCCGTCCCTTGGTACTCGGTCCCCAACCGCCACTATTTCTCCCGGTGTGCCGTCCCCGCATTACACAAGCACTTGTCCCAAAACATTAGCCATGCTTTCAACAACGCAGTTACCGGTAAAGTCCACCTAACCACGGACACGTGGACAAGTGTTTGTGGGCAGGTACGGTACATCTCGCTGACGGCACACTGGGTTAACATAGTGGAAGCCGGAACCCAGTCGGACCTTGGGATGGAACACGTCCTCCCGACGCCAAGGATTGCAGGCCCAAGGTCAATCAGGGTTGCCCCCACAGTATACAGCTCCTGCACCTCCTCCTCCTCAGCCTCCTTCTCCTCTTCAGCCTCCATCTCCGAAATGACCACATCAGTCACAAGCTGCAACAACTGCAGCACTGCCTCGGCCAAGCGGCAACAGGCTGTGCTGAAGCTAATATGCTTAGGTGAAAAACCGCACAATGCTGAAGAGTTGTGGACAGTAGTGTTGAGCCACCCCCGTAGTGTTCGAGTTCGGTTCGGTTCGTCGAACACCCGTGTGTTCGCCGAACTGTTCGTCGAACTGTTCGTCGAACACCTTCGAACACCGTTAAAACCAATGGCAGGCAAACAAAAACACATAGAAACACATAGAAAACACCTTCAAAGGTGTCCAAAAGCTGACAAACTGCTCAGAAGACATAACTAACACATGGAAAAGTGACAAGTACATATAGTCATGCGATAATAAAAGAGGTGGAGGAGTAAAAGGAGGGGGAGACACAGATATAGGCATGTCATGCCCTTCTAAAATCCAAAAAGTGAGAAGCCGACACGGCCAGTCCGCTCCTGCCCGTGCCACCTCCGTGTCGCCGGGTTTGTGCCAGAGCCGCGGTGAACCCTGACGGCCAGCCCCCCTCTCCCAATACTGGTGCCTGTCCGCTGGTGGGTCGAGCGAGCCCCCCTGTGGTGGAGGCAGCTCTAAGCTTTTTAATTTAAATTGTCTCTCTAATTTGAATGAATACACTTTAAATCCATTTACAAGGATCTATTGGAGGGCAAGTCTCATGCCAGCAGCCGCGGTAATTCCAGCTCCAGTAGCGTCCACTAAAGCTGCTGCAGTTAAAAAGCTTTTATAAGGATCGAGCTCGGCTGTCCACCGCAAGGCATCCTACTGCCAGTCCCAGCCCCTATGCCTTGGGGTGCCTCCTGATGCTCTTCACTAAGTATCCCATGGTCCCGAAGCATTTCCTTTGAAAAAATTAAGTGTCTAAACTACAGGTGGTGTAGCTTGCTTAACAGCCGGGATAATCCGCTGACTAGCAGACACTGCTACAAGGCACAAAGTATTTCCTGGGCTAGATGCAGTTAAAAATTTGTAATTAGATACTCTCGTTGGATGCTGAGAAAGCATTCCATAGAGTCTCCTGGCACGCCATATATGATTCTCTTAAAAAGCTTGGGGTAGGGGTCTAGGGGACCCTTTTATAGCCAAAATCACGGCCCTGTATCGCAATACGTCACCTAGGCTGAAGATAAATGGAACTGTAGCACCCTGAGGGCTCGGTTGCTACAGACGTATTGCACCTCACCCAGAGGTGTGATATCTCACTCTCAGGTAAGGATGGAGTGTGGATCAGGACCCGACACCTGCATGCATTACACCACATTGCCGTGGGGCAGGGCGACCAATATGCCCCTGAGATGGGCACGACAGTCCCTGTCCCTGGCTGGAGTGGGGGGAGGGAACACTGAGGAAGGGGAACCCTGTAGTGCAGGAGCAGGGAGGAAGCAGTTCCTGGGTGCATTGAGAAGGGAGTATAAAAGGTGGGCACCATCTTAGTTCAGTGCAGAGAAGTCTGAGCAGAAGTGGCAGGGAGCAGGGGCTCTGCATGAGCTCTGCTCCGGAGGCGGGCCTAGTAACAGAGGCCCAGGCCTGGAAGAGGGAGAAGGAAGGAAGAGGAGCGGAGAAGGCTCCAGGAATGAGGAATGAAGGGATCCCAGGGGTGCGGACGGGCGAGTCGCCACCGCACGCCCGAATCCACCTGCGTGGAGGGGTCAGGCCAAAGGGGGAGACCGGTCCCCGAACTAGTGGAGGCAGGAAACGACCCTCAGCTAGAAACCGGAGGCTCTGACATTTTATGTGGCGCAGCCCCTCGCTAAACCCGCTAGGAAGGCACCACATAGGGTCAGGGAAACTGGCGCCAAGTTTACCAAGAGGAGGCCCGAGGCAGCCAGACAGAAGTGTTGGTAAGAAATGCCAGACAAAGGACACACAAAGGGGGTCCTGTGAAGTGCTCCAAAGTTATCTGGGAGTTGTCTGAGCCCCTCACCTGGTGAGCACAGTACGACGTGGGCAGCCGTTACCTGCAGACGTGGTCTGGATAATAAGAACTGTGAGTAAAGGCCCTGGACTGCATCACTGACTCCGTGTCATTACTGCTGCTGCCCTGCACCATCACCCCCATCCTCCGCATACACTGCCCTGAGGCTATACTCCTCCCGTGGGGAGTTATGCTACGCTCTGCTGCACCCACAACACCAGCCTCAGCGGTCTGCCCTGTAGCGGCGGTTCACTCTGACCGCAATCCACGGGTGGCGTAGTCGGACATTTAAACATCAAAACCACATAAATAGTTCCGCCACTGGTTTGACCGCCCTGAGCCACGGAACCGGGTCGCCGCCACGAAGACTACAACCACCAGCATCCACCAAAAAGGGTCCGGCTCCGGGTGTCCCAAGGCCCAGGGGGTGCGTCAGAACATTTTCATCACCTTTCACAATCACCAATGGGACAAGGCAGGGATGTCCTCTGTCCCCTCTCTTATACATCCTAGTGACGGAGCACCTGCTCTCATCAATTCGCCATAACCCCAATATTAGGTGGATTGAGGTGGGAGGCACCGAGTACAAGTGCTCTCTATTTGCTGATGATGTCCTAGTATATATCACTCAATCACATATATCCATCCCTGCTGTTATGGCTGAAATAGATCACTTTGTTACATGGTAAAATTTTAAAATCAATGCAGCAAAGTCTGAGGCCCTCGATGTCTCCCTCCCCAAATCCATATAGGATTCCATCCAGTCCAACTTTCCCTTTGCCTGGCCCTCACAGGGTATCAAATACTTAGGAATTCCTATTCATAGAGACCTCTCCCATCTATGTTATCTTAATTTTGGACCCTTTATTGAACAATTCCATACAGACCACGGTTGGCAAGTTAGAACTGTAAGATTCACTACGTGAACCACTGGTGTTTTGTGGAAAAGCACATGTACACTGCGTTCCAAATTATTATGCAAAAAGTGTTTAGGAGTGATAAGGGAAGAATTTGTTTGTTTGTCAGTTAAACTCATTGATGGTGATGTGTGTCAGGGCTCTTTATATCACTGTAAGCAATTGCAGACACCTGTGCTAATTAGTATGGCAGGTGTGTCCAATGAAAGGCAAGACTACTTAAGAAGGCTCTCTCACATTATTAAGCAGCCTACATTTTCTGCCAAAATGGGAAAGAAAAAGGATGTGTCGGCTGCTGAGAAGCAACAAATTGTGGAGTGTTTAGGTCAAGGCATGACTACAATCAACATTGTGCGATGATCAGGATGAAGTGTCTTGGCAATCAAGAAGTATGTAGCTGATTCACAGTACACACGTGTGTGTGTGCTGATAAGGGCAAATTGAGGACTCTTTCCTACAGGCAATTACGTCAGGTTGAAAGAGCAGCGGCAAAAAAGCCTTGTCATAGCAGCAGACAAGTTTTTGAAGCTGCTTGTGCCTCCAACGTCACCCGAACAACAAGATGCAGGGTCCTTCAGAGGTTTGCAGCTGTGCATACGCCATCCTGTCGACCTCCTCTATCCACTTCACACAAGCAGAAACGGCTCCAGTGGGCCAAACATTACATGAAGACTGATTTCAAAACTGTTTTGTTCACGGATGAGTGCCGTGCAGCGCTCGATGGTCCAGATGGATGGAGTGGAGGATGGCTGGTTGATGGACACCCCACGCAAACACGGCTACAGCGCCAACAAGGAGGAGGTGGAGTAATGTTTTGGGCTGGAATCATGGGGAGAGAGATTGTCGGCCCCTTTAGGATCCCTGAAGGCGCTAAAGATGAACTCCATAATGTATGTGGATTTTCTCAAACAGCACTTCCTGCCATGGTTCAAGAAGAAGAACCGTGTATTTCACAGCAAGATCATTTTTCTGCATGATAATGCACCATCTCATGCTGCACATAAAACATCTGCATCTCTGGCTGATATGGGCATAAAAGGGGACAAACTTATGGTGTGACCCCCATGCTCCCCTGACCTCTACCCCATTCAGAACCTTTGGAGCATCATTAAAAGGAGTGTCTATGATGGCGGGAGGCAGTTCACATCTAAGCAACAGCTCTGGGAGGGTATTCTGTCCTCATGCAAAACAATTGAAGCAGAAACCATCCAAAACCTGACAAATTCAATGGACGAGAGAGTTCAGAAGCTCCTTTCGAACAAGGGGTCCTATGTGAAAATGTAACATCACCTAGAATAAAGTTTTGAGTTGAAAACTGTTTGATTTCAGTTTCTAACAACCTGCTAATGCTTATAATTTCAAAAATGACCATTTTTTTGGTCTTTATTAAAATGAAAAGGTTGATCGAAAAGTTTGGGGGATCTAAGAGTGTGGCAACCCAGTAGTCATGATTACTTCGAATTCTGAAAATATGAGGGTCATGCTGCAGGTAGTGCAGCAAGAAGGCACTTATGTGTCTTGCGCATCTCGGAGCCCCAAAATTATTTTCCGGGCTAGATGCAGCTAAAAATTATTTTTAATTTTAAATCTGGTGGAGCTTATTATAGATGGCCTAATAGGATCAGTGCTGCACACTGGTACAAAGCCCAAATTATTTTCCAGTCAAGATACAGATAAACATGATTAGTAATTTGAAAGCTTAAAACGGTTGGTAGGGTGATTTTAACCAATCATCAAGCTTTTACTCTCCCCAGGATGACACAGGGGTAGAAAAGTCGTTTCGGATCCATGATTTGTTCATCTTTATGAACGTGAGTCTGTCTACATTATCAGTGGAGAGCCGCGTGCGCTTATCTGTCAGCACACCACCAGCAGCGCTGAACACACATTCAGACAGAACGCTGGCTGCGGGGCATGACAAGATCTCCAAGGCGTAAGTGGCTAGCTCCGGCCATTTATCCAGATTGGAAGCCCAAAAAGAGCAAGGGTCCAGTGACACAGTCATGGCTTCAATGTTTACTTGGAGATACTCCTGTACCATCGTCTCTAGGCGTTGACTATGTGTCAGACTTCTTGTCTCCTGTGGCCTTGCAAAGGATGGGCTAAAAAAGTGGTGAAATGATTCCGTAAAATTGATGTTACCAGCAGATGCTGTGGTTCTGTTACGGTTTGAGTGCTGAACACTTGACGGTCCCACGGTTGGCAAGTTGGAACTGTGAGATTCACTACGTGCACCACTGGTGTTTTGTGGAAAAGCACATGTATGATTCTGCAACAGTCTCTGCTGATACTCCTGCATGCGTGCATCCCTTTCTATGGCAGGAATAATTTCTGCAAATTTACTTTTGTACCGGGGATCTAACAGTGTGGCAACCCAGTAGTCAGGATTATTTCTAATTCTCACAATTCGAGGGTCATGTTGCAGGTAGTGCAGCAAGAAGGCACTCATGTGTGTTGCGCATCCAGGAGCACCAAGTCCCTGTTGTGTTGGTGGCGAGGTAACAATCATGCTTCCTTCCTCTGTCCTCTCCCCCCAACCTCGCACAACAGAAATGTGATCAAGGTCTCCCTCATCTGATGAGTCTTCCATCAGTTCGTCCTCCACTTCTTCCTGGGCTCCTGCACCTTCCTCACTAGTTTGGCTGCTACCATGCGCCCTGGTAAAACCATCTCCCCCACCCTCACATGCCTGCCGCCTTGGTGCTGCCGACCGTCTGGACCTTGCAGATGTTAGCCCTTCCGCATACAACTCCTCCTCCTCTACTTCCTCCACCTCCTCTTGTGCCACCACCTGACTCCGAATTCTGTTTAACATGTGCTCCAGCATGTAAATCACCGGAATAGTCATGCTGATAATGGCATCATCAGCACTAAACATCTTCGTCGCCATTTCAAAACTGTGCAGAAGGGTGCATAGGTCCCTGATCTGAGACCACTCCTCCAGCGTGATTTGCCCCACCTCTGGATCTCGTTGGCCCAGGCTATACGTCAGAACGTATTGCACCAGGGCTTGTCGGTGCTGCCACAGTCGCTGCAACATGTGCAGAGTTGAATTCCACCGGGTAGGCACATCGCATTTTAGCCGGTGAAGTGGCAGGCCCAACGACTTCTGTAGAGATGTAAGTCGCTGAGCTGCGGGATGCGAACGGAGGAAGTGAGCACACAGCGACCGTGCCCTCTGCAGAAGGCCATCTAGTCTTGGATAGTGGGCTAAAAATTGCTGGACAACCAGGTTCAACACGTGAGCCATACAAGGCACGTGTGTGACATTGCCCCGGCGAAGGGCCGCACCCAGGTTTGCAGCATTGTCGCACACGGCATTCCCTGGTTTCAGGTCCAGTGGAGACAGCCATTCATGAAATTGGTTCTCCAGAGCTGACCACAACTCCTCAGCTGTGTGACTCACATTTCCCAGACATTTCAATGTAAAAACCGCCTGATGACGTTGAGCTCTACTGCCAGCATAGTAAGGAGGTGTGCAGGATCCCTTCTGCGCAGTTAGAAAGCTTGTGGCATGACCAGACAGGCTTTGGGTGCAGGTGGAAGACCGAGAGGAGGTTGAGGAGGCAGAAGCAGTGGAGGAACTTTGACATAAAGAGGATTGACGCACAACTCGTGGGGACGGCAAGACTTGGACAGCAGCCCCTTGTCCTGCTGTCACCATAGTTACCCAGTGCCCAGTCAGCGACATGTAACGCCCCTGTCCATGCCTACTCGTCCAAGTGTCTGTGGTGAAATGCACCCTGTCACACACAGAGTTTCTCAAAGAAGCGGTGATGTTGTGTGCGACATGCTGGTGGAGCGCAGGCACACCTTTCTTTGAGAAGTAGTGCCGACTGGGCATCTGGTACTGGGGCACTGCGACGGACATAAGGTCTCGAAAATCCTCTGTGTCCACCAGGCGGAAAGGCAGCATTTCTGTAGCCAAGAGCTTGCAGATGGTGAAATTCAACCTCTTAGCTTTCTCATGGCTAGGAGGAAATGGTCTTTTACTTGTCCACATCTGAGGGACCGAGGGCTGGCTATTGTGCTTAGACGGGGTTGATAAGGGTGTCCCCGGCAAACTGCCGGTCTGTGAGGAAGATGCAGGCGGACATGTTAGGTTGCCTTGATCCAAAGGTGGTGCTATCGATGTCGGACAGCGCTCAACACCAGCTGGTGTTACCACCTCCAAAGAAAATGATGACCTGCCAATCACGCTGGCTGTTGCGGGTAAAGAGGTGGCAGGTCTGCGCCCCAAAACAGGTGTGACTGCTGTCCCCCCAGTCACAGAGGATGAAGAGGCCGCGGATGCACAAGATATGGCAGACGGTGGTTGGCCCGGCCGGCTAGGCCGCATTGTAGCACACTGAGCTTCCCACTGCAACTTATGCTTCATGTCCATGTGCCGGTTCATGCATGAAGTACTCAAACTATGTATTTTTTGGCCTCTACTTAGCTTTTGCTGACAAATGTTACAGATAACACGAGTTGGGTCATCTTTATCGATCTGAAAAAATGCCCAGGCTATGCAAGGCTTAGCACCCATGCGACCTGAAGAGCCACCACGACTTGTGGTGAGAGGCAGAGTTGTGTTTGAGGATGCAGTTGTTGACGTGCTTCCAGTACTACGTCTCTGTCCAGGAAGGCGCAACCTGACCTCGTCGTCACTAGCATCTTCCTCCACCTCCTCTGCTGACCTCATCTCTTGGCTGACTGTGGGTTGACAGTAAGTGGGATCTCCGACCTCATCATCATCACCCTGTGCGTTATCACACCCGTCGTCCTCAGAGCCAACCTGTTCCTGCCCTGACAAAAAACTAAAGTTGTCGCTCCAATCAGGTATTTGAGTCTTATCATCGTCTTCCTCATTGTCTCCACCAACAGGAGTTACAGTTTGGGAATGAGGGTCTACATTATGGTCAGAACCTTCTGCGTCTGGTCCTGGATCCGACTCATAAAGATTCTGGGCATCAGTGCAGATCATTTCCTCGTCTGGATTCACAGAAGCGCTGGAGTCGACCTCTGATTCCCAGGCTATAGTATGAGTAAACAGCTCTGCAGACTCAACCATCTGTTCTACCTCATACTCAGACGGGCAGCTGGAGATTTGGGAGCTGTGAGGAAGCAAGTGCGATTTGGGTGACACCTTTGAGGACTGGAGTATTTGTGATGTTGAAGTTGATGTGGAGGAGAGCCCACTTAAAGGAGCACTTGATATCCGTTGAAGCACCTGCTGTTTTTGTGCCTCATCTGGAATTTGTAGCGATTGGCGTGGCCGTAAGAAAGGGATCTTATCACATTGTCCGCTAAAAGAAGTAGACATTTTAGTTTGGCTGGAAGATGGTCTTTCTTCTGCAGATGTTACTGTTGCTTTAACACCTACCCCACGGACACAACCTTTTTTCCCCTTCTCAACACGCCTATTCCCCTTTCCACCAGCAGCAGGCCTTTTTCCACTCATTTTGGTGGTTAACTAATTCACAACTCTGGAGTTGTTTGCACAAAAAAACAATGGATGGTAACCTAGCAGAGCTGAGTGGCCAAACTGTGGTATTAGGCCAAAACTATTGGCTGGGTTAGATGCAGAAAAAAATTATATTCAATTTGCAACCTGATGGAGGTCAGTATAGATGGACTAATACAACAAGTCCCACACACTGCTAGAAGCCCAAATATTTTGTCAGAGGTACTGTAGATGCAGATAAAAATTATTTTGAATTTGCAACCTGATGGAGGTCAGTATAGGTGGACTAATAGAACAAGTCCCACACACTGCTAGAAGGCCAAATATTTTTTCAGAGCTAGATGCAGAAAAAAATTATATTCAGTTTGCAACCTGATGGAGGTCTGTATAGATGGATTAATAGAACAAGACCCACACACAGCTAGAAGCCCAATATTTTTTCAGAGGTAGATGCAGAAAAAAATATATTCAGTTTGCAACCTGATGGAGGTCAGTATAGATGGACTAATACAACAAGTCCCACACACAGCTAGAAGGCCAAATATTTTTTCAGAGCTAGATGCAGAAAAAAATTATATTCAGTTTGCAACCTGATGGAGGTCTGTATAGATGGATTAATAGAACAAGACCCACACACAGCTAGAAGCCCAATATTTTTTCAGAGGTAGATGCAGAAAAAAATATATTCAGTTTGCAACCTGATGGAGGTCAGTATAGATGGACTAATACAACAAGTCCCACACACAGCTAGAAGCCCAAATATTTTGTCAGAGGTACTGTAGATGCAGATAAAAATTATTTTTAATTTGCAACCTGATGGAGGTCTGTATAGATGGACTAACAGAGAAAGTCCCACACACTGCTAGAAGGCCAAATATTTTTTCAGAGCTAGATGCAGAAAAAAATTAGATTCAGTTTGCAACCTGATGGAGGTCAGTATAGATGGACTAATAGAATGATGCTATGCCCAAAAGATTTTACTTCACTAGGTGCAGTAAAAAAATTGGTATTCTATACACAGGTGGTATATCTTGCAACACAGATAGGCTACTCCACTGACTAACACACTCTGCAATAGGCCAAAAAGGATTAGCTTTGCTAGATTCAGCCAAATGCTGTGAAAAAAACTTGCACAGCACTGGCACAGACCTGCCTGGCAAAAACTGATAGGAACTGATGTAACCTAGTCCTGAAAAGGACTCCAATTACAATTAGTCTTTACTCCCACAACCTATCTATTTAAGAGCACAGACCTGCCTGATAAAAGTCGTAGGAAATGCTGTAACCTAGTCCTTAAAAGGACTGCAATCACAACTATTCCCTACTCCCAAGCTATCTGTATATTTGTGCGAAAATTGGCTTGAAATTAACAAGGTATAGCGCACACAGCAACAGCGGTGCCGTCTAACACGCAGCTGCAGCAGTGAGAAAATGGTGGCGACGGGGAAAATGGCTTGGTCTTATAGGGCAAGGACATGTGACATACACTGCCAATGACACATGCCCTTGCTTGTGTGAAAAAAAGCACTTCGCTCCGTGTGTGCGCTGCTCATAGGCTGACAGATTGCACCTCCCCACTGTAAATGCGGGAAAGAGAAAAAAAAATGGAGATCTTCATTGTTCCTGCAGAGATCCATCCCCTGCCCCTCCCCGCTGTACACTCAAACTGCGTATTAACATTAATTTTCATCATTACTGAGAAAAAATCCAGTTATGATTTTGGTGCACGAACAGTTATCGAACATAACCTCGAACAGCCGAATTTTTCTCAAATTGTTCGTGTTCGCCGAACGGCTCGAACACCGCCCAAAACAGCTCGAATTTGAGATTGGCGAACAGTTCGAGTAGAACAACGCTCATCTCTAGTGGACAGCTCTGAAAGAGCAGGCAGATCTGTGGCTTACACCTCTAAACCTACAGCCAGGCATGGTCGTGTGTGACAATGGCTGGAACCTGGTGGCGGCTCTGAGGCGAGGCGAGCTCACACACGTACCATGCCTGGCCCATGTGCTTAACCTTGTGGTTCAGCGGTTTCTCAAATCCTACCCAGAGCTGCTGGATCTGCCTGTTAAAGTACGCCGCCTGTGTGCCCATTTTAGAAAGTCAGCTACAGCTTCCGCCTCCCTTGCAGTGTTTCAGCAGCATTTGCAGCTTCCGGCTCACAGACTGGTGTGTGATGTCCCCACGCGTTGGAACTCTATACTGCAGATATTGCGAAGGATTTGTGAGCAGAAGAGGGCAGTTGTTGAGTACCAGCATCAACAAGGCCGTCGGTATTCAGTTCAGACTCCACACATAAGACCTCAGGAGTGGACATGGATGTCAGACATATGTACCATCCTCCAAAACTTTGAGGACTCCAACAAGATGAAGCGCGGCGATGACGCCTCAATTAGCGTCACCATCCTGCTTCTCTGTCTTCTGAAACGCTCTCTGCTCATAATCAAAGAGGATGCATTGCAGGCGGAGCACGATGAGATGGAGCAAGGAACCATACAGGGTGATTACACACAGCCAAGCCTCATCTCATCCTAACGTGGATTGGGTGACAATGAGGAAGAGGAGGAGGAAGGACAGGAGCTAGTTTCATGCACTATAGACGGTACTACCTGCACAGCTGTCATACCGTCTGTTCAGCGTGGATGGCCAGAGGACAGAGAGGAGTGTTACAGATCCGGGTGGTGGAACCTCTGTGCTGCGGTGCAAGGAGGGACCAGAGGGGCGTAAATAGGTATCAACTCGGACTGACCAAGGTCACACGGCGGCTCAATCGACTCCGTGAACCAGCGAAGGACCGAGCAGAGGGACTTGTAGGCCACTGATTTGATTTGCTTGAAGACTTCAAATGGACCGATGAACCATGGACCCAACTTATAGGAGGGTATTTTGAGACCCACCTCAAACCTTGTCTCCCGGACGGAATTGAGGTGGGTCCAGACGTCTCTTGTCGGCATATCTCTTCATCCGCTCGGAGGATTGAAGAAGTGCGGATCTAGTGTCCTCCAAAATAGTGGAAAATTCGCTGACCAGAGATTCCGCGCCAGGATTGTCCACTGGGAAACGGAATCCGGGGGTGTTGACCGTAGACCGCAAAGAACGGGGACTTGGAAGAAGATTCGCTCTCATGGTTGTTATAGGAGAACTCGGCCCATGGTAGGAGCTCTACCCAATCGGTATGGTGAGCGTTGACGAAGTGCCGGAGGAAGCTGGTAAGGATCTGGTTGATACGTTCCACTTGGCCATTGGACTGAGGATGATAAGCAGAGGAGAAATCCAGGGAGACATCCAGCAGCTTACACGTAGCCCTCCAGAAGCGTGAAGTGAACTGGACCCCTCGATCAGACACAATGTGGAGGGGTAGGCCGTGGAGACGAAAGATGTGATGGATGAAGTCCTTAGCCATCACAGATGCAGACGGGAGACCAGGCAGAGGGATAAAGTGGGCCATTTTAGAAAAGCGGGGTCAGCGACCACCCAAATGACAGTACAACCGGCAGAAACAGGGAGATCAGTAATAAAGTCTATAGCAATGTGTTGCCACGGGGCAGCAGGTACGGGAAGAGGCAGGAGACGGCCGGCTGGAAGATGTCTGGGAACCTTGTTGCGGGCACAGGATGAACTGGCCATGACGAAGTCTACAACATTCTTGCGCAGGGAAGGCCACCAGTAATGTCTGGTAATGAGCAGGAAGGTCTTCCTCTGGCCAGAATGGCCAGCTAATTTAGATGAATGACCCCAGTGAAGAACCTTCTTACGATCCGGAACCGCTACAAGCGTCTTACCGTGTGGGAGACGAGACAGGTCCAAGGGAGCCACATTCATCACTTTGGAGGGATCGATGATATGCATAGACTCCTCCTCTTGATCGGAGGACAGGAAGGATTGGGACAAAATGTCGGCTTTAACGTTCTTGTCCGTAGGGCGGTAATGTAGGGTAAAGTTGAAATGGGCGAAGAACAAAGACCACCGGGCCTGATGCGGATTAAGTCTTTGGGCATTTTGTAGATATGCCAGGTTTTTGTGGTCAATGTAGATGACCACCGGGTGCAGAGCCCCCTCTAGCAGGTAAAGCCACTCCTCCAGCGCCAATTTGATGGCTAGCAGTTCTCGGTCTCCTATGGAGCAGTTGCGCTCGGACAAGGAGAAGAGCTTGGAGAAGAAGCCGCAGGTTACCATTCTCCCGGACGGAGATTTCTGGATGAGCATCTCTCCGGCTCCGGAAGAGGAAGCATCAACCTCCAGAAAGAACTTTTTGCTGCAATCCGGACGGTGCAGCATCGGGGCAGAAGAGAAGGCTTGTTTTAAGGAGAGAAAGGCCTCCTCCGCTTCGGACGTCCATTCCTTAGGATTTGCTCCCTTACGGGTGAGCGCAGAGATGGGTGCAGTCCGGGAAGAGAAATGAGGGATGAAGAGGCGGTAGTAGTTAGCAAAGCCCAGGAATCGCTGAATCGCCTATAAACCCTCCAGTCGGGGCCACTTTAAGGCGGCAGAGACCTTCTCGGGGTCCATCTGTAGACCAGTCTTAGAGATAATATAGCCCAGGAACGGAAGAGAGGGCTGCTCGTCCAGGTACACCACCACGCATGAATATAAGAGGTCACGGAAGATGACGTTAACTAGTTCTTGGAAGACGGCCGGAGCATTACAAAGACCGAAGGGCATCACACGGTATTCATAGTGGCCGTCCCGGGTATTGAATGCCGTCTTCCACTCGTCTCCTTGGCGGATCCGGACCAAGTTATACGCCCCACGAAGATCGAGCTTGGTGAAGATCTTCGCTCCTTTAAGGCAGTTGAACAGCTCTGAGATGAGCGGCAGGCAGTATTTGTTTTTGATAGTAACCTGGTTGAGTCCCCTATAATCGATACAGGGGCGTCTTTCTTTTTTACGAAGAAGAATCCTGCTCCAGCCGGGGAGGTAGATTTCTGGATGAATCCCCTAGCCAGATTTTCTTCGATATACTTGGACATGGCCCGGGTTTCTGCCAGCGACAAGGGGTAGATACGCCCACGCGGTGGAGAGGCACCGGGTACCAGGTCGATAGGGCAATCATATGGCCTATGAGGTGGCAGTGTCTCTGCTTCCTTCTTGTCGAAGACATCTGCATAGGACCAGTAAGGTGCCGGTAGACCAGGTAAATTAGCCGGAGTAGACGAAGGTCGAGCCGGGCGAACCGGAACCAGGCAGGTCTCATGGCAATCCTGCCCCCAACGGAGCACCTCACCGGCTCGCCAATTCAGAACGGGTTCATGTCTCTGTAGCCAGGGTAGACCTAGCAAAAAGGAGTGAGAGAGTCCGGATAGCACATGGAAGGAGATCCTCTCCGAGTGCAGAATTCCCACCTGAAGGGTTACAGGCTCTGTGACGAGCAAGATGGTCACCGGCAGGAGTCTTCCATCCATGGAAGCGACTGCCAATGGTTCAGCCAGAGGTTTGGTGGGAATCTGATACTTCTCTACAAGGGACTGAGAAATTAGATTCCCAGCGGCTACGGAATACAGGTGGGCAGTTTCAAAGAAGCGGGTCTCTCCACAGGAAATAGAAACGTATAGAGTCAAGGATGGAGAGGATTTACTCTTGCCTAGGATGACCTCTCCAAGGTGCCCTAGTCACTGGAGTTTCCTGGCTTCACCGGACAGGAAAGGATCAGATGCTCCTTACTACCACAGTAGAAACCTCGCCCCTCTGCTCGGCGTGTTTCTTGGCGAGACTTGACCATCTTGGTCTGGTCGATCAACATGGGTTTGGGCGAGCGTGCCCGGGGAGTTGCTGGTTGGGAGGCAGGTTTCTGGAAAACAGGAGCAAGACGAGGAAATCTTTTCTCCCGGGTAGTCTCCTTAGCTCGTTCCAGGAAACGGATGTCAATCCGGGTAGCTATTGACACCAGGTCATCCAGGGTGGTAGGAATGTCCCAGCCGGCTAGCTCCTCCTTGATCCGTCCGGAAAGACCCTCCCAGAAGATGGACACCAGGGCCTCATTGTTCCAGGCAAGCTCAGATGCAAGGGTACGGAACTGTATGGCATACTGGCCCATGGTGAGACTCCCTTGGTGGAGACGGAGCAATGAGGAGGCAGTAGAAGTCCTTCGTCCGGGCTCATCGAAGACCTTCCGGAAGGCAGTGAGGGAAGCCGGAAGATCGGACACCAGGGGATCCCCTCTCTCCCTTAGAGGGTTTAGCCATGCCAATGCTTCCCCGGTGAGGTGAGACATGATGAACGCCACTTTGGCCCGGTCGGAGGGAAACTGATGTGCCAGTAGTTCAAAGTGCAGTGTGCACTGGTTCAGAAAACCCCGACATAAGACAGGGTCACCCCCAAAACGAGGAGACGCAGAGAGTCTGGGTCCAGAGCTGGATGCCATGGCACTGGTAGGCAGAGGCGCCGCCGGAGCAGGTGCCGCTCGGCTCGAGGCAGACACAGGTGGGACGGACAGCGTGTCCAGGCGAGAGTTGACAGACCGCAGGTAGGTCAGGATGATTTCCTGTTGGGATCTCTGTCGAGAAACCTCCTGGTACAGGTCAGCAAGCAAAGGAGCCTGGGGGCCACCGGGTTCCATGGCCCGTGCAAACTGTTTCGGATCCGGGTGGTGGAACCTCTGTGCTGCGGTGCAAGGAGGGAACAGAGGGGCGTAACTAGGTATCAACTCGGACTGACCAAGGTCGCACAGCGGCTCAATCATCTCCGTGAACCAGGGAAGGACCGAGCAGAGGGACCAGGTGCTGCTCTGGACCAGTCCTTGTATGAGAGCAGGTGACTCCCATGGGACAGAAGGCAGGGATTGACTGGTACAGCAGATGAGCATGGCAGGCAGGCTGATGAGTGATCCGGTTAGACGGACTGGCAGACACCACGGGTAATTGGCAGGAGCCTCCAGGTAGGCTGGCTGGTAGGCACGGCAGGTAACTGGTACGTTCTCCGGGTAGGCAGGCAAGCCTGGCCAGACTGGCAGGTTTGGACCGTAAGCAGACTGTCGGGCTGGACTGGTAGTCAGGCTGGCGGACTGGACTGGTAGTCAGGCTAGAAGCGGGACCTGAGGGCTGAAGCAGAGTTAGTACACAGAGCTACAACCTTGCGCGGGCACTTCCATTTTGGAGGAGGTGCCTTTAATATGAGAAGTCCTCCGGCCATTGGCCGGGGACTCCTTAGGACGGAGCGCGTGGCTCCTTTAAGAGGGAGGGAGCACGTGCACGCGCCCTAAGCACGGTGCCCGGGAAGCTGCGCGCGAGAGCAGCAGCAGCAGGAGAGCCGGAAGACGCTGGGCCAGGAGCGCGGCGGTAAGGGGAATTCTGCCTGTCAGAGACGCTGATGCTACACGGAGGAGGAGGAGGAGCAGAGCATGGTCAGTCATCCTCTTGGTGAGGACACGGAAGTCTTGCCTGTTAGTAGTCTGGCACGCATGGCTGAGTTTATGTTTTGCTGCCTTTCCCATGACTCTCGCGTTCTCAAAATTTTGGGTGACAGTCATTACTGGTTGGTGACACTTCTAGACCCACGCTACAAGGAGAACTTGATATCTCTTATTCCTGAGGGGGACAGGTGTACAAAAATGGTGCAGTACCAGAAAGCCCTTGTTGTGGAACTATTAAATCAATTCCCATCTGAAAATGCTGGCGACAGAAGGCACACTTCGTTGGACAACCAAGGAGTACAGGCGAGAGAGACACAACTTCAATCCAGCAGAGGCAGGGGAACACTGTCAAAGTTCTGGGAGAGTTTTCTCAGACCCTCCCATCGCACAGGCCCTGAGGCGCAGGGTACTGTCACAAGGAGTGCAAAGTTTGGGAAGATGCTGAGGGAGTACATTGCCGACCAGACCAACGTCCTCCGTGATTCCTCTGTGCCTTATAATTATTGGGTATCCAAGCTGGATACGTGGAATGAACTGGCTCTCTATGCCTTGGAGGTCCTGGCCTGCCCTGCCGCCAGCGTTAGATCAGAGCGGGTTTTTAGTGCCGCTGGTGGAATTATAACTGATAAGCGCATCCACCTGTCAACTGAAAATGCTGACAGACTGACTCTTATAAAAATGAACAAGGGCTGGATTGGGCCCGACTTCTCAACACCACCGAATGATAGCAGCGTAACATAAACTCAAATCCAGTGTCTTTTCTTGGGAGGTGTATTCCCATGCACCTTTTCACACCCACACATGGGTATACGCTTCTTGATTTTGGCTTTGTGCTCTTGGCCTCCTCCTACTCCTCATCCTCCACCACCATATCACCAGGGTGACCGTGGTCCATGATGCAACACCCACATAATTTTTTTAAATGGTGTTTATGATGCCCGTAAAAAATTTTTTTATACAGTATGTTCATGTATACCCCCCAGGGGTAAATGTTTGTCAGCCCATACACTTAGTGCATGGGCATTACAAGTATAGGAGGCCCGCTCCTTTCTAATGGGAACATTTTTTTATGAGGCCCTCCTCCACGTCTCTTCCAAGGGTCATTGAAGTGCCTCCAAATTTTTGGCATCCCTTGCATTCACTGCATAGGCCAACACTATGGGAGACTCCTTTCCAATGGGAATTTATCGTTACTGTGGCCCTGCTCCATGTGTCTTTTAATTCTTAGTGGGGTTTTTCCTAAAACTGGCCAGCCGTTGAACTCACTGCATACCCTATAACTGTATAGCAGACCCTCTCCTTTCTAATGGGAACATGTCGTACCTTATTACTGTGGCCCTGCTCTGTGTGTCTTTAAATTCTTAGTGGGGTTTTTCCTAAAATTGGTCAGCCGTTGGACTCACTGCATACCCTATAACTGTATAGCAGACTCTCTCCTTTCTAATGGGAACATGTCGTACCTTGTTATTGTGGCCCTGCTCCGTGTGTCTTTAAATTCTTAGTGGGGTTTTTCCTAAAAATACTTCTCTTCCCAACCTCAAGAGGCAGTCCAGACGTGCAAGACGTAGAGGTAAACCGTCACGTCAGATTCTGTTCTCCCAAAGACCTTCTGTTCCCCAGCCTGTAGAGGCAGCTATCCGCACAGAATGCATGAAGGTTGACCATGTTCGTCAGGCAAAGCAGAGGCTGAAAATCAGTCATAAAATCGGATTGCGGACCCGCTGCAGTTGTTTTGGTCGCCCTGACGGTCTTTGTCCAGCGAAGGTGGGAGAGTCCCAAGACATCAGGTCTGTTGGAGAGGCTGCCCTTGGTGTTAGTGTTTCCTCTCCACAGATGACCATGACTGTCTCCTTGGCAAGTGAAGGCCTCGGATTAACCAGAAGTTTCGGGCTTAAAGCCTTGAAGAGTCGGTGTCTGATTCCCGTCCGACAACTCCAGAAGACGGTTTGGGCATTGTCAAAATATGTCTGTAAAAATTAAGCTCCAGATTGAAGCATTACACATGAAGAAGTTCACATTCGAGGTGCTGTCTGGTTTACCCACAGGTCGTCCAGAGCCGAGAGATCTAGTGCCCGCTCAGGTCTGGAGATCCTGCATGGTGTTTCCTGGGGGACTGCTGAGGTACAAGGGGTGTCCAGTCCCCATACCTTCAGGACAGTCAGCAATGTCTTCTTCTTCTTCACCAGATCTGCTAGTCGCTGACTCGCTGTGCGCTGAAGTCTCCGAAGGAAGGGAAGCGGAGGCAATGTCCCCACACAGTCTCGACGATTGTACCAATGATCTGGCCTCAGGTACCGCCCCGCCACGCAGACGTGTCACCTCAGAAACCAGACTGAAGATGGTCCCAAAGCAAGGATCCTCCATCTCTAATTAATCTGGCAATAAGTCCATCAAGATGGTGGCTACCTCCAAGTAACTGCACCCCTCCAACCAGGCGGAGGACCTCCAGTTGTCTCTTGAATCCTCCGGGGTGCTACCTGATAACAAATGGAGAGAGACTTTCCTACACCCTGTACTTGGTACTTCGCCCACTTCATCCAGTAAGCTTGGCAAAGTGTACATCAAGGCGGTGGTTACCCCAGAGTCTCTGCACCCCACCAGCCCGGTGGAGGGTCTGCAGTTGTCCCGTGAATCCTTTGGGGTGCTACCCGATATTAACAAATGGAGAGAGACTTTCCTGTGTCCTGTTCCTGGTACTTCACCCACTTCATCTGATGCTGAGGATGGCTCGAAGGGAGGAAGCATCCTAGTCACCAAGATGGTGAGACCAGTTTCGTTCCCTCTAGTGGACAGAAGAGGTAATCTTCTTGAACAGAAGAATCGGCCTCCAAATTCTCTGCAGAAAATCCTTGCAGGCTTGAAGAAGAGGGGGGGTAAAGGAGGGGGCTACTGTAACATCCCTGGTGGCATGCTGGCATGGTTTACCATCTCCCACCATGCAAGACCGCCAACTTATCAATCCAGGCTGCACACTTTGCTCCATTACTTGCTGTGTGTATGTCTCTTGTCTGATTGCTTAGGGTGGTGGCCCTGTTACTTCCTGATTCTTAAATTTACAGTGTGCGCAATCCTAATGCATCCCCAGCCTATTGCTGTGAGTCACTGGATACTTAAACCCCCTCCACCCAGTTGGAGGTGCCTGAGCAACACTGTCTTTCAATGTGTTCTGTGCAACTGAGTTGCCAGGTCCTGTCCTGTATCTTATCTGTTTCTGCCACTCTGGGGGCTGAGTACCCAGGCCCCTTACCTGTATCTGTGACTTCTAGACTGTTTCTGCCACCCTGGGGGCTGAGTACCCATGCTCATTCCTGTATCTTGTTCCAGGTTCAGTTCCTGTCTGAACAGTGTCCTAGCCCGTTACCTGTTTGTCTCTATGTCCGATCCTTTCCTTTTCCTGCAGTGTCTGAACCTGCACCTAACTCCAACTCGTTGTCTCTGTACTTCTGTTTGTGAGTTTTGTGTCCACTCGTTACTTCATTGCAAGTACCTTGTGTGTATCTGGTTCTGCTTGTCCCGTTTCCATGCCTTCCTGTGTTTCCCAGTCTGTTCCATGTGAACAGAGCCCTGTCCTGTCTGCCTGCACCTTCTGTTCTGAGGTTACGCTCTGCTCTGTTCTGCCTCGCTTGTCCTCCGCACCTGCAGTTACGCTCTGCTCTGTTCTGCCTCACTTGTCCTCCGCTCCTGCGGTTTTTCTCTGCTCTGATTGCCCTCCACACCTGCAGTTTCGCTCTGCTCTGCTTGCCCTCCACACCTGCAGTTTCGCTCTGCTTTGCTTGCCCTCCGCACCTGCGGTTTCGCTCTGCTCTGCTTGCCCTCCGCACCTGCAGTTTCGCTCTGCTCTGCTTGCCCTCTGCACCTGCGGTTTCGCTCTGCTCTGCCTGTCCTCCGCACCTGCGGTTTCGCTCTGCTCTGCCTGTCCTCCGCACCTGCAGTTTCACTCTGCTCTGCTTGTCCTCCGCACCTGCGGTTTCGCTCTGCTCTTCCTCTGTACCTGCGGTTTTCGCTCTGCTCTGCTTGTCCTCCGCGCCTGCGGTTCTGCTCTGCTTGTCCACCGCACCTGTGGCTCTGTTCCTGTATCCCAGTCTGTACTGGTCCCTATCCAGCCTGCGTTCCTACCTGCCAGTATCTGCCTGTCTGCATACTGGCTGTGCCTGCCAGTACCCACCTGTCTGCATACCGGCCGTGCCTGCCAGTACCCGAAAATCTGAATACCAGCCGCGCCGGTACCCACCTGTCTGCATACCAGCCGTACCTGCCAGTACCCACGTGTCTGCATACCACCCATGCCTGCCCATTCCTGCATTCCCCGTGTGGGTCAACAGCTGTGACCGGGGTCTGACCTGGAGTAGCACCTGGGCCACCTCCCACATCCCTCCTCGGACCACGGGGTCGAGTGTGTTCGTGGTCAGATCTGGCGAGGCCCCTAGTCATGCCCCTCCAGGCACTCCTCGGTTCGTGGCCCAGTTGGACCACTAACCGTGCTCACGTCAGTCCAGGCTTGAGCGTAACATGCGGCCTGTGGGTGGGTGGGTGGCTGGCTGCATACTTGCACTTGCATTCCAAGTAACAGAAAACTAAGCAGAAGGTGGCCTCTATCATCATCATGGCCTCACCTCGGCACTATGAACTCTCCTGAAGGAGAAGCCAGGGCCCGCCGGAAGAGTCTCTGGTTCTCTGGTGGGCCCGTCCAACCCTGTTGATCGGCCATGCTTATGCATGTTATTTCTCAAAACGCATTACAGATCAGGCAATTGTCCAACTCTGTATTCAAGAAATTAAATGCGCAAAGAAAGATGTGTGTGTGTGTCAAAGCACCACTGACAAGTGCGAGTTGATGTTGGACGGGCTGCCGTTCAATTACAGGACTTCCTGGGAGAAATGACACGCAGGGTAGATACGGTTTCCCTCTATGCCAGTCCTTTCACCGAGCTAAATATAACTCTTAGCAAAAAAAGTTGTGGACTGGCTCCATACCGTCCCTGACCACATTCACCTGTCCACGTGTTTGTGGTTAGGCGGTCCTTCCCAGTAAGTGCACTGGGGAGGGCACGGGTAATGTTGTGGGACCCGTGCTTGTGGAAGGCGGAGACGATACCGGGAAAAATAATGGTGGCTGGGGACCCAGTCGCCGCCGGCATGAGGTTGTGAAAAGCTTCCGCCTCCATGAGCTTAAAAGGCCATATTTCAAGTGCAAAGAGCTGCCCAGAAATCTGGCTGTTTAGTGTTGCGGCTTGTGGGTGGGTGGGTGGCTGGCTGCATACTTGCACTTGCATTCCAAGTAACAGAAAACTAAGCAGATGGTGGCCTCTATCATCATCATGGCCTCACCTCAGCACTATGAACTCTCCTGAAGGAGAAGCCAGGGCCCGCCGCAGGAGTCTCCGGTTCTCTGGTGGGCCCGTCTAACCCTGCCGAAAAGCAGCCCTGGCTAAGAAAAGTGTGGGGGAAGGTTTCAGGACACTCTATGGCTGCTTTTTTAACCCTAGAACGCATACCTGGGGCCTCGCAGGCCTGCTAGGTTACTTGTTTTCTATTTTCTGCAAGATTACTTTAGTTAGAATTTTGAAACTCAGGTATTCCTCAGGTATATAGTTATTAGTAATTTCCAGTTGTTCATATATTTTTATGTTATAGGCATTTCGGTAAAACATCTCTTTTTTGGGACTACCCCATATTCACATACCTGGGGCCTTTTAGGCCTGTACTTGGTTTACATGTGATCCTCAGTCTATGTTAGGATTTGAACCTGTGACCCATTGCTTGCTAGTCTGTTCCTTTGCTGTGGAGCTATTCGGAACTTGTTTAACTCCTGCCTGAAACCATATGAACTTCATCTGGGATAGAGATCATCACCTGCCCTGCTGATTGTTCCCACCCTGATTGAGATTGATTGGACCTGCTATATATACCTGGCCCTGTGCAGCTTCCTGTTGCTGAGTATTGTGGTGCTCAGTCTAACTGAGTGAAGCATTATCTGAGCTCCTGACTTGGAAGGTGTTCTGCTAGCGCTTTCCTGCTTCTTGTGAAGACTCTGCTGTTCCTACCTCGAACTCCTATTGCCTAAACGAACCTGGTGCTCGTGTGTGATCCCGGCCGGCCCTTGCTCGGGCGGGCCCCTGCATCTGCTGACAAGGTGAACTACTGTAGCACCCTGAGGACTCGGCTGCTACAGGGGTATTACACCTCAAGCCAGAGGTGTGGTATTCCACTCCCGGGTAAGGATGGAGTGTGGAACTGAGCTTAGTAGGCTGCATGCACTACATACATCCCATTTCCGGGGGACAGAACAACGGTACTCCCACTAGTATATGTGCAGGTACGACAGCGTCTGTCCCTGGCTGGAGTGGGAGGGGGGGTGGAACATCCCAGTAGTGTAGGGGCAGATAGGGGGAGTAGTCTGGGTAAAGCTAGGAGCCCATTGGGTGCTGGTCACCTGGGCTCACACATAGAGGGAGTATATAAGGTGGGCACCATCTTAGAATAGGGTCTTTGGTCAGAGAGCCTGAGGAGAAGCAGAGCAGAGGAGCTCAGCCAGGAGGGCTGACAGGGAGCTGTGGCTCCGGCCGGGCCCAGCTCCAGAGCAAGGCCTGCAGAGAGAGGAGTAAGAAGGACCCAGAGAGAAAGACAGAGGGAACCCCAAGAACCCAGAATCAGACCAGAAAGGGTGAAGGGTTGGCAGAAAAGGGCACCGGATCCCAAGCTGGCAGAGGCAGAAGTAACCCTTAGCCAGGAACCGGAGGTCGTGGTCAAGTTTTGCCACGACCCTCACCATATCCACCAGGAAGGCACACCACGAGTAGGGCCAGGGAAGCCAGAGAAGGTTCAACCACTAAGAGGCCCGAGGAAGCCGGACAAAGGTGGATCCCTGGTGGGGACGGCCAGGAGAAAGAGAGTGAGAGGGAAGCTCAGGACCACGCTCCGGAACTGCCTGGGGGTTAGCCGAGTCCCGCACCTGGTGGACGCAGCACGGCTCGGGTGGTCACTCAAGGCCAGAGTGACTAAAGCAACATCAGTGAGTAAAAACCCTGAAACTGCATCTCCTGACTCTGCCTCTCCTTCCTGCATCATCACAACCCCCATCATCCACACCTGCTGCCCTGAGGCCATACCCCTCCCGTTGGGGGTTATACCATCACTGCTGCACATATACCACCGGCCTCAGCGGACTGCTCTGCAGCGGCGGCTTCAAAGCCGCACTCAACGGGTGGCGTAGTCGACACTTAACAACATCTACAAAGATTGCCACACACTTAGTTTGACACCCTGGGCACGGACCGGGTCACCGCCACAAGGACTACTACCCCCATACAGATCCGGCTCCGGGTATCCCTTGAACATGGCCCAGGGGGCGCGTCACTACTACCGCCATATACTGCATCTTCTGACAAGGTGAACTACTACTGCCATATACTGCATCTTCTGACAAGGTGAACTACTACCGCCATATACTGCATCCCCAGAAGTCTTCCCACGGTCAGGTCACCTGTACACATCTGCTCCGGCCACTGACCTCCAGTCCAGTATCGCCAGTAGCGTGATAGTCTATTTGTCTGTACTGTTACTTAGAAAGAAAACATATCGCTTCAGGAAGAAAAAAAACATGGAAAAATCTAACAAAAGAGGAACTATATGGTTATATTGCCCTTACTCTTCTGGCAAGGTGTACAAAATCGTACGATGTTCCAATCAGAGAATTATTTCTGAACCCTTTTTCAGATCCACACTACAAAGCTACAATGTCAGTCAATAGATTTGAGAATATTCGGAGAAGCCTTTGTTTTGATGATAAGAGAACTCATCCTGTGAGGTTGAAAAAAGATAAAATTAGCCCCTGTTAGCTACATCTGGAATCTTTTCATCAAAAACTGTACAAAGCTTTACCATTCTAATGACAATGTGACAGTGGATGAGCAACTTCTTGCCTTTAGGGGATGTTGCAAATTCATTCAATATATACCCAGTAAACCTGCCAAGTATGGCATAAAAATTTTCTGGATGTGTGATTCTACAAGCTATTATGGCATGAATGGTCTGATTTACTGTGGCAAAGAAGCTGATGCTCCAGTCCAGAAAGACCTATGTTCTGACATAGTAAAAAAACTTGCAGTACCAATTTTCAATTCTGGAAAAAATATAACAATGGACAACTACTTTACCAATCTGGAACTGGGCAAATTTTTGCTTCAGAAAAAACTCACACTTGTTGCTACTATGAGGCCAAACCGCCGCGAAAAATCCTCCAATCATGAACCACAATCCCAAGAGACCACTTTATGAGAGTGTCTTTGGTTTCTGCAATCAAGCGACAATGGTATCTTATAAAGCAAGGAAAGAAAAATCTGTGATATTACTGAGTACAATGCATCATGATGGAAGTATTGACACCGATGACAGGAAACAGAAACCTGAAATCATACTGCATTATAATAAAACAAGAGGAGATGTGGACAAGATGGATGAAATGATTGGAGAGTATTCGTGCAAGAGGCAGACAAAACGTTGGCCTGTAGTCATTTTTTATAATATCCTTGATGTGTCACCCCTCAATAGCTATATTGTTTATAGTGAAACTCATCCAGAATTCCATGCCAACAGGAAGGACAAGAGACGTCTATTTTTGACGGAACTTTGCTGTGAACTTTTAATGCCTACCATGGAGCAAAGCAACACGAAATGCTTGGCAAGGCAAATTACGGAAGCTATGATCCGATGTGGTATACATTTTCAGGAACATCCAGAGCCAAGAGAAAAAAAAAGAAAGCGCTGTTATATTTGTCCAGCAAAGAAGGAAAGGAAATCTGAGCGTTTCTGTACTACTTGTGGACAAAATGTCTGCAAGGAACATTCTTCCGAAAAAATAATATGTGAAAATTGTTGGGGTAATCAGTAAAGTTGAAAAGGAAAGTTTTTGAAAAGAAATATTCCTGCACCATGTTTACTACAACTTTTATATAAAAAACTTTTAGACAAAAAAATTGTTATATACCGTATTTTTCGGACCATAAGACGCACTTTTTTCCTCCAAAATTTTGGAGGAAAATGGGGGATGCGTCTTATAGTCCAAATGTTGGGGGGTGTGTATATTTATGTGTGGTGTGGGGGGAGCGGTATCGGTGGAGGAGCGGGGCACAGGAGGCAGCAGCCGCGCGCTGCAGCCTACACTGTCCCCGCTGATAAAGAAAATGAATATTCACTGCTCCCCATGCCCATGGGGCATGGGGAGCACTGAATATTCATGCTCCTTAATAGCGGTATACAGTGTAGCCGCGCTGCAGCTCCTGCTGCTGCCGGCTATCTCCTGTGCCCGCTGTTAAAGGACATGAATAATCAACCTCTCTCCACGCCCATGGGTGTGGGGAGGGGGTGAATATTCATGTTAAAATGACATTTCCTGGTGAATGCATTTGTCTTGGTTGAAAGCAATGCAAAAGTGCAAAAACGCATCAAAAACGCTATGTGTGAACATAGCCCAAGGTGTATTTTTGTTTTTGGTTATTTATTTTGCCTTATATACAAGTCATTACCCTGGAAAGGATGTTTCTTAACATATTTCTCAGGAAAATCCATTTTGGTTTTGTTTTTGTATATTTTATTGTGAGTCTGTAAAAGTGGCATAATACTCTGACCACGTTGTTGACAGCAGTGATCTTGGAGTCAGAGATGCTTCCAGGGGTCTTCCCCATGCTGTTTTCATGTCATTTGAGCACTGTTCCCATCAATTTTGGCAATTTTTAGGCCCTCTGCAGACCGCCGGGGGGAGCCGCCTGAAAAATGCTCGAGTTTCCCATAAACTTACAATGAGCTCGTTGTTCGGATCGAGCACCCGAGTATTCCAATTTGCTCGACCCGAGCAACAAGTACCCGAGCATTTTAGTGCTCGCTCATCACTATTTATGTCCATAGTAAAGAAAAATAGAACAGCCCTGGACAACCCCTTTAAAAAGTATCCATAATTTTAATTGTTTTATATATATATATATATATATATATATATATATATTCTCCATCAGGACTGATCATTCATTTTCAAAATGTTCAATTCCTGGATAAAATCTATATTCAGTGAAGACAGATTTTTACATTACTGAGATAGGAGATGGCACGTGCTACTGAAAAGCTTTTATGTAGAGGGGAGATAAAACGAGAGAGAGGTAGAGCTCCTCTCTTCCTCTTCATCCTCCCTTCTACATAGAATCTTATTAGTAGTAACTATCATCTCCTATCTCAGTAAAGCAATCATTAGTGATGATCGAACCCGAACAGTAAAGTTCGGGGTCCGTACCATACACCTAGTGTCCGTGCACAGACTCTGAACACGGACTTCTCCAGGAAGTCCGTGAAACTGTTCGGGTTCGGCAGCCTGCACATTGGCTATTTCCCTTGCTGTCACCTGCGTGACGGCGTGAGAAACACAGGTGGCTCTGATCAGTGGAAAGTTGGTTAAAAAAATTAGTACTACTCTCATCATAGTATGCCTGCTCTCGCTGATAGCTGCGAGAGCAGGCAAGGCTGATGAGAGTATTCATCAGCCGGGATCTGTACAATAAAAACATTTTTTTTTAAAATGGCGTGGGTTCCCCTCTATTTTTGATAACCAACATAGGTAAAGCTGACAGCTGTGGGCTACAACCCCCAGCTGTTAGCTTCATATTGGCTGGTTATAAAAAAAATAAAGGGGTCCCCATGCCATACTTTTTAATTATTTAAATAAATAATTTAAAAAATCATGTGGGGTCCCCTCCATTTTTGACAGCCAGCCAAGCTAAAACAGACAGCTGGGGGCTGGTATTCTTAGGCTGGGAAGGGGCCATCCCCAGCCTAAAAATAGCAGCCCTCAGCTGCCCGAGAAAAGGCGCATCTATTACATGCGCTAATTCTGGCACTTTGACTGGCTCTTCCCACTTACCCTAGTGCCGTGGGAAGTGGCGTAATAGGTCTGGGGTTGTTGTCACCTGTTTTATGCCTGGAAATTTCTCACGCAGCGAACGGTGCCGTAAGTGAGGTGATCGGGGTTCATCAGCTATGAACTCCGGTGACCTTTCTCACATAAAACAGCTGACATCAACCCCACAAATATTACCCCACTTGCCACTGCACCAGGGTAAGGGGGGAAGAGCTGGATAAAGCTGCGGGCTTCTATTTTTAGGCTGGGCAGGACCAATATCCATGACTCCTTCCCAGTCTGAGAATACCAGTTCCCAGCTTGGCTGGTTGTCAAAAATGGGGGGGAACATATGTCATTATTTAAATAATTAAAAAATGTGCCATGTGGACCGCTCTATTTTTAATAACCAGCCAATATAAAGCTGACAATTGAGGGTTGCAGCCCGCAACTGTCAACTTTACCTGTGCTGGTTATCAAAAATAGAGGGGAACACATGCCATTTTATTTATTTGTTGAACAGGCACCGGCTATCAGCATGAGAAAGCGTATGCTGATGAGAGTAATACTCTTGTCAACTGATGCCTGTGACCGGCGGTAACCTTTTTATCGCCGGTCACAGCTCCTGATCAGAGCCCGTGTTTGCCGAACTGTCATGCAGGTGACAGGGTGGGAAACAACAGATGTCCAGCCCCCCATTCATCTGAATGAGGTCTGGGTTTGAGTACCGTTCTAGTACCCAAACTGAACTTTTTTTAAATGTTCAGCCGAACCTGCCAGACCTGAACATCCACGGGTTCGCCCATCACTAGTAAAAATCTGTCTTCACTGAATACAGATTTAATCAGTGAATTGAGAATTTTGAAAATGAATGATCAATTCTGGCAGAGAAAGAAGCAGATTTCCCTGATAATATATATTGCAAAGTTTCTTATTTTCATGTGTACTATGGATTTATGAAATTAGAAAGTAAAACGACCGTTACAATTTAAGTTTGGGTCAGAAGTCCTGTGGCGGTTCAGACTTTGAGGTCCGTACCCAGACTGTGAATATTGAACATGTAAAACTGGCCTTATTTGTTTGGGTATACTCTGAGTGGAACTACAGTTTTACACTTGGCTATTTCCACCACTTGGTAAATACATCCATATATATAGAAATAAACAGGGAATATAGACCACAGACAATCCAGAACTACATTTTTAACCCAGGCAAGATGATTTTCATTTTTTTTTTCTCACAATCTCATCAGTGTCTTTATTCTTTGCCGGATCTTCAGATCCTCCTAATTCATTACCATAGTACTAAGAAAGTGATTACATTGAGAGAACAAAATGACAGTCAGTAGGAGGATAGGAGTAATCTGCTTATCATGGGTGCAGCATAAACACAAATATCTGCCATTAGTCTTAATAGGGACCCCTGAATTGTCAGATGCACGTGGTGACAGGTTTTTAGGTCTAATATTGTTGTTTTTCAATTCTACGAAATTCGGAGCAAGTGAACCTTCATATAAGCCCCTAGGTGCCCCGTCCGTCATCGCACATAGTGCTCATTGTTCACTCACTCTGAGGGACATGCATCAAATTAAGCCACGCTACATATTAATGGAACATGCAGGTGCAGGGGCTTGAAGATTAATTATACAACACGCTCTTTCTGCCCTTCAGTGCTCAAATAAATACTTTTTAATTGCTTTCTCCTCTCGCAGCTTTACACATAAGTAGTTAAAGCCATCTGACAATATACAAGTGTCGGTGCAGTGAAGGTATTCTCTCCTGTCACTTGATGGAACGAAGCTCACAGGCCTGCGGAAAAGTAACAAGATCTGAAAAATTATTCCAATGTGAATGGCAATCGTCTCTGAACACGATTTTTTTTTCTTGCCTGGTATACTATAAAATGTATAAAAAGCATTTTTTATACTATTAAAAGCAATTTCATCATGATTTTTGGCGCAAGCTAGAGCTGTTTACATGGTAAGATATAACCATATGGCTATGTGCACACATGGAGCATTTGCAGCAGATTTTTCTGAACTAAAAACCAGAGTGCTGGTAGGAAAAATGCTGAAGAAAATACGTACAGTGTTTGATGTGTTTTTACTTCCATTTATTTAGCCCATTCATTTAAATAGCTGAAAACACTGCCGATTTGAAAAAATGCCCAGCAGCTCAAAAAAATGTGTGTGAATGAGATTTTTGAAATCTCATTCATTTTGCTGGTACTGTAAAATGCAGCGTTTTTGCTGCAAAAAAGAATGTAAAAAATAAAAAAGCTGCAAAAACGCCGCGTTAGGACATACCCTAAGTAGTCAGCAAAGAGCCAAATTACAGCAACTGCTTTACATCTAGAAGGTACCTTTTCCCCTTAAGTGCCGGGAAAGAGACAGTAACTTGGAGTCTCCCTAAAATAATACCTTGTTTTGTCACTAGACCCAACAATTGCTCCAGTCATTACCACTGGGTAGCAGTGACCCTACATAATCTTCATAATCTTAGTAAACATACAATGGATGAAATAAGTTTTGAATATGTCACCAATTTTCTAAGTACCGTATTTTTCGGACCATAAGATGCACCTAGGTTTTAGAGGAGGAAAATAGAAAAAAAATTAAGCAAAAAATGTGGTCATGATGCACTGTTAAGGGGGAGGGGGTCTGCTGCTGACACTGATATAGGGGTAATGTCCCCCAATGCTGTTAATATCTACCATCCTGGTATATATGCCCCCTTCCTATTATATGTGGCCCCCATCCCCATCCTGGTATGCATGGCATGCCTTATCCCTATCCTGGCATGCATGGCTCCCCAATCCACCATCCTGGTATGCATGGCACCCCTCATCCCCATCCTGGTATGCATGGCACCCCTCATCCCCATCCTGGTATGCATGGCACCCAGCCTCCCCATCCTGGGATGCATAGCACCCCTCATCACCATCATGGTATGCATTGCACCCCTGATGCCCATCCTCCTATGCATGGCACCCCTGATCTCCATCCTCGTATGCATGATATCCATCATCCTATTATACATGGCACCCTTCCATCCTGGTATGCATGGCCCCCCTCATCCTGGTATGCATGGCCCTCCTCATCCTGGTATGCATGGCACCCCTCAATCTTGGTATGCATGGCCCCCCTCATCCTGGTATGCATGGCATCCCTCATCCTTATCCTGGTATGCATGGCACCACTCATCCTTATTCTGGTATGCATGGCATCCCACATCCTTATCCTGGTATGCATGGCATCCCACATCCTTATCCTGGTATGCATGGCACCCCTCATCCCTATCCTGGTATGCATGGCATCCCTCATCCTTATCCTGGTATGCATGGCACCCCTCATCCTTATCCTGATATGCATGGCACCCCTCATCCCTATCCTGGTATGCATGGCACCACTCATCCTTATCCTGGTATGCATGGTACCTCTCATCCTTATCCTGGTATGCATGGCACCCCTCATCCTTATCCTGGTATGCATGGCACCCCTCATCCCTATCCTGGTATGCATGGCACCTCTCATCCTTATCCTTGTATGCATGGCATCCTTCATCTTTATCCTGGTATGCATGGCATCCCCTCATCCTTATCCTGGTATGCAAGGTCCCCCTCATCCCAAATGCTGGTATGCATGGCATCCCTCATCCTAATGCTGGTATCCATGGCACCCCTCATCCTTATCCTGGTTTGTATGGCACCCCTCATCCTTATCCTGATATGCATGGCACCCCTCATCCTTATGCTGGCATGTATGGCAATCCCCATCCTGGTATGCATGGCCCCCCTAATCCCCCATCACGCTGCACATAAAAAAAAAGTGTCTGCAAATTGAGTTTCTGGTTCTGGCTTTTATCCTAAGTCATGTGACAAGGCTCATTAAAGGGTCAATGTTGACTTTTAGGATTGCTACTTCCTATAGGTGGCACTAGAGTTCTAGTTCTCTTCCTCTCTGAAGAGACAATTTGCATGTTTCTCAGAGGAGCATTGCGCCTTAAAGAGTCTCCTCACCTTGACATGCTTAACATGTCACTCTCTGCAAGGAGAAAAGTTACCCCTTAGCTTGATAAGATATTTTGGACAATCATATGCTTCCAACTTTGTGGGAACAGTGTGCGGAAGGCCCATTTCTGTTCCCCATGACAGTGCCCTAGTATACAGAGCAAGGTCCATAAAAGCATGGTATAGTGAGATAGGTCTGAAGAAACTTGACTGGCCACACAGAGCCCTGACCTCAACCCCATCCAACACTTCTGAGATAAACTAAAATGGAGATCGTGAGCCCGTTGTCTCCAAAATCTTGTAGTAGGCACTCCCATAAAAGCGGATTCTGTTTTTCTGCAAAAGGAAGACTAAATCCATTTTAATACCTACCGTATGGATTTAAAGGGAACCTGACAAGTCAAGAAATGCTATTAACCTGCAAATATAGGGTTAATCTGCAGATTAATAGAGTTCTGAAGCCATGTGGCCGCCGCACTGAAGGAGGAGGAAATTAACTTTATTCTATCTGGCAGGCTTGGGCTTTCAGTCATAGAGGCGCGGCCAGTGCAGCTTCAGTCACAGGTCAGTACATAGTGAGTGGTGGCTGTGACAACGCCCCAGCACGGACTGACAACCGGCTCCATACTGATGCACTGCTGTGCCGGCTGTCAGTCAGTGCTGGGGGCATGGTTACAGCCGCTGCTCACTATGTACTGAGTGGTGAATGAAGCAGCACCAGTCAAGCCTCTATGACTGAAAGCCGGAGGCTGCCGGGAGGAATAAAGTTAATTTCCCCCCCATTAGCCGGGCTTCCAGTCAGGCAGCAGCATGGCTTCAGAAGGCTATTAACCAGCAGATTAACACCATATCTGCAGGTTAATAGCATTTTTTGACATGACAGGTTCCCTTTAAAAAGGGATGTCATAAAAGTTACTGTTTCTTTCATTAGAAGACCACATGAATTATAAAAATATTTACAGGGTATCTGTAGGATGGGTGACGTTTGTACTGTGCCTAGGAATCATTCTTGGTCAATTAGGCCTGCCCCTACAACACGGGAAATGCATGGGTGGTAGATCATTTACTGTAAATAACCATTTACATTCAGTAAATGTCTTTTCTTCGATGTCACTGAGATGAGTAATATACTGTAATTATACAATATAATAAATGATATATTTTTGCTCCATTTAATAGATCCATCAGTCTCTCTTTCACTCCTCTGCAGCAGTGAGCCATGTTGGTAGTTAAGTATGCTAACCATATAAAAACTGTACATCTTCTTTGCAATTTTGCTCACAATTTAAGCAACAGAGAAACACTAAAGCATGATACAATGATTCAATTAACCATAAAAATAGTACCTGGCCCAAAAATGGTCAATGAGCTCCTGGAAAATTCTGGCGTAATTGTTTATATGCAAAACAATGTATAAGCCACAGGTGCCTAAACGGTAGTGCGGTTTGCCAGATCAACTGATGTGGCTCATGGTTGAGGGAGCAGCTCTCGTTATGTCCCTTCTGCTGGAGCATTTCCTCCATTGGCCCAGCATTCATTCCCTAGCACCTATAATGAGATTTATACCAGAGAGGTCGATGCTTTTGGAATAGCAGGACTTAACTCTAAATTATAATGATGTAAAGTACTGTACTTTAATGATTGATATGATGCTTTCAATAAAGACTTCTTGATTGCATTGAAAAATTCTTCCTTTTACCAGGTGGAAAGTACAAGGATTTTCTTGTGTCAGAAAAAAGACAACAAATCTTAAAGAGATTGTCCACTACCCAACTCAGTGACTTGTTTTGCAATAGATGCCTAAGAATAGTGCCCTTAAAGATCCCTATATACTTTTTAGGACAAGTTTAATGTAGTTGTATGCTTCACTTCCTATGCTCTGGCATCAGCTCGGATGTCACAGCCATCACTTCCTATTCGGGATCCTCTGCTCCCTTCTGACTACATTTCCCATTAGTCCTTGTGCTGGGCTACAAGCCAGCAGTGAGCACAGACCTTTAATTCTGCCCAAAATCCTCCCACTTCTGTCCCAGCTTCACACACAGTGTCAATGTCATGTCCAGGACACTGCTACAGACAAGTCACTGATACTGTGCAGAAAAGCAACACAAAGCACCAGAACAACAGCCCTGGCAATAAAGATTATCCCTTATCCCACTTTACTGACTAATCATGTTCTACTGTATAGGATGGATGGATGGGGAGATAGATATTAATGTATGCATCTAATAGAGGGAATGTGGCAGGGTATCTATATATATACACACACACACGGCATAGAAAAGGGTGGTGTGGGTGTGTGTACATGTATATACAGATACAAAGGAGAGCTCTGGAGGGAGAAAAGTGCTGGCAGGTCGGAGAGCTGTGTCTACAGTCATATGCACAGTAGCAGTGAGTGAGCTCTGCTGAACAAAGCCCAGCCCACCAACACAGCATGAAAGTCACATGACTGTGATGTAACTTCACATTCCAGAACCAGGAACACAAGGATAAATTGACCTGACATCACAGGAAGTCAGAGGATGCTCGGCCAAAGATCATATGATCAGGAGAGCAGATCAGGTTACAGAAGGATTTGGGAAAGCAAGGTATTCACAAAAGAGCTTATCTTTGGCAGCTAGTGCTGATAAGAAGGATTTATAAAGTAGTGGCCAACCCCTTTAAGACTGTAAATTAATGTAATATTTAATGGTGTGAGCGCTAAGGGAATCACTGTTGTAAACAAATAACTAAAAAAGCATCTGTGATTAACAGAACTTACATTAACAGTTTCTCATCCCAAATCTATCCCTCCATTCCTATTATATCTCCTAATTATTCCAACATTAACTGTACAACAAGGACAAAAAAACAAGGTCAAAATGAATTGTAGGCAGTAATTCAGATACAGATAATGTGGCAATTACAGAGCACTAATCTGCAGCATGATAATTCTTAAGAATAATTGTCGTCTGCTGCCAGTTGTTCTCAGCTGGGTCCAAGGAAGACGGCTGCAAGCAATATGTGCGGATACGATGTATCTTCTCCTAAATGTATGATGTCAAACTGAAGTTTCCAATACTTGCCAGGATGACTATCTCTATGGACTATAGTATGTCTTCATTTATCCACCTTTGAAATAACATTGCTTAGTTTTACAGAATGCAGGGAATGTTTTTTTGGAAACCAGAAAAAACTTTGGGAAATCATCCATCACATTTATGTGTAAAATCTGAGCTCACCACACTGATGTGGTGATTTTCTAAATAAAGGACTGATTTTATGGATTGGTGAGTGCTAGACTTTTCGGAAAATCATTTTCTTTGGGCATTTTAAGATATTTATGCTGAGCACTGTATATATAATATGAGTACACCCCAACAGATTTGTCAGAAAACCATGGATTTCCTTTCAGAATCAACATTTTCTTTGGGATACCATATTACAAATTGCTCCACAAGTGTGGCCCATGGATTGCAAAAAAGATTTGTTATTTTACACACCCAAAAAAGTAATTTTACTAACAAATTCATTCAAGATCATGTTTCAAAAATGAGTACACCCCAATGAAAAACAAAGGACCAGAGATAAAGTTTAGACTACAAAATTCTAATTACAAGGTAAGTCTAATTATTCATTAAACAGGTGTCCAGCAGACAGTCGACTTTAAAAGGGTGTCACTTAAAGGAAAGCTGTCAGTAGGATCAACCCTTCTGTTATGCACACGCCCGGACTGACTGGCGTGTGCGGGAGAAGTGGTTCCACTGGACCATGAACCGGAGAGTGCCTGGAGGGGCGTGACTAAGTATCTGGCCGATCCGACCAAGATGGCATGACGGCATACGACGCCAGTGCACCAGGGAGAAACCGGGCAGAGGGACCAGGTGCTACTCCAGGTCAAACTCCGGACACGGGGGTTGACCCACACAGGGATTACTGGAACAGGCAGGTTAGGCTGGCACAGACTGGTGGATATAAGCGAACACGGCAGGTATGCAGACGGGTGGATACAGGCGAATATGCAGGCAGGGAGGTACTGGCCGAAAGGACGGGCTGGAACACAGAGAGGACAAGACCCAGTACAGACTGGGTCACAGAAACAGAACCGCAGATGCGGTAGCCAAACACAGCAGAGAGGGAACGCCCGAAGCGGTGGGCAAGAGCAGAGCAGGATGGGACTGCCGGAGCAGCGAGCACAAGCAGAGCAGGACAGGACTGCCGGAGCAGCGAGCAGATGCAGAGCAGGACGGGGCTGCCGGAGCAGCGAGCAGAAGCAGAGCAGGACAGGACTGCCGGAGCAGCGAGCAGATGCAGAGCAGAAACCGCAGGAGCGGCAAGCAAGGCAAGAGCAGAGTGGAAACCGCAAGAGCGGTAAACAAGGCAGGAGCAGAGCGGAAACCGCAGAGCGGCTAAGAAGGCCGCAGCAGAGCGGAAACCGCAGAGCGGCAAACAAGGCAGGAGCAGAGCGGAAACCGCAGAGCGGTAAACAAGGCAGGAGCAGAGCGGAAACCGCAGAGCGGCTAAGAAGGCCGCAGCAGAGCGGAAACCGCAGAGCGGCAAACAAGGCAGGAGCAGAGCGGAAACCGCAGAGCGGTAAACAAGGCAGGAGCAGAGCGGAAACCGCAGAGCGGTAAACAAGGCAGAAGCAGAGCGGAAACCGCAGGAGCGGCAAGCAAGGCAAGAGCAGAGCAGAAACCGCAAGAGCGGCAAGCTAAGCAGGAGCAGAGCGGAAACCGCAGAGCGGCTAAGAAGGCAGGAGCAGAGCGGAAACCGCAGAGCGGCAAACAAGGCAGGAGCAGAGCGGAAACCGCAGAGCGGCGAACAAGGCAGGAGCAGAGCGGAAACCGCAGAGCAGCAGACAAGGCAGGAGCAGAGCGGAAACCGCAGAGCGGCAGACAAGGCAGGGGGATAGGACTCTGTTCACAAAGAACAGACGGAGAAGGAAAGGCAGAACCAGAAGCACACACAGTACTTACAAAGAAGTAGCGAGCGTACACTAAATTCACAACAGAGGTACAGAGACGACGAGAAGGAATTTAGGAGCAAGTTCAGACTCTGCAGAAAGACGCAGAAAACAGACAAAGAGGGAAAAGGGAGAAAAGGCAAAAGTAGAAACGAGGCACAGACAACTAGGAACCGAGGAACGGGAACAAATACAGCAAGGCTGGGACACAAACAGGACTCTGTTCAGACGGGAACAGATACCGCAAGGCACAGACAACTGGAAACAGAGAAACGGGAACAAATACAGCAAGGCTGGGACACAAACAGGACTCTGTTCAGACGGGAACAGATACCGCAAGGCACAGACAGGCAGATCTAGGAATACAGCCCCTAGAAGGCGAAAGAACAGGCTAGAAGCGTGTTCACAAGAACAGACCACAGTTCAGACACAGAACTGGAGAACAGGCAGGAAAACAGGATAGGACCTGGCACGTCAGAGACAAAAAGCCGACTGACAGGACACAATGCTCAGGCACCATCTTGAGGAAGAAGGTGGTATAAATACCCAAAGATGGACAGCAATAGGCTGAAGGTGCAACAGGGGCGTGTCCGCAGCAGGTACAAGAAACAGGAAGTTCAGCGGGCGTCGCCCTATGCAGCCAAAACAGACAAACAGACAGCAAGGAGGGAAGCCAGAGAGACATTCTGGACTGGAGATCAAGTGCGCGCTCTTGCACAGTGGGAGATGGACCACCATGCAAGGACGCCGCCAGGTATGCTACACCTTCTAAGCCGTCTATATGGGTATGTACTGTAGGTTCTATAAAGTTTAATAAAATGATACCTTGATGTCTGCAGAAGGTAGTGTTACTAGTATGAGACATATCATTACTGACAGTCTACTCTCCAGATCTACATGTCTCAATCTGGTAATTCCTCCTTTCATTTAAGATAAGCTCTGGGGGCAGATTGTAAGGGAGAGATAGATTTTAACAGCTCATTTACATATTTTAAAAAATGTGGATTTCTCTGGAATAAGACATCGGATTGCAGATATCAAGGTATCCTTTTATTCAACTTTCTATGACCTATATGCCTATATCGACAGCTGAGGAGTTGATCCTACTGACAAATTCCCTTTAAAAAATAAAACCATTTGTCATTTCATGTTGTCAGCAATGGCACCACATGGAAGATAAATGTCACAAAACCTGAGAAAGAAAATAATTTTGTTGTACAAGAAAGGCTACAAGAAGATCAGCAAAGCTTTACTTATCAGTCAGAATACTGTACCAAATTGATAAAAAGTAACAAAGATAGAACTGCAACCATCTCACAGAGATGTCCAGGCCAACCACAGAAGCTAACACCTAAATAGAAGCATCTTCTGATAAGAAGGATTGAAGAATATTGGCATGCAAGTTCACTGCAGTTCGCTAAAGAAAAAGAACGCCAACCCAGGATGAGGGTTTCTGTGATACAATATGGCATACACTGTAGAGGAATGGCATGCATGGGTGTCCTCCATGAAGGAAGCCTCTCCTAAAGCCCATGCTTAAAAAGGCCCACCTACAATTTGCCAGGTCCTATGCTGAAAATATGAATACTACTGGGAGCCTGTACTGTAGAGTGATGAGACCAAGATAAATGTTTTTGGAACTGATGGCTTCAAAACTGTATGCCGTTGCAAAGGTGAGGAGTAAATGCATGGTGCCTACAGTGAAATATGGTGGAGGCAGTGTCCTTATGTGGGCTACATGAGTGTCGGGGAGCAACATTTAATTGATGGTATCATGAATTCACATATGTACTACCCTATATTGAGAGAAAAGATACTGCCATCTCTCCCTACACTTGGTAGCCATGCATTTTTCCAACATGATAATAGTCCAAAACACACATTTAAGGCCATTGTTGAATTTTTGAAGAATTGGGTGAAATTGATTCAGTGGCCAAGTGTCTCCTGATCTCAACCCAGTTGAACACCTAAGAGGAATTCTGAAGAGACAAATTGAGCATCTCTCTCCATCTAGGATCCAGAAGTCGTTCTTGAAGAATTGAAAAAGATAGATGTTGCAATATGTCGCCAACTTGTTCATTCCAGATCTAGAAGACTTGAGGCTGTCATTAAAAATCATGGAGGTCATACAAAATACTAGATTTTGTATTTTTTGATGTGGGTGTATTCATTTTTGCGTCAACTAATTTGTGTAAAACTAAAGATTTTGAAACTTTACTTTCATATTATGGGTTAAAAATATTCTATGAAACTCAATGTTGTCAACATTTTGGAAATGGTTCTTGAATTCAGTGAAATATTGATTAAAATCTTAATTTTCAAAGGGGCTGTACTCATTTATACTGAGCACTATTATTATTATTATTATTATTATTATTATTATTAGCACTACAAATATGGCAATTCCAGCCTCCCTGGCTCCTAAACAATGCAACAATGCCACTGGCCTCTGATTTGTAGATGGAGATAGTAAGAACACTCTCTGTTTATCTCGGGTTTATCCTTGTAACAAATTCGGACACTTCTCCAAGTAGAGCCCCTGTGTTTTCCTTGTCTCATAGTAGTGTCTCATAGTGCCGTCCTCAAAGTAGTTTTCATGCCAAATCTTGCTCATTAGTTCATCTTAGTATGAGGGTTATGAAGAACTGTCAGTGGTCCTCGGTGTTCCCTCTACTCCATGTTTTGAACATTATCTTCATTATAGGGGTCTACTGTATTTCCCCTTTTACTTGCCCTTTTTTACACATGGCTAACACACAGATCAGTGATTGAGATTCCTACGCAGTTTGGTTTTTAGCATTCCAGTTTGCCAAGGGAGATAGCCACTGCAACCAGTGTTAAACTGGAAGGAAGCAGCACTTTTGTGGCAGGGGATGAAAAAGTTAGTATGAGCCCTTTAACATCAAATTATACCAAATGCAGATAAAAGGACATATTTATTTATAGAATTCAAAAAACCTGCCTAAAGCTAATTTTTGTGATTTTAGCCATGTCTCTGCAGATTCATGAAACAGAATGGGAAATGCATAGTATGTAACTTGTAAAATGTACTTCACAGTGTGCTTTGCTCATCAGTTATTCTTCATTTATTTCCCATTTATCTGCTATTTTTCAAGGAAAGATGGCGAATTTGATCCTAATAAAAAAAAATATGAAAACTTTTTAGAATTTACTTTCTGATTGTTACATATTTTATGAGATGAGAATTTCATAAATGTTCCCAGGGTCTGAGAAATTGGACCAATTATTAATTCATTATCCAGCTCAGGAATAAAATTATAAATTGTTTAAAGGACCTGTGTCCCCAATCCACCCCCAGCTGAAGGCAATGCTGTGTAGTTTTGCAATAACCTCATAATATTAAAAACATTAGATACAAATTCCAATTCGCTTTTTTTTTAAACTAATTTTTATTTGATGAGAAAATCAGACAAACATGTCTACAAAAGATAACAAAATTATGCTTGTAATCATTATATCTCCAGTCCCATCTTTTTTAACATTTAAAATGTCAAACAATACTTTAGCTGAAAAACAAGTAACATGCAATAATAACCAGAATTCTTCTTCTTAAGAATCATTAGTTAAATTTAAATCTTCAATATCCACAAATTTACCCCAAGATATTCAAAGCTATACCATGATGTACCTCTAAACGCTGTCATCAATTGTGTGATTTCTGATTGAGTGTAACTGTGTTCAATAAAAGTTCTCCATTTTCTGAAAAATGTATCTGTTGTTTTTTCCTTTTGTTTTTCTGTATCTATCTTGTCATATAACAGTAATGATTTCAAAGTGTCTATTATCTCTGATATTCTAGGAACTTGTTTTTCCAACCAATGTCTGAGCCTGCGTGCCCACTATGCGTTTTTCAAGCGTTTTGCCGTGGAATTTCTGCAGCGAAAATGCTTAAAAAAACGCTTGGTAATACGTGCCCCATGGTCCCCAATGATAAGCTGTGCACATGCTGCGGAATTTTCCGCTGCGGATTATCATTGAGGAAAAATACGCAGCATGTCCATTAATTTTGCAGACACGCAGCGTAATTGCCGCCATTGACTTGCATTGAATCGCATAATATCCATGTGAGCACATTTGCACATACCGATATTATGCGATTCTATGTGCAGATGGTACCCGGGTATGGAGAAGAGGAGACTCTCCTCCAGACTCGGGTACCATAGTACCTGTTAAAAAAAGAATTTAAAATAAAAAATAAAGATTATACTTACCTTCCGATGGCCCCCGGTGTTTTCTCGCTCCGTCCGGTCTGTTGTATGGCTCGCGGTGGTGTGAAAGGACCTGCCATGATGTCATTTAGTCATGTGACAGGTCACGCGACCGCTGACGTCAGCGGTAGCGTGACCTGTCACATGACTCAATGACGTCACCACAGGTCCTTTCACACCACCGCGACCCATACAACAGACCGGACGAAGCGAGAAAACACCGGGGGCCATCGGAAGGTAAGTATAATCTTTATTTTTTATTTTTTACCATTCTTATTCTTTTTTTTTAACTATTACTTGGTCACACTATATAAATCCATGCCGGTTGTATGGATTTATATAGTGTGACCAAGTTGTCAAGCAATTTTCCATGTGATGCTAAAATCACTTGGAAAAGCACTTAATAACCCGCATGCAGAAATGCTTCACAAAAGCGTCTACCTGGCAGGAAAAACACATGTAAAATCCGCATGCGTTTTTCCTGCCAGGGAGAAGCGGAAAAAATATGCAGCATTTCTGCATCGTGGGCACTTAGCCTAAGAAGACATTTTCTAACTACTAAAAGAACTAGATGTACAATGTCAGGAACTAAACTGTTTCTTGCTTTGGTTTCACCTTCCAGCTTAATAAATTGGAATAAACAGGACTGTGGGGTCCTGGGAACTTTTACTTTCCACATTTTGTGTATATATAATATTGCATCTTCCCATACTCTTTGAATGTGTGAACATTCCCATTTACTATGCATTAAATCTGCCTTGTGTAGATTGAACTTAGGACAGCTATTAAGAAAGTGAGCTGGAGCGTTTCAATATGAAAAGTTGAAAGCGTATATCGCACAGTGTATCATTTTGAAGTACATTTCTCTACATTGTTCATTTATTATCATCTTTCTAACCTTTACCCATCCTAACAATATTTTATCATATAGTTCTTTATCAGCTATGACCTTTCCCCAAGAATCCAATCCGCTTTTAAAGGGGTTGTCCAGTGAAAACAAGTTATCACATATCCATTGGATAGGTGATAACTTGCTGATACTGTAGGTGGGTATCCCAAACTCACAAATGGAAACCTACATCAATGATCAGAACAAGGATTTTTTACCGGAAAAACCCTTTTAAAGGGAATTTGTCACCAGGATTTGCTCCTCCATTCCTGAGAAATCAGTGTTTGAATTGATATGCAAATGAGGCTGAAGGGCTATGGTACATCTGAAGCCTCTGTCACTCCAGCTCTATTCCGTGGACAGCTTCTGCTTGACTGACTTGACTGCTGTGTGACTTCAGGCAAAGGAGCCGTCATCAGTCAAGCAGGAGTAGGTGCTTGGCAAGGAATAGACCTGGTGTGACAGAGATTTCAGAGCTACCATAGTTCTTCACCCTCATTTGCATATGAATTCAAATGCTGATTTATCAGTAATGGAGGAACAGACTGGCCATGTAATGGTATTGCTGGACTTGTCTTTGAAACAGCTACATGCACATATAAATAGTTTGGGGTGTGAAATACTGCTGACAGATTCTTTTTAAATCTTCAAGATAATAGTAGAATAGATACACTAGTTTGAAGCATTTCCCTAACATACTGTGACGAAACAGCTTCTTATCTTAATCAGCCAGGTGTCTAAATTTGTTAAGCCAAGAGAAATACACTATTGTGTTTGTGTTGACTTGTGAATGTATGTGTTTTTTGTGGGTGGTCAAGAAGGACATACTATTATGTGTATAACCTGAATGTTGACTTCTCTTGAAGTCAGGAAGCAATAATGTTTGTTAATATGCTAATTACATATTATACTAAAGCCAGCTAGATGTTGGTTTACCAGAGCCCCCTGCTATACCAACTATGTAAATTGATTAAATGCACAAACAATGAGACCTGAGCTCTGTGGAATAATACCCTCCCTAATCCTTGACCTGTGGATGTGTTCTTGAAAAGGACAATTGTAACTATTTAGGGGACATATGCCTCTGTCTCAGAGAGAATTGAAAGAGAGAATCACAGATCAGACAGAGTCTTCAGGACATCAGCGTGGTAGCATGGCTCTATCCAGAAAGATATATAAAGAAGGTAAAATCTGGTGCCACATGCGATAAATCCTTTTATTCCAAAATTAAAAGTCACAACATGTCCCTAGAAGGGGAACAACTGGACGCGTTTCGAGGACACAGCCCCTTATTCGTCAGTATTTTCCCCAATCCTGGGTCCCTTCCTGGTATAATGTCCCCCAACCTGGTATAATGTCAATCATCCAAGTATAATGTACCTATTCTGGTATAATGTTCCCAATTCTGGCATATTGTCCCCCATCATGATATTATGTCACCATTCTGGTATAATGCCCCCATCCTGGTATAATGCCACTATTCTTGTATAATGTCCCCCATCCTGGTATAATATCATCCATTCTGGTTTGATGTCCCCATCCTGGTATAATGCCCCCTTTGTGGTATAATGTCATCCATCCTGGTATAATGCCCCTATTCTGGTATAATGTCCCCCATTCTGATATAATGTCATACATTCTGGTATAATTCCCCCATTCTGGTATAATGTCCCCCATGCTCTGCTCCTTCTGTTTTTCTCCCACACATTTAAAAAGAAACAAACAATTATTCTTACCTTCCCCTGCCCTCACGCTGTGCGGCGTCCTATTATGTAGCCGGTACAGGATCCGGCGGCTTACTTCAGCGTGTATTGCAGCACAAGGACCCGGCGGGTCAATACTTGTGACCTGAACGAAGAAGCACATCCAGATGGAATTGGTGTCGGACGCCCCCCTCCATCATGGGTCCCATTGCATTTGCAACCTCTGTGATCATTACGCCCCTGCTAACCATCCACATTACCCTTACAGACCACTGATGCTCTGCTCCCCCATTCCCATATTTGTAAAAATCTTTGCTCTTTGTTGTAGCTGCTGTAGGACAATGTGCATGAACCTCATGTTAGGATCAATAGCATTGTATCTCCATGTTACTTGCAATGCTCTGCAGCTAATCACTGGTATATATATCTCACTCCTCTGCTACGTGTTGTCTATTCTGAAATCTGCATTGTATCTCCATGTTACTTGCAATGCTCTGCAGCTAGTCACTGGTATATATATCTCATTCATCTACATTGTTTAATCCATGATACTTTAAGGTCATCACACCTACCTTAACAGTTTATGATCCATGTTGAGTTGCCAGTCTGTTTTTTTTTCTGCAGTTTTATTGTCTCCTGTTGTCTTAAGCTAGTTGATTGATTGCTAATGAGTTAAATCTGCGTAGATCTAAGCAGATACCTCTCTATATATTGAGACATAGTCAAGAGGCAGCATTTATGCATACTTTATCGAAGTGCCATAATTTATCAAAGTGCCACGGCAGTTAGATATGGCAGTTGGACAGGGCAGGAGACAGGTAAGACATGCAAGACAATTAAACAAACTTGCTTCCAGGTCATCTGTTTTGCAAACAGCATTCACCATTTGTATTTGTGTCATTTATGTTCTGGCTGCTACAATCATCCACATTCACCGTTCTCTCGCAAATTCGGCACACTTCATCCATATTAACCCCTCTCTCCTCTCTTCTCCTATGTACAGCTGTCATGCTCTCTTCACAATGTTATACCACACAGATCCATTCATTCCCACCATACAACACAGGAAACGCTCTCACAAATCACTCAACCATCTGCTCACTCTCTATATCTTCCTTCTCTTAGTTGCAAGTGATATTTCTCCTAATCCAGGACCCTCCAATAATAATAACACTAACTCTTTCCCTGTTACATTCAGAAACCCTGCTAATCTCATTAATATTCCCTGCATATCTTCTGTGTCATTCAACTGTGCCCTTTTGAATGCGCGCTCAGCATGTAATAAACTCTCTTACATCCACGACTTTTTCCTCTCTAATTCCGTCAACTTTCTGGCTCTCACCGAAACCTGGATCCAGCAGTCAGACACCACCGCCACTGCAGCTCTCTCCTATGGTGTCCTACACTTCTCTCATACCCCGAGACCTGACAACAGATCAGGTGGAGGTGTTGGTCTGCTTCTTTCAACAAAATGTACTTTTCAAGTTATCCCCCCAGTACCCTCCCTTATCTTCCTTTCTTTTGAGGCCCACACAGTCAGACTCTACCGGCCCTTCTCCCTGCAAGTGGCGGTTGTCTATCGCCCTTCAGGTCCCTTCCGTCAGTTCCTGGATCACTTTGCTGCCTGGCTTCCAAATTTTCTATCCTGTGACATCCCCACTCTAATCATGGGAGATTTTAACATCCCAATTGGCTATTCTCTTTCCCCATCTGCCGCTCATCTTTTATCCCTAACCTCCTCCTTCGGCCTTTCACAGCTTGCTAATTCCCCTACACATGAAGACGGGAACACATTGGACCTGATCTTCTCCCGTCTTTGCGCAGTACATGACTTTACTAACTCTCTCCTTCCACTCTCTGACCATAATCTTCTTTCATTCTCTGTCAAGAACTGTGACTCTACTCAAGAAACCCCCACTTTCCACACTTATAGAAATATACACGCCATTAACACCCAGAAATTTATGAAAAAGTTGCAATCATCATTGGCCCCAATCTCCTCCCTCTCGTGTCCCGACTCTGCATTGAAGCATTATAATGAAATATTGCTATGCGCCCTGGATGAAGCCGCATCTCCTACACAAAGAACAATTCAGCATAGACGGCGACAACCCTGGCATATGCCTCAAACACGTCTTCTCCAAAGGTGCTCCAGGTGCGCTGAACGGCTGTGGAGAAAATCTAATCTGCCCGAAGATTTCCTCCATTATAAATTTATTCTGAAAACATATAACTCTGCCCTTCACCTCTCCAAACAAACCTACTTTTAACAATCTCATCTCACTTTCCAATAATCCTAAACGCCTCTTCGACACGTTTCATTCTCTCCTCCATCAAACAGCACAGGCCCCGACCACCGACCTCAGCGCTGACGATCTGGCCAAGTATTTCAAAGAAAAAATTGACCATATCCGACAAGAAATTTTCTCCCAATCCCCAAACATTATGCATGCTCTCCCCCGCCACATTGTATCTTGCTCACTTTCTAACTTCGAACTGTTATGATCTGCTACAGAGACTAAGGAAAGACAGGAGATCTGTCCCTACAATAGAACTAAACTAGATCCCTACGATGTAACGGGGAACCTGATCCTGCGATCAGACCCGCTAAAGTCCTAGGCTAGTCTGTACGAAGACCTATAGATATGAGGGAGGAATCCCTACAAGAACTAGGGACTGGGATAAGTTGGACACCTCCTAGCAGAAATAGTAGCAGTCAAAGACAAACACACAACAAAAAGCATAGAGGTCAGAAGACCTAGCAAAACTAACAGAGAACGGCAACAGAGCACCAAGCTAGCTCAAGAGTAGTAAATACAATGAAGTCCAGCAAGACCAGGAGGGCGGAGCCGGATTAAATAGGCAAAAATGGTCATAACAGGAGAGTTCTAACACGAACCAGTCACAGAAGATGAAGTGATCAGGCTCCTTGCATCTTCTCGCCCTACTACCTGCACCAGTGACCTTATTCCCTGAAATCTCCTTCAGTCCCTTTCTCCAGCTGTCTCCACTCACCTAACTGAAATTTTCAACCTCTCCCTCTCACCTGGTATCTTTCCCTCTTCTTTTAAACACACCAGCATACATCCATTACTTAAAAAAAATCCCTTGACCAGAACTGCACAGCCAACTACAGACCTGTTTCCAATCTTCCATTTATCTCTAAACTCCTGGAACGCCTGGTCCATTCCCGTCTAATCCGCTATCTCTCAGACAACTCTCTTCTTGACCCTCTACAATCTGGTTTCCGCTCTTTACATTCTACTGAAACTGCCCTCACTAAAGTCTCTAATGATCTACTAACAGCTAAATCTAATGGTCACTACTCCCTGCTGATTCTCCTGGATCTCTCTGCAGCATTCGACACTGTGGATCACCAGCTCATCCTCACTATGCTCCACACTATTGGCCTCAAGGACACTGTTCTCTCCCGGTTCTCCTCCTATCTCTCTGACCGCTCCTTCTCTGTGTCTTTTGCCGACTCCTCCTCCTCTCTCCTTCCCCTTACTGTCAGGGTTCCTCAAGGATCAGTCCTAGGCCCCCTTCTTTTCTCCTTATACACCGCTCCTATTGGACAAACAATCAGCAGATTCGGTTTTCAGTACCATCTCTATGCTGATGACACCCAATTATACACCTCTGCTCCGGACATCACCCCTGCATTACTACAAAAGACCAGTGATTGTCTTTCTGCTGTGTCTAACATTATGTCCGCCCTCTGCCTAAAACTGAATCTGTCAAAAACTGAACTACTCGTATTTCCTCCCTCCACTAACCTACCTGTGCCCGATATTGCCATTTCCGTTTGTGGCTCAACCATTACTCCCCAGCAACAAGCCCGCTGTCTTGGGGTCATTTTTGATTCAGATCTTTCCTTCACTCCTCACATCAAATCACTCGCTCGTTCATGTCATCTACACCTCAAAAACATCTCAAGAATCAGGACATTTCTCACCTTTGACTCGGCAAAAACTCTTACTGTAGCTCTTATTCATTCTCATCTCGACTATTGCAACTCTCTACTAATCGGTCTCCCTCTTACTAAACTCTCCCCTCTCCAATCCATCCTTAACGCAGCAGCAAGGATCATATTCCTCGCCAACCGCTACACCGATGCCTCTTCCCTGTGCCAGTCATTGCATTGGTTGCCCATCCAATATAGAGTTCAATTTACACTTATCACGCTTACCCACAAAGTGCTCCATGCTTCAGTACCCCCTTACATCTCCTCTCTTGTCTCAGTCTACCCCCCTACACGTGCCCTCCGTTATGCTAATGACTTAAAACTAAAATCCTCCATAATCCGAACTTCCCACTCCCGTCTCCAAGATTTCTCGCGTGCTGCACCAATTCTTTGGAATTCACTCCCTAGGACAGTTCGATTAATTCCCAATACCCACAGTTTCAAGCGGACCCTAAAAACTCATTTCTTTAGACTGGCGTATCGCCTCAACACACTATCTGTCCGTCCCAGTTTTCCCCCATATTAAAATCGTCTTCAATTTCAGGTTCATACCATCCATGTACTTAATAGCCTCAGTCAGGACTGTACACATACTGGCTGGCGACCAGTCCATGTATTATTATTTATCCTATTTAGTATATCAAGGCTGCATTATACAATATATGTACACTTTACCTTTTGTGTCTCCCCCATTTCCTCATAGACTGTAAGCTTGCGAGCAGGGCCTTCACTCCTTTTGATTTGAGAAATGCTTATTCTGTATTGTTTGTATAAGTCCCCCCTAAAATTGTAAAGTGCTGCGGAATATGTTGGCGCTATAAAAATAAAAATTATTATTATAATAGAAGCTATAAACAGTGGTATGCAGAGCACAGCCTCTCAATGACCATCTATTTTTGCAGATTAGCAGTATTTAAAGAGTTTTTTTTGAGGGGAAAATACATTATTGGTCTATTCTTGTGATAGGCCATTAATATATAGTTTTCCAACCTCCCGGAAATACCTTCATAGAGCACCCAGGCCTGTGCTAGGAACTGCAGTTTTGCTCTGCTTAGCCCCTGTTAATCTGCTGATTACTTGTTAGACCCCACTAATAATACTGTTGGACTACCCTGAGCCCATGAGAAATTTTAAAAGATGTTTCCATTCTACTTTCATGGGCATGTGTTTAGTCAAGATTATTTGAATAACCTTCTGTTGCATGAAAATCTATTATTACATTATTGATCATGTTAAGCTACATACCTGAGATACAGGAATACCAGATCCACAGGAATTGGGAACTATACCAAATGCACAGACTATTTGGTTCAAGTCACTGGCAGGGTACTCCAGCCCCAAATTGTCTATCAATGTCCATTTATAAAATTAAATGCATTAAAGGGGTATTCACAAGTTTGGAAGTTATGCATTATTTACTTCCGGATCACGGGGGATCCAATCAATGAAGCATCCACCCGTCCCAAAAACCAGGGCTCTGAAGATTCCACAGCACTTTACAGACATTGTCATCACTGTCCCCATTGGAGCTCACAATCTATGTTTCCTATCAGTATGTCTTTGGAGTGTGGGAGGAAACCGGAGAACCCAGAGGAAACCCACGCAAACATGGGGAGAACATACAAACTTCTTGAAAATGTCATCTTTGGTGGGATTTGATCTCAGGATCCCAGCACTGCAAAGTAACAATGCTAACCACTGAACCACCGTGCTCATGATCATTACTAGATGCAGCATATTATAGGGACTGAGTATACAGTTTTTTTCAGTGAGCAAAGAGTAGTAAACCACTACCAGGTGGTATCTTAACTTCTGAGAGATTGAAAGGACTGGACATTGAAATTGTCCCTCATAATCCTCTATTTGGAGAGATTCAGGAGGTGCCCACCAAAGTGGCAGGCTCAGCTGACTTTTCTCTTATGTGTACGGTGGCCTTATTTTATTTATTTCATTTGCTTAAATAGCACCATTAATTTCTCCAGCGTTTTACAGACATTATCTTTGCTCATTTCCACAAAAAAACAATTATGCATCTTTTTTAAATCCAACAAGTCTGACCCTTTTTATACGCCAACATATTCCAGAAAGTTGTCACACAATCCCAATGGAGGTGTTTGGTCACCTTCAATCTTAAACTGGTCACACGTATCAGTAGAAATGTAGTGTGATGTAGCAGACATCCCTTTAATGGTTCAGTGTGTTTTGAATGACCATGTACCTTCCCCTTTAACTGACTGGTCACATGACCGTGACATCACACAGGTCCTTATGCACACAGAAGGTCCTATCTGTGGGTGTGTGTGTGTGCTGCAGGATATATAAACCCTGTATGTTCCTGTGTCAGGTGTGAAAGGCATGAGGCCTGTTCCTGTGAGAGAGGCATGAGGCCTGTTCCCCGTGTGGGTGGGACACTGTTCGTGTGAAGCCTAGTGAGGCCGAGTGAAGCCTGGCAGCCTGAAAGGCCGAGACTGGATCCTGGGAGTGGATGCTAGTGGCTGGGAAGGTAGAGGCTTGCTGATAACTCCTGGAGGGTGAAGCCTGGGTCTTGTGACTGGACGCCAGTAAGCCTTGGAGGGCCAGAGGCTAGAGACCCCCCCCATCTGGGAACCAAACGGACGGAAGCAGCCATAAGCCGGCAAAGGTAAAAACACGGTTTATATGGACATTGATATGGACATTGTTATTATTACCTTGCGGGGAGGCTGTAACTAGAGCCAAGTGGGCCGGTCTGCCACTTGAGGCTCCTGGACATTATATGTGTGTCGGTGGGCCACGGAGTTGGACCCGGAAATAAGCGGTTTATGAAGTGCAATAAACTGCTGAGTTGAGAAATACCAGAAAAGACTTTACGTATGTGCTTTGATTTACCCGGTGCAGCGAGTATCCCCCATTACGATAACTAGCGCTGCCTTACATGTGGTGGAGAGTGCGGGCAACTGCAGTCTGGTTGCTAGGGGCAGCTGCAGTCCGGATGCTAGCGGCAACGACCCAGGTCGACGAGTGTGGTAAAGCATCTGGCTGCAACTCGGCGGGGTTGCGAAGATTGGCGTCGCACTCAAACCTGGTTTGCTGTGGCTCGGCGGGGCTCACGAAGATCAAAGCATCTGGCTGCAACTCGGCGGGGTTGCGAAGATTGGCATTGCTCTCAAACCTGTTTTGCAGTGGCTCGGCGGGGCCACGAAAATTTTTTCGGGGAGAGCGGTATAAAGTCTAGTGTGTACCGCGATGGCCAGGAATGGTGCAGTATCTCTAGATGGAATGGAGAAGGGGTTAGAGGACCGTGTGCAATCGCTCTTTGGCATAACAGAGTGTCCTGAAGATATGCAGGAGCTGATAAAGATGGCTGTGAAAGGAGCAGCAAATGAGTGTGAAGCTGTTGAGCGATTAAAGTGCCTGTCAAAAGCACAGCAGCAGGCATTTGAGAAAATACAGCAACAGGACATGGTGCAGGAACGGCAGGAGCTGTTGGCACCATATAGAATGGCGGCAGTCGACCATTCTATGGACTCTCCGGGGGCACTAGTATTGTCCCAGAGTGCCCGGGGAGGTGGTAAGAGCTGTTGTGAACTCGGTCCTAAGACTATTGCTGTTTTTTTGTGTGAAAATTCCCCTACAGGTGTGGGTGTCCAAAAGGGGGCGGAGTCTCAAAAGGGGGCGGATTTTCACAAGAGCATGGAGGGTAGAAAACTTAAAATTGTTACTGTTGGTGGGTTGGTACCCCCTAAAAATGACAAATTGACCGTTGATAACGGGGTGACTCCAGTGGAGGGGGTTGACGTCAAGGTGGGAGGTGACCTGTTAGTCCACAACACCAGGGGGAGTGACACAGACCCCATAGCTGACGGTGACACTACGGAAGTAGAAGGAGAGGTCAGTCAGGAGGGGCTAGACGAGGTGAGAAAGTTCCCATCTCGTAGACGGCGCAGGGGCCACAAAAAGGTTGCTCCTGTGGTCTTGACTAAAAGTGAAAATAAAGAAAATGTAATGGTGTGTGCCATTGTTTCAAGGGTGGATCCTCTTTTAGAAGAAGAGGAGGTGACGTTGCCAGTAGCAACCTCCGATACAGAAGAGGAGGTGAACGAGGAAGTTAATCAATGGAAGGAAATGTTCCTGGAAATTAAGGAGGACCGCCGCAAACTCAAGGAGGAGGTTTTGCAGTTGAAACTTGAGAAGGAGGCGCGGCAGGATGGAGTTTCTGGACGTGATCCGGAACTAGAACGACTGCGCAAACAGTTCAACCAGGAGCTGTGTGACTCCAAAATGGGGTATGGTGAACTCATGAAGGAGCTGCAGCAATTCCAGGACCAAGTAAAGCCTCTAATGCAGGAGAAGGAGCGGCTGGAGGACTCTCTGTACCAGCGAGACCGGGAGCTATCCACCCTGAAAGAGGCAGAAAAGAGGCATGAAAAGTTCAGTTAGGAACTGCAACAACTGAAGAAAGATTATGAAGATCTCCTCAAGGTTAAAGAAAAACTAGAGGAGGTTAAGGCGGATGCAGAGCACGGGCGCCAAGTGGTTGAGACCACACTGCAGGACACCCGTGCTGAAAATGGTGATCTCCGCGGAAAGACCCTAGGTCTGGAAGCTCAAGTGAAGGAGCTACAGATGTCCTGTGATACTCTCCAGAGGGCAGAGACGTGCCTTAAGGAAAGGCTCAGCAAGATGGAAGCTGAGCGGGAAAAGATGGAGGAGTCCATCGGAGAAGCCACAGACCAGGGCCAGGAGTTGGTCGTTGGTGATGGGAGGTATGAAGCAGATACCTCCTCGAGTGTTGTGAGTTCGGATGATTCGGTGGATGTAGGAGCCGAGATCAAGGAGCTCAAGGAGTTGCTACAAGCCCAGTGGACGCAAGAGAAGCTTGAGAGACTGGCTATTGAGAACCGAGTGGGCGCATTGGAGACAGAGAGGTCTGAGGGAACTCTACTGTTGAAGGAGCAGTTGAAGCAGGAAGAGCTTCAGAGACGGGCCGCTGAGAGGAGAGTGGCGGAACTAGAGGAAGAAGTTTCTGGGCTAAAAGGTCGCCTGATAGAGTGTCACTCAGTGAACGAGGCCTCCTGGGAGAAGGGAAAAGGCAAACAAGGGACACTCACTCCCTTAGACCAGGAGAAGGTGGACCTGAGGAGAGCTAAGAGAGTGTCAACAAATGATCATTTGGAGACCACTGGTGAGACCGAAACGGCTCGGTACAAATGCCTCATAGATGTACCTGAGGATTTGACGGAAGAATGCACCAGTGAGTCCGTGCATGACCAGTTTAAGAAGGCCGTGGGAGCCTGTAAGGTGTACTCGACCTCAGAAGCTAAACAGCTGGTGGTCCCGTCCACGACCGAAGTCACAGTGAAGAGGGTGGCGATCCTGAGTGACATACATTGGCGATGTATTCGCACAAAGCGGTTTCTCCGATTGAAGACGGAACAAGCAGCCAGACAACTGGAGCTGATGAGAAAAGCTCACAGTCTGCGGGAAGAGGTCATCCGGGTGCCTCATGTTCTGGTGAGCAAGCTCGTTGGGAGAAATGGTCGAGACACGCAGATGATGGTCAAGAAGTCTGGTGTGGTGAGAGTAAGCAGTAGAGATGAGCGGTGTTCGACTAGAACTGTTCGCCAATCTCAAATTCGAGCTGTTTTGGGCGGTGTTCGAGTTGTTCGACGAACCCGAACGATTTGCAAAAAATTCGGCTGTTCGAGGTTATGTTCGATAACTGTTCGTGCACCAAAAGCGTGTCCTGCATGTCTGGTGCTATTTAGAGCACCAATCATGCAGGGATTGTCTGCCACTCACTGTAATGCCACAGCCATGGTGGTTGTGGCATTACAGTGATTGCCCAAATCGATGGGAACAGTGCCAACAGTGAAACATGAAAAGCCGGCAATTCAGCAGCGGCATACACCGGTACCCGACAATTTAGAACCGAAAGAATAGAGCTTCACACATAGATTAGATAGATATAAACATGTCAGCCACATATATACGAAGTACAGTGAAAGTGCTGCTTACTGTACTTGTCATTTAGCGTAAAGGATTTATCAAAAAAATAATAGTGTTTTCATGCACCGTCTCTTTAAAAAAGCCGGCCGGCAATTCATCAGCGGCATACACCGGTACCCGACAATTTAGAATAGAAGGAATAGAGAATCACACATAGATTAGATAGACAGAAACATGTCAGTCACATATATATGAAGTACAGTGACAGTGTTGATTACTGTACTTGTCATTTAGTGTAAAGGATTTATCAAAAAAAATAATAGTGTTTTCATGCACCGTCTCTTTAAAAAAGCCGGCCGGCAATTCAGCATCTGTACCCAACAATTTAGAATAGAAGGAATAGAGAATCACACATAGATTAGATAGATAGAAACATGTCAGTCACATATATATGAAGTACAGTGACAGTGTTGCTTACTGTACTTGTCATTTAGTGTAAAGGATTTATTAAAAAAATAATAGTGTTTTCATGCACCGTCTCTTTAAGAAAGCCGGCCGGCAATTCAGCATCTGTACCCGACAATTTATAACAGACAGAATAGAGCTTCACACATAGATTAGATGGATAGAAACATGTCAGTCACATATATATGAAGTACAGTGATAGTGTTGGTTACTGTACTTGTCATTTAGTATTAAAATAAAGGATTTATTATTAAAAAAATTGGCGTGGGGTTCCCCTTAATTTTAGGCTCTAGCGGAGGTTAAGCAGACAGCTGGGGCAGATGTTTGAAGCCTGGGAAGGGGGTAATACCCACGGAGCTTCCCAGGCTACTAATATCAGCCCCCAGCTGAATACATAGCCTTTACTAGCTATTAAAATGGGGGACCCCCCAAAAAAAATGACGTGGGGTCCCCCCTAATTTAATAGCTAGCAAAGGCTAAGCAGACAGCTGGGGGCTGATATTAATAGCCCGGGAAGGGAGCCATGAATATTGGCCCCCTCCCAGGCTAGAAACACCAGCCGTCAGCCGCCCCAGAAATGGCGCATTCATAGGATGCGCCAATTCTGGCACTTAGCCTCGCTCTTCCACGCTGCCCTGGTGCGGTGGCAGGGGGTAATAGGGCTGGGGTTGATGTCAGCTTATAATGGCAGCTGACATCAAGCCCAGGTTAGTAATGGAGAGGCGTCTATAAGACACCCCCATTACTAACCCCATAGTCAAAGTTAAAAAAAACACAAACACCCAGAATAAAGTCCTTTAATTGAAATAAAGACACAATTCTTTATTGTTCTAAATTAAACCATACTTACCGTCAGGCCCATTCCATCTGAAGCCAACGATCTCCTGTAATAAAAATAAAATAATAAACCAACCTCATCCTTACCTTTCCATGGTTCCCACGACAGCTTCAGCTCTGCTACATCGAGATGACAGGCTGGACCGCAGCAGAACGCCGCCATCCAGCCTGTCATCCCGCAGACACTGAGAAGAGCAGGCTTGCTTGCGCTCAACATTGTCTCTCTGTGACGGCATAAAGATGAGCCGAGGTCATGTCCAATGAACTCGGCTCACCTCATGCACGTCACTTACAGCGTGGGAGAATTCTCCTGCACTCAGCACTTCAGCGTGAGAATTTTCCCACGCTGTCAGTGACGTGCATGAGGTGAGCCGAGTTCATTGGACATGACCTCGGCTCATCTTTATGCCGTCACAGCGAGACACTGAGGAGCGCAAGCATGCCTGCGCTTCTCAGTGTCTGCGGCATGACAGGCTGGATGGCAGCGTTCTGCTGCGGTCCAGCCTGTCATCTCGATGTAGCAGAGCTGAAGCTGTCGTGGGAACCATGGAAAGGTAAGGATGAGGTTGGTTTATTATTTTTCTTTTATTGCAGGAGATCGTTGGCTTCAGCTGGAATGGGCGTGATGGTAAGTATGGTTTAATTTAGAACAATAAAGAATTGTGTGTTTATTTCAATTAAAGGACTTTATTCTGGGTGTTGTGTTTTTTTTAAATACTTTACTAGAAATTCATGGCGGTCATGTCTAATACTGGCGTGACCCCATGAATTTTGGGCTTGGGGCCAGCTGATAATACCAAGCTGGCCCTAACCCCTTTATTACCCAGTGAGCCACCGCTCCAGGGCCCTGGATGAGTTGGGTACAGCGCCAGAAGATGGCGCTTCTATGAACGCGCCATTTTCCGGGGTGGCTGCGGACTGCAATTTGCAGCGGGGGGGGGCCCAGAAAGCTTGGGTCTCCCTGCGCTGCAGATTCCAGCCCCCAGCTGCCTAGTTGTACCTGGCTGGACACAAAAATAGGGCGAAGCCCCACGTATTTTTTTTTTAATTATTTCATGAAATTCATGAAATAATTAAGAAAAAAAGGCCTTCCCTATATTGTTGTGTCCGGCCAGGTACAAATAGTCAGCTGGTGGTTGGGGGCAGCCCGTTCCTGCCTGCTGTACCTGGCTGGACACAAATATAGTGCGAAGCCCCACTTCAATTTTTTTTAATTATTTCATGAAATTCATGAAATAATTAAGAAAAAAAGGCCTTCCCTATATTGTTGTGTCCGGCCAGGTACAAATAGGCAGCTGGTGGTTGGGGGCAGCCCATTCCTGCCTGCTGTACCTGGCTGGACACAAATATAGTGCGAAGCCCCACTTCAATTTTTTTAAATTATTTCAGGAAATTCATGAAATAATTAAAAAAAAATTGACGTGGGGCTTCGCACTATATTTGTGTCCAGTCAGGTGCAGCAGGCAGGAACGGGCTGCCCCCAACCACCAGCTGCCTATTTGTACCTGGCCGGACACAACAATATAGGGAAGCCCTTTTTTTCTTAATTATTTCATGAAATAATTTAAAGAAAATTGACGTGGGGCTTCGCCCTGTTTTTGTGTCCAGCCAGGTACAACTAGGCAGCTGGGGGCTGGAATCCGCAGCGCAGGGAGGCCCAAGCTTTCTGGGCCACCCCCGCTGCAAATTGCAGTCCGCAGCCACCCCGGAAAATGGCGCGTTCATAGAAGCGCCATCTTCTGGCGCTGTACCCAACTCATCCAGGGCCCTGATGCGGTGGCTCACTGGGTAATAAAGGGGTTAGGGCCAGCTTGGCATTATCAGCTGGCCCTAAGCCCAAAATTCATGGGGTCACGCCAATATTAGACATGACCACCATGAATTTCTAGTAAAGTATTTAAAAAAAACACAACACCCAGAAAAAAGTCCTTTAATTGAAATAAACACACAATTCTTTATTGTTCTAAATTAAACCATACTTACCATCACGCCCATTCCAGCTGAAGCCAACGATCTCCTGAAATAAAAGAAAAATAATAAAGCAACATCATCCTTACCTTTCCATGGTTCCCATGACAGCTTCAGCTCTGCTACATCGAGATGACAGGCTGGACCGCAGCAGAACGCTGCCATCCAGCCTATCATCCCGCAGATACTGAGAAGCGCAGGCTTGCTTGCGCTCCACAGTGTCTCTCTGTGAGGGCATCCAGATGAGCCGAGTTAATGTCCAATGAACTCGGCTCACCTCATGCACGTCACTGACAGCGTGGGAAAATTCTCCTGCACTCAGCGCTTCAGCGTGGGAGAATTCTCACACTGAAGCGCTGAGTGCAGGAGAATTCTCCCACGCTGTCAGTGACGTGCAGGAGGTGAGCTGAGTTCATTGGACATGAGCTCACCTTATGCACGTCACTGACAGCGTGGGAGAATTCTCCTGCACTCAGCGCTTCAGCGTGAGAATTTTCCCACGCTGTCAGTGACGTGCATGAGGTGCGCCGAGTTCATTGGACATGAACTCGTCTCATCTTTATGCCGTCACAGCCAGACACTGCAGAGCGCAAGCATGCCTGATCTTCTCAGTGTCTGCGGGATGACAGGCTGGATGGCAGCGTTCTGCTGCGGTCCAGCCTGTCATCTCGATGTAGCAGAGCTGAAGCTGTCGTGGGAACCATGGAAAGGTAAGGATGATGTTGCTTTATTATTTTTCTTTTATTGCAGGAGATCGTTGGCTTCAGCTGGAATGGGCGTGATGGTAAGTATGGTTTAATTTAGAACAATAAAGGATTGTGTCTTTATTTCAATTAAAGGACTTTATTCTGGGTGTTTGTGTTTTCTTTTAACTTTGACTATGGGGTTAGTAATGGGGGTGTCTTATAGACGCCTCTCCATTACTAACCTGGGCTTGATGTCAGCTGGCATTATAAGCTGACATCAACCCCAGCCCTATTACCCCCTGCCACCGCTACAGGGCAGCGTGGAAGAGCGAGGCTAAGTGCCAGAATTGGCGCATCCTATGAATGCGCCATTTCTGGGGCGGCTGACGGCTGGTGTTTCTAGCCTGGGAGGGGGCCAATATTCATGGCTCCCTTCCTGGGCTATTAATATCAGGCCCCAGCTGTCTGCCTAGCCTTTGCTAGCTATTAAATTAGGGGGGACCCCACGTCATTTTTTTTGGGGGGGTCCCCCATTTTAATAGCTAGTAAAGGCTATGTATTCAGCTGGGGGCTCATATTAGTAGCCTGGGAAGCTCCGTGGGTATTACCCCCTTCCCAGGCTTCAAACATCTGCCCCAGCTGTCTGCTTAACCTCCGCTAGAGACTAAAATTAAGGGGAACCCCACGCCAATTTTTTTTAATAATAAATCCTTTATTTTAATACTAAATGACAAGTACAGTAACCAACACTATCACTGTACTTCATATATATGTGACTGACATGTTTCTATCTATCTAATCTATGTGTGAAGCTCTATTCTGTCTGTTATAAATTGTCGGGTACAGATGCTGAATTGCCGGCCGGCTTTTTTAAAGAGACGGTGCATGAAAACACTATTATTTTTTTTAATAAATCCTTTACACTAAATGACAAGTACAGTAAGCAACATTGTCACTGTACTTCATATATATGTGACTGACATGTTTCTATCTATCTAATCTATGTGTGAAGCTCTATTCTGTCTGTTATAAATTGTCGGGTACAGATGCTGAATTGCCGGCCGGCTTTTTTAAAGAGACAGTGCATGAAAACACTATTATATTTTTTAATAAATCCTTTACACTAAATGACAAGTACAGTAAGCAACACTGTCACTGTACTTCATATATATGTGACTCACATGTTTCTATCTATCTAATCTATGTGTGAGGCTCTATTCCTTCTTGTCTAAATTGTCGGGTACCGGTGTATGCCGCTGCTGAATTGCCGGCCGGCTTTTTTAAAGAAAGCGTCTTCTGAGCAGTTTGTCAGCTTTTGGACACCTTTGAAGGTGTTTTCTATGTGTTTCTATGTGTGTTTGTTTGCCTGCCATTGGTTTTAACGGTGTTCGACGGTGTTCTAAGGTGTTCGACGAACAGTTCCTCGAACATCCCGGTGTTCGACGAACCGAACCGAACCCGAACACTACGGGGGTGGCTCAACACTAGTAAGCAGTCCACGTGATCGTCAGGACTGGATACCAGATGAAGATGGCATGGTGTCATTCTCCGCTGTAGGAAAGGAGGAAAATCTTGCATATATACGTATGCTGGTGGAGTACCGAGTGACCTACCTGCGAGAGGTAGAACAGCTGAATCTCGCTAGACTGCGAGTGGATAGACAGCATCATCTGAGCAGCAGAAGATGGCAGCCATCTAGAAGTTGTGAGTCGCACTGCTGTATTGACCGCTGGGAGCGGGGGAGACCTGACAGGGTTTCGACTGACCGCTGGGAGCGGGGGAAAGTCTGACAAGTTTACGACCCGGAAATGTGACTTGACGGAGTCGATGACTTTGACAGATGGTAGGTCCCTAAGGAGTGGGCTAATATCAATGACTAATGTTCCAGGGGCTGAGCAGCGCAAGGGTCAAGGGCATGGTCTCAGTGTGAACTGTGGGAGATAGACTGTTTGTGTATATTATGTGTTCAACCCCACAAGTTTGAACAGAGGGGGGGAATATGTGATGTAGCAGACATCCCTTTAATGGTTCAGTGTGTTTTGAATGACCATGTACCTTCCCCTTTAACTGACTGGTCACATGACTGTGACATCACACAGGTCCTTAGGACCTTCTGTGTGCATATCTGTGGGTGTGTGTGTGTGCTGCAGGATATATAAACCCTGTGTGTTCCTGTGTCAGGTGTGAAAGGCATGAGGCCTGTTCCTGTGAGAGTGGCATGAGGCCTGTTCCCTGTGTGGGTGGGACACTGTTCGTGTGAAGCCTAGTGAGGCCGAGTGAAGCCTGGCAGCCTGAAAGGCCGAGACTGGATCCTGGGAGTGGATGCTAGTGGCTGGGAAGGTAGAGGCTTGCTGATAACTCCTGGAGGGTGAAGCCTGGGTCTTGTGACTGGACACCAGTAAGCCTTGGAGGGCCAGAGGCTAGAGCCCCCCCATCTGGGAACCAAACGGACGGAAGCAGCCATAAGCCGGCAAAGGTAAAAACACGGTTTATATGGACATTGATATGGACATTGTTATTATTACCTTGCGTGGAGGCTGTAACTAGAGCCAAGTGGGCCGGTCTGCCACTTGAGGCTCCTGGACATTATATGTGTGTCGGTGGGCCACGGAGTTGGACCCGGAAATAAGCGGTTTATGAAGTGCAATAAACTGCTGAGTTGAGAAATACCAGAAAAGACTTTACGTATGTGTTTTGATTTACCCGGTGCAGCGAGTATCCGCCATTACGATAACTAGCGCTGCCCTACAGTAGCTAATCAATTATATCAATGATCTGACCATAGACATGCCAGGCTAAACTGGCAGATAAAGCATAGTTTAAAAAATATATGGTAAATTACATGGTGGGCAAATTATTGGCCTCATTAAGTCAGTCAATCATGCCAAACACTTGTATTCAGTTGACAATGACTGAAAAAAACAAAACATTTTTTACAGGCAGTAGCCTGCTGCCGGCTGTCTCGAAATGTGTGTTTATTAGTGATGAGCGAGCACTAAAATGCTCGGGTAGTCGTTGCTCGGGTCGAGCAAATTGGAATACTCGGGTGCTTGACCCGAGCAACGAGCCCAATGTAAGCCTATGGGAAACTCGAGCATTTTTCAGGCGGCTCCCCACTGCGGTCTGCAGATGGCCTAAAAATTGCCCAAATCGATGGGAACAGTGCTGAAATGACATGGGAACAGCATGGGGAAGACCCCTGGTAGCATCTCTGACTCCTAGATCACTGCTGTCAACAACGTGGTCAGAGTATTACGCCACTTTTACGGACTCACAATAAAACATACAAAAACGAAACCAAAATGGATTTTCCTGGGAAATATGTTAAGGAACATCCTTTCCAGGGTAATGACTTGTATATAAGGCAAAATAAATAACCAAAAACAAAAATACTCCTCCACACCTTGGGCTATGTTCACACGTAGCGTTTTTGATGCGTTTTTGCACTTATGCATTGCTTTCAACCAAGACAAATGCATTCACCAGGAAATGTCATTTTAACATTTTACAACCTTATCTGGCCATGTGGTGTGTGACACATCATCAGACACATGCATACAGTGCTGAAAAGACATGGGAACAGCATGGGGAAGACCTCTGAAAGCATCTCTGACTCCCAGGTCACTGCCTAAAAGTGTGCCCATCATAAGTGATCCTTGGCGCATGCGAAGATGCCTCCCGCAAGGCACCTGTCATTGCAGACTTGCAACAATCACCGTCCACGTCCTTGTCCCAGTGCAGCATTCAGTTGTCCCTACCCCATTCCTTGGAATGCAAGCGCAAGTATGCAGCCAGCCACCCACCCACCTACAGGCTGCAATACTATACTGCCAAATTTTTGACAGCTGCTTGCACTTGAAATGTGGCCTTTTAGGCTCGTGGAGGCAGAAGCCGCCACTGTTTCTCCCGATGTCGTCTCCGCCTTCCACAAGCACAGGTCCCACAACATTACCCGTGCCCTCCCCAGTGCACTTACTGGGAAGGACCGCCTAACCACAAACACGTGGACAGGTGAATGTGGCCAGGGACGGTACGGAGTCAGTCCCCAGGTTTTTTTGCTGAGTTGTATTTCACCACAGCCATACTCTTTAGCTTGGTGAAAGGACTTGGGAAACCATATCTGCGCAGCTGTCATTTCTCCCAGGAAGTCCTCTAAAGCTGCTTTCACTTGAAATGTGGCCTTTTAGGCTCGTGGAGGCGGAAGCTTTTCACAACCTCATGCCTCGTGTCCATACTCGGTCCCCAGTCGCCACTATTTCTTCCGGTGTTGTCTCCGCCTTCTACAAGCGCGGGTCCCTGAACATTACTGCTGGAATATTTCTAGTAAACTATGGTACGACGCCATGGTATTAGCACTGCCCCCAGTACCAATAGCGAAGCCTTCCCCAATTTCTTTCTCAGGAATTTTATTTGGTAGACTGAGTGGCTGCCCAAATACATTAGTTTCTCACAAAGGAGCTGAAGATAGAGTGGCAGTAGGTGCAAGTTTCTCCAGCCTGTTAGATATCAGAGGGTGAACGGCAGCACATTGGATCAGTGGTTAGCACTGAAGCCTTGCAGCGCTGGGATCCTGGGCTCAAATCCCAGCAAGGACAACATCTGCAAGGATTTTGTATGTTCTCCTCGTGTTTGCGTGGGTTTCCACCTCAGTAAAAAAGCAGTCATAGAGTGTCCGGGAACCTTCCCACACACTTTTCTTAGCCAGGACTGCTTCTCAGCAGGGTTGGACGGTCCCACCAGAGAATCCTCTGGTGTGCCCTGGCTTCTACATCAGGAGAGTTCATGATAGTGCTAACTTTGCAGCTGCTATGGGGCTCTTGAGCGGGGGAGAAAGGTGAGCCCTCAGAATCAAATCCTCTGGTGGGCCCAATGTTTTTCAATCTGAAACAGCTTCTCAGTGGGAGTTGTATTTCACCACAGCCATATTTTTTAGCTTGGTGAAAGGACTGGCATAGAGGGAAACTGTACCTACTCCGGTTGTCATTTCTCCGTCACCAGGTTCCGCCCATTGTCACACACGACCATGTGTGGCTGTATGTTCAGCGGTGAGAGCCACAGATCAAGCTGCTGTGTTACAGCTTTCAACAACTCTGCAGCGCTGGGCTTTTTGTCACCTAAGCATTAAGCATGTTATCTTCAACACAGCCTGTTGCCGCTTGGCTGCAGTGCTTTCAGCTTGTGACTGATGTGGTCATTTCGGAGATGGAGGAGGAGGTGCAGGTGCTGAACAATGTGATTAAATTGAGGCTATATTGGCAACTCTGTTTTTATACTAAGGAAAGATCCTACTGTTTTTTTTTTTTTTACGTTATTTTTTAAGGCAAATGCATTCACCGGGAAATGTCATTTTAACATTTTACAACCTTATCTGGCAATGTGGTGTGTGACACATCATCAGACACATCCTGTTTCATTGATGATGGAGGGACTCTGAAAGACACATAGAGCAGGGCCACATTAACGACATGTTCCCATTAGAAAGGAGAGAGTCTGTTATACAGTTATAGGGTATGCAATGAGTCCAACGGCTGACCAAATTTAGGAAAACCCCACTAACAATTTAAAGACACACAGAGCAGGGCCACAGTAATGACAAATTCCCATTAGAAAGGAGAGAGTCTCCCATAGTGTTGGCCTATGCAGTGAATGCAAGGGCTGCCAAAAATTTGGAGGCACTTCAATGCTCCTTGGAAGAGACGTGGAGGAGGGCCTCATAAAAATTGTTCCCATTAGAAAGGAGTGGGCCTCCTATACTTGTAATGCCCATGCACTAAGTGTATGGGCTGACAAACATTTACCCCTGGAGGGTATACATGAACATACTGTATAAAAAATTTTTTTTACGGGCATCATAAACACCCTTTAAAAAAATTATGTGGGTGGTGGAGGATGAAGAGAAGGAGGAGGACAAGAGCAAATAGCCAAAATCAGGAAGCGTATACCCATGTGAGGGTGTGAAAAGGTGCATGGGAATACACCTCCCAAGAAAAGACACTGGATTTGAGCTTATGTTATGCTGCTATCATTCGGTGGTGTTGAGAAGTCTGGCCCAATCCAGCCCTTGTTCTTTTTTATAAGAGTCAGCCTGTCAGCATTTTCAGTTGACAGGCGGATGCGCTTATCAGTTATAATTCCACCAGCGGCACTAAAAACCCGCTCTGATAAAATGCTGGCGGCAGGGCAGGCCAGGACCTCCAAGACATAGAGAGCCAGTTCATTCCACGTATCCAGCTTGGATACCCAATAATTATAAGGCACAGAGGAATCACGGAGGACATTGGTACAGTCGGCAAGGTACTCCCTCAGCATCTTCCAAAACTTTGCACTCCTTGTGAGAGTACCCCACGCCTCAGGGCCTGTGCGATGGGAGGGTCTGAGAAAACTCTCCCAGAACTTTGACAGTGTTCCCCTGCCTCTGCTGGATTGAAGTTGTGTCTCTCTCACCTGTACTCCTTGGTTGTCCAACGAAGTGTGCCCTCTGCCGCCAGCGCTTTCAGATGGGAATTTTTTTAATAGTTCCGCAACAAGGGCCTTCTGGTACAGCCCCATTTTTGTACACCCGTCCACCTCAGGAATAAGAGATATAAAGTTCTCCTTGTAGCATGGGTCTAGAAGTGTCACCAACCAGTAATGACTGTCACCCAAAATTTTGAGAACACGAGGGTCATGGGAAAGGCAGTGTAACATAAACTCAGCCATGCGTGCCAGACTACTAACAGGCAAGACTTCCGTGTCCTCACTAAGAGGACGACTGACCATGCTCTCCTCCTCCTCCTCTCTGTCCTCTGGTCATCCATCCTGAACAGATGGTATGACAGCTGTGCAGGTAGTACCGTCTATAGTGCATGAAACTAGCTCCTGTCCTTCCTCCTCCTCCTCTTCCTCATTGTCACCCAATCCACGTTGGGATGAGATGAGGCTTGACTGTGTGTAATCACCCTGTATGGTTCCTTGCTCCATCTCATCGTGCTCCGCCTGCAATGCATCCTCTTTGTGAGAAGAGCATTTCAGAAGACCGAGAAGTGGGATGGTGACGCTAAATATGGCGTCATCGCCGCTCACCATCTTGGTGGAGTCCTCAAAGTTTTGGAGGATGGTACATATGTCTGACATCCATGTCCACTCCTGAGGTCTTATGTGTGGAGTCTGAACTGAATACCGACGGCCTTGTTGATGCTGGTATTCAACAACTGCCATCTTCTGCTCACAAATCCTTCCCAACATCTGCAGTGTAGAGTTCCAAAGCGTGGGGACATCACACACCAGTCTGTGAGCCGGAATCTGCAAACGCTGCTGAAACACGGCAAGGGCGGCGGAAACTGTAGCTGACTTTCTAAAATAGACACACAGTCGGCGTACTTTAACAAGCAGATCCGGCAGCTCCGGGCAGGATTTGAGAAACCGCTGAACCACAAGGTTAAGCACATGGGCCAGGCATGGTACGGGTGTGAGCTCGCCTCGCCTCAGAGCCGCCACCAGATTCCGGCCATTGTCACACACGATCATGCCTGGCTGTAGGTTCAGCGGGGTGAGCCACAGATCTGCCTGCTCTTTCAGAGCTGTCCACAACTCTTCAGCATTGTGCGGTTTGTCACCTAAGCATATTAGCTTCAGCACAGCCTGTTGCCGCTTCAGTGCTGCAGAGCTTCCAGCTTGTGACTGATGTGGTCATTTCAGAGATGGAGGCTGAAGAAGAGGAGGAGGCTGAGGAGGATGAGGTGCAGGAGCTGTAAACCGTTGGGGCAACCCTAATTGACCTAGGGCCCTCAATCCTTGGCGTCGGGAGGACGTGATCCATCCCAAGGTCCGACTGGGTCCCGGCTTTCACTATGTTAACCCAGTGTGCCGTCAGCGAAATGTACCGTCCCTGCCCACAAGCACTTGTCCACGTGTCCGTTGTTAGGTGGACTTTCCCGGTAACTGCCAGGTTGGGTCAGTTACTATATCATCTACCACCTTGTCTTCCACTTCCGCACCCTGGTCCTCCTCCTGACTTTCTGGCAATTGTGTCTCATCATCGTCCACCTCTTGTGACACTTTCCCACCGTCGCCTTCATGTGACCGTGGCTGCTCAAATATTTGGGCATCGCTACACCCGATCTCCTCTTGCCCCGCTTCAAGTGGACCGGGCGAGAGGCCCGAATCTATAAATTGAAAAGTGAGCAGCTCTTCGGAGAGTCCAAGTGTGGGGTCAGTTGTCTCTGGGCACTCGGCATGGTGGGAGGAAGGAGGATCAGGGTGAGGAATATGCGGTCCAGACTCACGGCTACTGAGACTTGTCTGCGTGGAAGAAAGGGTGGTGGTGGTGGTGGCTAAGTGACTGGAAGCATTATCTGCTATCCAACCAATAATCGTTTGACACTGCTCTGTGTTCAATAGTGGTGTTCTGCGGTCCCCTATTAATTAGGACAGGAAGGTCAAGCGAGAAGATGTGGGTGTTTGTTGTGGCACAATTTCAGCTTGCCCACGGCCTCAGCCTCTGCATGCACCATCAACAGCATGTTCAGTTCCCCGTCCCTTGCCACGTGCCTTGCCCATTTTAAATGGAGGACAGTATCTTCCACGCTCACTACAAATGACTGAGTTTGGAGCGAACTTATATGTGATCCGTGTGATGGAGAAAACAGAGTTTTAAATACCTGGCCTGTAGGTAAGTAGTTTGAACCGCAAACTAGTGTGAATTGCTTCACTAACATGGGCACACCCACCGTGGGGCAAGGAGGGGGGCAGCTGCCCCCCCTAGAAGCAGGGATGCACGCCGCACACCAGGGCCGGCGTCAGCACCCGGCGCACCCGGGCAAATGCTGGGGCCCTGAGCAGAGGGGGGGAACCTCACCATCGGGCACCCCGGGCGCTATGGGACACGTGAGCGGAGGAGAGCAGTGTCAGCACCCGCTCCTCCCCGCTTGCTCAGGGCCCCGGCACCCGGCACAATACTTTCCCCTCCCCGTGCCTCCGCAGCAGCTCCTGCATCCTCCACGGCTGCTGCACTGTGACATCACAGGTCAGAGGGCGCGGTGACGTCTTTACACCGCGCTCTTTCCTGAGCAGTCACAGCGCAGAGCGGGATGAGGCCGGCGACGCTGGAGTCCGGAGCAGCGGCAGGTGAGACGTGAGGTGAGTATTTGATTTTTTTTTTTTATTGTATAGAGGCCTGTGGCAGTAAAAGGGAGGGGGGTGAGGTGGGGGTGTGTGGCATCCTGCATAGGGCATTATAAGGGAGGGGGGGTGTGACATCCTGCATGGAGCATTATAAGGGAGGGGGGGGTGACATCCTGCATGGTGCATTATAAGGGAGGGGGTGTGTGACATCCTGCATGGGGCATTATAAGGGAGGGGGGTGTGACATCCTGCATGGGGCATTATAAGGGAGGGGGGGTGACATCCTGCATGGGGCATTATAAGGGAGGGGGGGTGACATCCTGCATGGGGCATTATAAGGGAGGGGGGGTGTGACATCCTGCATGGGGCATTATAAGGAAGGGGGGTGTGTGTCATCCTGCATGGGGTATTATAAGGGGGGGTGACATCCTACATGGGGCATTATATGGGGGGGAACAGCCTGCGTGGGGCATTATGTGGGGGGGAACAGCCTGCGTGGGGCATTATGTGGGGGGAACAGCCTGCGTGGGGCATTATGTGGGGGGGGACAGCCTGCATGAGGCATTGTGTGGGGAACAGCCTGCATGGAGCATTATATGGGGGCCAGTATTCTGTATGGAGCGTTATATGGGGGCCAGTATCCTGCATGGAGCGTTATATGGGGGCCAGTATCCTGCATGGAGCATTATATGGGGGCCAGTATCCTGCATGGAGCGTTACATGGGGCCAGTATCCTGTATGGAGCGTTATATGGGGGCCAGTATCCTGTATGGAGTGTTATATGGGGGGCAGTATTCCTTATGGAGCGTTATATGGGGGCTAGTATTCTGTATGGAGCATTTTATGGGGGCCAGTATTCTGTATGAAGCATTATATGGGGGCCAGTATCCTGTATGGAGCGTTATATGGGGGACAGTATTCTGTATGGAGCGTTATATGGGGGCTAGTATTCTGTATGGAGCATTTTATGGGGGCCAGTATTCTGTATGGAGCATTATATGGGGGCCAGTATCCTGTATGGAACTTTATATGGGGGCCAGTATTCTGTATGGAGAGTTATATGGGGTCCAGTATCCTGTATGGTGCGTTATATGGGAGCCAGTATTCTGTATGGAGCGTTATATGGGGGCCAGTATTCTGTATGGAGAGTTATATGGGGGCCAGTATCCTGTATGGAGCGTTATATGGGGACCAGTATCCTGTATGGAGCATTTTATGGGGGCCAGTATACTGTGTGGAGCGATTCGCCGGTTTCTGAGCTATTGTGGAATTTACAATAGATATCACTCATGTAATGTAAGAAGTGAAATCTTTGCATTGTACTATATATATATATATTTATCTTTGGTATCTGTGACCATGGCTTGCCCCCCCCCCCCTAGTTTTGATCCTGGGTACGCCCATGTTCACTAACACACTGAAAGAAATTTTTAATGGAGGCCAGAAATGGCAGTATTTTCTGACAACGTATATATGATCCGTGTGACAGAGAAAACAGAGTTTTAAATACCTGGCCTGTAGGTAACTAGTTTGAACAGCAAACTGCTGTGAATTGCTTCACTGACACACTAAAGGAAATTTTTAATGGAGGACAGAAATGGCAGTATTTTCTGACAACATATATGTGATCTGTTTGACGTAGAAAGCACAGTTTTAAATAGCTGGATTTCTAGCGCTGTAATACGGAAAGGACCTGGCTGTATTCTGCAGTGCCAACAAGCAAATGGCGCAGAAAAACGGTATTCTCTGGATTGCTTTTTAAGCAAATAATAAGGATTAATATCCAAAAAAAAGTATTCCTGGCCCCTGAGACCTGGGCCTTTGTATATAAATATCTAACAGCAGCAGAAGGCAGAATTGGAATGGAGCCTCTTGTGCTATATGCACTGCAGTCTGCTATATACCCTACCTGCCTGATATCTCTGCAGATGGATTAGTTAGTCCTCAAAAGGACTGTTTGTTAAGATGGATATGTGTAATGTACAGTTTTTCTCCCTACACTACCTAATACACAAGCAAATCTCTCCCTGACACAGCAGCTGCTCTCCCTACACTGTCTGATCCGGAGTGACTGTGACGAGCATGGTGGCGCCAGGTCTGATATAGACCTGATGACGCTGTGCGGCCAGCCAATCACTGTAATGCCACAACCAACATGGCTACGGCATTACAGTGAGTGGCAGGCAATCCCTGCATGTTCATAGGCGCTCTTTAGAACATGCACGGAGGGGACCCGAGCTCCCACCGAGCCACCCCGGAAATACTCGACGAGCGCCGAGAATCTCGAGCAGTGAGATGCTCGGGCGAGCACCGAGCAGTGGCGAGCATGCTCGCTCATCACTAGTGTTTATTTATAAATGAAGTAGGGCAAAATGGTTAAAATCAATAATTTTGGCTGCTTATTAACAGACATGAGATTCTTAGTAGATCTCACTAAATTCAGTAGTATTTCCCAATAATCACTAGATAAATGTAGTTTGAATTGTAATTATTCAACTTCAAATTAGGATTTTAACCCCTTTACAACCCAAGGTGGTTTGCACTTTAATGACCAGGCCAATTTTTACAATTCTGACCACTGTCACTTTATGAGGTAATTAATCTGGAGCGCTTCAATGGATCCCACTGATTCTGAGAATGTTTTTTCGTGACATATTGTACTTCATGATTGTGGTAAAATTTCTTCGATAACACTTGCGTTTATTTGTGAGAAAAATGGAAATTTTGTGAAAATTTTGAAAATTTGAATTTTCATATCTCATCTTGTCCCGCAAAAAACAAGCTGCCATACAGCTCCATCAGCCGAAAAATAAAAAAGTTATAGCTCTCAGAATAAAGCGATGCAAAAAAATATTTTTTTCTATAAAATAGCTTTTATTGTGTAAAAGCGCCAAAACATAGAAAAACGATATAAATGTGGTACCGCTGTAAACGTACTGACCCGAAGAATAACGCTGCCTTATCAATTTTACCACACGCAGAACAACATAAAAAAAAAAAACATAAAAAAATCCTGGAATTTCTGGTTTTTGTTTATTCTGCCTCCCAAAAATCTGAATAGAAAGCGATCAAAAAATGTCAAGTGCGTGAAAATGGCACCAATAAAAACGTCAAGTCATCTCGCAAAAAACAAGCCATCATATGACGCTGTCGGCCAAAATATGGAAAAATTATAGCTCTCAAAATATGGCGATGCAAAAACTAGATTTTGCAAAAAGATGCGTCTTTTAGTGTGTGACAGCTGTCAATCATAAAAACCCGATATGATTCTGGTATCTCTGTAGTCGCACTGACCCGAAGAATAAAGTTGTCTAATCACTTATACTGCACGAGGAACGGTGTAAAAAACAAAACTCTCGGGTTAGGGTTGGGCTAGGGTTAGGGTTGGGCTAGGGTTAGGGTTGGGCTAGGGATTTTTTTCAAAAGTAAAAAAATACGATATGTTGAGCGCAAGTGCTCGCTACTTGAGTTTGCATCGGGTGCTCAGGAATGTACTGAGTATCTCGGGTGCTCAAGTGACAAGCTCGAGTCTCTGCCCCATATGCTTTGTGGCAAAGAAACCTTGCGGGGATTGCCTGCCATGCACGAGCGATCCCCGCATGTTTTTTTTTGGGTGTCTAATAACCATGAAACATGCGAGCGGGGACTCGAGCATGTCACTCGAGCACCCGTGATACATGGTGCATACCCTTGTACCTGATGCAAACTCAAGTAGCGAGCACTTGCGCTCAAGGCTAATGTCAACTTATTCAATATGATGACCTAATATTATGAAATTCTGTGTCGTACCTATGGATTCAAACTGTTCACTATACCCCTTGATAAAATCCTTGAAAGGTGTAGTTTCCAAAATGGGGTTACTTGTGGGGGGTTTCCACTGTTTAGGCACATCAGGGGCTCTCCAAACGTGACATAGCTTCCGCCATCAATTCCAGCCAATTTTGCGTTCAAAAAGTCACACAATGCTCCTTCCCTTCTGAACTCTGCCATGCGCCCAAACACTGTATTTTCCCCACATATGGGGTATTGGTGTACTCAGGAGAAATTGCACAACAGTTTTTGGGGTCCATTTTCTCCTCTTACCCTTGTGTAAATAAAAAAATTGGGGCTAAAACGTTATTTTTGTGGAAAAAGTTTGATTCTTTTTATTTTCACGGCTCCATGTTATAAACTTCTGTGAAGCACCTGGGGGTGCTTCACCACACATCTAGATAAGTTCTCTGAGGGGTCTAGTTTCCAAAATGGTGTCACTTGTGGGGGGTTTCTACTGTTCAGGCACATCAGGGGCTCTCCAAACACAACATGGTGTCCGCTAATTATTCAAGCAAATTTTTCATTTAAAAAGTCAAATGGCGCTCCTTCTCTTCCGAGCTCTGCCGTGCACCCAAACAGTGTTTTTCCCCACATATGGAGTATCTGCGTGCTCCGAGGAAATTGCACAACAAATTTTGGGGTCCATTTTTTCCTGTTACCCCTGCGAAAATAAAAAAAATTTGGTCTAAAGTAACATTTTTGTGAAAAAAGTTAAATGTTCATTTTTTTATTATACATTCCAAAAATTCCTGTGAAGCACCTGAAGGGTTAATAAAGTTATTGAATGTGGTTTTGAGCTCCTTGAGGGGTGCAGTTTTTAAAATGGTGTCACTTTTGGGTATTTTCTGTCATAAAGACCCCTCAAAGTGACTTCAAATGTGATGTGGTCCCTAAAAAAATGGTTTTATACATTTTGTTAGAAAAATGAGAAATCACTGGTCATCTTTTAACCCTTATAGCTCCCTAATAAAAAAAAATTTTGCTTCCAAAATTGTGCTGATATAAAGTAGACATGTGGGAAATGTTATTTATTAACTCTTTTGTGTGACATATCTCTCTGATTTAAGGGCATAAAAATTAAAATTTTGAAAATTGCAAAATTTTCAAAATTTTGACCAAATTTCCATTTTTTTACAAATAAATGCAAGTGATATCAAAGAAATTTTACCACTATCATGAAGTACAATATGTCACGAAAAAACAATCTCAGAATTAGTGAGATCTGTTGAAGCCTTCCAGAGTAATTACCTCATAAAGTGACAGTGGTCAGAATAGTAAAAATTGGCTTGGTCATTAATGTGAATACCACCCTCGGGGGTAAAGGGGTTAAAAGTGTTTTCCCATTAAGGAAGTGCATTTTAATCAATAGATCTTGGAATAAAAATATGTTCCACAATTGGATGTGTTAAAAAAACATTCCTGTTCTGAGATAATCTTATAAATATGCCCCTGCTGTGCACTTTTTAATGGCTGTGTCTGACATACAACAGCTCCTGTCCTCTGGAGTGATTATATAAAACTGGAACTTTTTGTGCCTATGTATCATCGGTATGTCTGGAGGAGAAAGAATGAGGCTTACTATGAAAAGAACTGTCTGACTACAGTGAAGCATGGTGTTGGCTCGGTGCTTCCTGCAGTAAAGAAAAGTGGTGGCTCAGTGATGCCTACAGTAAAACATGGTAGTGGCTCAGTGATGCATACAGTGAAGCATGGTGGTGGCTCAGTGATTACTTCAGTGAAGCGTGGAAGTTGCTCGTTGATTACTACAGTGAAGAATGGCAGTGGATAGGTGATCCTCCAGAGCTGCTTTGCTTCCTTTGGCAGTGGAAACATCCACCGTGTGGAGGGCAAGAGGGAATCAATCAAGTAAAAGAAATGTTAGGTGAAAACGCAATTTCTTCTGTGAGGAAGTTGATGTTTGAGCATCAATGGAACTTCCAACATATTATTATTATTATTATTATTATTATTATTACGCCATTAATTCCATGGCGCTTTCCATGTGAAAAAGGGTATAAATAGCAGACAAGTACAATAATTTGAACAAAAATGAGTCACCGTCTGGTACAGGAGGACAATTTATCCCAAGCATACCTCACAGTCTACTAAGGCTCTGTTCCAGAAGTCCTGGAAGGTTCTGGCCATCACAGTTGCCTGACTTAAACACCATAAAAAACGTTGGGGCTTCGAAGAAAGCAGTAGCAGTATGCAAACCCAAGAATATTAGTGAACTGGAGACCATTGCCCATGAGGAGTAGGCTTGGGGACACTGTCAGAAACTCCTTTCTGGCTTTGAATTATATTTTCAGCAGGTTATAACAGCCCAATGTGCTAAATTCTAAAGATACTTTATTAAAATTGGCATTTTGTGTTGAATTTGGAGAAACCAATTGTTACATTAGTTGTCTTGAGGTATTTAAATGTTTCTTGAATGATTGCTTTATTGCAAATAGAAGAGAATTTGTAAATGTTGTCAATAAACTTAATTTGCAATGGGGATAGGGTGCATAATTTTGATTGAAACTATATGACTATGGTCAGCTTCAGGGTTATGATAAAGTTAGCAATTGAAGAATATCTTCCTGCAAATAAGGTCAGGAAGTTTCTTGGACCTGATGCAGCCTTGTCATGTGGAAGCAGGCATCAAGTAAGGATTTAATCTGTATTTGCTCAGTGAGTCAGACACTCTCTGTACATTTAATCAATTGTGAGTCTACTCTATTACAATTTACATTCAAAAAGGTCACTAAATCCAGATGCCTTCTACACTGACCGGATTCTGGTATTTATACAGTGCAGTGTTCCCTTCTGCTCGTCAGTGGAAAAGTGCAGTTATGGTTAATAATGAACTGATAATTAATCAATGGTTGTGATAATTACCTCAACCTTGTGCGGACTTGGACTGGACTTGCAACATGATATTGTATTACCTTGTTGCAGAAAATATCCATAACTAAAGTTGCAAAACTGCTTCCTGCAGCTCCTCTGTATCAGTATGGCGATGAAAACACCTCCAGTCTTGTGCTTTGACAGTTTAAAACACAATTTGATAATATTATCATAGAGGCATTATTTGTCTTAGGTGACGTTCCAACAATGAGTTTTTGATGTGGCAGATTTTTGCTGTGCAAAAAAGGCAGTGTTTTAGCGTATGTTCACATGTTAAGTGTTTGGTGTAGAAATTTCTGCATCTCTTTCAAAGAAAAATGCTACAAAAAAATTAGTTGCTTTTTTAATGCATTTTTGCCGTGTTTTGTACATGTGTTTTTGGAGATTTTTCCCCACTCAGTATGAAATCTGCAGCAAAATGATGAAAGAATTGTCATGCTGGAGATTTAAATCTGCAAGGAAAAAATAAGTAACGTGTGCATAACTTCTGGAACCTCATTCACTTTGCTGGCATCAGTAAACCATTCAGGGTTTGTGACAAACCTGCGTAGAAAAGAATGCGGAAAATCTGCAGCATGCGCACAGGCCCATAAGGTCATAGGCGGATTATAATGAAGGCAATCCGGGCTACCGCCCGGGGCCCCGAGCCTGCAGGGGCCCCGCGACTCCGAGCGGGGTGTCTAATGCCGGATTGCCCTAATTATATGTGCGGGCCGCCGCGGCACATACCGGTAGAAGTGGCAGGAGGGGGGGCCCCGGACCGCTCTCCCAGCAGCGGCCGCCGCTACTTCATCATCGGCCGGGCCAGCACTGCTGCAGTTAACTTCCCTGTGCTGGCCCGGCCGCGTCACTGCTAGGAGACACGGCCCTGTGCGCGGCCGTGTCTCCTAGCTGTGACGTCATGCAGTGCGCGCCCGGCCTGCAGTGCTGCACCAGAGAGGAGAGAGCAGGCAGGAAGAATGGAACCGGGGGATGGTGAGTCTGTGTGTGTGTGTGTGAGTCTGTATGTGTGTGTGTGTATGTGTATGTGTGTGTGTATGTGTGTATATGTGTGTGTGTGTGTCTGTATGTGTGTGTGTGTGTGCAGGCAGATATCATTGTGTGATGTCTGTTTATATGTATTTTTGTGTTTCAAATGTGTTTATGCGTGTATGTATATGTTTGTGTGTGTGCGTGATTGTATGCGTGACTGCGTGCGGCCTCCTGCTGAGTATAGTTGGCGCCGTGCGGCCTCCTGCTGTCTCTGGGGGGGGCGCCGTGCGGCCTCCCACTATGTATAGATGGCGCCGTGCGGCCCTCTGCTGTGTATAGATGGCGCCGTGCGGCCCTCTGCTGTGTATAGATGGCGCCGTGCGGCCTCCTGCTGTGTATAGATGGCGCCGTGCGGCCTCCTGCTGTGTATAGATGGCGCCGTGCGGCCTCCTGCTGTGTATAGATGGCGCCGTGTGGCCTCCCGCTGTGTATAGATGGCTACGTGCAGCCTCCCGTTGTGTATAGATGGCTACGTGCGGCCTCCCGCTGTGTATAGATGGCACCGTGCAGCCTCCCGCTGTGTATAGATGGCACTGTGCAGCCTCCCGCTGTGTATAGATGGCTACGTGTGCTCAATATTGAGTCATACAATTAATACAATACAATTAATTGAGTCATACAATTAATGTAGGCTATGTGCCCACGATACAGAAATGTTCCGGATTTTTTTTGAGCTTTTCTGCATCTCCTTGGCAGAAAAAACTCATGCGGATTGTACATGCGGATTGTACATGCGGATTGTACATGTGTTTTTCCTGCCAGGGACATGCGGATGTGAAGCGTTCTTCACTTGCATTTCCGCATGCGGGTTGACAAGCGATTTTAGCATCACTTGGAAAGTGCTTGACAACTTGGTTACACTATATAAATCCATGCAACCGGCATGGATTTCTATAGTGTGACCGTAAAAGAATGGTAAAAAATAAAAAATATATACTTACCTTCTGATGGCCTGCCGACGTCAGCGGTCGCGTGACCCGTCACATGACTAAATGACGTCACGGCAGGTCCTTTTCAGACCATCGCGAGCTGCCGGGGAGCCAGGATGCATCGGATAAAGACACCGGGGGCCATCAGAAGGTAAGTATAATGTATATTTTTTATTTTATTCTTTTTTTACAGGTTCTATGGTACCCGGGTCCGGAGGAGAATCTCCTCTCCTCTAGACCTGGGTACCATCCGCACATTGAAACGCATGGATTCTGCATGTACAGATGCAGGGATGCGGATTCCATGCGTTCTAATGCAAGTCAATGGCGGCGAAAACGCTGCGCTTCCGCAAAATAATTGGTAATGCTGCGGATTTTTCCGCAGCGGAAATTTCCGCAGCATGTACACAGCACATGCGGATTATCATTGGGGAACATGGCAGACCTTCTACCAAGCGTTTTTTAAGCGTTTCTGCAGCGGAATTGCCGCTGCGGAAACGCTTAAAAAATGCATAGTGGGCACACAGCCTAAAAAAAAATATTATAATTAATATTGTGCCAAATTAATTTCACGTGAACTATCACATGATCTATCACAGGGGATAATGTGACATGTCACGTGATAAATCAGGTGTGGGGGGGGGGCCCACGCCTTCTAAACTGCCCGGGGCCCTTGCTACTCTTAATCCACCCCTGCATAAGGTATGTGCACACGCTGAGTATTTGGATGCAAAAATTTCTGCATCTCTTTGCAGGAAAAACGCTGTGGACAATACGTGCATTTTTACGTGTTTTTGATGCATTTTTGCGCCAATCTGCAAGTCACAAATAAGCAATGTGTGCATGAGACTTCAGGAATCTTATTCACTTTGCTGGGATCAGGAAACCCTTAATGACTAATCTGCACTGAAACAAGGAAGCAACAACGCAATGTGTGAACACGGCCAAAAGTGGATGGCATTTATAGAAATCTCATGTCCACTGATTTTTTTATACACTGAGTAAACTGACCTGTGATGTGTTTTTTGAATCTGCACCATGTCAATTTCTCAAGCGGGTACGCTGAATCTTGCGTGCGGATTTTCTCCATAGGATTGTATTAGATGTCGAAAATCCGAGAAAAATGCATACGCTGGGGAAATACACTGAAAGGGCATGTAATTCTCACATAACTATATCGATAAAGTTGAGTAAATGCCAAATACCAAGAATTATCAAAAACAAAGCAGCTTTATTTAAAACATGACAAGAGACAAAACCTGTAGCATCAAAAATGGGATAAAAACACACTAAAAAATGCAAATTATGTAATTTTCATAATAGGTGCAAAAAATCTGCAACATCAATCAACATCTATATATAATCTGCAACATCTATATATAAATGGCTTGAAAGTTTAGTTAACCATATGCATAGGCCAACAGTTACTTTCCCAATTTTCCCACTAACAAGTGAGTTCAGCTAGGTAATGTCTGTTATTTCAGAAGAGTAGGAGTAGCTGCTAAACATGAACGTCGCTTATCTCTATTTCTAACAAAATGATCTAAAAGGCGAAAAAGTCCATTGAGTTTGATCTACACTTCCCTTTAAAGAAGCACTCCTCACATCAAAATCTTTATCCTCTTAATATATTGCAATCATCATATTATATAGCACTGTGTAATTACAATTGCTTATTTTACCCTTTCTACTTAGTTAATTATTCTCTTTTCCATTGGGTCTATGACATCATGTGATTAAAAACTAACTAGCTGAATCTTTCTAAGCTCTATGTAGAAACAGGAAGTCTCTTTTCCCTGCATGAGTCATGAGTCACTGCAAAAGTCCCTGGCAGTTTGGAGGCGGGAACAGCTCGGTCAGGAGTTGAAGAAAGGAATGATAAATGCAGGGACAAGAGACTTCCTGTTTCTACATAGAGCAAAGAGAAGAGTTAGCTGGGTAGAAAGGCTAATTGAGCTATTGTAAGCACACAGTGCTACACACGTGGTCAAAATTGTTGATACCCCTCGTTTAATGAAAGAAAAACCCACAATGGTCACAGAAATAACTTGAATCTGACAAAAGTAATAATAAATTAAAAATCTATGAAAATGAACAAATGAAAGTCAGACATTGGTTTTCAACCCTGCTTCCACAGAATTTAAAAAAAAATTAAACTCATGAAATAGGCCTGGACCGAAATGATGGTATTCTTAACTTAATATTTTGTTGAACCTTTTGAGGCAATCACTGCAATTAAACGATTCCTGTAACTGTCAATGAGACTTCTGCATCTCTCGACAGGTATTTTGGCCCACTCCTCATGAGCAAAATGCTCCAGTTGTCTCGTGTTTGAAGGTTGCCTTTTCCAGACGTCATGTTTCAGCTCTTTCCAAAGATGCTCAATAGGATTTTGGTCAGGGCTCATAGAAGGCCACTTCAGAATAGTCCAATGTTTTCCTCTTAGCCATTCTTGGGTGTTTTTACCTGTGTGTTTTGGGTCATTATCCTGTTGCAAGACCTGCGACTGAGACCAAGCTTTCTGACACTGGGCAGCACATTTCTCTCTAGAATCCCTTGATAGTCTTGAGATTTCATTGTACCCTGCACAGATTCAAGACACCCTGTGCCAGATGCAGCAAAGCAGCCCCAGAGCATAATACAGCCTCCTCAATGTTTCACAGTAGGAACAGTGTTCTTTTCTTGACATGCTTCATTTTTCCGTCTGTGAACATAGAGCTGATGTGCTTTGCCAAAAACTTCCATTTTTGTCTCATCTGTCCATAGGATGTTCTCCCAGAAGCTTTGTGGCTTGTCAACATGTAGTTTGACAAATTCCAGTCTGGCTTTTTTTATGATTTTTTTCCAACAATGGTGTTCTCCTTGGCCGTCTCCCATGAAGTCCACTTTCGATCAAACAACGACAGATGGTGCAATCTTACACTGATGTTCCTTGAGCTTGAAGTTCACCTTTAATCTCTTTAGAAGTTATCCTGGGCTCTTTTATCACCATTCGTATTATCCGTCTCTTTCATTTGTCATCAATTTTCCTCCTGCGGCCACATCCAGGGAGGTTGGCTACAGTCCCATGGATCTTAAATTTCTGAATAATATGTGCAACTGTAGTCACAGGAAAATCAAGCTGCTTGGAGATGGTCTTATAACCTTTACCTTTAACATGCTTGTCTATAATTTTCTTTCTAATCTCCTGATACAACTCTTTCCTTTGCTTCCTCTGGTCCATGTTGAGTGTGGTACACACCATGTCACCAAACAGCACAGTGAGTATCTGTAGCCCTATATACAGGCCCACTGACTGATTACAAGATTGTAGACTCCTATGATGCTAATTAGTGAACACAACTTGATTTAAAGGGGTATTCCCATCTCCAAGATCCTATCCCAATATGTAGTAGGTGTAATAATAATATTAGCAAATACCTCCAATTACAAATGTAGTATAGTATTTTTGATTCGCTATCTCTCTTACCTCATATGCAAACATCGCAGGACCTTAAGTATTCATGGTTATGACCACTAGCAGCTAGCTACCTAACTGTGACTTTATCAGTGGACGTAACCATGGATACCTAAGGTCCTGCAATGCCCTGCACATGAGGTAAGAGAGATAGCGAATCAAAAATACTATACTACATTTCTAATTGGAGGTATTTGCTAATATTATTATTATTACATCTACTACATATTGGGATAGGATCTTGGAGATGGGAATACCCCTTTAACATGTCCCTTTTGTTACATTATTTTCAGGGGTACCATCATTTCTGTTCAGGCCTATTTCATGAGTTTAATTTTTTTTAAATTCTGTGGAAGCAGGGTTGAAAAGCAATGTCTGACTTTCATTTGTTAATTTTCATAGATTTTTAATGTATTATTACTTTTGTCAGATTCAAGTTATTTCTGTGACCATTGTGGGTTCTTCTTTCATTAAACGAGGGGTACCAACAATTTTGACCACGTGTGTATATAATATGGTGACTGCAGTATATGAAGAGGATAAAAACTTTGATGGGAGGAGTGCTTCTTTAATCAGACATTAAAATATTTTGCTTCTCTCTTTGACATGATGTTCTCTAAGTTGCACCCTGTTAAAATCAGCTGAATATGCAACTATAATGCAATACAAGCCTTAATGAACATCAATGTAGATGGAGCCAAAAGCAGAGGGTAAACTTAAAGAGCATTTGTCGGCAGGTTTCTGCTATGTAATCTGAGAGCGACTATCACAATTCCACCCCTCGGTTTGTCTTTGTGTGGTTTGTTTCTCTGTGCCTTGTGCTTTATTTGTAGATCTATTGCTACCAGACCTTGGACCTAGATCTGACCATCCTTTGCCTAGCCCCTTTGCTCTGATCCGCTAACTTCCTGCTATTCTGACCTTGGACCGTTACTTGACTACGCCTCTGTCTTTTCCCTCTGTTTATGATGCACCCTCCTGGTTCTTGACCTCAGGCTCCTTAATTTCCCCGGCTCATGGATTGTTTGTGAAAAGAGACTCAGCGTCACAGCAGCAAGATGTAGGGGCAGGGAACTTGATTCTAGTAATGTATCATGTAGCACCCTGAGGATTCGGCTGCTACAGGAGTATTGCACCTCAACCCAGAGGTGTGATATTCCACTCCCGGGTAAGGATGGAGTGTGGAACTGAGCTCAGATAGACTGCATGCACTACATACATCCCATTCCAGAGGAGCAGGCCGACGGCACTCCCACTTAGAAATGTGCAGGTGCGACCGAGCCTGTTCCTGGCTGGAGTGGGAGGGGGGAGGAACATCCCATGTAGTGTAGGGGCAGATAGGGGGAGCAGTCTGGGTAGTGGTAGGAGCTCATTGGGTGCTGGTCACCTGAGCTCACACATAGAGGGATATATAAGGAGGGCACCAACTTAGAATCAGGGTCAGTCAGTCAGTGCAGAGGACAAGTCAGCAGGAGAGGAGGAGCGGAAGCTGGCAGAGGAGCAGCTGAAAGAAAGAGAGGCCCTGAAGAGAGAGAGTGGAGTGAAGAAAGACCCAGAGGGGGACAAAGAAGGGACCCAAGAACCCAAATAAGAACACCGGGTGAGGAGTCAGCAAGAGGGTACCGGAACCCAAGCTGGTGGGGGCAAAGACATTCCCCAGCCAGAGACCGGAGACCGTGGGCAGTGTCTGTCACGGTCACCCACTACATTCACCCTGAAGGCACACCACAGGAAGGGTCAGGGAACCTAAGGCCATAGGTTGCCCAACAGAAGGCCCGAGGGAGCTGGACTTAGGTGAATCACTGGTGGGGACGGCTGAAGTAAGGACAGAGGGAGAGCTCAGGGCCACGCTCCGGACTTGTTTGGGGGTTGGCCGGATCCAGGACCTGGTGGACGCAGCACGGCTCGGGAGGTCACTTGGAGCTAGAGTGACCAGGAACATCTGCAGTAAGTAAAGACCCTTAACTGCACTACCCGAGTCTGTCATCATTACCGGCTGCACCGCACCACCACAACCCCCATCCTCTGCGCCTGTCCCCTCTGAGGCTATACCCCTCCCGTTGGGGGTTATCCCACCAAGCTGCGCATCCACCATCAGCCTCAGCGGACCCTGCTGCAGCGGCGGCCACAGTGACCGCATCACAACGGGTGGCGTAGTCGACACAACGAACTTTAATAACATCAGTAAAGACTGCCACATAACCCTGAGCTTGACGCCCTGGGCACGGGACCGGGTCACAGCCGCTCGGAGACTACAACCCCCCATCTGATCCGGTGCCGGGTATTCCCCTCAAAAAGGAATATGTCCCAGGGGGCGCGTCATATCACTTACTGGGCTTCTAGTTTCAATATGATCTGTGTTTTATCAGCAGGAGATTACCACTAGAGGGCTAGTTGTCTTGTGCCATGTAGTCCTCCTGCTCTGTGTAACTTCTGCCACTGATTGGCAGGTTTCTGACTATGCACAGTGTACTCAGAAAGCTGCCAATCAGAGGTTTGGACAGAGCTCAGAGAAAACTGCAGCAAGTAGCCCAGTAATTGATACATTGCTGGAATCAGGGTCTCTATTCCTACATCATGCTGCTCTCAGGTTACACAGCAAAAACCTGGTGACAAATTCCGTTTAATGTATGGCAGGCAGTTTCTTTTATTAATCAAGTACATTACTCACAACATTGGAGCTTTTGATATATAGATATTCAAAGATTTGAACATTTGGACCTTTTCCCTAATAATAGTGACTAATATTTTACATCAGTGTTGCAGTTATTAAATATAAGATAAACATACTTATTATTTTATGAAATGTTTCTTTGAAAATTTGTTATCTTGAAGGTATATGACTGCGAATAGACAGTATTGGTTGCTTCTTTTTTGTATCTATGAAGCAAAAGTCACAGGCTGTCATAAAAGGGCATGCCTGAGCTAAAGGGCTCACCGGATTTCCATAAGACTTATCTTGTCTGCTGTATTATTGGTAAAGGAAGTGATTATATGAACAACCATCAGTGCTCAGATTATGGATCCTCATGATTTTCTTCTACATGATTGCACAGTGAAATGCTCATAGTTCTTTAATATTCACTGGAGTTTAATTTTTTATTACTGCACATACCAAGCCCCTAGACTAAGTGCATGAATATTACATTCCAAGTGTATTTGTAAGGAAAGAAAAAATGCTCTGAGCAAGAAAACTTCACCCCATTTCTTTGATATGATGTTACTTTGCTCCCCAGCCCTCTACTCTGGGTGACTATGGAAATATTTAAGTTCTACTGGCTCCATGTGGGCCCGTATGATGCTGTGCGATATGATACTTTGAGTGTATATAAATGTGTTAACCATACATGTCAAACTCTGTCCCGTGGGCCAAATGTGACCCTCAGGGTGGTTTTATTTGGCCCTCGACCCCAGAACCACCACCCTATGTGAGGTCATTATTCTGTATGGAGGACTATGTGGGGCCCATTATTCTGTATGGAGGACTATGTGGGGCCCATTATTCTGTATGGAGGACTATGTGGGGCCCATTATTCTGTATGGAGGACTATGTGGGGCCCATTATTCTGTATGGAGGACTATGTGGGGCCCATTATTCTGTATGGAGGACTATGTGGGGCCCATTATTCTGTATGGAGGACTATGTGGGGCCCATTATTCTGTATGGAGGACTATGTGGGGCCCATTATTCTGTATGGAGGACTATGTGGGGCCCATTATTCTGTATGGAGGACTATGTGGGACCCATTATTCTGTATGGAGAACTATGTGGGGACCATTATTTTGTATGGCGGACTGTGTGGGGCCCATTATTCTGTATGGAGGACTATGTGGGGCCCATTATTCTGTATGGAGGACTATGTGGTGCCCATTATTCTGTATGGAGGACTATGTGGGGGCCCATTATTCTGTATGGTGGACTATGTGGTGCCCATTATTCTGTATGGAGGACTATGTGGGAGCCCATTATTCTGTATGGAGGACTATGTGGGGCCCATTATTCTGTATGGAGGACTATGTGGGAGCCCATTATTCTGTATGGAGGACTATGTGGGGCCCATTATTCTGTATGGGGGACTATGTGGGGCCCATTATTCTGTATGGAGGACTATGTGGGGCCATTATATTGTATGGAGGACTATATGGGGCCCATTATTCTGTATGGAGGACTATGGGGGGACCATTATTCTGTATGGAGGACTATGTGGGGCCCATTATTCTGTATGGAGGACTATGTGGGGCCATTATTCTATATTGAGGACTATGTGGGGCCCATTATACCATATGGAGGACTGTGTGGGGCCCATTATACCATATGGAGGACTGTGTGGGGCCCATTATACCGTATGGAGGACTGTGTGGGGCCCATTATTCTGTATGGAGGACTATGTGGGGCCCATTATTCTGTATGGAGAACTTTGTGGGGCCCATTATTCTGTATGGAGAACTTTGTGGGGCCCATTATTCTGTATGGAGGACTTTATGGGGCCCATTACTCTATATACTGGTTGGCCCGTGACTTTGTCCAAGTTTTTCATTTTGGCCCTCTGTGTGTTTGAGTTTGAAATTCCTGTATTATGGGAATAAAAGCTATATGAAGATTTAGAGCAAATAAAATCTCAAAACTCCGCTATAAACAGCAGCCTTCTTTCCTTTTTCTTGTGTGGGAAAATACAGAAAACAATAAAACATTACACCTAGAATTTGCTAAAATTTGAAAGCTAAAAAAAAGTTAAAACAGACAAGCGCAACCAAAAAGGTCACAAAGATGTACTGCTTGTAGTAAATTTCCAACTTCTCTACTAACAGCTAACATCTGTTCTCAGATTTCTTTGTGAAAGAAAAATCTGACAAAAAATGTTGGAAGAAATGATGTAGAGTTTTTTCCTAAGGCTATGTTCCCACGTTGAGTTTTTGGTTATTTTTTTACACTGGGTATTTTCGAAAAAATGCAAGTAACCTATTTTACTTAATGGGTGCAGAAAATCAGCAACATCAAAAACTAACCTAAAGCTCACTGTGGGAGCGTAGCCTAAAAGTTGTGAAAAAACTGGGTTTCCCAGGAGTAGAGAAATCCTTAGGATTAGTTCCCACAATGAGTTTTGAGGCTGTGTAAAAAATGCAGTGTCTTAGGCCACGTGCACACATCGAGTACTTGGTGAGTTTTTTACTTCCGTATTTGTAAGCCAAAACCAGGAGTGGGACAAGGAAAAGCGTTAAATAATATCTGTGGCCTGTAGAAATATCTATGGTGTAAGGTCACCTGCAATTTCAAGGTCTCCATGTAGTCAGCAAGGCCACGATCACATGTTCAGTATTTGGTCAGTATTTTACATCAGTATTTGTAAGCCAAAACCAGGAGTGGAACAATCAGAGGAAAAGTATAATAGAAACATGTCACCACGTCTGTATTTTTTACCAACTCCTGATTTTGGCTTACAAATTCTGATGGAAAATACTGACAAAATACCGAACGTGTGAATGTGGCCTTACAGTTCCAGCAAAGTGGATGGGATTTTTAGAAGTCTCTTACCCACTGTGAAAAATATTCAAGCCAAGCCCATGTCAATCATTGTGCCCTGTTTGGCGGGGATTATAGAGATCTTCACTGTACAGTGTAATTCGACACTCCTGCAAGGGAGGGGGCCGAGAGGCAGAGAGTGACATACCTCACAGCTGCTGTGAGCTGCACAGGACAACCCTCTGTGTACCCCAAGCCATGCGGTCCTTTGTGTCAGATATTATAATTCAACATCGAGTTATGAGAATATGATACATCCCAGTGATACACCAAATAGATTTTTGGAAACCCAAGAGAATGGGGAATGTCACCCTGGCTTTCAGCACAGTCCAGCGCATAGGGAAAGGGAGATACATGGCACGGCCTTGCGGGGGCCCCGATGCTTGATATCCATGCGTAACAGGAGCCCGGCTAGATCCTATCACACCAGAACCGGCTCCCTTGGACCGTCCATTAAGGAGGTATAGCCCTTTTTTGTTTTGGGGAGTTTTTAGCTGAAAGAGACCAGGGGTGGAGACTTAGGCTCAACCAGGGGGCAGTAAGGGGAGAGACCCAGAGAGGTTAAGAGCTGCAGCAGGAGCTAGCTCAGGGTCTTTTTCCCTGAGAGGTCATGATGACACGTCGTGCGGGAGAAGTCCTGTAATAAAGAGACAGGGCCCCACAAGCCTTCCATATGGCAGCCCCTCCCCCACAAGCCAGGCCTTTCATCTGACTGGTAATTGACTCTTAAGTTCTGCTTATATCTTTTGTACCACTACTAGTGTGTTTGCATCTCTGACCATTGTGTATGTATAACCTTTATGTATATAGTGTATTGTCTAGTGTGCCCCTAAGGCAATTAAATATATAATCTAACCTTGGGCTGCTCTTTTATCTCGATCCACGAACTCTCACGTCCATTGTTCGGTCCGACGAACACGCTACCGGGCTGGTTTCTAGCCTGATATAAGTCTGTTATATCTAACAGAAACTGGTGGCAGCTCTCCCAGGCCGACAAGGATATGCTTCACTGGAGCTAGTGAAGGAGCCCCTCAGCCTGTCAGGGGTGTGAGCGAGTGGGGTGCCACCTCAGTGACTGTGTGGGCCACCTCTTCTCACTAACTGATGCCTTCCTGTACCCGTGTGGACAGGGGGGGTCTGTGTAGAACTGTACCAATCTGACCTTACGCATCTTCGAGGGGGTGTGGAACGTCATGTTGGTGCAAAGGGCAGATCCGTATCACATGATCCGTTTGACGTAATAGTGACGTCAGGCGGGTAGCGGGGTCTGGATCCATCACAAGTGGTGGCAGCTGTGGGATTCTGCAGTGTCTCTCTGCTGCCATTTTTTCACACTCGCAGTGTTTTTTTTAACACAGTGTAAACTAAAACTGTTTGAAATCTGAAATATTAATGTCTCTTGCGAGTACAATGAGTTGTATGTGAAAATTTTCCCCATAGACTTACATTAGATGCAGAAAATACATTAAGGAAACAAGCTAAAAACACATATAATCCGCACATGACTGTATCAATAAAGTTTTGTCATAGCCAAATACCAGGAAGTATCAAAAACAAATCAGCTTTATTTAAAACATGACATAACCAAAAAGAGACAAAAACCATAACATCAAAAACGTGTTAAAAACACATGAAAAAAACACAATGAAAGAAAATGCAAGTAACCTAATTTAGCTAATAGGTGCAGAAAATCTGCAATATCAAAATCTCGCCAAATACCCATCTTGTGAATGTGGCCCTAAAAGAGTTTAAAATATGGATTACTATTGAAATAAGAATATTGCAACTATAAATCTGTTGTTTGGGTTCCTTATCCACCCCATGCACCTGCTGCACGTCACCCACCTGTACATGCAGTTTCTGGTCGTGTCGGAGCTCTGGCAGTGAGTTGCTAACTACAATTCAACACCACTTTCCGCTCTACTTGGCTGTTTTGAACCAGTTTGCTAAATCTTTTTCGTCCCACCACTTTTTAGCACTATTGTGTCACTTACACTCATAGGCCACAGTCCCACTATGAGTATTCGGTCAGTATTTTTTCTCAGGAGTAGGAGCCAAAACCAGGTGAGGAACAATCAGAGAAAAGGTATAATAGAAACAAGTCACCAATTCTGCATTTATCACCCACTCCTGGTTTTGGCTCCCACTCCTGAGAAAAAATACTGACTGAATACTGACCAAATACTGATAGTGGGGCTGTGGCCATAGAGCAACAACGCCCAGGAGAGATCACATGTTGGACGTGTGACCTGGGAAAACAAGAGACAGGGGGCCGGGGTGTCACATAGCCACTATCGCCAAATTTTATACTACATACAGGGACAACTTGTGAATCTGAAGATAGAAAAATGCAAAGCCTTGAGGGTCTTACCCACACAAAGGACTTTATAGCAATAACTAAAGATCTGCTTTAAGTAAGACATTTGCTCCCTAAATCATTTAGACTTTAATTTAAGGCGAGCAGATGAAAACTGATGAAACGTACAATGGTGCAGTCATCCGATCGATGCAGGAGCTCATTTCCCATTAGATTACACTCCAAAAGGTCACAGGTTCCGATGACTAGAACTCATCATATTAGATCTAATGACAGAATATATTACCCTATGGAAGGAGTGGGACATGCCTTTGAAAGCTGAGGGTGCAGACACGGCAAACACTTGGCTTAGGGATGTAGTAATAGGACTACGGCAAAAACCTATATAGCAGCAGTTTAGAAATAAAAGTGCTATAAGCCAATTCTCTAGCCCATATCTATGTGTAAAGGAGTAAGAGGTTGTCTGAAACCCTCAATGAAGACTTTTATGTGTTGTTATAAAATGTATTATTGTTGAGCACTGTTATATGTTGAATTTAATGTAATATCTCCCATTATGGCTGAAGTAGATTAGACAGCTTGGAAAAGAAGCGTTAAAGGAAACCTGTCATGTCATTTGTATAATTTAATCTGTCGCCAGGCTGTTGTTAGTGATGCAATGTTCATCACTAACATGCAGCTTCCATGATAATTAGTGATGAGCGAATGTGCTCGCCACTGCTCGTTACTCGCCCGAGCATCACGGTGCTCGCCAAGCTCGGCGCGTATTTCCGGGGTTGCTCGGCGGGAACTCGGGTCCCCTGCCTGCATGTTTGGCGCTCTTTAGAGAGCCAATGAACATGCAGGGATTGCTTGCCACGCACTGTAATGCCGTAGCCATGTTGGTTGTGGGCATTACAGTGATTGGCTGGCCGCAAAGCGTCCCCAGGTCTATATAAGGCCAAGCGCCGCCATGGTCGTCATAGTCACTCCGGAATCAGGCAGAGTAGGGAGAGCTGCTGCTGTGTCAGGGAGAGATTTGCTTGTTTCTAGTTAGTATAGGTATTCCACAGCCAGAGGCGTATCTAGGGGGAGGGGCATCCGGACTGCCTAATGCAGCGGTCCGAAGTGTCTCTCCCAGCGGCTGCATTCTGCCACCCCACGGACCGGGATTCGGCCGTTCTCTGAGCAGAGTGTCAAGCTGATACCCAACTCACAGAACGTGCAGCGTGCCGGCTCCCAGTGATCAATTGTGCTTGCGTCTTTCAGAGGCAAGTACAATTGAAGATCTGACTGCCGGGTCAGAGCAACATTAGCAGCGCGATCAGGTCATGTGATCACGCTGCTGACGTCACTGGTCGGCGCAGCTGCACACAGAGATGGTGGTAAGTGCTCCACACTGGAGCTGAAGACAAGAAAAGAGAGGGGGAAATATTTATGCTGTGTGGGGGGGGAATATTTATGCTGTGTGGGGGGATATTTATGCTGTGTGGGGGGGATATTTATGCTGTGGGGGGAATATTTATGCTGTGTGGGTGGGATATTTATGCTGTTGGGGGAATATTTATGCTGTAGGGGAGAATATGTATGGTGTGGGGGGATATTTATGCTGTTCGGGGGAATATTTATGCTGTAGGGGAGAATATTTATGCTGTAGGGGAGAATATTTATGGTGTGGGGGGATATTTATGCTGTGGGGGGGATATTTATGCTGTGGAGAGAATATTTATGCTGTGGGGGAGGATATTTATGCTGTGTGGGGGGATATTTATGCTGTTGGGGGGAATATTTATGCTGTAGGGGAGAATATTTATGGTGTGGGGGGATATTTATGCTGTGGGGGGGATATTTATGCTGTGTGGGGGGATATTTATGCTCTGTGGGTGGGATATTTATGCTGTGTGGGGGGATATTTATGCTGTGTGGTGGGGATATTTATGCTGTGTGGGGAAAATATTTATGCTGTTGGGGGGAATATTTATGCTGTGTGGGGGGATATTTATGCTGTGTGGTGGGGATATTTATGCTGTGTGGGGAAAATATTTATGCTGTTGGGGGGAATATTTATGCTGTAGGGGAGAATATTTATGGTGTGGTGGGATATTTATTCTGTGTGAGGAAGAATATTTATGCTGTGGGGGGGGGAATATTTATGCTGTGTGGGTGGGATATTTATGCTGTGTGGGGGGATATTTATGCTGTGTGGGAGGATATTTATGCTGTGTGGGGGAGATATTTATGCTGTGTGGGGGGAATATTTATGCTGTGTGGGGGGGAATATTTATGCTGTGTGGGTGGGATATTTATGCTGTGTGGGGGGGGAATATTTATGCTGTGTGGGGGGGGAATATTTATGCTGTGTGGGTGGGATATTTATGCTGTGTGGGAGGATATTTATGCTGTGTGGGGGAGATATTTATGCTGTGTGGGGGGAATATTTATGCTGTTGGGGGAATATTTATGCTGTGGGGGGAATATTTATGCTGTGGGGGTAATATTTATGCGGTGGGGGGAATATTTATACTGTAGGGGAGAATATTTATGGTGTGGTGGGATATTTATTCTGTGTGGGGGGGAATATTTATGCTGTGGAGGGGGATATTTATGCTGTGGGGGGAATATTTATGCTGTGGGGGGAATATTTATGCTGTGAGGGAGAATATTTATGCTGTGGGGGGAATATTTATGCTGTGTGTGGGGGAATATTTATGCTGTGGGGGGAATATTTATGCTTTGGGGGGAATATTTATGCTGCGGGGGTTGAATATTTATGCTTTGGGGGGATATTTATGCTGTGGGGGGGAATATTTATGCTGTGGGGGAGAGGGGTGGGGAAGATTTGAGGACACAAGTTTGGGGAGCAAGGGAGGGACAGGTTCAGACAATATGGAGAGCAGGAGAGATTTGAAGCCACAGTATGAGAAAGTGGGCAGATAGGGGGCATATATGAGGAAATTACATGGGGGAGATGGGAGCATTCACAATATGGTGATTGGTAGAGATGGGTGCAGACACTGTATGGTGAGTGAAGGAATTGGAGCAGACACAGAATGGGGAGTATGGGTACGAATGCAGTATGGGGAGTGAAGGGGGGAAATGTACATGGAGCGAGTGGGAGGATGGGTGCACATGTGGCACCCCAGGGGTCTGGTTGCCACGGTAATAGAAATATTACGTCTGAGAGCTAGTGGGAGGTTTCCTGGTCAGGAGCCCTAAAACATGCAACACCTCCTGTCCCAGGCCAGATAGGGGAGGAACCTGCCCTATATAAACTGGATCTGGGGCGGGGTTAGTTCAGTCAGAGCCTGGAGACAGTTCCAGACACAGGGAGAGTTACAATTAGGAGCTCTGTAGGAGCAGGAGCTGAAGACCAGGGGCTGGAGCTAAGCAGAGCTCGCCCTGGCAGAAGAATATAAGAACCGGACACTGGAGTCCGAGGCTGCGGGGATCTTTAAGTCCAGCAGCAGAAACCAGCCGGCAGGGGATTCCAGGTCCTCTGGCCATAGAAGCCCGGAGGCTCAGTCACAAGGAAGGGACCAGCAACACTATTGAGGAGTGGAGGCTATCAGAAGGCCCCAAGTCACCAGCCATACGGGTGAGCACCACACGGTATACTCAGGGACGTGGGCTACTTCCACTCGCTTACAGCAAGGTAGCCAGGAAGAGTGCAGATAGACGGGGAGGCCTACAACTCCACCTGGCCAGGGGAGCTCCTGCTTGCTATCGCCACGGGTGGCGTAGTCGAACAATTAACCTAAAACCTATAAAAGACTGCCACTGGTTTGACCACCCTGAGCCACGGGACCGGGTCGCCACCACGGAGACTACAACCCCCAGAGACTCGGCTCCGGGTATCCCACACACGTGCACACTAGGCCCAGGGGTGCGTCAACTTTGGCGTAGTCGGCAGGATTTCGTGCCCACAACCACCGGGTACTGAGCGACTTCAAAAGACTGTCATACCTGCCGTGGTGAAGGTTCCCGCTATCCGGAGCCGTTTCCCGCCATCTTCAGTCGGTTCCCACCATCCGCATCTGTTTTCCCGCCATCCGCAGTCGTTTTCCCGCCATCGGGCGCCATCTTCGGGACGCCGCGCGGGAAGAAGAGGGGCGTGGACGCTGAAAGCGCGCGAGAGCTGAAGCCCCGCCCTACGCACCGACGCTGCGCAAGGTCCTGGAAGGAGAGGGAGAAACGCTGATGTCACCAGAGCGCGACGCAAGGTCCTTCACCCTGACGATCACCCGCGGAGCCGCGGCCTACGGAGAAGAGGCAACAGAAGGTAGGCCACACTTTACTAGGGGGGAGGAAGATGACGGACACGGAGGGACCCTCTACCACCAGCGCTGCCGCAGTAATGCCGTTCACCATGCCTTACATCCCCGGAGCGGCCTGGCTGCCCCAATACTCAGGGGAGTCGAATACCCTAAGCGACTTTAAAGAGAGACTGTACAGCCTATTTAAAGTGTACTCCCTGACGGAGGGACAAAAAGTGAGCATATTGGTAGGCCAGCTAACCGGCGCAGCCCAACGTGAAGTAAAGTCCTGGTCAGTCAGGGACAAGGAGACCATGAAGGAGATCTTAGCTCGTCTGAGGGACACTTTTGATACCCGCACCTCAGCAGAGATCAAAATGAAATTTTATGGGTGCAAGCAGCGAGCCCAAGACAGTATAAGAGACTATGCTTTGAATTTGCAAGAGGCCCTGGGAGCCATTAAACAGGCAGACCCTGACAGTGTGTGGAATGCAGATGAACTGTTGACTGAGCAATTCATTGAGGGTCTGCTGTCCAACGCCCACCGAACCCAGTTACGTGCAGTGGCCTTGCAGAACCCTGGGTTAGACTTTGCAAAGTTCAAAGACAGGGCCATCCGGGTGCTCCGAGAACCGGCACCGGGTAGCGCTGTAACCCACCGGTGCCCTGCTACTACCTATCACCAGGAGGCGGCGCCCTTGTCTACAGAGTCTGTAGGAGCTGGTGCGCAGGCTTTGGATAACAACCCGGCTACAGACTTGAACCATCAGGTCCAAGAACTGACCAAAAGCGTTGCCGCATTAACCAGGACTGTGCAGTCTTTACAGGTCTCTCCTCCAGGAAAGATCCAGCTGGCATCCGGACCAGAGGACGTCCCGTGGCGCCGACAGAGGAGGATCCCAACGTCCAGAGGAAGACCCAGCGACAGATACAACGAGGACGGATAACCCATCTGCCTCCGCTGCAATCAACCCAGACATATGGCAAGGTACTGTCATTTAAACGGGCACAACCTGGGGTAGAGGGCCAACCCCCAGGCATAAGATCATCAGGCCCATCGAACTGGCGTGATAAATACGTAGGGGGACGTCCGGTCTTGCCTGTGGTACTGGATGGCATTCCTATGAGTGCCCTACTAGACACTGGGTCACAGGTGACTACCATCCCGTACGTGCTCTTTAAGCGGTACTGGAATGACTCGGACATAACCCGCTACCCAGATGACGACCTGAGTATCATCGCCAGCAATGGTCAGCCCGTGCCGCAGGTGGGGATCAAAGAGGTGACCATTAAGATCGGTAAAGTCGAACTGGCGGCACAAGGACTGATTATTGTGGACATTGACCGTTATGAGAGTCACCCTAAAATAACCTTGGGAACTAACGTGATTGAAAATTGTCTTGCAGAGGTAATTCTCATTTTACAGCAGGTTGCCAAGAAAGCCAGCTCCAGCCAGCAGCGTGTTCTCCAAAAAGAGATCCAGGCGCTGATGAAACGGCAACAAGTGGAACTATCTGGTGGTGAGATTGGTAGCGTGAGAATGTGTGACCCGTTCCCTATTGCCATGCCCCCGAAAAGTGAGATGATGATCTGGTGCCGGGCAGCTATTGGTCTAAGAGGTAGAGACTACCAAGCAATGGTAGAACCCGTCTACTCAGACAGTAGGCCCACCATTTTGACAGCACGGGGGGTGGTCGATTTACGCCATGGGAGGGTGCCCGTCCGCATCATAAATATCGGGGAGAGAGAAGTATACCTGCCCCGGTATGCCACGCTAGCCAAATTGTTCACCATAAACCAAAATTCTGTAAGGGCCGTGGAACCCTTGCCTCCATCTCAACCAGAGGAAGGTAATGGCTCTAAGAAACCGATGGAGGACTGGTGTCAGCAACTGCATGTGGGTACTGACTCCACTCCCTCACACCAAAAACAGGGAGTCTACTGCGTGGTTCAGGAGTACGAAAGAGTCTTTAGTAAACACCCGCTAGACTTCGGGCGAGTAAAGGTGGTGGAACATCACATCCCCACAGGAGATGATCCACCCCTAAAGGAAAGATACCGACCTGTACCCCCTGCACACTATCAGCATGCAAAGGGGATGTTGAGGGACATGAAGGAGGTTGGGGTAATCAGGGACAGCTGTAGCCCCTGGGCAGCTCCACTAGTTCTAGTGAAAAAGAAGGACAACACAATGAGAATGTGTGTAGACTACAGAAAGGTCAACTGTAACATACCTGGCGGCGTCCTTGCATGGTGGTCCATCTCCCACTGTGCAAGAGCGCGCACTTGATCTCCAGTCCAGAATGTCTCTCTGGCTTCCCTCCTTGCTGTCTGTTTGTCTGTTTTGGCTGCATAGGGCGACGCCCGCTGAACTTCCTGTTTCTTGTACCTGCTGCGGACACGCCCCTGTTGCACCTTCAGCCTATTGCTGTCCATCTTTGGGTATTTATACCACCTTCTTCCTCAAGATGGCGCCTGAGCATTGTGTCCTGTCAGTCGGCTTTTTGTCTCTGACATGCCAGGTCCTATCCTGTTTTCCTGCCTGTTTTCCAGTTCTGTGTCTGAACTGTGGTCTGTTCTTGTGAACACGCTTCTTGCCTGTTCTTTTGCCTTCTAGGGGCCGTATTCCTAGATCTGCCTGTCTGTGCCTTGCGGTATCTGTTCCCGTCTGAACAGAGTCCTGTTTGTGTCTCTGCCTTGCGGTATCTGTTCCCGTCTGAACAGAGTCCTGTTTGTGTTTCTGCCTTGCGGTATCTGTTCCCGTCTGAACAGAGTCCTGTTTGTGTCCCTACCTTGTGGTATCTGTTCCCGTCTGAACAGAGTCCTGTTTGTGTCTCTGCCTTGCGGTATCTGTTCCCGTCTGAACAGAGTCCTGTTTGTGTCCCTGCCTTGCGGTATCTGTTCCCGTCTGAACAGAGTCCTGTTTGTGTTCCTGCCTTGTGGTATCTGTTCCCGTCTGAACAGAGTCCTGTTTGTGTTCCTGCCTTGCTGTCTCTGTACCCGCTCCTGTATCTTGTCTGTCCTGTCTGAACTCGCTCCTTGCCTGTTCGTCCCGCCTCTCTGGGGGCCGTATTCCCAGACCCGCTCCTGTATCCCGCTGCAGTGTCGGTCTCTTCCGTACACTCAGTTCCAGTCTGAACTCTCTCCTATCCTTTACCTGTTTTGCCTCTATGTCCGTTCCTTTCCTTTTTCTGCAGAGTCTGAACTCGTACCTAACTCCTGCTTGTTGTCTCTGTACTCCCGTTTGTGAGTTTGTGGTCCACTTGCTACTTCACTGCAAATACCCTGTGGGTATCTGGCTCTGCCTTTCCCTTCGTCTGTTCCGTGTGAACAGAGCCCTGTCCGTCCTGCTCTGACTCCTTGCTCACTGCTCCGGCAGCCTTGCTCCGCTCTGACCCTTTTGCTCACTGCTCCGGCAGCCTTGCTCCGCTCTGACCCTTTTGCTCACTGCTCCGGCAGTCCTGTCCTGCCCTGCTTCTGCCCACTGCTCCGGCAGTCCTGTCCTGCCCTGCTTCTGCCCGCTGCTCCGGCAGTCCTGTCCTGCCCTGCTTCTGCCCGCTGCTCCGGCAGTTCTGTCCTGCCCTGCTTCTGCCCGCTGCTCCGGCAGTCCTGTCCTGCCCTGCTTGTGCTCGCTGCTCCTGCAGCCCCGTCCTGCTCTGTTCTTGCCCACCGCTTCGGGCGTTCCCTCTCTGCTGTGGTTGTCTACCGCATCTGCGGTTCTGTGACCCAGTCTGTACTGGGTCTTAACCTTTCTGTGCTCCAGCCCGTCCTTTCGGCCAGTACCTCCCTGCCTGCATACTCGCCTGTATCCACCCATCTGCATACCTGCCGTGTTTGCTTACATCCACCAGTCTGTGCCAGCCTAACCTGCCTGTTCCAGTAATCCCAGTGTGGGTCAACCCCCGTGTCCGGAGTTTGACCTGGAGTAGCACCTGGTCCCTCTGCCCGGTTTCTCCCTGGTGCACTGGCGTCGTATGCCGTCGTGCCACCTTGGTCGGATCGGCCAGATACTTAGTCACGCCCCTCCAGGCACTCTCCGGTCCATGGTCCAGTGGAACCACTTCTCCCGCACACGCCAGTCAGTCCGGGCGTGTGCATAACATCAACCATATCACACACAAAGATGCGTACCCGTTACCTAGAATAGAAGAATTTTTAGCTGCATTAAAATCTGCTAACTTCTTCTCCACTTTGGATCTTACTAGCGGGTACTGGCAGGTTCCTGCAGCAGAGGCAGACAAGGAGAAGACTGCATTCACCACCCCGATGGGTCTCAGCCAATTCAACTGTATGCCGTTCGGGCTCTACAACGCACCAGGAACCTTCCAGCGGTTGATGGAATGCTGTCTGGGACACCGGAATTTCGAGACGGTCCTGTTATAACTGGAGGATGTCATCGTTTGTTCCAAAACCTACGAGGACCATCTGAAACACCTGGCAGAAGTGTTTGACGCCCTGGCAAGCTATGACCTAAAGGTGAAACCCTCCAAGTGTCACCTCCTGAAACCAATAGTGCAGTACCTGGGACACGTGGTGAGTGCTGACGGAGTGGCTCCCGACCCCGATAAGATCACCGTGATTAAAGACTGGCCAAGACCCTCCAGCATAAAGGAAGTGCGGCAGTTCCTCGGGTTGGTAGGCTACTACCGAAGATTCATTCCCGGTTTCACCAAAATGCAGCCCCTATGCAGGACCTCCTGATAGGTCAATCCAGGAAGGCCAAAAACCAGAAGCCGCCCTTCAGGTGGGAAAAGCTGAAAGAGGAGTCCTTCCGCCAGCTGAAGATGGCCCTCACGGGGGATGAAATCCTGGCGTACCCTGACTACGGCCAGCCCTTTTTCCTCCACACGGACGCGAGCAACATCGGGCTAGGAGCCGTGCTGTCCCAGATCCAGCAGGGGAAAGAACGGGTAATCGCTTACGTCAGCCGAAAACTACGGCCCACAGAGAGAAATCCTGAGAATTATAGCTCATTCAAGCTAGAGTTCCTGCCAGTGGTGTGGGCAGTGACCGAACGTTTCAAGCATTACCTTGCCTCTTCCAAGTTCACCGTGTACACGGATAACAACCCGTTGACACACCTGGACACTGCAAAACTTGGTGCCCTGGAGCAGAGATGGATGGCCCGCCTGTCCAACTATGAATTCACCATCAAATACCGGGTGGGACGCTCAAATGCCAACGCGGATGCCCTGTCCAGAATGCCAAACTTACCGGACGTAGGGTAAGATCCAGAAGAACTGGAAGAAGTCGAACTCCCTGCGTTCCACCGTCATGGGATTACCCTGTATTCCCACCGTGTAAGGGACAGGCGCTCTGCTACATTCAATCCCTTACCCCACTACAGCTGGGCGGAGACACAAGACAGTGATCCCGCAGTCCGTCTTGTGAAGGAAATGCTGACACAGGCTGATGCCCGTCTTGATCCAGACGCTCCGGAGGCGACCAAGCAACTGTGGAAGGAGAAAAGTAAGCTGTTTCTCTACAAGGAGAAGCTGTGCCGGAGAATGGTCAACTCTCGAACACATGAGCTGACCTGGCAGGTAGTGGTCCCAAGACGAGACGCGGCTATGGTTCTGGAGGCATACCACGACGGAGCAGGACACTTCGGATGGAAGAAGCTGGAGTTCCTGTTGCGTGAACAGTTCTACTGGGTAGGCATGAGAGGAGCCATCAAGAGATGGTGCAGAGACTGTGGCCCGTGCAACCTAAGAAGAAAGGACCATGCCAGTCAGAAGACTCCCCTGCAGTCCATCATCACCAGGCAGCCACTGGAACTGGTAGCCCTGGACCATGTGAAACTGGCTCCAAGCAAATCTGGGTACGTCTACGCCCTCACCATCGTAGATCACTACTCCCGGTTCCTGGTGGTGGTCCCTGTCAAAGACTTAACGGCTCAAACAGCAGCCAGAGCCTTCCAGCTGCATTTCTGCCGTCCACACGGGTATCCGGAGCAAGTGTTGACGGACCAAGGACCAGCCTTCGAAGCGGAGGTCTTCCAGGAGTTCTGCAACCTGTATGGCTGCAGGAAGATAAGAACAACGCCCTATCACCCTAAGACCAAAGGACTATGTGAGAAAATGAACCAGGTGGTGATAGACTTGCTAAAAACGTTGCCCCTGGAAGAACGCAGTCTGTGGCCTGAAAAACTGCCTGATCTGGTGGACTTGTATAATCACATCCCCGTAGGTTCCACCAACTGTACCCCGGCTTACCTAATGAAAGCAAGACCTGGTAAGCTGCCTATTGACCTGGATATGGGAGTCCTGACACCTGAGGACACCTCGCCAGAGGCAGACTGGGATACAGAATGGCAGCAGCAGTATCAGAAAGTACAGGAGAGCGTCGAGCGATGTCTGTCTCAAGCAAGAGAAAGGCAAGAGAAGGCTTATAACCAGCATGCTCCCACTGTTCCCCTGGTACCTGGAGAGCAGGTCTTGAAGAGAAAGAGGCGGCTCCACAAGTTGGACGACCAGTGGGAGAAGGACCCGTACACTGTACTGCCCTCAAGCCATGATAATCCAAAAGTCTGTGTAATCAGTAAGGATGGAGGAGAGACCACAGCCATTGTCTCCAGAGACCACCTGAAAAAGTGTCCCGAGCAGCTGCAAAGTCCTGACGAAGATCAAGAGAACCCTCAACCCGCAGAGGAAAGGGAAGAAATGATCAGTACCGTACTCAGAGACTTTCCCCAGTCCTGGACTCAAATCAACAACGCAGTCGTGGTACCCGTCCTCACCTTTCTCCAGCCAGCCCCTCAAGGGCCTACAGAAGAACAGGAAGTGTCGGGAGAGCAGCCAGCCCAGGAGGCAGAAGAATCCATACCAGCAGACCAGGAGAATCAACCCTCTGCTAGTAGTGAGCCTGCCGTGCCCCTAGTAAGCCGAAGAGTACGCAGAAAGCTGCCAGGCCTACCCGCAACACCTTCTACACCCTGTAGTGCAGAACCAGATAGTGGGTTACGTAGGTCCACCAGGAGCACTAGAGGACAGATGCCCGCTCGCTGGAGAGTCTAATGCCAAGCATATATTTACCTGTACATACGTAAATGCTGAAAAAGGTTTATGTTTTTGTTGCCTGGTTATTAATTATGTTTCTCTAGTTACCCTGCAGGTTTATTTGGACTGACAGGTTATGGACGCTGAGTAACCGGAACTACATTGTAGATAGTTGCACCTTGGTGCCTCTTGCGAAGATGGCCGCGGAAGAGAAAAACCTGTCTGGCGTGGCCTCCTTGTGGCCCAAAGTAGCTAGCCTCAGCCTTGCAGCCACGCCCAGGGCCAACATTTGGGGTTTGCTTTGGACAGGTCCCCTACTCTGTTCCAAGACTTCACCTTGTTGGGTGACATGGACACCCGGTCACGGACACGCCGTGACCTCTAAAGACTAAAGCTTCTTGTACATATGTTGTTGTATTATTGTTTATGCCCTGTTATGTATGTTTCAAAAATGTGTTTAGTCCCGGAGTACTAAAATTTACTAGGGGGGAATGTGGCACCCCAGGGGTCTGGTTGCCACAGTGATAGAAATATTACGTCTGAGAGCAAGTGGGAGGTTTCCTGGTCAGGAGCCCTAAAACATGCAACACCTCCTGTCCCAGGCCAGTTAGGGGAGGAACCTGCCCTATATAAACTGGATCTGGGGCGGGGTTAGTTCAGTCAGAGCCTGGAGACAGTTCCAGACACAGGGAGAGTTACAGCTAGGAGCTCTTTAGGAGCAGGAGCTGAAGACCAGGGGCTGGAGCTAAGCAGAGCTCGCCCTGGCAGAAGAATATAAGAACCGGACACCGAAGTCCGAAGCTGCGGGGATCTTTAAGTCCAGCAGCAGAAACCAGCCGGCAGGGGATTCCAGGTCCTCTGGCCATAGAAGCCCGGAGGCTCAGTCACAAGGAAGGGACCAGCACCGCCATCGAGGAGCGGAGGCTATCAGAAGGCCCCAAGTCACCAGCCATACGGGTGAGCACCACACGGTATACTCAGGGACGTGGGCTACTTCCACTCGCTTACAGCAAGGTAGCCAGGAAGAGTGCAGATAGACGGGGAGGCCTACAACTCCACCTGGCCAGGGGAGCTCCTGCTTGCTCGCAGACTGACCAGGCCCCTTATGCTAGCCAGTACTCCCGGGAGGGTCTGCCTTAATATAATCAGTAAAGACCCTGAACTGCACTGCAAAGACTGAGTCGTTCCTGCTTTCTCACCGCATACAGCACTACTAGTACTGGGACGCCCGTGCATCATCACTCCCATCATCCACATTCCCTGCCCTGAGGCTATACTCTTCCCGTGGGGAGTTATCCCATCTTTTGCTGCGCACACCACACCAGCCTCAGCGGACTGCCTCGCAGCGGCGGTACACCCTGACCGCAATCCACGAGTGGCGTAGTCGGACAATTAACCTAAAACCTATAAAAGACTGCCACTGGTTTGACCACCCTGAGCCACGGGACCGGGTCGCCGCCACGGAGACTACAACCCCCAGAGACCCGGCTCCGGGTATCCCACACACGTGCACACTAGGCCCAGGGGACGCGTCACACACAGAGTAGAATAGAGACTGAGCCCTATAAGGGGGACACAGTGTGAGAGGACAGTGTGAAAAGGGGGCCCAGTATGGAAAGGAGGGGGCAGTGTGGAGGGTATGTACCATAAGAGGGACAATGTGGCGTCATATTTTGTGCAGGGAATATAGTGAGGGGTAATTATTTATTCAGGGGCTCAGCGTAGGGCAGATATTTTTATTCAGGAGCATTATAATGACACTGCTATCTTTAAGGGCATCGTGTGGGGATATGCTGCAGAAGACTGGAGAAGATGGAAGTCTGCAGAGACGAGCTGTGGATGACAAAACTCATCATGGTGTCTTGACAAGATGAAGATGAAAAGAAAGAGACTTTGTCTCTGGACCTGTTCATCTAAAAAGGTACCTGGATGTAAATGTTTTTTTGTGATACTAATTCTCATACTTTATGTGAAAAGCATTAAAGGGGTTGTCCAGGTTTGTGATGAGTCTGCAGTCACTCTATGTGAATGCACACTTCTGAATACTCACAGTGCGCACTGCATGCTGTCAGGATTCTCTCATGCTGGCGATTTGCATACTTGCTGTCACGTGCTGACTAGACATGCGTGGCCTCACTCAATGAATTGAGTGAGGCCGGACAAGTCTAGTCGTAATGTGGCCAGAAGTACACAAATAGCATCCTTATGCAGAGGAGAATCCTAAAAGTGTGTAGTGCATGCTTTGTGAGAATTCAGAAGCCTGCAGTCACATAGAGTGACTGCAGACTTTCATCTCAAACCTGGACAAGCCCTTTAACTGTAAAATAAAGCCCTGTAGCCAATCCTAAAAGCGTGTAATATACAGTACAGACCAAAAGTTTGGACACACCTTCTCATTTAAAGATTTTTCTGTATTTTCATGACTATGAAAATTGTACATTCACATTGAAGGCATCAAAACTATGAATTAACACATGTGGAATTATATGCTTAACAAAAAAGTGTGAAACAACTGAAAATATGTCTTATATTCTAGGTTCTTCAAAATAGCCACCTTTTGCTTTGATGACTGCTTTGCACACTCTTGGCATTCTCTTGATGAACTTCAAGAGGTAGTCACCGGAAATAGTTTTCACTTCACAGGTGTGCCCTGTCAGGTTTAATAAGTGGGATTTCTTGCCTTATAAATGGGGTTGGGACCATCAGTTGTGTTGTGCAGAAGTCAGGTGGATACACAGCTGATAGTCCTACTGAATAGACTGTTAGAATTTGTATTATGGCAAGAAAAAAGCAGCTAAGTAAAGAAAAATGAGTGGCCATCTTTACTTTAAGAAATGAAAGTAAGTCAGTCTGAAAAATTGGGCAAACATTGAAAGTGTCCCCAAGTGCAGTTGCAAAAACCATCAAGCGCTGCAAAGAAACTGGCTCACATGTGGACTGCCCCAGGAAAGGAAGACCACGAGTCACCTCTGCTTCTGAGGATAAGATTATCTGAGTCACCAGCCTCAGAAATCGCAGGTTAACAGCAGCTCAGATTAGAGACCAGGTCAATGCCACACAGAGTTCTAGCAGCTGACACATCTCTACAACAACTGTTAAGAGGAGACTTTGTGCAGCAGGCCTTCATGGTAAAATAGCTGCTAGGAAAGCACTGCTAAGGACAGGCAACAAGCAGAAGAGACTTGTTTGGGCTAAAGAACACAAGGAATGGACATTAGACCAGTGGAAATCTGTGCTTTGGTCTGATGAGTCCAAATTTGAGAACTTTGGTTCCAACCACCGTGTCTTTGTGCGACGCAGAAAAGGTGAACGGATGGACTCTACATGCCTGGTTCCCACCGTGAAGCATGGAGGAGGAGGTGTGATGGTGTGGGGGTGCTTTGCTAGTGACACTGTTGGGGATTTATTCAAAATTGAAGGCATACTGAACCAGCATGGCTACCACAGCATCTTGCAGCGGCATGCTATTCCATCCGGTTTGTGTTTAGTTGGACCATCATTTATTTTTCAACAGGGCAATGACCCTAAACACACCTCCAGGCTGTGTAAGGGCTATTTGACCAAGTAGGAGAGTGATGGGGTGCTACGCCAGATGACCTGGCCTCCACAGTCTCCAGACCTGAACCCAATCGAGATGGTTTGGGATGAGCTGGACCGCAGAGTGAAGGCAAAAGGGCCAACAAGTGCTAAGCATCTCTGGGAACTCCTTCAAGATTGTTGGAAGACCATTTTCGGTGACTACCTCTTGAAGCTCATCAAGAGAATGCCAAGATTGTGCAAAGCAGTCATCAATGCAAAAGGTGGCTACTTTGAAGAACCTAGAATATAAGACATATTTTCAGTTGTTTCACACTTTTTTGTTAAGTATATAATTCCACATGTGTTAATTAATAGTTTTGATGCCTTCAGTGTGAATGTACAATTTTCATAGTCATGAAAATACAGAAAAATCTTTAAATGAGAAGGTGTGTCCAAACTTTTGGTCTGTACTGTACTCACTGTCAGGATTCAGCTCCACTTGCTGATTCACGCAGTCATAACATTGCCACTTCACTCATATGTGATATTCACACGGCCACGAGACAAATAGCTTTTCTTCCTGCTTCTCTTAGTTTTTCACTAAACATTGAGAGAATTAGGAAGAGCAGCTAGCCGGCATGTGACTGTAAGGCCACGGCCCCACTATCAGTATTTGGTTAGTATTCTGTCAGTATTTTTTCTCAGGAGTGGGAGACAAAACCAGGTGAGGAACAATCAGAGAAAAGGTATAATAGAAACAAGTCACCAATTCTGCATTCATCACCCACTCCTGGTTTTGGCTCCCTCTCCTGAGAAAAAATACTGACCAAATACTGATAGTGGGGCCATGGCCTAAAAGTGCAAATCGCTTATGTGCTTTGAGTGGTGGTGGTGGGGGCGCCAAACTGAATTCTTGCCCTGGATGCCAGAAAACCTAGATACACCTCTGTCCACAGCATATCTATATATCCATCTGAACTAACAGTCCTTCTGAGGATTAATCCATCTGCATATAATCAGTGGTAATAGCAGGAGTTAGGCAGGGAGGCAAGGTATGTGACAGACTGCAGTGCATACAGCACAAGAGGGTCCATAGCACGTTCTGTCTGCTGCTGATGTGACAGATATTTGTAGACATAGCCTCAGATATCAGGGGCCAGGGCTAATTTTTTTTTATCTTAATCCTGATTATTTGATTAAAAATTAATCCACAGTGCTCCATTTTTCTGCTCCATTTGCTTGTTAGCACTGCAGAATACAGCCAGATCTTTTCCATATTACAGCGATAAAAATCCAGAAATTTGAACTGAACGTGGAAAATATTTGCCCCATTTCCATTTTGTTGCAGTGTGTCAGTGAAGCTATTCACACGAGGTCGCTGTGAAAAATAGTTAGCAAACTACAGGCCTGTTTTTTAAAACTGTGGTTCTCCGTCAGACGTATCATATATAACTGCATTCCAAATTCAGCCATTTCTGGCTTCCATTTACATTTTGTTGCAGTGTGTTAGCGAAGCTATTCACACGAGGTCGCTGTGAAGAATAGTGTTAGTAAACTACAGGCCCGCTTTTTAAAACCGTGGTTATCCGTCAAATGTATCACATATAACTGCGTTCCAAATTCAGCCATTTCTGGCTTCCATTTCCATTTTGTTGCAGTGTGTCGGTGAAGCTATTCACACGAGGTCACTGTGAAGAATAGTATTACTAAACTACAGGCCCGCTTTTTAAAACCGTGGTTCTCCGTCAGACGTATCACATATAACTGCTGTTCAAATCCAGCCATTTGTAGTGAATGTGGAAAATATTGTCCTCCATTTAAAATGGTAAAAAAATAATAAACACCAATAAACCATATGGACCCAATTAGAATTCAACAACACCAATATTTTAAAGCAACAATCAACTACATGGCCTAAGTTAAAAATTGCCAAAACTTTATTGAAAACAAGACAAAAATGCACAAAGTAAAAACAAGGCAAACCACAGATGATAAATAGGTGGAGAACCTGGACCTAAATAATGTATGAAGTAACCACTATGTTAATCATGTGGCTCCAATAGGTAAATATACAACATCAAGTATATGGAATAATGAAACTTGATATGTTTGCGCAGCATTAAATGCACAAATGGCTAAACACATATAAGGAGATAATGAATATGAGTACATAAATGCCCATCATGGTTGCATCAAAACATAAACATATATATAGGTAAGTATGAATAAATACATATTCTGTGCCCAATATCCAAGTGGAGCTGCATATATGTGTGAGAAACAACCTTATATGAACTGCCCAGTAAAACCATAGGAGTAGTAAGAAGTAGTAAAAAGTGAGTAGTGCTCCGGTTCTCCTGCCCGAAGAGACTTCTGCCCATCCAGACTCCACACAGGAGAACTTCCTGCACCCGGCATCAGATTCTTCACCCACTTTAACCGGTGTGCATGTCCAAGGATGCTCCAAAGCTGTGGTTACCTCTGAGTCTGTGCACCTCTACTACCTGGCGGAGGACCCCCTGTTGCCTCCTGAATCCTCCGGGATACCACTCGATGACAAATGGAGAGAGACTTCTCTACACTCGGTACTCGATACTTTGTCCGCTTCGTCCTGTGAGCCTGACAATGGGTACCCCAAAGTGGTAGTTACCCCCGAGTCTCTACACCCCTCCGACCAGGCGGAGGACCTCCAGTTGTCTCCAGAACCCTTCGGGGTGCTACCTGGTAGCGAAAGGACAGAGACTCTCCTATACTCTGTACCTGATACCTCGCTCGCTTCGTCCAGTGAGTCCAACCTAGTGTACTCCGAAGCAGAGGTTACTCCCGAGTCTCTACACCCCGCCGACCAGGCGGAGGACCTCCAGTTGTCTCCAGAACCCTTCGGGGTGCTACCTGGTAGCGAAAGGACAGAGACTCTCCTATACTCTGTACCTGATACCTCGCTCGCTTCGTCCAGTGAGTCCAACCTAGTGTACTCCGAAGCAGAGGTTACTCCCGAGTCTCTACACCCCTTCGACCAGGCGGAGGACCTCCAGTTGTCTCCAGAACCCTTCGGGGTGCCACCTGGTGGTGAATGGACAGAGACTTTCCTATTGTCACGGGTGTGTTGCCACGAAGATCGTCACGAGTTCACAGCCTGACTTCTCGCAGCTGACTTGTTGGTGCTTTGTGTTTTCTCGGCAGTGTAGGAGTTAATTCTCTCTCTCTCTGGGCTAGCTGAGGTCCAGCCTCGCCCAGCTGCAATCAATGCTTCTTTAGTGAGACTCCTTTATATTCCTGCAGGTCTGTTTGGGAGGTGTCGGTGAAAGCTTTTCATTCAGACTTACAGAGCGGATCGTGGTGTTTGGAGTTGCTGAGATAAGTGTATTTGGAAGTGTGTTTTCCCTTTCCTCGCTTTATCATTTATCTCCTTTCCCGTTGGTGTTCCCTCTGTTGTAGTTGTTTAGAAGTTGTATGCAAGGTGGTTTTGGTTTTTCCCTTGTACTGTCTCGTTCGTCTAAATACTGTGTGTGGGCATATTATTTCTGGTTCCCTATTGTTGTGATCGGGGTCCTTCTCAGGACTAGATTACTTAGGTGCAGGGATCCTCAGAAGGTAGGGGTTACGCTGGCGGCCTGGACCTCTGTACCTTTAACAGTACCTCCAGGATGAGGGATTAGTCAGGGCCCCAGCTTAGGGTCAGCTTAGGCCCCCTACCTCCAGTATTCTGTGACAGTGTGACATTTTCACCGACCCTCTTAGTTTTTCTCCAGCTACCATGGATCCAGTAGCCGGTCTAGCTCGGCAGTTGCAGAGTTTGTCCATGGGGCTGGCGGACGTTAGGTCCAAGGTTTTGCATCCTCTGGAGCAAGCCGGACCAGAACCTAAAGTAGCTCTCCCTGACAGGTTCACTGGGGGGCGGGACAAGTTTTTTGTTTTCCGGGAGGCATGCAAATTGTACTTTCGGCTGCGGCCTCGGTCATCGGGCAGTGAAGAACAAAGGGTGGGAATTGTCATCTCGCTCCTACAAGGGGACCCACAATCTTGGGCGTTCTCTCTTCCCCCAAGCTCCCCGGTTCTCCAGTCAGTGGATAGGTTTTTCGCTGCTCTGGGACTCGTATATGATGACCCAGATCGGATCTCCCTTGCTGAGTCTAAGTTACGTAGGATTCAGCAGGGAGATCGTCCGGCGGAGGAATTCTGTTCGGAGTTCCGTAGGTGGGCCACGGACACCCAGTGGAATGACCCGGCTCTTAGGAGCCAGTTTTGTCATGGTTTATCCGACAAATTACAGGATGTGTTGGCACAGTATGACTCTCCCGCGTCACTGGAAGCCGCTATGGCCCTTGCTATTCGCGTTGACAGACGGCTTCGGGAGAGGTGCGGGATAACTCTACCCCCTGTAATGTCTCCACCTCCTACAAGGTCCCCTCATATGGTGGTTCCCCTGGTCAGTCCGGAGGAGCCTATGCAATTAGGAGGGACATCTTTTCGGGGAAGGGGACCGGTGGTGCGCCATAAGACAGGAAGGTGTTTTCTCTGCGGGAAAAAGGGACATTTTATTGGGGGGTGTCCATCCCGTCCCTTGCAGAGTAAAGAGTCGTCGAAAAAACTGTTGATCCCAGGTTGTGTGGTGGACGGCAATCTGGGAGTAGGTATTTCGTCCCTAGGTTCGTCTCAGTTTCTCGTACCGGCGGAGGTGGTGGTGGGTACGAGAACTGAGAGGATATCTGTTCTTCTGGATAGTGGGGCCGGGGCTAATCTGGTTGATGCTCGGTTTGCCCGGGTTCAAGGTATGCGATTGAGTGAGTTGGCTAAACCCATCCCCATATTCTCGATCGATGCCAGACCTCTCGGTCAGGGAAGTTTTTTGCAAGCTGTGCATGGCGTAAAACTTCAAGTGGGGGCAATACATAAAGAACTGTTGTCTTGCTACGTGTTGGAGGGTCTTCCCACTCCTATAGTGTTGGGCCTTCCTTGGTTAGCTAAGCATAACCCGGTTATTAATTGGCAAACCAGAGAGATAAGCCAATGGAGTAAATTCTGTAATAAAAACTGCATGAACACGGTCATCGGTGCGGTTACTCCTTGGGTCTTACCTCCATTTCTGGCGGACTTTGAGGATGTATTCTCGGAGAATGGGTGTCAGGAACTACCTCCTCATCGCGTGTATGACTGTTCTGTAAAACTGCTCCCTGAGGCCAAGTTACCTAAAGCTAGGTTGTATAACCTTTCTGGTCCTGAGAAGCAGGCCATGAAGGATTATATTTCTGAAAGTCTGGCTAAGGGGCATATTAGACCTTCATCTTCTCCGGTGGCCGCGGGGTTCTTCTTTGTTAAGAAAAAAGATGGAGGCCTACGCCCTTGCCTGGATTTCCGTGAACTTAATCGGATTACGGTCCGAGATCCGTATCCGCTCCCACTTATTCCCGATCTCTTTAATCAGATCGTGGGCGCCAAATGGTTCTCTAAGTTGGATCTCAGGGGGGCGTACAATCTGATTAGGATGAAGGAGGGGGATGAGTGGAAGACGGCTTTTAACACTCCGGAGGGGCATTATGAGAACCTTGTCATGCCATTCGGTCTGACTAATGCCCCGGCGGTGTTTCAACACTTTGTTAATGATATTTTTCGCCACCTGGTGGGACAGTTTGTTGTCATATATCTGGATGATATCTTAATTTACTCGCCGGATCTGGTGTCTCATCAGGAGCACGTTAGACAGGTGTTACAGATCTTGCGGGATAATAAACTGTATGCCAAGTGGGAAAAGTGTGTGTTCGCCGTACAGGAACTCCAGTTTTTAGGCTTCCTGGTTTCAGCGTCCGGTTTTCGTATGGACCCTGGGAAAGTGCGGGCAGTTCTTGAGTGGGATCGGCCGGAGAATCTTAAGGCACTACAACGTTTCCTGGGGTTTGCTAACTATTACCGGAAGTTCATTCGTAATTTCTCGTCCATGGTTAAGCCTCTCACAGACATGACTAAAAAGGGGACGGATTTTTCTAGGTGGTCTGACAAGGCTTGTCAAGCATTCTCCTCCTTGAAAAAATGTTTTGCCTCGGCACCCATACTCATTCAACCTGATGCGTCTCAGCCATTCTTTGTAGAGGTAGACGCTTCCGAGGTAGGGGTGGGAGCAGTATTGTCACAGGGTTCGTCCCCTGGTAAGTGGCATCCGTGCGCCTTTTTCTCTAAAAAATTGTCGTCCGCTGAGAGGAATTACGATGTCGGCAATAGGGAACTCTTGGCCATTAAGTTAGCTTTTGAGGAGTGGCGCCATTTTTTGGAGGGGGCAGTTCATCCGGTCACCGTCATCACCGATCACAAGAACCTGCTATATCTGGAGTCCGCTAAACGTCTGAATCCCAGACAAGCTAGGTGGTCATTGTTTTTTACCAGGTTTAATTTCGTCGTTACATATCGTCCTGGGTCTAAAAATGTAAAGGCGGATGCCTTATCTCGTAGTTTCCCTGGGGCCGGGAATACGGACGACCCGATTCCTATTCTTCAGGAGGGGGTGGTGGTTTCGGCAGTATGCTCTGAGCTGGAGGAGGAGATATTGGAGGCTCAGGGAGACGCCCCTGTTGGACCTCCGGGGAGACTGTTCGTTCCAGATCAGTTGCGACAAAAGGTGATCGAGGCACACCATAACTCAGTTTTTGCAGGACACCCGGGGAGTAAAGCAACTGTGGATCTCCTCTCGCGTCGGTTTTGGTGGCCTAACTTACATAAAGAGGTGGTAACTTTTGTCGCGTCCTGTGGGGTTTGTGCGCGCTCTAAGACCTCACATACCCGTCCGTCTGGGGCCCTCTTACCTTTGAAGATCCCGGAGCGTCCTTGGACTCATCTGTCTATGGACTTTATTACTGACCTCCCTCCGTCTTCGGGTAAAACGGTCATACTCGTTGTAGTGGACAGGTTCAGCAAGATGGCACATTTTATCGCTCTTCCGGCTCTCCCTAATGCTAAAACTCTTGCGCAGGTGTTCATTGGGGAGATTGTGAGGCTTCACGGGGTACCCTCCGAGGTGGTGTCTGATCGGGGGTCTCAGTTTGTGTCCAAGTTCTGGAAGGCGTTTTGTGCACGGCGGGGGATGCATTTGTCATTCTCGTCGGCTTTTCATCCTCAGACCAATGGTCAGACGGAACGTATGAACCAGAGCTTGGAGACATATCTTCGGTGTTTTGTGTCAGAGAACCAGGAGGACTGGGCTTCTTTCCTACCTCTGGCAGAGTTTGCTCTCAATAATAGGCGGAGCGAGTCCACTGGTAAGTCCCCGTTTTTTGGGGCATATGGTTTTCACCCCCAGTTTTGTACTTTCAGTAGGGGGGGCTCTTCGGGGGTTCCGGAGGAGGAACGATTTTCCTCATCTCTCGCTTCAGTATGGAGAGGGGTGCTGAAGAATCTGAATACTATGGGGAACCGATACAAACGTATGGCTGATAGGAGGAGAGTGTCTGGTCCGGACCTAAGTGTGAACGATCAGGTATGGTTGTCTACCAGGAATATTAAACTTAAGGTTCCCTCCTGGAAACTGGGTCCCAGGTTCATCGGGCCGTACAGAATCAGTTCTGTTATTAATCCGGTGGCATTCCGTCTTGACCTCCCCCCTACGTTTAAAATTCACAACGTGTTTCACAGATCATTGCTTAAGAGGTATGTGGCGCCGGTGGTACCGTCACCTTTACCTCCCCCTCCTGTGGTTGTCAATGGTAACTTGGAGTTCCAGGTATCGAGGGTCATTGATTCACGCTTTAATCGCCGGTCCCTTCAGTACTTGGTTCATTGGAAGGGGTATGGTCCTGAGGAGAGGATGTGGGTTCCTGCGTCGGATATTAACGCAGACCGATTAGTTCGGGCCTTCCACACGACTCACCCGGATAAACCTGGCCCTGAGGGTCCAGAGGCCCCTCGTAGAAGGGGGGGTACTGTCACGGGTGTGTTGCCACGAAGATCGTCACGAGTTCACAGCCTGACTTCTCGCAGCTGACTTGTTGGTGCTTTGTGTTTTCTCGGCAGTGTAGGAGTTAATTCTCTCTCTCTCTGGGCTAGCTGAGATCCAGCCTCGCCCAGCTGCAATCAATGCTTCTTTAGTGAGACTCCTTTATATTCCTGCAGGTCTGTTTGGGAGGTGTCGGTGAAAGCTTTTCATTCAGACTTACAGAGCGGATCGTGGTGTTTGGAGTTGCTGAGATAAGTGTATTTGGAAGTGTGTTTTCCCTTTCCTCGCTTTATCATTTATCTCCTTTCCCGTTGGTGTTCCCTCTGTTGTAGTTGTTTAGAAGTTGTATGCAAGGTGGTTTTGGTTTTTCCCTTGTACTGTCTCGTTCGTCTAAATACTGTGTGTGGGCATATTATTTCTGGTTCCCTATTGTTGTGATCGGGGTCCTTCTCAGGACTAGATTACTTAGGTGCAGGGATCCTCAGAAGGTAGGGGTTACGCTGGCGGCCTGGACCTCTGTACCTTTAACAGTACCTCCAGAATGAGGGATTAGTCAGGGCCCCAGCTTAGGGTCAGCTTAGGCCCCCTACCTCCAGTATTCTGTGACAGTGTGACACCTATATCCTGGATCTGATACCTCGCTTGCTTCGTCCAGTGAGTCCGACCTTGTGTACTCTGAAGCAGAGGTTACCCTTGAGTCTCTACACCCCTCTGACCCGGCGGAGGACCTCCAGTTGTTTCCTGAATTCTCCGGGGTACCACCAGATAACAAAGAGACAGTGACTTTTCCTCATTATGTACCTGATAACCCGTCTATTTTTTCCTGTGAGCTTGACAAGATGTACCTCGAAGCAGAGATTACCCCCAAGTCTCTGTCCCCCTCCAACCCGGTGAAGGACTTCCAGTTGTCTCCTGTACCCTCTGGGGTGCCACCTGAAAATATGTGGAGAGAGACTTCCTTGTGTGCTGTTCCTGGTACTCCACCCGTTTCGTCTGTTGCTAAGGATGGCTGGATAGGAGGTAGCATCCTAGCTAACCAGATGAGATCAATTTTTCCTGTGGACAGTGGAAGTGATCTCCTTGATGTGAACGACTGGTCCTCGAATTCCCTGCGGAAGATTCTGGCAGGCCTGAAGAAGAGGGGGCGTAAGGGGGGGGGTACTGTAACATACCTGGCGGCGTCCTTGCATGGTGGTCCATCTCCCACTGTGCAAGAGCGCGCACTTGATCTCCAGTCCAGAATGTCTCTCTGGCTTCCCTCCTTGCTGTCTGTTTGTCTGTTTTGGCTGCATAGGGCGACGCCCGCTGAACTTCCTGTTTCTTGTACCTGCTGCGGACACGCCCCTGTTGCACCTTCAGCCTATTTCTGTCCATCTTTGGGTATTTATACCACCTTCTTCCTCAAGATGGCGCCTGAGCATTGTGTCCTGTCAGTCGGCTTTTTGTCTCTGACATGCCAGGTCCTATCCTGTTTTCCTGCCTGTTTTCCAGTTCTGTGTCTGAACTGTGGTCTGTTCTTGTGAACACGCTTCTTGCCTGTTCTTTCGCCTTCTAGGGGCCGTATTCCTAGATCTGCCTGTCTGTGCCTTGCGGTATCTGTTCCCGTCTGAACAGAGTCCTGTTTGTGTCTCTGCCTTGCGGTATCTGTTCCCGTCTGAACAGAGTCCTGTTTGTGTTTCTGCCTTGCGGTATCTGTTCCCGTCTGAACAGAGTCCTGTTTGTGTCCCTACCTTGTGGTATCTGTTCCCGTCTGAACAGAGTCCTGTTTGTGTCCCTGCCTTGCGGTATCTGTTCCCGTCTGAACAGAGTCCTGTTTGTGTTCCTGCCTTGCGGTATCTGTTCCCGTCTGAACAGAGTCCTGTTTGTGTTCCTGCCTTGCGGTATCTGTTCCCGTCTGAACAGAGTCCTGTTTGTGTTCCTGCCTTGCTGTCTCTGTACCCGCTCCTGTATCTTGTCTGTCCTGTCTGAACTCGCTCCTTGCCTGTTCGTCCCGCCTCTCTGGGGGCCGTATTCCCAGACCCGCTCCTGTATCCCGCTGCAGTGTCGGTCTCTTCCGTACACTCAGTTCCAGTCTGAACTCTCTCCTATCCTTTACCTGTTTTGCCTCTATGTCTGTTCCTTTCCTTTTTCTGCAGAGTCTGAACTCGTACCTAACTCCTGCTTGTTGTCTCTGTACTCCCGTTTGTGAGTTTGTGGTCCACTTGCTACTTCACTGCAAATACCCTGTGGGTATCTGGCTCTGCCTTTCCCTTCATCTGTTCCGTGTGAACAGAGCCCTGTCCGTCCTGCTCTGACTCCTTGCTCACTGCTCCGGCAGCCTTGCTCCGCTCTGACCCTTTTGCTCACTGCTCCGGCAGCCTTGCTCCGCTCTGACCCTTTTGCTCACTGCTCCGGCAGTCCTGTCCTGCCCTGCTTCTGCCCGCTGCTCCGGCAGTCCTGTCCTGCCCTGCTTCTGCCCGCTGCTCCGGCAGTCCTGTCCTGCCCTGCTTCTGCCCGCTGCTCCGGCAGTCCTGTCCTGCCCTGCTTCTGCCCGCTGCTCCGGCAGTCCTGTCCTGCCCTGCTTGTGCTCGCTGCTCCTGCAGCCCCGCCCTGCTCTGTTCTTGCCCACCGCTTCGGGCGTTCCCTCTCTGCTGTGGTTGTCTACCGCATCTGCGGTTCTGTGACCCAGTCTGTACTGGGTCTTAACCTTTCTGTGCTCCAGCCCGTCCTTTCGGCCAGTACCTCCCTGCTTGCATACTCGCCTGTATCCACCCATCTGCATACCTGCCGTGTTTGCTTACATCCACCAGTCTGTGCCAGCCTAACCTGCCTGTTCCAGTAATCCCAGTGTGGGTCAACCCCCATGTCCGGAGTTTGACCTGGAGTAGCACCTGGTCCCTCTGCCCGGTTTCTCCCTGGTGCACTGGCGTCGTATGCCGTTGTGCCACCTTGGTCGGATCGGCCAGATACTTAGTCACGCCCCTCCAGGCACTCTCCGGTCCATGGTCCAGTGGAACCACTTCTCCCGCACACGCCAGTCAGTCCGGGCGTGTGCATAACATCAACCATATCACACACAAAGATGCGTACCCGTTACCTAGAATAGAAGAATTTTTAGCTGCATTAAAATCTGCTAACTTCTTCTCCACTTTGGATCTTACTAGCGGGTACTGGCAGGTTCCTGCAGCAGAGGCAGACAAGGAGAAGACTGCATTCACCACCCCGATGGGTCTCAGCCAATTCAACTGTATGCCGTTCGGGCTCTACAACGCACCAGGAACCTTCCAGCGGTTGATGGAATGCTGTCTGGGACATCGGAATTTCGAGACGGTCCTGTTATAACTGGAGGATGTCATCGTTTGTTCCAAAACCTACGAGGACCATCTGAAACACCTGGCAGAAGTGTTTGACGCCCTGGCAAGCTACGGCCTAAAGGTGAAACCCTCCAAGTGTCACCTCCTGAAACCAATAGTGCAGTACCTGGGACACGTGGTGAGTGCTGACGGAGTGGCTCCCGACCCCGATAAGATCACCGTGATTAAAGACTGGCCAAGACCCTCCAGCATAAAGGAAGTGCGGCAGTTCCTCGGGTTGGTAGGCTACTACCGAAGATTCATTCCCGGTTTCACCAAAATGCAGCCCCTATGCAGGACCTCCTGATAGGTCAATCCAGGAAGGCCAAAAACCAGAAGCCGCCCTTCAGGTGGGAAAAGCTGGAAGAGGAGTCCTTCCACCAGCTGAAGATGGCCCTCACGGGGGATGAAATCCTGGCGTACCGTGACTACGGCCAGCCCTTTTTCCTCCACACGGACGCGAGCAACATCGGGCTAGGAGCCGTGCTGTCCCAGATCCAGCAGGGGAAAGAACGGGTAATCGCTTACGTCAGCCGAAAACTACGGCCCACAGAGAGAAATCCTGAGAATTATAGCTCATTCAAGCTAGAGTTCCTGCCAGTGGTGTGGGCAGTGACCGAACGTTTCAAGCATTACCTTGCCTCTTCCAAGTTCACCGTGTACACGGATAACAACCCGTTGACACACCTGGACACTGCAAAACTTGGTGCCCTGGAGCAGAGATGGATGGCCCGCCTGTCCAACTATGAATTCACCATCAAATACCGGGCGGGACGCTCAAATGCCAACGCGGATGCTCTGTCCAGAATGCCAAACTTACCGGACGTAGGGTAAGATCCAGAAGAACTGGAAGAAGTCGAACTCCCTGCATTCCACCGTCATGGGATTACCCTGTATTCCCACCGTGTAAGGGACAGGCGCTCTGCTACATTCAATCCCTTACCCCACTACAGCTGGGCGGAGACACAAGACAGTGATCCCGCAGTCCGTCTTGTGAAGGAAATGCTGACACAGGCTGATGCCCGTCTTGATACAGACGCTCCGGAGGCGACCAAGCAACTGTGGAAGGAGAAAAGTAAGCTGTTTCTCTACAAGGAGAAGCTGTGCCGGAGAATGGTCAACTCTCGAACACATGAGTTGACCTGGCAGGTAGTGGTCCCAAGACGAGACGCGGCTATGGTTCTGGAGGCATACCACGACGGAGCAGGACACTTCGGATGGAAGAAGCTGGAGTTCCTGTTGCGTGAACAGTTCTACTGGGTAGGCATGAGAGGAGCCATCAAGAGATGGTGCAGAGACTGTGGCCCGTGCAACCTAAGAAGAAAGGACCATGCCAGTCAGAAGACTCCCCTGCAGTCCATCATCACCAGGCAGCCACTGGAACTGGTAGCCCTGGACCATGTGAAACTGGCTCCAAGCAAATCTGGGTACGTCTACGCCCTCACCATCGTAGATCACTACTCCCGGTTCCTGGTGGTGGTCCCTGTCAAAGACTTAACGGCTCAAACAGCAGCCAGAGCCTTCCAGCTGCATTTCTGCCGTCCACACGGGTATCCGGAGCAAGTGTTGACGGACCAAGGACCAGCCTTCGAAGCGGAGGTCTTCCAGGAGTTCTGCAACCTGTATGGCTGCAGGAAGATAAGAACAACGCCCTATCACCCTAAGACCAAAGGACTATGTGAGAAAATGAACCAGGTGGTGATAGACTTGCTAAAAACGTTGCCCCTGGAAGAACGCAGTCTGTGGCCTGAAAAACTGCCTGATCTGGTGGACTTGTATAATCACATCCCCGTAGGTTCCACCAACTGTACCCCGGCTTACCTAATGAAAGCAAGACCTGGTAAGCTGCCTATTGACCTGGATATGGGAGTCCTGACACCTGAGGACACCTCGCCAGAGGCAGACTGGGATACAGAATGGCAGCAGCAGTATCAGAAAGTACAGGAGAGCGTCGAGCGATGTCTGTCTCAAGCAAGAGAAAGGCAAGAGAAGGCTTATAACCAGCATGCTCCCACTGTTCCCCTGGTACCTGGAGAGCAGGTCTTGAAGAGAAAGAGGCGGCTCCACAAGTTGGACGACCAGTGGGAGAAGGACCCGTACACTGTACTGCCCTCAAGCCATGATAATCCAAAAGTCTGTGTAATCAGTAAGGATGGAGGAGAGACCACAGCCATTGTCTCCAGAGACCACCTGAAAAAGTGTCCCGAGCAGCTGCAAAGTCCTGACGAAGATCAAGAGAACCCTCAACCCGCAGAGGAAAGGGAAGAAATGATCAGTACCGTACTCAGAGACTTTCCCCAGTCCTGGACTCAAATCAACAACGCAGTCGTGGTACCCGTCCTCACCTTTCTCCAGCCAGCCCCTCAAGGGCCTACAGAAGAACAGGAAGTGTCGGGAGAGCAGCCAGCCCAGGAGGCAGAAGAATCCATACCAGCAGACCAGGAGAATCAACCCTCTGCTAGTAGTGAGCCTGCCGTGCCCCTAGTAAGCCGAAGAGTACGCAGAAAGCTGCCAGGCCTACCCGCAACACCTTCTACACCCTGTAGTGCAGAACCAGATAGTGGGTTACGTAGGTCCACCAGGAGCACTAGAGGACAGATGCCCGCTCGCTGGAGAGTCTAATGCCAAGCATATATTTACCTGTACATACGTAAATGCTGAAAAAGGTTTATGTTTTTGTTGCCTGGTTATTAATTATGTTTCTCTAGTTACCCTGCAGGTTTATTTGGACTGACAGGTTATGGACGCTGAGTAACCGGAACTACATTGTAGATAGTTGCACCTTGGTGCCTCTTGCGAAGATGGCCGCGGAAGAGAAAAACCTGTCTGGCGTGGCCTCCTTGTGGCCCAAAGTAGCTAGCCTCAGCCTTGCAGCCACGCCCAGGGCCAACATTTGGGGTTTGCTTTGGACAGGTCCCCTACTCTGTTCCAAGACTTCACCTTGTTGGGTGACATGGACACCCGGTCACGGACACGCCGTGACCTCTAAAGACTAAAGCTTCTTGTACATATGTTGTTGTATTATTGTTTATGCCCTGTTATGTATGTTTCAAAAATGTGTTTAGTCCCGGAGTACTAAAATTTACTAGGGGGGAATGTGGCACCCCAGGGGTCTGGTTGCCACAGTGATAGAAATATTACGTCTGAGAGCAAGTGGGAGGTTTCCTGGTCAGGAGCCCTAAAACATGCAACACCTCCTGTCCCAGGCCAGTTAGGGGAGGAACCTGCCCTATATAAACTGGATCTGGGGCGGGGTTAGTTCAGTCAGAGCCTGGAGACAGTTCCAGACACAGGGAGAGTTACAGCTAGGAGCTCTTTAGGAGCAGGAGCTGAAGACCAGGGGCTGGAGCTAAGCAGAGCTCGCCCTGGCAGAAGAATATAAGAACCGGACACCGAAGTCCGAAGCTGCGGGGATCTTTAAGTCCAGCAGCAGAAACCAGCCGGCAGGGGATTCCAGGTCCTCTGGCCATAGAAGCCCGGAGGCTCAGTCACAAGGAAGGGACCAGCACCGCCATCGAGGAGCGGAGGCTATCAGAAGGCCCCAAGTCACCAGCCATACGGGTGAGCACCACACGGTATACTCAGGGACGTGGGCTACTTCCACTCGCTTACAGCAAGGTAGCCAGGAAGAGTGCAGATAGACGGGGAGGCCTACAACTCCACCTGGCCAGGGGAGCTCCTGCTTGCTCGCAGACTGACCAGGCCCCTTATGCTAGCCAGTACTCCCGGGAGGGTCTGCCTTAATATAATCAGTAAAGACCCTGAACTGCACTGCAAAGACTGAGTCGTTCCTGCTTTCTCACCGCATACAGCACTACTAGTACTGGGACGCCCGTGCATCATCACTCCCATCATCCACATTCCCTGCCCTGAGGCTATACTCTTCCCGTGGGGAGTTATCCCATCTTTTGCTGCGCACACCACACCAGCCTCAGCGGACTGCCTCGCAGCGGCGGTACACCCTGACCGCAATCCACGAGTGGCGTAGTCGGACAATTAACCTAAAACCTATAAAAGACTGCCACTGGTTTGACCACCCTGAGCCACGGGACCGGGTCGCCGCCACGGAGACTACAACCCCCAGAGACCCGGCTCCGGGTATCCCACACACGTGCACACTAGGCCCAGGGGACGCGTCACACACAGAGTAGAATAGAGACTGAGCCCTATAAGGGGGACACAGTGTGAGAGGACAGTGTGAAAAGGGGGCCCAGTATGGAAAGGAGGGGGCAGTGTGGAGGGTATGTACCATAAGAGGGACAATGTGGCGTCATATTTTGTGCAGGGAATATAGTGAGGGGTAATTATTTATTCAGGGGCTCAGCGTAGGGCAGATATTTTTATTCAGGAGCATTATAATGACACTGCTATCTTTAAGGGCATCGTGTGGGGATATGCTGCAGAAGACTGGAGAAGATGGAAGTCTGCAGAGACGAGCTGTGGATGACAAAACTCATCATGGTGTCTTGACAAGATGAAGATGAAAAGAAAGAGACTTTGTCTCTGGACCTGTTCATCTAAAAAGGTACCTGGATGTAAATGTTTTTTTGTGATACTAATTCTCATACTTTATGTGAAAAGCATTAAAGGGGTTGTCCAGGTTTGTGATGAGTCTGCAGTCACTCTATGTGAATGCACACTTCTGAATACTCACAGTGCGCACTGCATGCTGTCAGGATTCTCTCATGCTGGCGATTTGCATACTTGCTGTCACGTGCTGACTAGACATGCGTGGCCTCACTCAATGAATTGAGTGAGGCCGGACAAGTCTAGTCGTAATGTGGCCAGAAGTACACAAATAGCATCCTTATGCAGAGGAGAATCCTAAAAGTGTGTAGTGCATGCTTTGTGAGAATTCAGAAGCCTGCAGTCACATAGAGTGACTGCAGACTTTCATCTCAAACCTGGACAAGCCCTTTAACTGTAAAATAAAGCCCTGTAGCCAATCCTAAAAGCGTGTAATATACAGTACAGACCAAAAGTTTGGACACACCTTCTCATTTAAAGATTTTTCTGTATTTTCATGACTATGAAAATTGTACATTCACATTGAAGGCATCAAAACTATGAATTAACACATGTGGAATTATATGCTTAACAAAAAAGTGTGAAACAACTGAAAATATGTCTTATATTCTAGGTTCTTCAAAATAGCCACCTTTTGCTTTGATGACTGCTTTGCACACTCTTGGCATTCTCTTGATGAACTTCAAGAGGTAGTCACCGGAAATAGTTTTCACTTCACAGGTGTGCCCTGTCAGGTTTAATAAGTGGGATTTCTTGCCTTATAAATGGGGTTGGGACCATCAGTTGTGTTGTGCAGAAGTCAGGTGGATACACAGCTGATAGTCCTACTGAATAGACTGTTAGAATTTGTATTATGGCAAGAAAAAAGCAGCTAAGTAAAGAAAAATGAGTGGCCATCTTTACTTTAAGAAATGAAAGTAAGTCAGTCTGAAAAATTGGGCAAACATTGAAAGTGTCCCCAAGTGCAGTTGCAAAAACCATCAAGCGCTGCAAAGAAACTGGCTCACATGTGGACTGCCCCAGGAAAGGAAGACCACGAGTCACCTCTGCTTCTGAGGATAAGATTATCTGAGTCACCAGCCTCAGAAATCGCAGGTTAACAGCAGCTCAGATTAGAGACCAGGTCAATGCCACACAGAGTTCTAGCAGCTGACACATCTCTACAACAACTGTTAAGAGGAGACTTTGTGCAGCAGGCCTTCATGGTAAAATAGCTGCTAGGAAAGCACTGCTAAGGACAGGCAACAAGCAGAAGAGACTTGTTTGGGCTAAAGAACACAAGGAATGGACATTAGACCAGTGGAAATCTGTGCTTTGGTCTGATGAGTCCAAATTTGAGAACTTTGGTTCCAACCACCGTGTCTTTGTGCGACGCAGAAAAGGTGAACGGATGGACTCTACATGCCTGGTTCCCACCGTGAAGCATGGAGGAGGAGGTGTGATGGTGTGGGGGTGCTTTGCTAGTGACACTGTTGGGGATTTATTCAAAATTGAAGGCATACTGAACCAGCATGGCTACCACAGCATCTTGCAGCGGCATGCTATTCCATCCGGTTTGTGTTTAGTTGGACCATCATTTATTTTTCAACAGGGCAATGACCCTAAACACACCTCCAGGCTGTGTAAGGGCTATTTGACCAAGTAGGAGAGTGATGGGGTGCTACGCCAGATGACCTGGCCTCCACAGTCTCCAGACCTGAACCCAATCGAGATGGTTTGGGATGAGCTGGACCGCAGAGTGAAGGCAAAAGGGCCAACAAGTGCTAAGCATCTCTGGGAACTCCTTCAAGATTGTTGGAAGACCATTTTCGGTGACTACCTCTTGAAGCTCATCAAGAGAATGCCAAGATTGTGCAAAGCAGTCATCAATGCAAAAGGTGGCTACTTTGAAGAACCTAGAATATAAGACATATTTTCAGTTGTTTCACACTTTTTTGTTAAGTATATAATTCCACATGTGTTAATTAATAGTTTTGATGCCTTCAGTGTGAATGTACAATTTTCATAGTCATGAAAATACAGAAAAATCTTTAAATGAGAAGGTGTGTCCAAACTTTTGGTCTGTACTGTACTCACTGTCAGGATTCAGCTCCACTTGCTGATTCACGCAGTCATAACATTGCCACTTCACTCATATGTGATATTCACACGGCCACGAGACAAATAGCTTTTCTTCCTGCTTCTCTTAGTTTTTCACTAAACATTGAGAGAATTAGGAAGAGCAGCTAGCCGGCATGTGACTGTAAGGCCACGGCCCCACTATCAGTATTTGGTTAGTATTCTGTCAGTATTTTTTCTCAGGAGTGGGAGACAAAACCAGGTGAGGAACAATCAGAGAAAAGGTATAATAGAAACAAGTCACCAATTCTGCATTCATCACCCACTCCTGGTTTTGGCTCCCTCTCCTGAGAAAAAATACTGACCAAATACTGATAGTGGGGCCATGGCCTAAAAGTGCAAATCGCTTATGTGCTTTGAGTGGTGGTGGTGGGGGCGCCAAACTGAATTCTTGCCCTGGATGCCAGAAAACCTAGATACACCTCTGTCCACAGCATATCTATATATCCATCTGAACTAACAGTCCTTCTGAGGATTAATCCATCTGCATATAATCAGTGGTAATAGCAGGAGTTAGGCAGGGAGGCAAGGTATGTGACAGACTGCAGTGCATACAGCACAAGAGGGTCCATAGCACGTTCTGTCTGCTGCTGATGTGACAGATATTTGTAGACATAGCCTCAGATATCAGGGGCCAGGGCTAATTTTTTTTTATCTTAATCCTGATTATTTGATTAAAAATTAATCCACAGTGCTCCATTTTTCTGCTCCATTTGCTTGTTAGCACTGCAGAATACAGCCAGATCTTTTCCATATTACAGCGATAAAAATCCAGAAATTTGAACTGAACGTGGAAAATATTTGCCCCATTTCCATTTTGTTGCAGTGTGTCAGTGAAGCTATTCACACGAGGTCGCTGTGAAAAATAGTTAGCAAACTACAGGCCTGTTTTTTAAAACTGTGGTTCTCCGTCAGACGTATCATATATAACTGCATTCCAAATTCAGCCATTTCTGGCTTCCATTTACATTTTGTTGCAGTGTGTTAGCGAAGCTATTCACACGAGGTCGCTGTGAAGAATAGTGTTAGTAAACTACAGGCCCGCTTTTTAAAACCGTGGTTATCCGTCAAATGTATCACATATAACTGCGTTCCAAATTCAGCCATTTCTGGCTTCCATTTCCATTTTGTTGCAGTGTGTCGGTGAAGCTATTCACACGAGGTCACTGTGAAGAATAGTATTACTAAACTACAGGCCCGCTTTTTAAAACCGTGGTTCTCCGTCAGACGTATCACATATAACTGCTGTTCAAATCCAGCCATTTGTAGTGAATGTGGAAAATATTGTCCTCCATTTAAAATGGTAAAAAAATAATAAACACCAATAAACCATATGGACCCAATTAGAATTCAACAACACCAATATTTTAAAGCAACAATCAACTACATGGCCTAAGTTAAAAATTGCCAAAACTTTATTGAAAACAAGACAAAAATGCACAAAGTAAAAACAAGGCAAACCACAGATGATAAATAGGTGGAGAACCTGGACCTAAATAATGTATGAAGTAACCACTATGTTAATCATGTGGCTCCAATAGGTAAATATACAACATCAAGTATATGGAATAATGAAACTTGATATGTTTGCGCAGCATTAAATGCACAAATGGCTAAACACATATAAAGAGATAATGAATATGAGTACATAAATGCACATCATGGTTGCATCAAAACATAAACATATATATAGGTAAGTATGAATAAATACATATTCTGTGCCCAATATCCAAGTGGAGCTGCATATATGTGTGAGAAACAACCTTATATGAACTGCCCAGTAAAACCATAGGAGTAGTAAGAAGTAGTAAAAAGTAACTATACTTACCAAGGAGCGTAGGTCAGAGGTCCAGGCACCCACCACACACCCGATGTGCGTTTCGCACAGGAAATGCTTTGACCCCTGGACGAAGCTAAGTTGTTATTCCCCTGTGTTGTCCTCCCCTTTTGTCTTTAGAGTGCTAGCGGAGATTGACTAGTGCTCATCTCCTTCCACCCCCAGCTATAGCCTTACGCCAGGGATAGTAGGGCGAGGCACGTGATCAGCGACAGCTGCGGAGGCTGTATAGGAACGTAAGGGGGAGACAGGGTGACGCTAGTTCAGATTAGGAGGTCAACTCTTCCCCCTTTCCCTAGTGTCTGGGCTCCCTTTCCCCTCTGTCTTGCACTCACACCTGGCGTGACTCTCTGTGTTGCACTCACACCTGGCGTGACAGGTGGGTGGCAAGGGACGGGGAAGTGGACGTGATGGTGATGGTGCATGCAGAGGCCGAGGCCATGGCCATGGGCAAGCTGAAATTGTGCCACAACAAACACCCACATCTTGTCGCTCGACCTTCCTGTCCCAATTACTATGTGACTGCAGAACACCACTATTGAACACAGAGCAGTGTCAAAAGGATGTTGGCTGGACAGCAGATAATGCTTCCAGGCACTTTGCCACCATCACTCTGTCTGCGACATGTCTCAGTAAATGTGGGTCTGGACCGCATATTCCTCACCCTGATCCTCCTTCCTCCCACTATGCTGAGTGCTCGGAGACAACTGGTCCCACACTTGGACACTCAGAAGAGCTGTTCACTTTTCCATTTATAGATGCAGACCTCTCGCCCGGCCAGCTTCAAGCAGGTGAAGAGAAGAACGTGTGTAGCGATGTCAAAATATTTGAGCAGCCACGGTCACACGAAGGCAATGGTGGGAAAGTGCAATTACTGTTGCAAGAGGTGGATGATGATGAGACACAATTGCCAAAAATTCAGGAAGAGGACCAGGGTGCGGAAGTGGAAGACGAGGTGGTGGATGATATAGTAACTGACCCAACCTGGCAGGGGGACATGCAGAGCAAGGACAGCAGCAGACAGGGGGAGGGAGGCATAGCACCACAACATGCAGGAAGAAGCAGACACAAGGCAGGAAAGCGTTCCTCGTAACGCCAACACGACGGAAGTTGCCAGTACAACGGTTAGGTCTTCCCGAGTCTGGTTGTTTTTTGAAGACTCTGCCGATAACCCCAAAAAAGCCATTTGCTTCACTTGACAGGTCCGCATCAGAAGGGGGAGCAAAACTAGCAGCCTGACCACCACCAGCATGATGAGGCACATGGCAGCAAAGCACCCGACTAAGTGGGCCGAACCCCAGGGTCCAGAAACAGTGTCTGCGGGTGATACCACTGCTTCTTCCGCTGTCCATGGCACATGCGAAGATGCCTCCCGCTCTGCACGTATCATTGCACACTCTCAACTAGCTCCATCAGCAAGCACGTCCACGTCCTTGTCCCAGAGCAGCGTTCAGTTGTCCCTACCCCAGTCCTTGAAAAGGAAGCGCAAATACGCAGCCAACACCCTACCGGCCACACTACTAAATTCACACATTTCGCAAATGCTTGCGCTAAAAATGTTGCATTTTAGGCTCGTGGAGACTAATCAGGGTGCTTTCGGCAAACGGATGGCGGCGGCCATCTCTCGATACTCGGTCTCCAACCACCACTATTTATCCCTGTGTGCCGTGCCCTCATTACACGAGCACGTGTTCCACAACATTAGCCGTGCCCTCGACAACGCAGTTACTGGGAAAGTCCACCTAACCACAGACACGTGGACAAGTGCTTGTGTTATGATCTGCAACAAGTACTAAGGAAAGAAAGGGGAAAGCTATCCCTACAGTAAGACTAAGCTGAATCCCTACGATGTAGCGGGCTGCCTGTTCCTTGCGAACAGACCCGCCTAAGTCCTCGGCTAGTCTGAATGATGACCTATAGCATAAAAGAAGGGGTCCCTAAAAGAACTAAGGACTGGAACAAAAATGGGACACCTCCTGAACAGAGAAGGTTGTGGCAGAACACAAAAAGATAAACTGACAAAAAGGTACTAGAGGTCCCAGAAGGACCAAGCAAACTAACAGAGATAGGCACAGAAGCACCTGGCTGGCAAAACAGTCAAACAACACTGAAGTTCAGCACAGCCAAAAGGGCGGAGCTGGAATATATATGCAGATAAAAAAACAAACAGGAGGGTTCTAACAGCTTGTGGGAAAGGACAGTATATCTCGCTGACGGCACACTGGGTCAATATAGTGGAAGTCGGGACCCAGTCAGACCTTGGGACGGAACACGTCCTCCCGATGCCGAGGATTGCGGGCCCTGGGTCAATCAGGGTTACCCCCACATTCTACAGCTCCTGCACTTCCTCCTCCTCTTTAGCCTCTATCTCCAAAATGACCACATCAGTCACAAGCTGGAAGAACAGCAGCACTGCCTCGGCCAAGCAACAACATGCTGTGTTGAAGCTAATATGCTTAGATGACAAATCGCACAATGCTGAAGAGTTGTGGACAGCTCTGAAAGAGCAGGCAGATCTGTGGCTGACACCGCTGACCCTACAGCCAGGCATGGTCATGTGTGGCAATGGCCGGAACCTGGTGGCAGCTCTGACCTTAAGGCACCTCTGTGCCTTATAATTATTGGGTATCCAAGCTGGACACGTGGCATGAACTGGCTCTCTATGCCTTGGAGGTCCTGGCTTGCCCTGCCACTAGCGTTTTGTCAGAGCAGGTTTTTAGTGCCGCTGGTGGAATTATAACCGATAGGCGCATCCGCCTGTCAACTGAAAATGCTGGCAGGCTGACTCTTATGAAAATGAACAAGGGCTGGATTGGGCCAGACTTCACAACACCACCGAATGATAGCAGCATAACATAAACTCAAATACAGTGTCTTTTTTTGGGAGGTCTAACTCTATTCCCATGCACCTCTGTCTTCACACCCAGACATGGGTATATGCTTCCTGATTTTGTCTATTTGCTCTTGTCCTCCTCCTTCTCCTCATCCTTATCCTCCACCACCATATCTACCATATCACCATATCTACATCTCTTGCAAGGGGCATTGGAGTTCCTCCAAATTTTTGGCAGCCGTTGCATTCACTGCACAGGCAAACAGTATTGGAGACCCACTTCCTAATAATGGGAACATTTTTATCAGGAGGCCCTCCGCCCTCTACGTCTCTTGAAAGGGGCATTGGAGTTCCTCCAAATTTTTGGCAGCCGTTGTACTCACTGCATACCCAATAACTGGATAGCAGAACCGCTCCTTTCTAGGAACATGTCGTTGCTGAGGCCCACCTCTATGTGTCTTTAAATTGTTATTGGGGTTTTTACTAAATTTTGGCAGCCCTTGTACTCACTGCATACCCTATAACTGGATAACGGACCCTCTCCTTTCTAATGGGAGCATATCGTTATTGTGGCCCACCTCTATGTGTCTTTAAATTGTTATTGGGTTTCCCAAATTTTGGCAGCCCTTGCAGTCACTGCATGGGCATTACCACTAAAGGAGACCCACTCTTTTATAATGGGAACATTTTTTTTTTACTGAGGCCCTCCTCTATGTTTCTTCAGAGGTGTATTGAGGTGCGTCCAAATTTTTGGTAGCCCTTGCAGTCATTGCATATGCAATACAGTATAGGAGACCCACTCTTTAATAATGTAAACAACAAAGCATAGCTAGCTGATGGCCCTCTAACAATAGTGAGGGCCGACTGCTGGCCCTTTAAGAATAGTAAGGGCCACCTGATGGCCCTGTAATAATAGTCTTTGTGACTTTCAGAGTCCCACCATCATAAATGAAACAGGATGTGTCTGATGATGTCTCACACACTACATGGCCAGATAACGTTGTAAAATGTTAAAATGACATTTAACGGTGAATGTATTTTTCACTTTTAAAGCAATGCAAAAGTGCAAAAACACATCAAAAACGCTACGTCTGAACATAGCCCAAGGTGTGGAGGAGTATTTTTATTTTTGCATATTTATTTTGCCTTATATACAAGTCATTACCCTGGAAAGGACGTTCCTTAACATTTTTACCAGGAAAATCCATTTTGGTTTTGCTTTTGTATGTTTTATTGTGAGTCCATAAAAGAGGCATAATACTCTGACAGCATTGTTGACAGCAGTGACCTGGGAGTCAGAGATGCTTCCAGGGGTCATCCCCATGCTGTTCCCATGTCATTTGAGCACTGTTCCCATCAATTTTGGCAATTTTTAGGGCCTCTGCAGACTGCTGGGGGGGGGGGGGGCACCGAAAAAATGCTCGAGTTTCCCATAGACTTACATTGGGCTCTTTGCTCGGACCGAGCACTCGAGCATTCCAATTTGCTTGACCCGAGCAATGAGTACCCGAGCATTTTAGTGCTCGCTCATCACTTATGATCAGTCCTATAGTCATTTGTCAAAAGCACTTTATATAGTTATAACTTATTTGCTCGTTCAGTCATAGGGGTGTGCTGGTCGCTGCCCACTCAATTTGAATTCTAATTCCGTGCTTGCTCACTTTGCTGTATTAGCCAGCTTGCTCAGTGTGTTTGTGACATTACCTGCGCTTGCACAATGTGTAAGTTTAATCCATGCTTACACATTGTTCCTGGGGTCCCCACGCGTGTGCCGTGATGCTCGGCTCCCCACGTGTGCCCACATAGTCAGTGAAGGTGAGAACTAAACACAGCTTCACAGCGCACGCGCGTCATGGCGCACATGTGGGGGAGCCACGTGTCACGGCGGTCAAGACACACACGTGGAGACCCCAGAACAATGCGCAAGCGCGGATTAAAGTTACACATTGTGCAAGTGCAGGTAATGTCACAAACACAAGCTAGGTAATACAGCCAAATGCGCAAGCACGGAATTAGAATTCAAATTGAGTGTGCGGCAACCAGCATGACTAAATACAGTAAAGAACACCCCTATGACTGAACGAGCAAATAAGTTATACCTATATAAAGTGCTTTTAGCAAATGACTATAGCACTGATTTTCATGGAAAAAGCATGTTAGTGATGCACATTGCATCACTAATTGTGACTTGGGGACAGTTTAAATTATACAAATGACATGACAGGTTCCCTTTAATAGTCAGCTAGCCTGTGGATGGGAGGAGAGGTAAACTTTTACAAAGGAAGACCAAAGTAAATGATGCGCCCTAAGCAATCTACACTAGATCGCTCAGTGCACATAGGCTGCCATGGTTCTTGGAAACGCAAGGCCTGTTGACACAGGATCATGCACTGCCAAGAACGATCATCTTTTATGCTGTGTAAGGAATCATTTCACCTGATGAATGAGCATTTGCTTGTCCATTAGGTGATTGGCAGCCTGTTTACACGGCAAGGTAATTGCCAATTATCTTTCAGTGTAAAAGGTCTTTTAGGGCGATTAGCCATACAAGATCTTTAATAATCCAGGTTACTCTTGGCATACAGAACAGCAGGTTTATGCTGTCTTGAGCAGGCAGCAGATGGCCCTTTGTTAAGTGCTAGGGCCTGTGCACATGTTGCAGATTCGTCCCATTTTTGTCGCATTTTTTTCAGCGCAGATTTGTCACAAAACCTGAAGCAAAACCTGATGCCAGCAAAGTGAATGAGAAACCTGAATTGTCGTGCACACTTTGAATATTTTTGACTTGCACATTTGGTACCGAAAATTATCTGCAACATGTCAATTCTCTGTAAGTTTTTGCCTGCGTTTTTCACCCATTGAATACACTGAAAAAAGGCGGCAAAAAACGTAACATTTTTGAGGCTGCGTTTTCCTGCCAAGAGATGCAGAAAAGGTGCAGAAATTTCTGCACACAAAATACTCAACGTGTGCACATACCCTTAGGGCTTGTTAAAAGGAACCTGTCACCAGCAAAAACACTATTAACCTGCAGATATAGAGTTAATCTGCAGGTTAATATCGTTACTAACTTGCCCAGCGCCCGCACATAGTCGAACGCTGTGGGGAGAAACCAAATTTTTTTATCCCCGACAGCATTCGGTTTTAGTCACGGGGGCGGTGCCGGGGCTGGTTCAGTCACCGCTCTGAGCAACTGCGCCCCTAGCAAGGACTGACTGCCAGTCCCAATGCAAATCCTGTATCAGTCTGGGCCGGGGACGCGGCTTCAGAGCGGTGTCTAAACTCGTGGCACCCCAATGACTGATAATGAACTTTATTCTCTCAGGCAGCATTCAGTATCTCCTCACAGCGTTCGGCTATGTGCTGGCGCCGAGCAGGTTAGTAACGCTATTAACCTGTAGATTAACCCCAAATCTTAAGGCTAATAGCGTTTTTATTGGTGACAGGTTTCCTTTAATACTGTATTGATTGACCTTTTTGGTTTGTGGCAGCTTTATGATACTGATTGTTGTATTTTCCAAGGAAAACAGGTAATTTTCACATAAGATCTGAGTGCTGACGATTCTGCTGAAAGCTGAAATCTACAACAGTTCTCGCATTCTCAGGAACAGATATTCCTAAAAACTACTATTAAACACCATATTTTAAAAGTTTTACACAAGAGGATGACAATATAGAGCGTATGTTGTATAAAGATGTTGTTTTATTACACACAGACACAAATCACATCCACAGATCAGGCCTCATCAGATTGGGAATCTGTGTGTTTTCTGCTTGTTTTCAAGAAAACAGACTGCAGCCTAGCAGAATAAGCCTAATAAAGAGAGCTGCCTTATGTTCACTTTTACATTGGCAAATGTGTGACTGGCATCTTATCTGAAGTGGTACACTTAACAACAATTGTACTGACACTTAAACCACTATTAGGAAGGTTTCAGCTGTCCCCAATTTCCAGGAAGCACAGGGCTTGCTATGTGTCTGGTCAATAGAACTGTATATTGACCAGGGATCCATAACCCAACTGCTGTTCTGCAAGATGGATAGAAATCTCAGTAACTGTCAATGAGAAATAAATCATATCTTACCTTCACTTAGAGTAGTATTAGGCCATGTGCCCACGTAGCGTTTTTGTAGCGTTTTTGCGGCGTTTTTATGGCTGCGAAAACGCTTGTTAAACAGTCTGCCATGCAAAGCAATGTGAATTCGGATGTGCTGTGCACATGATGCGCTAATTTGCGCACCGAATTCGCATTGCGTTGCAAAACCCAGCATGAACATTTCTACCGCAATTACACTGCAAATTCGCGGCCATTGAGGAACACTGAAACGCAGCAAACCTGCAGGTATATGTGGATTTGCTGCGTTTCAATTAAATTCAATGGCTGTGAATTTGCAGCGTAATCGCGGTGCGTGTGGTACCCAGGATGAAGAGGAGACTATAACTCCTCTTCATACCGGCTACCACGCGGTGAAAAAAAGAAATAAAAAAGTTACAAATAAACAAAACCTGTATATTCACCTCTCCGGCGGCCCCCGGTCTGCTCCTGTCCACGTCCTCTTTCCTTGGCGTCCCGCGGTGTACTGTCAGGACCTGCGGTGACATCATTTAGTCACCTGATGGTCACGCGACCGCTGACGTCGGCGGTCAGGTGATGGTCGCGTGACCATCAGCTGACTAAATGACGTCACCGCAGGTCCTGACAGTACACTGCGGGACGCCGAAGAGAGAGGATCGCAGGATCGCCACCAGGAGGAGACTGGAGGAGACCGGAGAGGTGAGTATAAAGGTTTTTTTATTTTTAACATTTTAATTATCTTTTTTTTTTACTATAGATGCTGCATTTAAAGCATCAGTTGTTCACACATTATAAATCCATGCCGGTTGCATGGATTTATATTGTGTGACCAACTTGTCAAGCACTTTTCCAAGTGATGCTCAAAATCACTTGGAAAACTGCTTGAAAAAGTGTATGCGAAAATGCTGAAAAAACGCTTCTCTCTGGCAGAAAAAACGCATATAAATCTGCATGCGTTTTTTTTTGCCAGAGAGAGGCAAAAAACGCTCTGCATCAAATCTGCTACGTGGGCACATAGCCTTATACGTAACTAACTATATAAACACTTCTGTAACTCATTTTGCTCTTAGATATACAGTGGAATCTAAAAGTTTGGGCACCCCTGGTCATAATTACTGTTATTGTGAACAATTAAGCAAGTTAAAAATGAAATGATCTCTAAAAGGCCTAAAGTTAAAGATGACACATTTCCTTCTTATTTTAGGCAAAAGAAAATACATCGACATTTTTTTACATTTTTATAATTACAAAAAAGAAAATGGGCCAATGTAAAAGTTTGGGCACCCTTGAAGATTTGTGTGCTCAGATAACTTTGACCAAGGTTTCAGACCTTAATTAACCTGTTAGGGTTATGGCTTGTTCACTGTAATTGTTAGAAAAGACAGGGTGATGCAAATTTCCCAGCTTTATAAAAACCCAGCCTCCTCTAACCTTGTGCCAAAAAATAGCAGTCATGGGTTCTTCTAGGCAGCTGCCCAGGACTCTGAAAATGAAAATGGTGGAGGCCCACAAAACAGGAGAAGGCTATAAGAAGATAGAAAAGCGTTTTCAAGTTGCCCTTTCCTCAGTTCGAAATGTGATTAAGAAATGTCAGTTAATAGGAACAGTGGAGGTCAAGATAAGGCCTGGAAGACCAAGCAAAATTTCAGTGAGAACTGCTCTCAGGATTGCTAGAGAGCCAAATCAGAACCCCCGCTTGACTGCAAAAGACCTTCAGAAACATTTAGCAGACTCTGGAGTTGTGGGACATTGTTCTACTGTTCAGAGACACCTGCACAAATATGACCTTCATGGAAAAGTCATCAGAATAAAACCTCTCCTTCATCCTCACCATAAAATTCAGAGTCAGAAGTATACAAAAGAACATCTAAACAAGCCTGATATATTTTGAAAACAAGTCCTGTAGACCGATGAGGTTAAAATAGAACTCTTTGGCCACAATGATCAAAGGTATGTGTGAAGAAAAATGGGCACAGAATTTCAGGAATTCTCGCCAATCATTAAGCATGGGGGTGGATCAATCATGCTTTGGGGTTGTGTTGCATCCAATGGCTCAGAAAACATTTCACGGGTAGAGGGATGAATGGAATCAATGAAATTTCAACAAATGCTTGATGCAAACATAACACCATCTGTAAAAAAAATGAAGTTAAAAAGAGGATGGCTTCTACAAATGGATAATGATCCTAAACACACATAAAAAGTCACAATAGACTACCTCAAACCGAGCAAGCTGAAGGTTTTACAATGACCCTCACAGCCTCCAGATCTGAACATCATTGAAAATCTGTGGCTAGACCTCAAAATAGCAGTGCATGCAAGACAACCCTGGAATCTCACAGAACTGGAAGCATTTTCCAAGGAAGAATGGATGAAAATCCCTCAAGCAAGAACTGAAAGACTCTTGTCTGGCTACAAAAAGTATTTACAAGCTGTGATACTTTCAAAAGGGGATACAATTGTGATCAAAAGTTTCCTTTCTTGGCCTATTTTCAGAGAATATGAATGATAACAAAAAACCTTTTTCTCCATTCATGGTCATTGGTTGGGTGAATCCATTTATTGTCAAACTACTGTGTTTTCTCTTTTTAAACCTTACTGACAACCAAAAACATCCAAATGACCCTGATCAAAAGTTCACATACCCCAGTTCTTAATACCGTGTATTGCCCCCTCTAACATCAATGACAGCTTGAAGTCTTTTGTGGTAGTTGTGGATGAGGTTCTTAAATTTCTCAGATGGTAAAGCTGGCCATTCTTTTTGGCAAAAAGCCTCCAGCTCCTGTAAATTCCTGGGCTGTCTAGCATGAACTGCGCGCTTGAGATCTGCCCAAAGTGGCTCAATGATATTGAGGTCAGGAGACTGAGATGGCCACTCCAGAATCTTCACTTTGTTGAATAAAGTGTTGTAGGACAGTGATTATAATAGGGCGGGAGGGCAGGTGATGTTTCCTCCATTTCATCCAGTGAGAGAAAGAAAGAAAGACAAGTCAGAGAGTTATCTCCTCTTTGTAAGCCCCACCATCCTCACAGTAAGACAACAAACAATACTGTAATCCTTCCTTTTAAAGCAGAATCACTCTTGCTTAAAGTTTGCACAGCTATACAAACAAAGCTGCAGGCATTAATAGGTCCACCCCTATCAAAGTCATGTCACCTTCTGCTTAGTGCTCCGGGGGTTTCTGGACCCTGAAAGCAGGTATAGAAATGAAGCAGGTACTGGATGCATTGGAGGCCGCAGGCACACAGAACACCGATGAAACTAAGAGTCGTAATACAAGACACAGGTGTGTGTCTTGGTGGGCCTTATATAGGCCTAGGCAGACGATCATATGGGAGAACGCTGGGCCACTTGCAAAGCCCAGACCCAGGACAGGTGTGTCACAATACGTAGGGGGATAGTCGGGAAGCCTCCATTCATTAGACTGTTGGCCGAGCCCACCATCAGAGCATGCGACTGACATTAGTCTAATATGTATGGGTCCTTTCCATAATGGAAGGAGCAGGATCCCCAACAAATGTTTATCATGACAGAAAGGATATGATGTCATTTGCATTTGAACATACTAATTGAAGTATACAAAACATGTGAGTGTTCTGTATTATATCTCTTTAAGATTTCATAACCAGCAGCAGTTTGAGACTCCTCCGGGTGCATAATCCTGGATTTTACCTATATTTAACGACATTTTGCATGGTTTGTTTATCACTGTGCATGGCTGAAAAAAAGCAATTTCATTCAGTAATTACATCAGCCATTGAAGTGCATAATTACAGATTATGTAAAAGGGCTGTTTGTACTTGGCAGCTGTAAAATCCTAACAGGTATTAACAGATCTTTTTACCCACATGAAAAATAAGAACATCTCCCTTCCGGCCAAGGTTACCAGACATTGAAATCACGAGTTGGGAATGATTTTATATTCATTTTTTGCCTTATTAGATTTTAAATAGTTGTCTCTGGTTTTGGAGAAAGCTGAGTGGATGGCACAGTTCTTCGCCTGCTGTCATTGAAAACAGTGTCAGACTGGGGTCCCAAGGACCCACCAGTAACCAACTCCAGGGCCCCACTTTTCAGCTACATGCAAATGTGACATTTTCCTCAATCACAAATTTATAGAACAATGAACTGGGTAGATTTTTACATGAATAAGATGCTGCCTTTGTCTGTACATAGTGATTTAAGTATATAGTGCCAAGTACTACTCATATAAGAGGGTGGTGGCCCACCGGAGGATTCCCCTGTTCTCCTGTGGGCCAGTCCAAGCCTGATTGAGAATATCTGATCAACTATAAGGCTACGACACCAAAATGATTGTTCATCAGGTTATCATTGATTTAATAGTTGTTCTGCCATCAGCCAACTTCTCTGTAATGTGTATGGCCATCTTTATAAAAGGGAAACCCACAGTGGGAAGCCTATGAATAATATTGAGGGAGGCATGAATATCACAAGGTCATTGGCATAAGCAGTGATATGGAGTCAGTGATTGGTTCGCCATGGTTCAGCTCCTTTATTCTCCACCAGCCTAAGAGCAGTGGTGCTCCCAACAAGGACCCTAGGTCACGTAGACTCATGGCCTATATTATTTCATATCTAAGTATTTCTTTTATTATTTCATGCATATTCTTTTATCTTCGTCAGCAATCAGAATATTCATAATCACAAGCTTCCAGGGAGCCAATAAGCCTCGCAGCCTGTGGAGATTCTTCTGCCTTTATCAGCAGGCAAACACTTTGTTACAGCAACAGCAAATTAGCTGCTAATGGCGAAGCAGGAGATGTTTGTATTTGCAGACAACATACGATTAAGGGAGGTCCGGGGGTGAGGATCATTACATTGATGGATGTAATTACTGAAAGACAGCTCTTAGAGGAACAAGATTTACCTTCCTATTCAGATGTTTGTGGATTTGCTCTTGTGGAAGACCTTAAATATCAAAACTATGCAGAACTGTGCAGGGGTCCTCAGCATTTGTAGGATTCATACGGGGGTTTTATATGTGAAAATCAGGCCTATTTGGAAAAAATTGTATTCAGTTGCTTGGCTGCTACATCTAAACATATTGTGTGTGGTACTTTCTGCTCGGCCACGTATCTAAAGTTAAAGAATAAATGCACACAAAGCAGAATTTCTACAGATCCAAGGCAAATCAGCAAAATCCCCTAAATCCCCATGTACAGTATGCGACTGCAGATTTCACTGCTGAAAATTAATGTGGGTGAAATTCACAATGTAAATTCGCAGAAATATTTGACATGCTGCGATTTACAAAATCTACTTGGGAAACCTCTGCAACATGTCGATGAGATTTGATAAAATCTCATGTACTTTACAAATAGTTTATTATTACGCTGTTGATTTGACATTGCAACATCCAAGTGCAAAATCCATAGCTTATCAGCCAAAATGTGTGATTCTTTCTGTTTAGCTGAAACCATTAAAGGGAGTATAGGTCTTGTTACAGCAATAAAATGAAACTAGCTTTGTAGTAATCTGATGTGCCTGCACTGAGAAATCAAGCTTTGAATCCTCATGAAAATTAGCATGCACTTATGGGTTGAATGGCATGTGGCTTCACCGCTTGATTTCTCAGTATGGGCACATGGAATTAAAACAAAACAGATATCATTTTATTGTTGTACTAGGACGTGTACAACTAATTTCAATAGTAAAATTGTCCTGGCGGATTATAAATTATACTAACACAACCTTGAAAAAAAGCATGCATAGAAACCCCTAAGTAAATATTAACACATGTAAAAAAAAAAAATCATAGTTGCTCAATTAAAAATTTTTGATCAAAAAAGCGTAAAAGTCATTCCACCACGACAAGGTGTACCTGATCAAGATGTTCCCTAGCTTTAGTAACTCAGCTCACTATGTGCCAGCAGGCCTCAAAATAGTCAGTGGCAGAACTGGACCTGACTGTTTTACACTTGCCTTTTGAAAAGCTCATTATACAGTGGTGCCCAACCCAAGAGGGTGGCCACGCCAACAAATGTACTGAGTTCAAGAAACTGAAGCAAAACCAAAAACATGGACCAGAACACCTGTTAGTATAAGTGTAAGGCCACGGCCCCACTATCAGTATTTGGTCAGTATTTTTTCTCCGGAGTGGGAGCCAAAACCAGGTGAAGAACAATCAGAGAAAAGGTATAATAGAAATAAGTCACCAATTCTGCATTTATCACCCACTCCTGGTTTTGGCCCCCACTCCTGAGAAAAAATACTGACCAAATACTGATAGTGGGGCCGTGGCCTAATATGTAGATACACATGCACACTCTGGACATTAACAGACAAATACAACCTAGAATAAAAACAATGCACAGAAACCCAACACTGGCACATAGCGAGGTCAGTTACTAGAGTTAGGGACTATCCTGATTGGGTACACTTTGTCGTGGTTGATTTCTTTTACGCTTTTTGAGAGAAACAATGTTATCTAAGTACCTTTTTTTTACATGTGCTACTATTTACTTACTATGGGGTTTCTATTATTGTTTTTATTCTAAGTTATATTTGTCTGTTAATGGCCTCTGTATATGTGTATCCACATAATACACTAGACTAACACGTGTGCTGGCCAATGTTTTTGGTTTTGTATATATTATACAGACTGCTGATTGGGTTTGCCTAAGCCTGTTATGTGGTATAGTGTCTCAGTGAACTACTCTGTATCATGTACTTTTATTCAATTTTATAATATAATAATCGCCCACAGTGGCCTGATGTAAAGATTGAACAATGCTGTACTTCGCAGCTCTGTTCAATTTGTAGCAGCCATTGCCAGGTACTGCAGGTTTTTTTACATATCACAACAATCTGTATTAACATAAAAAATGAAATTCTTACAATTTTCAAACTGGCCACTGGGTTTTTTTTAACTCTAACTACCTATTCTTTCCAGAAAAAAACATGTACAATGCTGGCCAAAAGTATTGGCACCCCTGCAATTCTGTCAGATAATACTCAGTTTCTTCCTGAAAATGATTGCAATCACAAATTCTTTGGTATTATTCTCTTCATTTAATTTGTCTTCAATGAAAAAAACACAAAAAGAATTGTCCTAAAGCCAAATTGGATATAATTCCACACCAAACCTAAAAAAGGGGGTGGACAAAAGTATTGGCACCCTTTGAAAAATCATGTGATGCTTCTCTAATTCGTGTAATTAACAGCACCTGTAACTTACCTGTGGCACCTAACAGGTGTTGGCAATAACTAAATCACACTTGCAGCCAGTTAACATGGATTAAAGTTGACTCAACCTCTGTCCTGTGTCCTTGTGTGTACCACATTGAGCATGGAGAAAAGAAAGAAGACCAAAGAACTGTCTGAGGACTTGAGAAACCAAATAGTGAGGAAGCTTGAGCAATCTCAAGGCTACAAGTCCATCTCCAAAGACCTGAATGTTCCTGTGTCTTCCGTGCGCAGTGTCATCAAGAAGTTTAAAGCCCATGGCACTGTGGCTAACCTCCCTAGATGTGGACAGAAAAGAAAAATTGATGAGAGATTTCAACGCAAGATTGTGCGGATGGTGTATAAAGAACCTCGACTAACATCCAAACAAGTTCAAGCTGCCCTGCAGTCCGAGGGTACGACAGTGTCAACCCGTACTATCCGTCGGCGTCTGAATGAAAAGGGACTTTATGGTAGGATACCCAGGAAGACCCCACTTCTTACCCCGAGACATAAAAAAGCCAGGCTGGAGTTTGCCAAAACGTACCTGAGAAAGCCTAAAACGTTTTGGAAGAATGTTCTCTGGTCAGATTAGACAAAAGTATAGCTTTTTGTGAAAAAGCATCAATATAGAGTGTACAGGAAAAAAAAAGAGGCATTCAAAGAAAAGAACACGGTCCCTACAGTCAAGCATGGCGGAGGTTCCCTGATGTTTTGGGGTTGCTTTGCTGCCTCTGGCACTGGACTGCTTGACCGTGTGCATGGCATTATGAAGTCTGAGGACTACCAACAAATTTTGCAGCATAATGTAGGGCCCAGTGTGAGAAAGCTGGGTCTCCCTCAGAGGTCATGGGTCTTCCAGCAGGACAATGACCCAAAACACACTTCCAAAAGCACTATAAAATGGTTTTAGAGAAAGCACTGGAGACTTCTAAGGTGGCCAGCAATGAGTCCAGACCTAAATCCCATAGAACACCTGTGGAGAGATCTCAAAATGGCAGTTTGGAGAAGGCACCCTTCAAATATCAGGGACCTGGAGCAGTTTGCCAAAGAAGAATGGTCTACAATTCCAGCAGAGCATTGTAAGAAACTCATTGATGGTTACCGGAAGTGGTTGTTCGCAGTTATTTTGGCTAAAGGTTGTGCAACCAAGTATTAGGCTGAGGGTGCCAATACTTTTGTCCGGCCCTTTTTTGGAGTTTTGTGTGAAATGATCAATGATTTGATTTTTGCTTCATTCTCTTTTGTGTTTTTTCCTTGCAAGCAAATTAAATGAAGATAATAATACCAAAGAATTTGTGATTGCAATCATTTTCAGTAAGAAACTGAGTATTATCTGACAGAATTGCAGGGATGCCAATACTTTTGGCCAGCACTGTACATTAGCCACAATAATCGGGTACTGACATCAGTTATTGTGAATGGTGGATCCTGTGTTATCAGCTGTTTATATCAGTGTTATCTGTGGCGCCCCTGAGGGTTCAGTCGCCACAGAGATACTGCACCTCGCCCCGAGGTGTGGTGCCTCCCTTCTCTCAGGTAAGATGGGAGTGCTGCCCGGAACCCCAACACCTGTATCCAACACTACACTGCTCCAGGCCAGCAGGAGGGGCAAGACGCAATGTAGTTTTCTGCTGAGCCCTGACCCTGGCTGGAGTAGGGGGGAACACAAAGGCAGGGGGAACCAATAGTGGGTGTGGGTGGAGGAAGCAGGTACAGGAAGCACTTATACAGTAGATATAAAAGGAAGACATCTTAGTTCAGGTCAGAACAGTAAGAGGAGTGGTGGAGTTTGTGAGGGCTGTTCAGAGGAACAGTCCGGGAGCAAAGGCTCAGTCAGAGCTCTGCTCCACAAGTTAGGGCCCAGGATAGAGGCCCCGGAGGGGAGCAGGGAGTAGGCTCCGTTCTACAAAAGGATCCCAGGGGGTACGGCGCTTGCAGGATGGCACCCGTATGCCCCGCTCCTGCCAGGTGGCAGGAGGGATCGGTTGCTTCATTATAATCTCCAGGGGGTCAGGTTGGTCCTGGATCCGACGTACAGGAAGGACTTCAGCATACTCGAGCGGGATTGAGAGTGGGCAGCGTAGGGCAGCGGTGAGAAGGACCAAGTGTGAAGACGGTCAAAGTAGGAACACGAGAACGTGGGGTTCCGCCAGGCATTCCTAAGCTGCTTAAAGAAGGACTGAACCCCTGCCCGGTGAAAGCAGCGCGACGAGGGAGGCCTTCACCTGTAAAGTGCACTTGTGAATTGCCTAAGAACTGTAAGTAAAACCTTGGACGACTGCATCGAACAGCCTCCGTCTGTTTCTTCACCGGCGCCATTATTCCTCACCGCACTACAACGCCCAGCGCACCTTCCATCTATTTTCACACTGCCCTGAGGCCCGCTTCGCCTGTGGGGAGCTGTACCATCTTTAGCTGCCTTGACACCTGCCTCAGAGGACTGTTGCAGCGCTGGTGACCTTCACCAGACACCACAGGTGGCGTCACAAATTCTCTGAACTTTTATTAGTAACTGATACCCCTTTTTGTGCACTGACCGCCCTGGGCCAGCCACCGTGATATCCACCGGCGATCAGCCACCAGCCCCCTGGGGGCGAGTCACATTTGTCTTTGTATTCCTGCCTCTGATGATAATGAGCCTGCTGAAAACTCTTTCTGAAGTACAGGTAGCAGGGGTCTACAATAGCCGCAGTGACCAGTGTGAAAATTGCTAGAGTTCTATTTTTTATTTAAATACTGATTGTGATATGTGAGAAAAATACATTTAGCACAAAAACCTGATTACTAAATTTTTTTTTTTTTTAACAAAGATCGTAATATGAAAAAAAACATAGCCAAAAAATGTTTAAAAATTGTAACACAAAAATTTGATTTATACAGTATGACATTTTCTAATAATAACTTCCCTTTAGGGCCCCCATACACATTAGATGAATGTGGGCCAAACCCACCAACAATAATGAGTTCAGATGACAGTCTAAAGTGTATGGTGGCCTCCCGATGTTGGGTGATAGAAGGATCTAGCATGTCCGATTAATCTTTCTTCTATTCTCTAAGAGATAAGCTGCTGCCAGAGCAGTCTGGTAACAGATCAGTCAAAGAGAACACATGAGATCTCCTCCTGAGAAGGCTATCTAAAGTCTATGGGGGGCTTTAGTCTGATAAAGATTTTTTTTTGAATGATCCTGAAATGTTGTCTCTAAAGTTTTTGTGAAATTACATAGCCACTTGAAAGTCTTTTTTCATGAATCTCCATATATCATGTGTAATACTGCACAGCACTACATACCGTACATAGGCTATGGTCACGTTGCGTTTTAGCCTACGGTCAGTGGCTCCATTGGGGCTTATGTGAACGCCAGGAAAACAGAATTTGGATGTTTGTGCTGATGGGGCTATTGACTGTGATAATGCAGACAGAGTCACCATATTCTGTTAGATATCATTTTTTTATATAATTTTTTTTATACGCTTATTTGAGGTGGGCTCCATGACGCAATCGGCTGCATCTTGGAGCTGGTCTCAAATAGGCATTTATGACCGAAAATTATATCAGAAGAGAAACAGCAGGTGGGTCGACTGCGCTGCTGATGGAGATGGAAATGAATGGTCCAGGATACAAAATAGAATGCGGTTTTTTTTATCAACGTGTTTCGAAGTCTTCAGGCTTCTTCATCAGGATCTAACCACATACCTTGAAGGTGCAGTATGGGTATGTGGTTATATACAGATGACGAAGTCTGAAGACTTCGAGATGCGTTAATAATAATTAAAATCGCATTAATTCCACTTTGTATCCTGGACCATTCTTTTGGATTTACATCAGTAGCTCAGACGACCCACCTATTCTTCTCTCCTGGCATTTCAACATTTTTTTTAACCTGTTGGACTGCATCAGCAGACACATTTAAGCTTGATCCTTGTTTCTACCAAAATGATATCAGACAGAGCACCTGGTGACTCTCTCTGCATCTTTAAAGTTATTGGCCTGGTCAGCACAAACTTCCGAATCCCGTTTTCCAGGGCTTCAGACATAATCCCGAACAGAACCACTGACTGCAGGCTAAAACACGATGTGAACACAGCCTTTCAGGGCAACCAATGGCTATATAATTCTGATTATTACAGATTTGTTGTACGGTTATATGACAGAGGTCTTGGGGGTAAACGGAGACACTGAATCCAGCCCGGTCTGTCATCTTTAATTACACCGCTGCAGTAGACATCAATCATGCTATGTCGCCGCACAGACAGCATTATAATATTTGTAGGGTACAGAAGACACCTGTGGGTGTGAAATAACATTGGTAATGAGGATGCCCCGTGTGATGTATAATTAAATGTCTCGCACAGCGGCAGCACAAGTCTAAGGTCAGCAGCTTAATCTAATTTTTTTGTCTTCAAGGTTAATTGTTCCGTTTGTTGTGCGAGTCAAATCCCAGATCAGATCGTTCACTGCTGGTCCAGACGTCTATTAACCAAATTGTTTACAGTTTCATAAAAATAACCCATAGCTGACATTTCTCATCATTCTCCTGCGATGAGGCAGACTGGACAATGTATTTTGTGCTTCAGTTCCTCCCAATGTTCTCTGCTGAGAACAATCTTATTTATATCCAAAGACTGAAGTCTGGAAAGATCGAATACTTTATATGCTGCACTACTGATGTAGTGCACGTAATGCCGTAATGAAGAACGGAAACCAAACGGATCCTATTGTAGTCAGTAGGTGCCGTCTGACACTGCTTGTGTCCGACATAGGATGGATCTGTTTCTCACAGGAGTTCCCAACACTAGTGTAAATAGAGCCTTATTGTTTTTCTGCAATAATATCCAGGTTGGACAATCCTCCGCAAGCTAAACAATTAGAACTTCATACTAATCCATTTTTTGGTTTTGATGATATTTTCATTGCCGTTTGGTTTATTGTGTGCAGATTATCATAGAATGAAGACCAACCTTTAATTTACAATGGGGTCCGTCAGCTTTCGCAAAGGTGTTTTTCATGCATAGAATATCATTTCTCCATCAAATGTGATGGAATCTGTGAAGAAACCTCTGACACCGATATGAGCAGAGCTGCGACAGGTAGAAGTAGTGCTGTTGCTTCAACGAAGAGTTAACACAATCACAGGAGACATGAAGTTGTTTGCTTCAGAAGCATCCAGCAACTAGAGGGGTTAACACAGTCACAGGAGATAGGGAGTGGTTAGCAGAGCCCCAGGGGGATTGTGGGGAAGTTGTTTACTGTTCTCTCAGCAGCTGAAGAGATGAATGGTGTGTGATCTGTATCTCACAGAAGTTCAAGCAAGTGCAAATGGGATTCAAGTAAAGAGGGAAGCTGGGCTAAGGTCAGATACCCTGTACTGCTAGTTGGGGAAGTCTATCATTGGGCAGGAAGATAAGAACTGGAAGGAATTGTGTCACAGGGATCATCTCCCTCACCAAACCCTCCCCCCCGTCCATCTCACTGCAGGATAAATAATGCTGTGTACTATTGTGCCTTTGTGGAGGAAAAGTCTGTTGTTGTTCATGGAAAGCCTGCTGCTTTAAAGGACTGATGTTTTGTACTGGCCGTGCTTCTACATTAAATATCACTGTTAAAGTGTTCCTAAGGATTCTGTCAAGTGTCTGTGCCTGGGAGTCAAGACCTTATGACTGAGTGAGCTGCACTTGATGGTCGTCCTGAGTAATGGTTCCCCCAGGATTTCAAGAATTAATGAAACCTGTCTCACCCGCTCTAAACATTAGCGGCATGCCCGTAATACTGTACCTGCATGAACACATTGTAACAAAAATATTAGAGAGATATTTGTACTCTGGTGTGTAGCCTACAGACGATTGTCTAGACAGGAAACAGGTACAGCAAACCCTTAGCAGTGAAAACTATTAGTATTAGGCCACATTCACATGTTCAGTATTTGGTCAGTATTTTACATCAGTATTTATAAGCCAAAACCAGGAGAGTAACAATCAGAGGAAAAGTATAATAGAAACACGTCACCACTTCTGTATTTATCACCCACTCCTGGTTTTGGCTTACAAATCCTGAGGTACAATGCTGACCACACAGTGAAAGTGTGAATCTCGTCATAGGGCAGGTGCTGAGGAGCGTATTTCTGGTCCGAATGTGATCCGACAAATCATCAGATTGCACTCAGACTACTGTTATTCTGTGCACTAGCTCGATTTTTTGTTCGGACGGTATCTGTCCGAGAAAAAAAAAATCGCAGCATGTCCGTCTTGGATCCGATATTCAGATCGCACTCAGCCATGCAAGACAATGAGTTTATATTAAACATCAGACCGCACTCAGATGACATCTGATTTCCGCCGCCTCACAGAATGCAAAAGTGGAGAAATATTTTTCTACCTCTTCTCCCAATCACAAAGAATCGCAGCACACTCTGCTCATACTCTGATCAGAGTTTATCTTGAAGTATGTGGAGATATGAGTGAGGCCAAGTTCACACATTCAGTATTTTACATCAGTATTTGTAAGATACTGACCAAATATTTAACATGTGAATGTGGCCTAAGGGTTAAAACAGCCATATTAAAAATAGGGCCAGTTACAGCCACAAATTACAGACATGACTGGCTCTGCATACAGCTCCTTGTGCTCCTTCGCATTGCAGTAGATGCCTTTACATTACATGTATTATTCTGGGCCATAAAACCAACCAAACCGGGTTAGAGTTAGAGGCCCGATGATTTCAGCGTGAGTGGTGGAGGTCTGAAAATGTGTCGGGGACCGGATGGATAATGTGGAGGGGCCAGAAAAGTGAGCAGTGTTCAGGTGAGTATAAGGATTTTTTTTTTTATAAATTGTTTTACATTTTATAACTTCTCGAATTTCCCTGGAAAATTTGCGCAGGCGGATTCGAATTTTGCCTGATCCACTCATCTTTAGTCACCATGAGACCGGCTTGCTTATTGGACTCCCTCTTCATGCAAAACAGATCATCATTCAATCTGCACCAGAAGTATCAGGAAGGGGATCAATAATGGAAAATGTAGTAATGTCACTCAATGTCAAATAAATGTTCATTATGGATGGAGTAATCCTTGAAGCCTCTTGATTTCTTTCCTGTAACATGGGAAACAATCCGGAGCTGGAGGTAATACATTGGAAAAGACATCACAGAACTGACAACATGAAACAAGCCTAAAGTCTCTCCTTTCTTTTTATAATATCAGTTTAATAATTACCTATCTACTACTTACCTCTTGCTTCTTCCTTTTATTTTCCATGTAATCCCACACCCCCCAAGCTCCTCCAATTCTCTTATAATTGCAGGGTGAATTGTTTGAAGATTTTTACCTGTCATATTCAGTGAAATGCTCATACATAATTCCCAGACTCTCGCTCACGTTCTTCCTCCTTATTTACTGCTACGTGAGTGCTAAAATAATCTCCTGTCCGGCATCACAGAAGACTGACTGCGCTGATAAACCACAGTAATTTACTCAAAGACGGAGTAACTCCGGGACATATGTTTATTATTTGCCAGTTAATAACCCTAAAGTGGATCTGTCAGAAACTTACAATACAAATCGCAAACAATAGATCTCTTAGGCCTGATGAGGCTGATGTATTTGACGCGCCCCCTGGGACATATTCCTTTTTGAGGGGAATACCCGGCACCGGATCAGATGGGGGGTTGTAGTCTCCGAGCGGCTGTGACCCGGCCCGTGCCCAGGGCGTCAAACTCAGTTGTATGTGGCAGTCCTACAGATGTTATTAAGTTCTTTATTGTCGACTACGCCACCCGTTGTATTGCGGTCACTATGGCCGCCGCTGCAGCAGGGTCCGCTGAGGCTGATGGTGGGTGCGCAGCTTGGTGGGATAACCCCCAACGGGAGGGGTATAGCCTCAGAGGGGACAGGCGCAGAGGATGGGGGTTGTGGTGGTGTAGTGCAGACGGCAGTGAAGACAGAGTCGGGTTGTGCAGTTAAGGGTGTTTACTTACTGCAGATGTTGTACTGGTCACTCCAGCTGCTAGTGACCACCCGAGCCGTGCTGCGTCCACCAGGTCCTGGATCCAGCCAACCCCCAAACAAGTCCGGAGCGTGGCCCTGAGCTCTCCTTCTGTCCCGTTCTCTGGCCGTCCCCACCAGTAATCCACCTAGGTCCAGCTCCCTCGGGCCTTCTGTTGGGACACCCTTGGCCCTGGGTTCCCTGACCCTTCATGTGGTGTGCCTTCGGGGTGGATGTGATGGGTGACCGTGGCAGACGCTGCCCACGGTCTCCGGTCTCTGGCTGGGGAATGTTTTTACCCCCACCAGCTTGGGTTCCGGTACCCTGTGCCGACTCTTCACCCGGGGATTTTAGTTGGGATCTCAGAGTCCTTCTCTTCTGTGCTCTGGGTCCCTCTCTTTTCTCCTCTCTCACTCTGGGTCTTGGTCTTTCTTCTCTCCTCTGCTCCTGACTTGTTCTCTGCAGCTGACCGACTCTCTGCATCTGATCCTCTGCATCTGACCCTGATCTTAGTTGGTGCCCACCTTATATACACCCTCTATGTGTGAGCTCAGGTGACCAGCACCCAATGAGCTCCTATCTTTACCCAGGCTGCTCCCCCTATCTGCCCCTACACTACTTGGGATGTACCACCCCCCTCCCACTCCAGCCAGGAACAGACTCGGTCGTACCTGCACATTTCTAAGTGGGAGTACCGTTGGTCTGTTCCCCGGAAATGGGATGTGTGTAGTGCATGCAGCCTACCGAGCTCAGATCCACACTCCTTCCTTACCCGGGAGTGGAATATCACACCTCTGGGTTGAGGTGCAATACCCCTGTAGCAGCCGAATCCTCAGGGTGCTACATTCCCCCCCTGGTAAATCACAGCACGTCCTCGGGCTGTAAGACATAAACACCAAAGCATACAAATTTTTATAAACATATAAAACATATAAAACATTATATATATATAAAACTTTTCATATAACATTCTCGTCGTCTCTTGTTTCTGGTTCCTCCTCCGGACACTGTGCAACGTGTGTCCGGGAAAAGTGCGACAGTCTCTTAGAAAAACTGGTTTTCTATAAAACCGGTAGGGGGCGCTTTAGGACGCGCAACTATATACAGGGTAAGTTGGCCGCTCTCAGTCCTCGGCCAGGTAAGGAGGGAAAGGGAATGGCTGCTCACAGTCCTCAGCCTGTGGGATTAAGGGGTTAACGGGTGAACAGTTCACTCAGCTGGTCCCAACGGGGACTATATATAAGTATCAACAGTTTCTTTGGTACCCGGTCGGGTAACTATTTACATCACTTCTCTGCCGCACTCAACGGCGTCTTCCTCCTGCTCTTTGCTTACAGCTGGTTGTTACTTCAGACCCGTCCGGGTCCTCTTGCTCCTCCTCCTCGCACCGCAACTCCTCCTCCGTCAGGCGGTGTACGTGGAGGGCGTAAGGTCCTTTGGCACACTTGTGCCGGGTGAAGGTGACCTCGTCCCCGATGTAAAGGTCACGACCTCTGTGTCCCTCCGGTAGGTGGGACTCAACGTCTCTCCTGGTTACGAAGACGTCGCCTAGGGTGTGGTGGTCTCGGATGAAGCCCCACCCATGCTGCAGGTTAAACTTTATCACAGTCCCGGTGGTGCGGGGACTATGCGCTGCACGGGGGTCTCTCCTGGCCCGGCTTTTCTGCTCCGCGCTCCTTATTTGAGCTTGCTGTTCCCGGACCCGCCTCTCTCTCCGCTCCCTCGCAAACTCTTCGAGCTGCTGTCGGCAACACTCAGCACGCTCTGCTGCAGCTGCCCTGGTTTCCTGAGTGAACCCCATTAGGTCTTCTCCGGTGGGGTCCCACTCAAATTGGGCTTCTTCCAGAGGAGGCGAGATCCTTATCACGGGCTTCGGAGCCGGAATCAGGGGTGCACACATGGCCCCAACTCTCCTCTGGTGCTCCAGTTCATAATATTTCTGGGGCCAGATGAAAGGCTGCCCGTCTGGCCACGTGTGCTGGGCAAACAAGTCCTCTCCCAGACGCGGCACCCTTGGTTTCACGGGTGCGGGCGCGGTGGTGGTGGCGCCCGGGTTGCCCAGGCCTTGCGGCCAGGCCTGGGGCACCTGGAAGGTGAAGGGCACCGTTAGGACGGCGGCGCCCTGGGCTACCTGGCCTTGCGGCCAGGCCGGAGGCTCCGCGGAGGTAGGGGGCGCTGTTGGTGATGCGACGCCCGGGAATTCTAGGCCCTGCGACCAGGCTGGTGGTACTTCCTGCTTGGTCACGCTCGGGGTCGAGGCGTGTGACGTCACAGGGGTCGCGGCGGCGGCTTCCGGTTGGGGCCTAGTCTGCGTCGGTGACATGGCGTTTTCGGGCACAGCAGGGGGACTTTCGGGCTCTGCGACGGGGAGCTGGGGCAGGTGGGCGGTGTCCCGGCTTGGGGTGTAGACGTCCCCTTTACCTGCCTCCATGCGTTCGGCTCCCTTCTCGGCGCCGTCTCCGGCCTTTGGTCCTCCCGCGCCATCCTCAGAGGCGGTCTGTCTCCTCATCTTGGCTGGCGTGCTCCGGGTCTTGGTTTCAGCTTGCTGGGCCATCTCCCGGCTCCATTCCGCCAATATCTCGCGCTGTACCCGGGCCATCCTCCGTGCGAGGCCCTCCAGGGCAGTCTGTGCACACTCCCGGTCTCGGGGGAGCTGTGCAAGGACCTCCACTAGGCCTAGTGGGGTCGTGGTGTCCAGCAGGCTCCTGACCAACGGGTCGGTGCTGCTCTGCTCTTCTTCCAGCAGGCTCCTGGCCAGCGGGCCGGTGCTGCTCTGCTCTCTGGACATCTCCGGGTGAGCTTCTCTGCTACTCCTCTCCAGACTTCTTGTCTCCGGGTGCGCTCGCTCCAGACTGCTCCAGGCGGCACCCATCTTCGCTCTCTTTTTTCGTCTCCTCCCACTTCGAGGGCGGTCCCGGGGCAACTTGGTGACTGTCAGCTCCAGGGGTAGTTCTTTCACGCTGACAGACACCTCCAGCATCACAGTCTCTGTTGGTGGGGGCGGTTTCCACTTTTGGCGCCATTTTCTGTCCCGGCCCACGATGGGAGGCGGCCTCTCGCCCTCCTTTGGCACGCCCATAATGGCGTCCGCTGCTCTTCCAAGGCGGGAAATCTGCGGTTTTGGCGGGAAGCGTCGCCCAGTGGCGGGAAACTCTGCAGATGGCGGGAACAAGCTGGAAATGGCGGACAATCGGCGGGAAACGACTGGTGATGGAGTCCGATGGCGTGGACCCTCCGGAACCGGCGGGAGACTTCTTTCTGAGGTAAACTTGCACTTTTCTTCAGGCACGCAGTACCCGGGTGTTGCGGGCACGTAATCCTGCCGACTACGCCAAAGTTGACGCGCCCCCTGGGACATATTCCTTTTTGAGGGGAATACCCGGCACCGGATCAGATGGGGGGTTGTAGTCTCCGAGCGGCTGTGACCCGGCCCGTGCCCAGGGCGTCAAACTCAGTTGTATGTGGCAGTCCTACAGATGTTATTAAGTTCTTTATTGTCGACTACGCCACCCGTTGTATTGCGGTCACTATGGCCGCCGCTGCAGCAGGGTCCGCTGAGGCTGATGGTGGGTGCGCAGCTTGGTGGGATAACCCCCAACGGGAGGGGTATAGCCTCAGAGGGGACAGGCGCAGAGGATGGGGGTTGTGGTGGTGTAGTGCAGACGGCAGTGAAGACAGAGTCGGGTTGTGCAGTTAAGGGTGTTTACTTACTGCAGATGTTGTACTGGTCACTCCAGCTGCTAGTGACCACCCGAGCCGTGCTGCGTCCACCAGGTCCTGGATCCAGCCAACCCCCAAACAAGTCCGGAGCGTGGCCCTGAGCTCTCCTTCTGTCCCGTTCTCTGGCCGTCCCCACCAGTAATCCACCTAGGTCCAGCTCCCTCGGGCCTTCTGTTGGGACACCCTTGGCCCTGGGTTCCCTGACCCTTCATGTGGTGTGCCTTCGGGGTGGATGTGATGGGTGACCGTGGCAGACGCTGCCCACGGTCTCCGGTCTCTGGCTGGGGAATGTTTTTACCCCCACCAGCTTGGGTTCCGGTACCCTGTGCCGACTCTTCACCCGGGGATTTTAGTTGGGATCTCAGAGTCCTTCTCTTCTGTGCTCTGGGTCTCTCTCTTTTCTCCTCTCTCACTCTGGGTCTTGGTCTTTCTTCTCTCCTCTGCTCCTGACTTGTTCTCTGCAGCTGACCGACTCTCTGCATCTGATCCTCTGCATCTGACCCTGATCTTAGTTGGTGCCCACCTTATATACACCCTCTATGTGTGAGCTCAGGTGACCAGCACCCAATGAGCTCCTATCTTTACCCAGGCTGCTCCCCCTATCTGCCCCTACACTACTTGGGATGTACCACCCCCCTCCCACTCCAGCCAGGAACAGACTCGATCGTACCTGCACATTTCTAAGTGGGAGTACCGTTGGTCTGTTCCCCGGAAATGGGATGTGTGTAGTGCATGCAGCCTACCGAGCTCAGATCCACACTCCTTCCTTACCCGGGAGTGGAATATCACACCTCTGGGTTGAGGTGCAATACCCCTGTAGCAGCCGAATCCTCAGGGTGCTACATATTTACTTTGGAAATCCATTTTAGAATGGCTATTTAATAGTGATGAGCGACTGTACTCGCTACTGCTCGGTACTCGCCCAAGTATCTCACTGTTCGAGATGTTCGGCGAGTATTTCTGGGATGTTCGGTTTGGAGCTCGAATCCTCGTCCCACATGTTTGGCGCTGTTTAGACAGTGAATAAACATGCAGGGCTTGAATGGCACTCACTGAAATGCCGTAGCCATGTTGGTTGTTGCATTGCAGTGATTGACTGGCTGCATAGCATCATCGAGTCTATATCAGACCAGGTGATCCTATGCTCGGCACAGTCTACCCTTCAAACAGGCAGAGTAGGGAGAGGTGCTGCTGAGCTAGAAAGAGAATTGGTGGTTTATTTAGTTAGGTAATAGGTATTCCAGAGCAATGTACATCTCAACTAACAGTCCTTCTAAGGACTAATCCACATGCATATTATTAATCCTGGTGATAGCAGGAGTTAGGCAGGCAGAGTTTGTGGAGAGTGTATAGAGCAGAATAGGGTCCATCGCGCGTTCCGTCTGCTGCTGTTACTGATATCCATAGCCCTAGATATCAGGGCTAATATTATTTTTGCTCTTAATCCTGTTTATTTTCCTGAAAATAAGTATAATACACCATTTTTACTGCTCCATTTGCTTGTTAGCATCATACAGCCAGATTTGGTTGATTTTATTCAAATTGCTGTATTGTGGAAGCAGAAAAACTTGTCCATCATCAGACGTGATCCAATATTACTGAGGTAATAATCGTGACATTTTTTGGAGTGTGCCAAATATTATAATCCATTTAAAGTCTGCCAGTTGAGTGTTGCTCAACCTATTCACACTTAGTCGCTGACCAATACCATAGTACAAGGTCACTGCCTAAAATCGTGGTCACCAGAGGTGACCTGATATTACTGCGGTAATAATCCTGAAATTTATGGGGAACGTGCCAAATATTATACTCCATTAAAAGTCTGCCAGTTGTGTGTTGTTCAAAATATTCACACTTGGTCGCTGACCAATACCATACTACAAGGACAATGCCTAAAACCGTGGTCATCAGACATAATCCGATATTGCTGCGGTAATAATCCTGACATTTTGGGGAACGTGCCAAATATTATACTCCATTTAGAGCCTGCCAGTTGTGTGTTGTTCAACCTATTCACACTTAGTCGCTGACCAATACCATACTACAAGACCACTGCCTAAAACCGTGGTCATCAGACGTATTACTGCCCTAAAAATTGTTACATTTTTGTGAGCGTGAAAAATATTATACTCCATTTAAAATGGGCAAGGCGCGTGGCAAGGGACGGGGAAGTGGACATGATGGTGCACGCAGAGGCTGAGGCCGTGGGCAACCTGTATTTGTGCCTGCTGAGGGAGCACAACAAGTACCCACATCATGTCGCCCTACCTTCCTGTCCCACTTTGTAGGGAGCCGAAGAACACCACTATTAAAGCCAGAGCAGTGCGAAAAGGTTGTTGGCCATTTATAGATTCGGGCCTCTCGCCCGGCCCGCTTAAAGCGGGGCAAGAGGAGATTGCATGTTGCGATGCCCAAATATTTGAGCAGCCACGGTCACATGAAGGCAACCATGGGAAAGTGCAATTACTGTCACAAGAGGTGGATGATGATGATGAGACACAATTGCCAGCAAGTCAGGAACAGGCCCAGGGTGCTTACGTGGAAGACGAGGTGGTGGACGATGAAGTCACTGACCCAACCTGGCAAGGTGACATGCAGAGCAAGGACAGCAGCACAGAGGGGGGGAGGGAGGCATAGCACCACAACAGGCAGGAACAAGCAGTGGGGGTGGCCACAGACACAAGGCGGGCAACTTTTCCCTGGAACACCAACTTGAGAGAAGTTGCCAGTACAACCGGTAAGTCTTCCCGAGTCTGTTTTTTTTTTAAAGACAGTCCAGTTAACCACAAAAAGGCCATTTGCAACACCTGCCATGCCAGAATCAGCAGGGGCAGCAAAACTACCAGCCTGACCACCACCAGAATGCTCAGGCACATGACAGCAAAGCACCCGACTAGTTGAGCTGAAAGCCAGGGTCCAGAAACAGTGTCTGCGGGTGACACCACTGCATATTCCGCTGTTGTGCGTGCACGCTAATCCTTTGTCCATGGCACAGGTGAAGATGCCTCCCACCCTGCACCTGTCATTGCACACAATCAGTAGTCCCTACCCCAGTCCTTTGAACACAAGCGCAAATACGCAGCCAACCAACCATAGTCCACAGAACTAAACTGCCAAATTTCTCGAATGCTTGCACTTGAAATGTTGCCTTTTAGGCTCGTGGAGACGGAATCTTTCCGCAACTTCATGGTGGCGGCCGTCCCTTGGTACTCAGTCCCCAGCCACCACTATTTCTCCCGGTGTGCCGTCCCCGCCTTACACAAGCACGTGTCTCAGAACATTACCCGTGCCATCAACAACGCAGTTACTTGGAAGGTAGACCTAACCATGGACACGTGGACAAGTGCTTGTGGCCAGGGATGGTACATCTCACTGACAGCACACTGTGTTAATATAGTGGAAGCTGGGACCCAGTTGGACCCTGGGACGGAACACGTCCTCCTGACGCCAAGCATTGCGGGCCCTGGGTAAGTCAGGGTTGCCACCACATTCTATAGCTCCTGCTCCTCCTCTTCAGCCTCCATCTCCAAATTTACCGCATCAGTCAGAAACTGGAAGCACTGCAGCACTGCCTCGATCAAGCGGCAACAGGCTGGGATGAAGCTAATATGTTTAGGGGACAAACCGCACACCGCTGCAGAGTTGTCGACAGCTGTAACAGAGCAGGCAGATCTGTGGCTGTCACTGCTGAACCTACACCCAGGCATGGTCATGTGTGACAATGGCTGGAACCTGGTGGCGGCTCTGAGGCTAGGCAAGCTCGCACACCATACGTACCATGCCTGGCCTATGTGCTCAACGTAGTGGTTCAGCGGTTTCTCAAAATCTACCCGGATCTGCCTGAGCTGCTTGTCAAAGTATGCCGCGTGTGTGCCCATTTCTGAAAATCACCTACAGCTTCCGCCGCCCTCGCCATTCTTCAGCAGTGTTTGCAGCTTCCAGCTCACTGACTGGTGTGTGATGTCACCAAGCCTTGGAACTCAACTTTGCATATGTTGGGAAGGCTTTGTGAGCAGCAGAGGGCAGTTGTTGAGTACCAGCTTCAATACGCTCGTCGGTATTCAGGTCAGCCTCCGCAAATAAGAACTGCAGAGTGGGCATGGATGTCTAACACCTGTGCCGTCCTCCAAAACTTTGAGGACTCCACCCAGATGGTGAGCGGTGATGATGCCATAATTAGCGTCACCATCCTGCTTCTCTGTCTACTGAAATGTTCGGTGCTCACAATTAAAGATGAGGCATTGCAGGCGTGGTACGATGAGATGGAGCAAGAAACTATACAGGGTAATGCAACACAGCCCAGCCTCATCTTAATGCGGATTGAGTGATAATGAGGAGGAGGAGGAACAGGAGCTGTTTTCCTGCCCTACAGACGGTACTACCCACACAACAGTCATACCGTTTGTTCAGCGTGGATGGCCTGAGTAGAGGGAGAACGAGAAGGAGGACCATGAAGAGAGCATGACAGTTGTCATCTTGGTAAGGACAGGGAAGTCTTGGCTGTTGGCAGTCTGGCACACATGGCTGACTTTATGTTCCGCTGCCTTTCCCGTGACCCTCGCGTTGTAAGCATATTGGGAAGCAGTAATTACTGGTTAGTCACACTTCTAGACCGACGCTACAAGGAGAACTTTCTATCTCTCCTTCCCGTGGAGGAGAGATCTAATAAAATGTTGCAGTACCAGAAGGCCCTTGTTGAAGAATTATTAAAAAAATTCCCATCTGAAAATGCTGGCGGCAGAGGTCACAGTTTGTTGGACAATCATGGAGTACAGGCGAGGGAGACATAAATACGATGCAGCAGAGGCAGAGGAACACTGTCAAAGGTGTGGGACTGTTTTCTCAGACCCTCTCAGTGCCCAGGACCTGATGCATGGCGTACTCTGACAAGGAGGGAAAAGTTTTGGAAGATGCTGAAAGAGTACCTTGCCGACCGTACCAACGTCCTCCGTGATTCCTCTGTGCCTTATAACTATTAGGTATCCAAGCTGGACACGTGGCATGAACTGGCTCTTTACGCCCTGGAGATCCTGGTCTGCCCTGCCGCTAGCATTTTGTCAGAGCGGGTTCTTAGTGCCGCTGGGGGTATTATAACTGATAGGCGCATCCGCCTGTCAACTGAAAATGCTGACAGGCTGACTTATCAAATTGAGAAAGGGCTGGATTGGGACAGACTTCTCAAAACCACCGGATCATAACAGCGGAACATAAAGCGAAATCCAGTGTTTTTTTGGAGGGGTCTATTGCCATGCACCTCTTCACACCCAGACATGGGTATACGCTTCCTGATTTTATGTCACCCTCCTCTTTCTTTTCATCCTACACCACCATATCAACAGGGTGACCATGTAACACCCACCTAATTTTTTTTAAGTGAGTTTATGATGCCCCTGGGAAATTTTTTAGAGGCCTACCTCTAACATTCTGTATGTTATTATTATTATTATTATTATTATTATTATTTATTATTATTGCGCCATTTATTCCATGGCTCTTTACATGTGAAAAAGGGGGTATAATACAAGAACAATTTCAATAATCTTGAACACAATGTGACAGCGACTGGTACAGGCGGAGCGAGGACCCTGCCTGCGAGGGCTCACAATCTACGAGGGATGGGTTAGGATACAGTAGGTGAGGGTAGAGCTGGTCGTGCAGCGGTATGGTGGAGCGGTGGTTACTGCAGGTTGTAGGCTTGTCGGAAGAGGTGGGTCTTCAGGTTCCTTTTGAAGGTTTCCACGGTAGGCGAGAGTCTGATACGTTGGGGTAGAGAGTTCCAGAGTAGGGCGGAAGCACGGGAGAAATCTTGTATACGGTTGTGAGAGGAGGAGATAAGAGGGGAGTAGAGCAGGAGATCTTGTGAGGATCGGAGGTTGCGTGCAGGTATGTAACGGGAGACTAGGTCGGAGATATATGGAGGAGACAGGTTGTGAATGGCTTTGTATGTCATGGTTAGGGTTTTGAACTGGAGTCTCTGAGCAATGGGGAGCCAGTGAAGAGATTGACAGAGAGGAGAGGCCGGGGAATAGCGGGGGGACAGGGTGATTAGTCGAGCAGCAGAGTTTATGATAGATTGGAGGGGTGCGAGAGTGTTAGAGGGGAGGCCACAGAGCAGGAGGTTGCAGTAGTCAAGGCGGGAGATGATGAGGGCGTGCACTAGTGTTTTTGCAGATTCATGGTTTAGGAATGTGCGGATCCGGGAGATATTTTTGAGTTGGAGTCGGCAGGAAGTGGAAAGGGCTTGGATATGTGGTTTGAAGGAGAGTTCCGAGTCCAGGGTTACCCCGAGGCAGCGAGCTTGAGGGACTGGGGAGAGTGGGCAGCCATTGACTATGATGGATAGGTCAGTTGGGAGGGTTGAATGAGATGGCGGAAAGATGATGAATTCTGTTTTGTCCATGTTAAGTTTTAGAAATCTAGCAGAGAAGAAGGATGAAATAGCAGACAGACATTGTGGGATTTTGGTTAATACGGAGGTGATATCGGGTCCAGAGAGGTAGATCTGTGTGTCATCAGCATAGAGGTGATAATGAAAGCCATGAGACTCTATGAGCTGTCCCAGGCCTAAGGTGTAGATGGAGAAGAGCAGGGGTCCTAGAACTGAACCTTGGGGGACACCGACAGATAGGGGGCGAGATGAAGAGGTGGTGTGTGAGTGGGAGACACTGAATGTCCGGTCTGTTAGGTATGAGGAGATCCAGGATAGGGCCAAGTCTGTGATGCCGAGAGATGAGAGAGTCTGTAGTAAGAGGGAATGGTCCACTGTGTCAAAGGCAGATGACAGGTCTAGGAGGAGGAGGACAGAGTAGTGTCGCTTAGATTTGGCGGTTAGTAGGTCGTTTGTGACTTTAGTCAGTGCAGTTTCAGTAGAATGGTGCGGTCGGAAACCAGATTGTAGGCGGTCAAAGAGGGAGCAGGAGGAGAGGTGGGAGGACAGTTCAGAATGGACATGTTGTTCCAGTAGTTTTGAGGCATAGGGGAGAAGTGATATGGGGCGATAGCTAGACACAGAGGATGGGTCAAGGGAGGGCTTTTTGAGGATGGGTGTGATTGAGGCATGTTTGAAACATGAGGGGAAGACACCAGTTGTTAGTGACAGGTTGAAGAGGTGGGCTAGGGCTGGGATGAAGATAGTGGTAAGGTTTGGGATGAGGTGAGACAGGATTGGGTCAAGTTTACAGGTGGTGAGGTGTGATTTGGAGAGTAAGGAGGAAAGTTGATCTTCAGAAATGGTGGAGAATGTAGTTTTGGAGGAGGAGGGTTGAGTAGGTGTGGGGAGGGGTTGTGGGGGCTTTAGGCAAAAGCTTTGTCTGATGGTGTCAATCTTCTGCTTGAAGAATGAGGCAAAGTCTTCGGCTGAAATAAGAGGAGAGGGAGGAGGCACTGGGGGACGGAGGAGAGAATTTAAGGTGTTGAATAGTTGTTTGGGGTTGTAGGACAGGGAGGATATGAGAGATGTGAAGTATGTTTGTTTTGCTGCAGTGAGTGTGGACTTGAAGGTAGTGAGGGACTGTTTGAATGCGATGAAATTCTCATGGGAGTGGGACCTTTTCCATCTACGTTCAGCAACCCTGGAGGCCCGTCGCAGTTCTTTAGTTAGGCTGGTGTGCCAGGGTTGTCTGTTGATTGTGCGAGTCTTGGTATGCGTGAGGGGGGCGACCGAATCGAGAGCTGCAGCTGTTATGGTGTTGTATAAAGTGGCAGCAGCATCTGCATCATGTAAGGAACTAATGTCTGTAAGAGGGAGGAGGGATTCAGAGAGAGAGTGTAGGTCAAGGTGTTTGAGATTTCTACGAGGGTATTCAAGTTTGTGGAGTGGGGATTGTTGCCCCGGGGAGGAGAGAGAAGAGAATGTGAGTAGGTTGTGGTCAGAGAGAGGGAGAGGTGAGTTAGAGAGGTTAGATAGGGAACAGAGGCAGGTGAAGATGAGGTCCAGCGTGTGGCCGTCTTTGTGGGTGGGTGTGGAAGACCACTGGGTAAGACCAAAGGAGGAAGTGAGGGATAGAAGCTTAGAGGCAGCTGAGAGGGAAGTATCAATGGGGATGTTAAAGTCGCCCATGAGGATAGTGGGGATGTCAACAGAGAGGAAATGAAGTAGCCAGGTGGTGAAGTGGTCAAAGAAAGTGGTGGCTGATCCTGGGGGGCGGTAGATGACAGCCAGTTGGAGGTTGGAGGGGGAGTAGATGCGCACACAGTGCACTTCAAAAGACGGGAGAGTAATTGCGGGCGGCAGTGGGATCTGGGTGAAGGAGCAGTTTTCTGAGAGGAGGAAACCTATTCCTCCACCGTGCTTGCCGTTGGGGCGGGGGGTATGGGAGAGGTGGAATCCGCCATACGAAAGTGCAGCAGGAGAGGTTGTGTCGGAGGGGGTGAGCCAGGTTTCGGTGATTCCGAGGAAGGAAAGCTTGTTAGTGATGAAGAGATCGTGAATGTAGGAAAGTTTATTGCAGACAGAGCGAGCGTTCCATAGAGCTCCTGTTAGTGGAACTGGGGAAGCGGGGGCTGGGCGGATGGGTGTAAGGTTAGAAGGGTTACGAGAGTTTGGGATAGATCGGGGGTAGGAGGTGGAAGTGAATGTAGGGATGTGGTGAGGAGGGCCAGGATTTGGAGAGATGTCGCCGGCAGTAAGGAGGAGCAGAGAAAGCGTTATTAGGTGGGAGCAGGAGAGGGCATGAGGTGGCTGTCTGTGTTTGGAGACAAAGGATTGTATGTTGTGGAATAGCTCTGAGGAAGAGGTGAGATGGGTGGGGAGAATGGAGGGAGAGATGAAGAGTTCCTTTCCAGGTGTAGGGATTAGGGGTGGTTGAAAGAAGTGAAGGATTAAGGGGGTGAGAGTGAAAACAAAAACAAACATTGTTTACTGTGACTTAGTATCCAGGTACCTTCAGTTCACTTCAGGTTCAATTCAGGATTAATTCAAATTTCAGACACTTCAGCTCATGGACACTTAAGCTGAGGGACACAGACTTCAGTCTGACACAGACTCCTAGTTCTCAATATATGGCCTACAGAATGCATTCAGCTGTGAACCAGAGGGGAGTGGTCTGTGCTCATCTTGATCAGCTGATTAAGGCTGAACCAGATGTAGGATACTCAAAGGTTCAGTAAACAAGGTCATAAATGAAAGTGGGGGGTGGTTAGTGTAACTTGGGTCACGTACCATTAGTATATAGTAGGAGCAGAGAGATATAGGGAAGGCTGCATGGAAATCAGGATGGAAAAGTTGGGTCACGTACCATTAGTATATAGTAGGAGCAGAGAGATATAGGGAAGGCTGCATGGAAATCAGGATGGAAAAGTTGGGTCACGTACCATTAGTATATAGTAGGAGCAGAGAGATATAGGGAAGGCTGCATGGAAATCAGGATGGAAAAGTTGGGTCACGTACCATTAGTATATAGTAGGAGCAGAGAGATATAGGGAAGGCTGCATGGAAATCAGGATGGAAAAGTTGGGTCACGTACCTGTAAGAGGAATGGATAAACAGAGATGCTGATTAGAGTGCGGTGGTGGCCGGTAAGGTACAGTCTGCATGCATCATATTATTCAGGATTAATTCAAATTTCAGACACTTCAGCTCATGGACACTTAAGCTGAGGGACACAGACTTCAGTCTGACACAGACTCCTAGTTCTCAATATATGGCCTACAAAATACAGCATGTTCATGTATACCCCCCAGGGGTAAATGTTTTTTAGCCCATACACTTAGTGCATGGGCATTACCAGCATAGGAGACCCACTCTTTAATAATAATGGGAACAATTTTTTTAATGAGGACCTCCTCTACGTCTCTTCAAAGGGGTGTTGGAGTGCCTCCACATTTTTGGCAGCCCTTGCAGTCACTGCATGGGAATTACCAGTATAGGAGACCCACTCCTTAATAATGGGAACAATTTTTTTTAATGAGATCCTCCTCTACGTCTCTTCAAAGGGGTATTAGAATACGTCCAAATTTTTGGCAGCCCTTGCAGTCACTGCATGGGCATTGCCACTATAGGAGACCCACTCCTTAATAATGGCAACATTTTTTTTAATGAGGCACTACTCTATGTATCTTCAAAGGGGTATTGGAGTGCGTCCAAATTTTTGGCAGCCCTTGCAGTCACTGCATACGCAACAACAGTATAGGAGACCCACTCCTTTATAATGGGAAAAAATTTTTTTGCTGAGGTCTTCCTCTATGTGTTTTCAAAGGGGTATTGGGGTGCCTCCAAATTGTTGGCAGCCCTTGCAGTCACTGCATATGCAATAACAGTATAGAAGACCCACTCCTTAATAAAGGGAAGAACAAAGCATAGCTGGCTGATGGCCCTCTAACAATAGTGAGGGACAACTGCTGGCCCTCTAACAATAGTAAGGGCCGCCTGATGGCCTTGTAAAAATAGGCTTTGTGACTTTCAGAGTCCCTCCTTCATAAATGAAACAGGATGTGTCTGATCATGTTTCACACATCACATGGCCAGATAAGGTAGTAAAATGATAAAATTATATTTACTAGTGAATGTATTTTTTACCCTTGAAAGCAATGCAAAAGTGCAAAAACGCATCAAAAACGCTACGTGTGAACATAGCCCAAGGTGTGGAGGAGAATTTTTGTTTTTGGTTATTTATTTTGCCTTATATACAAGTCATTACCCTGGAAAGAATGTTCCTTAAATTTTTTTGTAGGAAAATCCATTTTGGCTTCATTTTTGTATGTTTTATTGTGAGTCCGTAAAAGTGGCGTAATACTCTGACAGCATTGTTCACAGCAGTGACCTGGGAGTCAGAGATGCTTCCAGGGGTCTTCCCCATGCTCATCCCATATCATTTGAGCACTGTTTCCATCGATTTGGCCAATTTTTAGGCCTCCTCCAGACCTCCTGGGGGGTCGCCGGAAAAATGCTCAAGTTTCCCATTGACTTACATTGGGCTCGTAGCTCGGGTTGAGCACCCGAGGATTACGATTTGCTCAACATGAGCAACGAACATCCGAGCATTTTAGTGCTCGCTCATCACTACTGTCTAACCCTTTTGAACTTTTAGGGTAAAATTGGCCAAGGGGGGGTAAATGAGATAAGATAAAATCTGCAGCGATGGCGTGCTGTATACCACGTGGCATTATTTCTGTGATTGTAAAGGAAAGCCACAGTCCTGAAATGGCTGGGGAAATTAACTAGTGATTTCTTGGTCCTTTATAATTCTATTCCGACTTTTCGTTCACATTGCAGATTCCATGTGATTTAGGTAGTAAGTATTGAAGGAATGGAAAGTCGCTTATAAATCAAGAATAAAGCAAATAAGATTTTAAGATTTTTAGCAGGACTGTGGCGTCGGTAAGCCAAACCACCGACTCCAGCTCCTACTCCACAGCATTTCCTCACTACTGAGCATGTGCATAAAGTGCAGCGCAGATTCATCTCAACTAACAGCCGAGATCCTTAGATCAGGAATAGAACAGACATTTATAGGACATTTCATAACTTTCCCAAATTCTTATGAAAACATTTACAGCAGATTCTGCATTGAACTACTGTACCCAATTTATTATATATTTTAGGAGTCAGAGTCAGTCCATTTTATACTGACTGCAACTCCGACGCCACCAAAATGGACACTGACTCCGACTCCATGACTCCAACTCCACAGCCCTGATTTTTAGACTGATGCTACTTGGTGACATTTCCCAGAAGAGTCGCGCGACAAAAACATCTGTGCAACTTGTCTGCAACTATTTTAGAGTTCTGATTTTGCTGTAAAATAAAACCATCAAGTTGTGACACCTGATTTGTCACATGTCACTACCAACTTTCATTGAAGTTTATGGCAAAGCAGGGTTGGACTGGCTAACAGGAGAACAGGAGAATCCTCCGGTGGGCCACCACCCTCTTATAAGAGCAATACTTGGCACATTATACTTGAATCACTATGTACAGACAAAGGCGGCATCTTATTAATTTAACAATCTACCCAGTTCATTGTTATATAAATTTGTGATTGAGGATAATGTCACATTTGCATGTAGCTGAAAATTGGGGCGCTGCAGTTGGTTATTGGTGGGCCCTTGGCACCCCAGTCCGGCACTGAGTAAGTGATTTAGAAAAATTTGCGACTATTGTGTCGCAGTCACAGGTTGCAATGCGACACCATAGGAAATCAATAGATGCAATGTCGCAATGCGACACTCCGATTTCATTGCACAATTATTTAGTAGATTTCCATTGCAAATGGAGCAAAAAGTATTTTCCCGTTTTTTTAAGCTTAGAAACATCAAGGATCTTCTTATGTTGCCACCTCCGATCATTGTCAGTAAAGCTATGTGGGAGTCCAATTCCCTATACAAAAAGTTGGAATTTTTCACTCACTTTCACATGACTGTCAGGGCCAGTCAGTAAGAAAGATTTAACAATTACCGCAGTCTACTAATCAGACTTATTAGAAAAAAGGTATTTTTTGTACTCTATGCAATCATTTTTTCACTATGGTTTATAGCTTTTTTGCTGCAACTTTTATGCGTTTTTTTTCTGCAGGTAAAATACAGTAAACCACTGTGGCAATTTGGCTACAAACTGTGTACCTTTTATGCATTTATACTGTACTTTTTATTTGGATTTTATATATATATATTATTTTATTTTTATATATTTTTTTTTTCATATTGATCTTAATGAGTAAAAAAAAAATGCTGTAAAACTCTGGAAGATCTTGATGGGTAAAAAAATTCAGTAAAACGCTGGAAAAAATGACATGACATTTTTGCACCATTTTGAGAAAAGTGTGACTTTTGGGCTAAGAAGTCGCAAAAACAGCTCAAGGCAGGAAAAAATGCTGATTTTTACTTTGCGCCAAATTCATGAATCGCATGTGTCATTTTGAAGAATTTGACGCAAAAAGGTCACCAATATCACAAGACAAAAAAGAAAAGGGACTTAAGAAAAAATAAACAGAAATGATGAATTGAGGACTTAGTGATTCTTAGCTGTCAACCCAACGAGGGTTCATCCCACAGCTATGCCTCCGGACTCCTGGATCCTTCTCTCCCTCCAACACCACCTGTCAGGGGAGAATCAGCCAAGTGTATGGTGACATTAACATATGGCATCAACTGAGCAAGAGCCTGATGCTTTATAGATATGAAAGTTCACACGATACAGGAGCATGCTCTGCCCCAGATACCGCTTTATGAAAGTAAATAAAATAATTAAAATATTTGCAACATTACTTAACAATTTTGAAACATTAGAGGAAATCTGTGAGCAGATTTGTTTTAGTTGTGTAATCCTAGAGAAGAGCAGCAGTATGTAGAGGAAGAGACCCTAATTCCAGTGATGTGTCACTTACTAGGCTGGGTGCTGTAATTTCAATACAACCTCTGTTTTAGCAGCAGCAGGAGATAATCACTACAGGACTAGATGTCTTGTGCCTTCTGGTCAACTGCTCTGTGTAACCACACCCCCACCACTGATTAGCAGCTTTCTGCCTATGCACAGTGTACACAGAAAGCTGCCAATCAGTGGTGTGGGTGGGGTTATACAGAGCTCAGCCTTCCGAGCTCTGCTAGATCTACAGCAGAGAAAACTGTAATTATATCAAAATAACAGCAAGCAGCCCAGCAAATGACACATAACTGGAATCAGGTTCTCAGCCCCTACATCATGCTGCTCTTAGATTACATAGAGAAAAATGGCAACAGATTCCCTTTAATCAGTGGAGTTATGCTTTACACTAATAAAGGCCATATACTGTTGGGTGCTGGGCAAGTACTAACGATAATGATCATGAGTGAATCATGGACGAGTAAATGGCAATTCCACTGCAGGGAACCAAACAGACAATGAACGTTCATATTGAGTCATTACACTAAGCCTTTGTTAAAAGAATATAAAGGGAAAATGCTTTTTTTTTATTCATTCTGGAAAATAATAATTCTTTAAATTATCTCTGGAAAAGTTATGCATTTATACCCTGAATATCAATCAGTAAGATGTAGAAGACTTTCAAGTATAAATAATGAAAGCCATATAAAAAAAACACAATATTGAGCAATGGTTAAGTTTAGAAAAGCTGCAGCTCCTGATGTGTTAAAATTTTATTTTATTTGAATTTTATTTTCTTGTCCTGGTTACATTATCAATTATTTATTTAATTGTTGAGCTCCATTGATTCCATGGTGCTGTACATGAGAAGGGGATACATGCAAAATACAAATATAAATTACAGTGAACAAAGTAAAAATTATAGACTGGTACAGAACGAAGAGGCCCCTGCCCTTGCGGGTTTACATTCTACAGGATAATTGGGAAGGAGACAGTAGGTTAGAGCAGAGGTCCCCAACCGCCGGTCCGCGGACCAGGACCGGGCCGTTGGGGTTTTTCAGCCGGTCCGCGGGGAGAGGGGGCCCCTCCAGCCTCCAGCATAGTAAATATATCCTTATGCATAGGAGTCAGTATTATAGTAATTATAGTAGTTATATTCTTGTACATAGGAGGCAGTATTATAGTAGTTATATTCTTGTACATAGGAGCAGTATTATAGTAGTTACTGTATAGTCTTGTACATAGGAGCAGTATTATAGTAGTTATATTCTTGTACATAGGGGGCAGTATTATAGTAGCTATATTCTTGTACATAGGGGGCAGTATTATAGTAGTTATATTCTTGTATATATGGAGAAGTATTATATTAGTTATATTCTTGTACACAGGGGCAGTATTACAGTAGTTATATTCTTGTACATAGGAGGCAGTATTATAGCAGTTATATTCTTGTACATAGGAGCAGCATAGGCAGTTAATAATGAGGGCAATCTTGGCTACCACCCTGGGCCCTAGGCTCCGGGGGAACCCATGGCCAGATTACCCTCGCTATAATGTTTTGTGTGCCGCCATTGGTGGCGCAAGTGGTATCGCTATAAATCCGGGAACTTCTTTGCCTGAGCCCCAGATCTTCTGGAACTACCGCACTTAACTGTGCCAACCAGAAGAGGCCTGTGCCGGTCCCCAACCAACTGTTGAGGGGACTGCTGTCTTAGCAGCCACCGGCGGGCACTGTACTTCTGCGTTCTGCTGTGCCTGCCCGGCGGCATCATGGCATAGCAGCCGCATGACGCACCCCGCTGTGCGTGGTCGTGTCTGCCAGCCACCATGTCACGGAGCACGGGAGACTTGAAGAAGAACTGGTTCCCAACCAGAAGTGTGGACTGGACCGAAGGCAAACCGCCCAGCAGGTGAGCGCTATTTGTCTGCATGCTCCAATCAGGGGCTGTAAAAGCATCCAAAATGTATTTGTATGTAGCTGAGGTTGTATATATCTGCAAATGTATGTCTGTGTGTATATATGTGAATATATCTATGTATGTTGAATTGTGTGTATTTGTAGATGTGCGCGTATGTGCGTGTATGTATGTGTATATATATATGTGTGTGTATGTGTATATATATATATATATAATATATATAATATATATAATATATATATGTATGTATACATATTATACACAGATTATAATGAGGGCAATCTGGGCTACCACCTGAGGCTCCAGGGGGGCCCATGGCCAGGTTGCCTCTCATTATGTTTCATGCGCCACCCATGCAGCACACATATTCCGGGGGGCCCCGGGCCGCTCCCCCAGCGGCTGTGCAGGGCCACCTGCTTATTCTTTTGTCGGGCCGGCACTGCACCTTTAAACTTGTTTGTGTGCTGTCTCGGCCACGTCACAGCTAGCAGACACAGTCCTGTGCACGGCCGTATCTGCTGAAGTGACGTCACGCAATCCTGCACTGCTACTTACCACTGGAGAGGAGCTGAACGGGAGCCAAGCCGGGGGAAGGTGAGTGACATGTGAGTGTGTGACAGTGTGTCTGTGTGCATATATGATTGTGAATATCTATGTATGTGCGATATGTCTGTTTATGTGCAGTTTTCTATATGTCTTCAAATGTGTTTATGCCTGTATGTGTCTTTGTATATGTCTGTATATGTTTGTGTGTGTGCACATTTCTGCAACCTGTATATATGCAAGTGTGCATGTATATACATGACTGAGTGTGCGACTGCATGTGCATGACCGTATGCGTGAGTGTCTGACTACGTGTCTGACTGCGTGTGTGTGTGTATGTGCATGACTGCATTTGTGCGTGACTGCATGTGTGTGTACAGGACTGCATGGGTGACTGTGCATGCCTGCTGGTGTCTGACTGCATGTGTGTGTGACTGCATGTGTGTGCACAAGACAGCATGTGTGTACTGTATCTAGGGAGCTACGTGCGGCCTCATACTGTATCTAGGGAGCTGCGTGCTGCCTCATACTGTATCTAGGGAGCTGCGTGCGGCCTCACACTATCTAGGGAGCTGTGTGCGGCTTCACACTGTATCTAGGGAGCTGTGTGCGGCCTCACACTGTATCTAGGGAGCTGCGTGCGGCCTCACACTGTATCTAGGGAGCTGCGTGCGGCCTCACACTGTATCAAGGGAGCTGCTTGCGGCCTCACACTGTATCTAGGGAGCTGCGTGCGGCCTCACACTATATCTAGGGAGCTACGTGCGGCCTCACACTGTATTTAGGGAGCTGCGTGTGGCCTCACACTGTATCTAGGGAGCTGCGTGTGGCCTCACACTGTATCTAAGGAGCTGCGTGCGGCCTCACACTGTATCTATGGAGCTGCGTGCAGCCTCACACTGTATCTAGGGAGCTGCATGGAGCCTCACACTGTATCTAGGGAGCTGCGTGCGGCCTCACACTGTATCTAGGGAGCTGCATGCGGCCTCACAATGTATCTAGGGAGCTGCATGTGTGACGCTCACAGCCCTCCCTGGGATCTTGGGGTACTCGGAGCCGGGTCAGTGTAGGGGTCGAGGGGGATGCAGTTGTGGCCTAGACCCGGTCCGTGCCCGGGGCAGTCACATAAAAGATGTAATGGGCTTTCAGGTAAGAGTGGTATTTTTCGACTACGCCACCTGCGGTTTCCGGTGATGGGCACCGGCGCTGCTTCAGTCCACTGAGGCCGGTGTTACAGGCAGCTAAGATGGGACGACTCCCCGCAGGCGGAGCAGGCCTCAGGGCAGTGAGAGAAAGGATGGTGGGTGCAGTGCCGCACAGGAAATAACAGGCTGAGGCGGTGTGTGAAGTCATCCAGGGTTTTTACTCATATTCAGATGGACTTTAGCCGCAAAGCTTCTCTCTGCTACTCGCGGTGTACTGCGGCCACCGGGAAGGGGGTCCAGCACTTTCCAGGTAGATCAGGAGCACCTGTCGAGACCCCTCTGGTGTGTGTTCCTCTCCTTGGTAGGTTGTTCTCCCACTAAGTCTTCTCCTGACTGTGTGTGGTTAGAACGAGGTGTAAGGCCGGGTCCCACTGGATAAACGCAGTGTAAGAGATACAGGTGGCGTAGACCGCTCCGTCCGTATCCACCTGGGATCCACTAAGCCTCCGGGATTTTCTGACTGAGACATGAAGTAACAAAGCCAGATATCGGGGGCCGGTACCCCTCTTGCAGCAGGAATCCCTCTGATTAGGCCAGAGTAAAGAATACAGGTGGCGTAGGCCGCTCCGTCCGTATCCCCCTGGGATCCTTTTGCCTGTGGAGCCTATCTCCTCTGCTCCCCTCCAGGCCTTCTTAGGTAAGGACCTTGACCGGGTAGAGACAGTGGTTAACTCTGACCCACTCCTCGTCTCAAGGCCACAGAACGAGGACCGTGTATCTTCGGTCGGCTGCGGCCTTACTTATGCAGGACTCTGGCGGGTGACCACAATCAGAGACGAAGACCACAATCACAGACGAAGATCACAATCAAAGACCTTGAACTTAAGATGGCCGTAGATTAAATATGAAACCTTAAGTGTTTCCTAAAAGTGTGTCCTCCACCCTCACCCACTACATGGTTCCCCCTATCTTTAGTTCCCTCCCCACCTCCTCTATCCCGGGCCGGGGCAGCACCCTGGTGCATTTAGGCCCCCTTCAGGACAGGAGTGGTGAAGTGTTGAATGGTGAAGTGGTGTCCTGAGAGATGCTCCATCCTTACCTGGAAGAGGAGATACCACGCCTCGAACTGAGGTGCAGTACCCCTGTGGCGACTGAACCCTCAGGGGCGCCACACATGCATCCTCACACTGTACCTAGGGAGCTACATGCGGCCTCACACTGTATTTAGGGAGCTGCGTGCAGCCTCACACTGTATCTAGGGAGCTGCATGCGGCCTCACACTATCTAGGGAGCTGCGTGCGGCCTTACACTGTACCTAGGGAGCTAAGTGCGGCCTCACACTGTACCTAGGGAGCTAAGTGCGGCCTCATACTGTATCTAGGGAGCTACATGCGACCTCACACTCTACCTAGGTAGCTACGTTCGGCCTCATACTGTACCTAGGGAGCTACGTGCAGCCTCACACTGTATCTAGGAGGCTATATGGAGGCTCATACTGGATATAGGGAGCTATGTGGGGGCTTATACTGGATATATGGAACTATGAGGGGACTCATACTGTATATAGGGGGATGTCCGCATACTTTATTGTGCTCAATATTAAGTCATGCTATTAAATTAAAATTATTATAATTAATATGTTAATATTAATTAATATTGAGCATAATTAATTTCAGCCTATTGCTTTGGCTTCCACAGCAGTCATGGTCTCTCATGTGGCCCAGTGGGAAAAATTAATCTCCCACTCTTGCTCTATTTTATATAGTGCTATGTTTTGCATAGTGCTGTACACAAGGGAAACATTTGCGCGGCGCGTTATGCACGCCACTATCTGTCTTTTTCTATCTACAAATCTGCACCAGAGCACCTGTATGTTACTCACATGACCTATCACTTGATCTATCAAAAAGGGATCAAGTGGCATGTCTCGTGATCCATTGCGTAACTGGGGGGGGCCCACACCTTCTAAACTGCCCGGGGCCCTGGCTACTCTTAATCCACCCCTGAGGAGCAGTATTATAGTATTTATATTCTTGCGTATAGGAGCAGTATTACTGTATAGCAGTTATATAATTGAACATAGGGGCAGTATTATAGTAGTTATACTCTTGTACATAGGGGCAGTATTATAGTAGTTATATTCTTGCATATAGGGGGCAGTATTATAGTAGTTATATTCTTGTACATAGGGGGCAGTATTATAGTAGTTATATTCTTGTACATAGGAGCAGTATTATAGTAGTTATATTCTTGTACATAGGGGGCAGTATTATAGTAGTTATATTCTTGTACATAGGAGCAGTATTATAGTAGTTATATTCTTGTACATAGGAGGCAGTATTATAGTAGTTATATTCTTGTACATAGGAGGCAGTGTTATAGTAGTTATACTCTTGTAAATAGGGAGCAGTGTAATAGTAGTTATGTTCTTGTACATAGGGGGCAGTGTTGTAGCATTGCTCCTTTCAGCCCCCTCTTGCTGTATATCTTGGAGGTTATATATAGTTTGGATGGTTGTCCTTACTGTGATGATATGTGCAAAACAGAGCAAATTTAAAAATAGGTTACATTGGCACAAATTAATAATTACTGAATATGTGTGCATTATTAGAAGAGCACATTGTGATTTTGGGAATAACCCTTCGTTATTAGTTGTATGTAGAATTACTTATGTATTTGTTAGCAGTTTAGACATAAGATTGGTTGCAGTTTCACAGAAAATACAGAACCAAGGACTATATCGCTGCTTTTTATGATTTTTGGGCCTTCACTTTTTGCTGAAGTTCCCGTGTTTTTCATTTCAGGATTGAGTTTTTGTTTGACGAGGAGTTAAAACCTGAGCTTGGTCTGTTTTTCTATGATTACTAAAGTGAGGGGGCTTATGGGCTGGTTGCTATGGTACCTACATGTCGTAAGAGAGCCATTCTCTGTGGAATTAACATACTAATAGCAGGAAAGCGTTGTTTTTTTTATCAGACATTAAAATGTCTATTTAGATCCTAACTCTGCAAGAGCAGAACTGTTTCTCTAATAACACAGTAACTTACATTGTATGTAGGGTAGAATGAGCCAAATATTGGACTAAATGTACTAAATGCTTCTCAGATCTTCTCTGATGATAGCTGAACGTGATGTCGTTTTGTAAATAATGGTAAATTTGTTTTCTTCCTAAGTCTATGTCATATTGAAGTATAATGGAACTGTAAATGAAAGCATGTTTAGAAAAGTACTAACGTGTTGTTTTTTTTTATTTATAGACCTTGATGAATATTTTATAAACTGTCCCTTTTGGGGTGTTGATTAACAATTGTGGCCAAAGCCTAATAATGCACTGACTCTACAGGCCCCTATACACATTAGACTAATGTCGGACGAACCCACAGGTGTCAACAGGTTCAGCTGAAGGTCCAATGTGTATATAGGCGCTGACCAACTGATCGTCAGGTGAGATGTCAATCAAGCATGTCTGATTTCGGACTGCCAATCACATTCTTCTCCTAGAGATAGGACGCCGGCCAACATGTTAGCTATCAGCTTTCTTACAGAGAACACAGGAGCGCTCAGCCGTAATAGCTCTCCTGACTGTGTATGGGAGAATCGGCTGAGAGAGCTGTCGGCTGTAAGCCATCTGATGTGCATGACTTGCCTAAGGCCCGTTTAAGATCTCTGTGCTTTGTTTTTCACAGATTAAACATGCACTCATTATATAACCTATGAGGTTGTTCACATGTCCGTGTTTTCTTGGGGTTCTGAAAAACTCGGTGTATTTGACTCGCCCCCTGGGCCGTGGGACACTCGGATCCGGGCAACAGGGCAATAATTGGGGTAGTAGTGGCAACCCGGTCCGTGGCTCAGGGTGGTCAGACCAGTGGCAGGCTTCTATATGTTTTGCAATGTCCGACTACGCCACCCGTGGATTGCGGTCAAGGCTAACCGTCGCTGCAGTGCAGACCGCTGGGGCAGATGTAAATGTGCAGCACTGAATAGTACAACTCCCCACGGGAGGAGTATGGCCCCAGGGCAGTGTATAGATGGATGATGGAGGGGATGATTCCGGTCGCAATAGCCAGGAGACGGAGGCCTCTTAAACAGTTCAGCCTACCGTGCTCTCTGCGCTCTTTCTGGCTATTTCCCTCCTCGTGGTGTAATAGCCCACGTTCCTGAGCTTGCCATGTCTTCTCGCCCGTATGGCTTGCCACTTGGGTCCCTTTCTACTCCCGGCCTGGTACGGCTTTGCTGGTCCCTTCTGCTGTGGCGGAACCTCCGGGCTTCTTAGGCCAGGGAACATACAATCCCCTGCGGACTGGCTATTTGCTGTAGGACTTGGAATCCTCACAGCCTCAGACACCAAAATCTGGTAGATTAGTTTATCTATCTGCCAGGACAGGCTCGCTTCACCTCTTGTCCCTGGCTCGTGGATCTACTACTGCCACATGGCCTCTTAGGCTGCAACACAACTGTCTGTCCCTGCTCTGGGACACCTCTCACTCCAGAGACAGGTTGTCCAGTTCTCCTCTAACCCTGCCCCCAGTTCCAGCTTTTATAGGGGCAGCCTGCTCCCCCTACTGGCCTGGGACAGGAGGTATTGCATGCTAATGGTCCTTGACCAGAGAACCTCCCCCTTGCTCTCAGACACAGCTTTATTATACATTTGTGGCATCCAGGCCAGGGTGACACATATTGAAAAGGGTTAATTTAATCTTTGGATTTGATTCTACAACCTTAATATTCTTACTTTCAGCTTTGATTTCATTTTTGGGAAGGGAAGTGCCAGGGCACATTTCTAGATAGTTACCTTAGGACATGCACACAAGACTTTTAGAAAGGACTACTGTGTCCTTCTTAGTATTCATCCTACACTCATCAGGGAAGGTAGTAGGAGTGTATCAAAGTTAAAGGGTGTCAAAGATCACAGCCTGGGAAGTCATGCAGATCCACCCACTGTTATCTTTTTGTCACAAATAGCTCTCTGCTGCCCCTTATCGTCTGGACAATTACACGACTGACGGACGATTAACAGAGGAGGCTGCAGGCTGTTTTTACTAATAGATCGGTTATTGGGAAACGAACAGTGAGCACATGGTATAAATACCTCCGATTCCAAAGCATGGAATATGTGCATATACCCCCCGGTACGGTCACTGCTAACTTCATGATAACCCAAGACTACTCGCTGACACCACCAGTCATTTTTATACAGGCTGACTGGACGCCTGATTTCTGATAGCGTATGGCTTCGGGGTGCAGTTTACAGAACAAAAAGAACAGAACTATTAAATGTTATATTTAATCCAAAACAATAGGCAAGGTTTATAAAAAATATGCAAAAGATTTTACAAGGGGAGACAAAACTATACAGTATATACATTAACATAAAATAAACAGGATTAACAAAAGAAACTTACTACGTCGATCACAGAGATGATTAAGCTTAGCGGATGGAAGTAATCTGATTGAAAAGTCCATAAATGTGATCCTGCTTACACTAATATGTATCTTCCGACATAGAACACAGATCATATTGCGCCCTGACCTTTTTTCAGCACCTAAGTTACACCCACAGGGCTGGTCATGGCAGGGCTGGTCAGTGGATGTGGATTCAGTGTCAGAAAATTTTGATACCCAACATTAACAATATCTTCAATTCTGACTCTCAGAGACACTCGATATCACCGTCATATTTATCAGGATTTTACTGTTATCCAGAGACCAAACATAACAAGGCTGGGTAACAGGTGTCAAAGTTATGAGAAAATATGCATATTCTTCCCCGATTAGTCCTGAATTTGAAAATGTATGGCCCATAAATATTGAATCTATACAAACCCCAATATTCACAATTTTCCACTAATGCCTAACTATCTATTGTAGATGGAACATTTTCCCTGAAGAGAACAAAAGTTTCCTTTCAACTCAAAATGTCTTTCCTGGCGACAAAGGGGACTCTTCCACTTCTCTATCTATGCATAAACACATGTCCCTTTTGCTCTCCGAACCTTGGAAAAGATTTTTCCTGTCTAATTACCTGTCCAATTTATGCACCATAGTCTTCCTCACAATAGACATTCTCTTTCAGTCATCTAGGTATACAAGGAGTCTGGGCTTCAAATGGAATTTTAATTAGATTTGTCACTTCCCATTTGTTAACTGTGTAATTCTACTTCAAAAGAGGTTTAGAATGTAAGCTCTCCTACTGCAATTCTGTGTGAGAGAGGGGGGAGGATGCCTCCTTCCTGGAGAGGCCTATGAATCTTAATGTTTTCTATGACAAAGGGGTTATCTGGGACTATATTTTTTTATAATGTGCTTACGTAAGTACAGACAAGTAGTTGGTAATTACCTGCCTGTTGTGCCTGGTGCCGATCTCTGCGGCACAGAGCAGTCACAGACCGCTTCTTCTAGTGATTTAGTGGCTTCCGCTGACGTCACATCTACAACAGCAGCGGCTTCTCTTCCGCTCTACTCTGTTGACAAAGCGCAACTGCCGATGTCATGCTCATTGCAGCTTGGCTCCATGCTGCCTAACTGCAGGAAGCTGGCTGTGAATCAGCATGACGTCGGCAGTCACACCCCAATGACAGAGCAGACCGGAAGAAGAAGAGCTGTTCCGTTAATGTGGAGCAGCTGAATCGCGAGTAAAAGTGGTTGGTGATCACATTGACCTGGTGCCGGGTACAACAGTTAGGTAGTTAGCAACCACCTGACTGTTAGTTTTTAGATCCATAGTAAAAAGAAAAAAGTCCAGGACAACCTCTGTAAGATTAGACAAAGAACAGTGGAGTCCAAATGAGATTGCAAAATGCATTAGGATGTCTGCTCTCGTCCCGGGGCCTGCATATCAGAGGACTCCCTCAATTGAAAGCATGGAGGCCGAGTAAAATACACCCTGTTGTTATTGCTTCGCATGCAGCTGATTACTCTTAGAAACATAAGAAACGTCCATCAGTTTTTTTTTTTTAGAAAAACTGATTAGCCATTGATGGTAAATACTGACGACTCTCTGACCAAAACCTGATGAAACTCTGATCCAGCACACCACTGACTTTTTTTTTCACATAAGAGAAAGAAACAGACGTCTGAATAAGACCTTAGGGTTATAGACCAATGATGCCATGACAAATAGGGCCCCATCTTATAATAAAAAAAATAAGTTCCCCCTCTGTCACTGCTTGTATGGTGTTGCATATTTTACATGTACAAATAATTGTCTGCATTTCCACTTGCTTGTTTGCTGCCTAATTGATTGCTGGATACAAAATTGGACTGTTTTTATACGTCACTTTAAAAGTGATGTGATTAATAGGCATTTTACGAACCATCCCCAGAGTCAGCTCCTAATCTTGTTACACTGCATTAATGAATTGAAGTGATCCTCAAGGAGAAGACGGGCAGTTAACAAGTGATAAGATGATGCTCTGTGAAGTCTACGCCGCCTAATAACACTGCCCGAAACCTCGCTACATAAACACACTCTGGATATTGATGGAACAATCTAGCCCAGTAATTGTGTGTCCGCAGCCTCGGAGAGGTCCATCAATAAGTGGACTTTAACAGCCTACGGCAATAAAATCATCCAATATGAAGAAGGGTTATAAAGAAAATCATCTGCCACATATGGAGGTTTATAAAGTGAACCTTAAAAGAATTGAAATGGCGGTGAGATTTCTTGGGTTGACATCTGTGAGTCATATGGCTATTCATGTTATTACAGTCCCTTATTTCCAAAAGGCAATCTTTTACATGGCAACTTGAGAAGAAAGACAATTGAGCAGCAGAGATTATTCAGAGTGGCCAGGAGTCACTATAAGATCCGGCCAGTGAACGGTGTCAGGAGCTTCCACAACTCATTGAGCCTAGCAAACCCAATTTTTTGCCCTGGCACACTAAGCATGGTGATGCCATAAGTGCCGGTCCACTGGGCAAGGTACTGTGATATCTCAGATTCAGACTTATCAACTGATGCCGTTGTTCTCTATAAATTGTGTGCACTGGAAATGATAGAGTATAGTTGTTATTAGGCTCAAAGAATTTTAACTCTTTTCTGTCCAGATTGCCCAACCTAGATCATGACTGTACAATCTATGGCTCAGATGCGGCCTGCAATGCCATATAAAGCTGCCCCTCAGCCATAGATACATGGACATTCTTGCCTGATTCCCAAAATATCAGATAGATAAGACTATCAAAAGATCCAGAAAATAATCTGGTGGGAGTTGTTAATGAGCATACGTTTGTTTTTCCGAAAAAATGCAACGATTCCAAGTAGCAGAAAAAAAATAATGAAATATCTAAAAATCCCATACTCACTTATTTTTTTCTTGCGTAAATTGACCTGCGGTATGCTTTTTTTTAACACAGCAATTCAATTCTTTCAACATTTTTACTGCATTTTTCTCTTTTGAGACCAATGAGAAAAAAGTGGTATTTTCATCTGAGCCATTTATAATACAACCCCTGGCAAAAATTATGGAATCACCGGGCTCGGATGTTCATTCAGTTGTTTAATGTTGTTGAAAAAAAGCAGATCACAGACATGGCACAAAACTAAAGTCATTTCAAATGGCAACTTTATTGCTTTAAGAAACACTAAAAGAAATCAAGATAAAAAATGTGGTACTCAGTAAGGGTAATTTTTTTTCAGACCAAGCAGAGGGAAAAAATTATGAAATCACTCAATTCTGAGGAAAAAATTATGGAATCACCCTGTAAATTTTCATTTCCAAAACTAACACCTGCATCAAATTAGATTTGCTCGTTAGTCTGCATCTAAAAAGGAGTGATCACACCTTGGAGAGCTGTTGCACCAAGTGGACAGACATGAATCATAGCTCCAACACGAAGATGTCAATTGAAACAAAGGAGAGGATTATCAAACTTTTTAAAAAAAAGGTAAATCATTACGCAGTGTTGCAAAAGATGTTGGTTGTTCACAGTCAGCTGTGTCTAAAATCTGGACCAAATACAAACAACATGGGAAGGTTGTTAAAGGCAAACACACTCCTCTTGACTGACAGGTCTCTCCCTATGTGTGTGTATATGTTGTAGGGATGGTACTCACTCAAGTGCATTGAGAGGCAAACAGGCAGTTTCCTTTAAATGTCCATAGCGGTTTATTAACGTCAAAAACCAGCAAAAGTAAAAAAAAGTGCAAATAAATAGCATTTAGTGCAGGCAAAACAAAGTAGAACAGTACTTTGTACAAAGTCTCTGGTACACCGACTCATCACTAACATGGATCTGGGGACAGTATAAGTTATAGAAGTGACATGATAGGTTAATTTTAAGTATGCTGATGTGACGCCTCTACTCAGAAAGCCCGTGTTTTACCCTGGGTGTTGGGGGACTCGGTGTCGGGCCCTGCATTGAAGAGATGGGATGCAGCCGTGGCCCGGGCCCGACCCGTGCTCAGGGCCGTCACATTAGAAAGAGATGGTGTGGGCTATTCCGGGTTGAGAGGCTGATTAATGACTACGCCACCTGTGGTGTCTGGTGAAGGGCCACCAGCACCGCTACAGTCCGCCGAGGCCTGGTGTCGTGGCGGCTAAAGTTCTCACTGCTCCCCACAGGCGGAGCAAGGCCTCAGGGCAGGCAAGGCAGGATGAAGGGGGTAGCAGTAGTGCGGGAGAGAGTACGGGCACCACGTCGCGTGGTATGGCGCGTAATGAACAGTCCGAAGGCCTTAGGGGTGAACTTCCAAAGTTTTACTCACTCAGAGATGTTAGCGGGAAGGCGACTCCCTGCTCCCTGCGGAGTCCTGCGGTCACCAGGGACGGGGGTCCGACTACCTCCGAGGAAGTCCAGTGTTTGGTAGCGACCCTGCACCAGAGTGTTCCTGCACTACAGACTTCACCCATTCCCGTCTGTGCGTGTGTAGATAGGCCGGGTCTCCCTCTGAGCTCCTCTCAGGTGTAGGGGTCGGGTGGCAATTCCTCTCCATCCGACGCCCGGTGGGATCCTCAGGGCCTAACCGGGCTTTCCTGTCCTGGACGTAGAGTACGAGGTCGGGTGTCGGGGGCCGGTACCCCTCTTGCAGCCGGAATCCCTCTGAATAGATCAGGTAGGCGAGGACAGGTTGCGTACTCCGCTCCGTCTGCATCTTCCCCGGGACCCATTTGCTAGGGAGCCACACTCTAAATCTCCCGGGCCTTCTTGATCCTGGTCATCGGCCGGGTTGAGACATTCCTTGTCTGCAACCTACCTCTCGTCCCAAAGATCGGGGTACAAGGGCTGTGTCCCATGCCGGTGCTGGCCCACACAGGATCTGCGCTCCCGGAGGGAAGTCACATTACACACAGTATTTTGACAACACAGTGACAGCCGAAAGACTAGCAAAGGCTAGACCAAAAAGAACCAGCAGAAGACCGGAAAGAAAAGACCAAGATCAAAGATGGCATTCTATTAAATATGAAATCTAAAGTGTCACTATCTAGTTGTTCCTCCACCCACACCCACTAACTGGTTCCTACTACTTTGTGTTCCCCAGTCTCCCTGTAACCAGGGGAGCAGCACTTAGTGCATAATAGCTCCCTCTGGTGGAAATGTGGTGTTGGATGCAAAAGGCTAGGTCACTACCATCACACTGGCCTTACCTCAGAGGAGGAACACCACCCTCCATTGAAGAAGTGCAGCATTCCTGTGGCAGTCGAACCCTCAGGGGCGCCACATTCCCCCCTGGTAAAACACAGCACGTCTGCGGGCTGCAAAGGAAGTAACACCCAGGAAATTTTCTTTTTATAATAACAAAACTATCATCCCTTTATGGGAGGCACATTTCTTAAACGTTGCATAACAAGGTATAAAAGTGTAAAAGTACAAAAGTACAAAATTATAAAAGTATAAAGCATAAATTAGGACAAGAGACTTTTGACAATGGCAGCTGACTGTTTAGAAGTAGCGATGGTCAGTTCAGTAGCAAGAGGGACCTGCCCTAAACCCTCTACGTGGGCCCTGGGGTGGCTGCGGGGCATGAAGATCCAGAGTTGAACCTCCAAACGTGCCACTCCAGACAGGTTTTGCTTCTGAGGTCTGAGGTAGAAGATAAGGCACGGTTTTGCATAAAACCAATAGGAAGCACCTAAATAGATGCATAACTATATACACACACAGTCCGCCGCTTGCCATAGTCCGCAGGGACCAAAGTCTCTGTAAACAGGAAAAAACACAAAAATAGCAGCATTCAACTAAACTTTAACAACAACAGCAGCAGCCGGGGGCTGCTTTAGACTTCGGGTTCTCGTCTAGGAAAAGGCTCATTCCTCCCGACGGAGGCTAGCCGGTCACCTGAGGCAGGGGACGGGGTGGCGTCGCTCCCAGACACTTTGTGGACGTCCAGGGCGTACCACCCACGCTCCCCCTGGTGGCGAGAGAAAGTCACTGTGTCGCCCGGGAGGAGGTTCCGACCGGGGTGTCCCTTCTTGAGGCGCGGCTCGACGTCCCGCCGGCTGACGAACACATCGTCCTGGAACAGGGGACACCGGATGAACCCCCACCCCGCCTCATGATGAAAGCGGACAACTTTGCTTCGTACCAGAGGCTGGGACGGGTGGCCTCCTCCTGACGCGCCCGAATCTTTGCAGCCTTGGTCCTAACCTCGAGGCGCTCGCAGTGCTCCTCCCGCCGACGTTGCTCCCGCCGACGTTGCTCCCTTGCGAGCTGAAAGATCTGGTCGCTGCACCATTGGCTCCTCCTTTGCGCTTCAGATCGGGTCTCCCGAGGGAAGCCTATTAGGTTGCCCCCCTGGTTTTCCCAGGCCCACTCCTCGGCCTCGGGCCAGGTTACTGCTAGTGCAGGTAGCGGGGTGAGGATGGGTTGCTGCGAGTCCTCTACTGATGCGGACCAGTCTGGGTTGGAGCCGGTAGCCTCCTCCGCAGCTTCAGGCACCTCCGTTTCAGGGTTTGGGCGGCATCGCAGGTCCCCACCGCTGGCTGCCGATTGCAGCTCAGGAGCTAAAGCTTGCTCCCAGGTGACCGCGTGGGGAACTATGTACTCCGCCATGAGGTCCAGAATAGTCTCTGCTGGCTCTGCAGCCGGGGCAGGGGTTGCACACTCACCCGCCGCGAGGTCACCCTCGACCTCTGTCTCAGAGTTGACTGGTCCTGGAACCTCAGCTCCTTGGCTGCGGTCCCGTATACGCAGCAGCATCTCCTCCCGCCACGCAGCCATCGCCGCCTCCTGGGCCTCTTTCTGACTCCTTACGAGTCCCGGAGCTTCTCGATGGAGAAATTCAATATCTCCCTGGGTCAATACGCTGCCGCCTTGCTCTCTGCCGGGTGAAGGGCCTGAAACAGGTTCAGCAGACTCATGGTCTTGTTCCCCAGAGGCATACATGTCTGCCTCCGTTGACTGCCAAGCTCCGACTACTATGGCAGCACCTTGTTGCTTTTCTTCTTCCTCCTCTTTCAGGGCGGTTCCTGGGCGGAATGCTGACAGGCCCGCCTTCGTTCAGCCCATCCAGTTTGACGGGCATTACCCCGCGGACAGTCTCTGATGGAAGGGGCAGTCCACATTTTTGGCGCCAAGCGGGAGCCCAGCCCACGATGGGAGGCGTTCAAAGACAGTCTTTTTACAGCATTATGGCGCCTGTTCTTCTTGGGCAGGCGCCATTTTAAGTGTAAAACAACAGTTCAAGGTGTAAGGCACACAGTACTCGATAGCAATGGGCACTCTTCTCCATTGCTGCGGGCACGATATCCTGCCGACTACGCCAGGTTGTGACGCCTCTACTCAGAAAGCCCATGTTTTACCCTGGGTGTTGGGGGACTCGGTGTCGGGCCCTGCGTTGAAGAGATGGGATGCAGCCGTGGCCCGGGCCCGACCCGTGCTCAGTGCCGTCACATTAGAAAGAGATGGTGTGGGCTATTCCGGGTTGAGTGGCTGATTAACGACTACGCCACCTGTGGTGTCTGGTGAAGGGCCACCAGCGCCGCTACAGTCCGCCGTGGCCTGGTGTCGTGGCGGCTAAAGTTCTCACTGCTCCCCACAGGCGGAGCAAGGCCTCAGGGCAGGCAAGGCAGGATGAAGGGGGTAGCAGTAGCGCGGGAGAGAGTACGGGCACCGCATCGCGTGGTATGGCGCATAATGAACAGTCCGGAGGCCTTAGGGGTGAACTTCCAAAGCTTTACTCACTCAGAGATGTTAGCGGGAAGGCAACTCCCTGCTCCCCGCGGAGTCCTGCGGCCACCAGGGACGGGGGTCCGACTACCTCCGAGGAAGTCCAGTGTTTGGTAGCGACCCTGCACCAGAGTGTTCCTGCACTACAGACTTCACCCATTCCCGTCTGTGCGTGTGTAGATAGGCCGGATCTCCCTCTGAGCAAATCTCAGGTGTAGGGGTCGGGTGGCAATTCCTCTCCATCCGACACCCGGTGGGATCCTCAGGGCCTAACCGGGCTTTCCCGTCCTGGACGTAGAGTACGAGGTCGGGTGTCGGTACCCCTCTTGCAGCCGGAATCCCTCTGAATAGATCAGGTAGGCGAGGACAGGTGGCGTACTCCGCTCCGTCTGCATCCTCCCCGGGACCCATTTGCTAGGGAGCCACACTCTAAAGCTCCCGGGCCTTCTTGATCCTGGTCCTCGGCCGGGTTGAGACTAGTGTTGAGCCACCCCCGTGGTGTTCGAGTTCGGTTCGTCGAACACCCGTGTGTTCGCCGAACTGTTCGTCGAACTGTTCGTCAAACACCTTCGAACACCGTTAAAACCAATGGCAGGCAAACAAAAACACATAGAAACACATAGAAAACACCTTCAAAGGTGTCCAAAAGCTGACAAACTGCTCAGAAGACACAACTAACACATGGAAAAGTGACAAGTACATATAGTCATGCGAAAAGAAAAGAGGTGGAGGAGTAAAAGGAGGGGGAGACACAGATATAGGCATGTCATGCCCTTCTAAAATCCAAAAAGTGAGAAGCCGACACGGCCAGTCTGTTCCTGCCCGTGCCACCTCCGTATCGCCGGGTTTGTGCCAGAGCCGCGGTGGACCCTGACGGCCAGCCCCCCTCTCCTAATACTGGTGCCTGTCCGCTGGTGGGTCGAGCCCCCCGCGGTGGGGGGGGAGTAACATCTGCAGAAGAAAGACCATCTTCCAGCCAAACTAACATGTCGACTTCTTTTCGTGGACAATGTGATACGATCCCTTTGTTACGGACACGCCCATCGCTACAAATTCCAGATGAGGCACAAAAACAGCAGGTGCTTCAGCGGATATCAAGTGCTCCTTCAAGTGGGCTCTCCTCCACCTCAACTTCAACATCACAAATACTCCAGTCCTCAGAGGTGTCACCCCAATCGCACTTGCTTCCTCACAGCTCCCAAGTCTCCAGCTGCCCGTCTGAGTATGGGGTAACACAGATGGTTGAGTCTGCACAGCTGTTTACTCATACTATAGCCTGGGAAACGGAGGTCTGCTCCAGAGCTTCTGTTAATCCAGACGAGGAAATGATCTGCACTGATGCCCAGAATCTTTATAAGTCGGATCCAGGACCAGATGAAGAAGGTTCTGAGCATAATGTAGACCCTCGTTCCCAAACTGTAACTCCTGTTGGTGGAGACAATGATGAAGACGATGATGAGACTCAAATACCTGATTGGAGCGACAACTTGACTTTTCGGTCAGGGCAGGAAGAGGTTGGCTTTGAGGACGACGGGTGTGATAACACACAGGGTGATGATGACAAGGTTGGAGATCCCACTTACTGTCAACCCACAGTCAGCCAGTCGATGAGGTCACCCGGGCCTTTGCCTGGCCTTTGGGATGTCGCGGTGGTCGGCTCCCTGGCCCGTACCCTGGGGTCACTCTTTAAAAGGGTGGATAATTGTTAATTTTATAAGAGTTTGTGACACCACCTGTGGTATCTGGTGAGAAGCACCAGCGCTGCAGCAGTCCACTGAGGCCCGTGATAAGGCAGCTCGATGGTATAGCTCCCCACAGGTGGAGCTAGGTCTCAGGGCAGCGTATGCAGGGGTAATGCAGGACAGGCGAGACCCAGCTGGGTCAGAGCAAGAACGGAAACGGACACGGTAGTCACTTTAGTACCTTTTACTGGAGGAAATTCAGGCACATCCTGGAGCACTGTAGGGTGTAGGGTGCATATCAGGATCCTCCCCAATGAGCGGGTGTAGGGCCTCCTGTTTCTTGCCTCTGCGCAGTAAGTTTCTGACCTGCCTGGAGCTAGGCCTAACTTTGTCTCTGTCCTGCTCTGGCTGACCTTGTGGTAGGGCCTTCTCTTGAAGTTCACGCTCCCAGTATGCGGGGCCTAAGCGTCTCCTGGCTCTGTTACGTATCAGCACCTTAGCGATCCTGGGACTTGTAGTTCTCCAGGGATTCCGGTTATGCCTTACTGGATCATAGAGATCCCGGTAAGCTCAGATCCGGTGTCCGGTAAATGCTTCGGGGTGAGCTGGTTAAGCTCCTCTGCCCCTTATGTACTAACTCGCCACTCGCCTTCGGCCTACTCGGGCCCTCAATAGGCTATACACACTAACGGCAGCTTGCCGCGCTTCACCGATCTTATGACGCTGGCACACCTTAAGCTCTATCTGGGCTCCCTGAATCTAGTTAGCAGGAGCCTCGTGCTCCACTGCTGAACTATTAACTGAGTTCTCTAGACTAGACTGAGCTCCACTGCAGACTGACCTCTCTTAGGCTTCTCTACTGCAGGAACTCTTCAGAGGAACTGAACTGCCTAGCTCCACCTTCCCTATTTATATCCCTAACGGGCTCCCTCTGCTGGTCTGAGGTGGAAGGTGGAGATGTGTGAATGTTTATGGGGGCCTCTTGTGGAGGATTCCATCAATACACTCTTCTAGGATCTGTGATACCAAGCGCAGCGGGGCGTCACAGATGCTATTGACGACGAGGTTAGGTTGCGCCTTCCTGGACAGAGACGGAGTACTGGAAGCACGTCAACAACTGCATCCTCAACCACAACTCCGCCTCTGACCACAAGTCGTAGTGGCTCTTCAGGTCGCATGGGCTCTAAGCCTTGCATAGCCTGGGCATTTATTCAGATCGATAAGGATGACCCAACTCGTGTTATCTGTAATATTTGTCACCAAAAGCTAAGTAGAGGCCAAAAAATCCATAGTTTGAGTACTTCATGCATGTACCGTCACATGGATATGAAGCATAAGTTGCAGTGGGAAGCTCACTGTGCTACAATGCGGCCTAGCAGGCTGGGCCAACCACCGTCTGCCCCATCTTGTGCATCCGCGGCCTCTTCATCCTCTGTGACTGGGGGGACAGCAGTCACACATGTTTTTGGACGCAGACCTGCCACCTCTTTACCTGCAACAGCCAGTGTGATTGGCAGGTCGTCAGTTCATTGGGAAGTGGAAACACCTGCTGGTGTTGAGAGCTCTCTGACATCGAGAGCACCACCTTTGGATCAAGGCAACCTAACATGTCCGCCTGTATCTTCCTCACAGACCGGCAGTTTGCCAGGGACACCCTACTCAACCCCGTCAAAGCACAACAGCCAGCCCTCGGTCCCTCAGATGTGGACAAGTAAAAGACCATTTCCTCCTAGCCATGAGAAAGCTAAGAGGTTGAATTTCACCATCTGCAAGCTGTTGGCTACAGAAATGCTGCCTTTCCGCCTGGAGGACACAGTGGATTTTTGAGACCTTATGTCCGTTGCAGTGCCCCAGTACCAGATGCCCAGTTGGCACTACTCCTCAAAGAAAGGTGCGCCTGCGCTCCACCAGCATGTCGCACACAACATCACCGCTTCTTTGAGAAACTCTGTGTGTGACAGGGTGCATTTCACCACAGACACTTGGACGAGTAGGCATGGACAGGGGCGTTACATGTCGCTGACAGGGCACTGGGTAACTATGGTGACAGCAGGACAAGGGGCTGCTGTCCAAGTCTTGCCGTCCCCGCGAGTTGTACGTAAATCCTCTTTATCTAGAAGTTCCTCCACTGCTTCTGCCTCCTCAACCTCCTCTCGGTCCTCCACCTGCACCCAAAGCCTGTCTGGTAATGCCACCTGCTTTCTAACTGCGCACCTCCTTACTATGCTGGCAGCAGGGCTCAACGGCATCAGTGTTTACTTTGAAATGTCTGGGAAATGTGAGTCACACAGCTGAGGACTTGTGGTCAGCTCTGGAGACCCAGTTTCATGAATGGTTGTCTCCACTGGACCTGCAACCAGGGAAGGCCGTGTGCGACAATGCTGCAAACCTGGGTGCGGCCCTTCGCCGGGGCAATGTTACACACGTGCCTTGTATGGCTCACGTGTTGAACCTGGTTGTCCATAAATTTTTAGCCCACTATCCCGGACTAGATGGCCTTCTGCAGAGGGCACGGTCGCTGTGTGCTCACTTCCGCCGTTCGCATCCCGCAGCTCAGCGACTTACATCTCTACAGAAGTCGTTGGGCCTGCCAGTTCACCGGCTGAAATGCGATGTGCCGACACGGTGGAATTCAACTCTGCACATGTTGCAGCGACTGTGGCAGCACCGACAAGCCCTGGTGCAATACTTTCTGACGTATAGCCTGGGCCAACGAGATCCAGAGGTGGGGCAAATCACACAGCAGGAGTGGTCTCAGATCAGGGACCTATGAAGTTGACGCGCCCCCTGGGCCGTGGGGTACCCGGAGCCGGGCCGGTAGACGCTGGGGGTTGTAGTCACTGTGGCGGTGACCCGGTCCGTGACCCAGGGCGGTCAATCCAACGGTAATTTGTATATATGGATTTTATAATGTCCGACTACGCCACCTGTGGAGTGCGGCCAAAGGGGCCGCCGCTGCGGAACAGTCCTCTGAAGCTGGTGGTTTTGCTGCAATGGTATTATTACTCACCACAGGAAGAGTGTAGCTTCAGGGCAGTGTGGGTGGATGATGGTGGTTGTAGTGCAGGGAGTCAGTAATGAACACAGAGTCCGTGTGATGCAGTCAAAAGATCTTTACTCACAGTTGTTGCAGTCCAGATTACAGGTACCAGAGCTATCTCACCCGTCGTGCTGTGCGTACTCAGTGAGGGGCTCAGTCCACCCCCAGATAGCTCCGGAGTACTTAGCAGGACCCCCTTCTGTGTGTCCTTTCTCTGGCCTTCTCCCTGCACCTCACACCCAGTGACACTTCTATCCGGTATCCTCGGGCCTTGGCGGGCGACTTGTGTTCCGTCCCCTGGGTCCTATGTGGCTACCTTCTTAGTGAGACTGGTGTGGACTTTTGCCTGCAGTACATGAAATGCTGCAGCCTCCGGTTTCTAGTTGAGCCTTGCTGTTTCTCCTCTAGTTGAGGGACCGGTTCCCCTTATCTGGCCTGACCCCTCTACCTCCTTTTAGCTGCGGGAGTACAGGTGGCCTTCTGCACGGCCCGTAGCCCTAGGGTCCCTTCGGTTCCTGGAGCCTTCCTGCTCCCACTCCTCTCTTCTCTCCTTCAGTCCTGGGCCTCCCAGGCTAGGCCCGCCTCCGGAGCAGAGCTCATGCCGAGCCTCTGCTCCTGTCACTTTTCCTCCTCTGACTGGCTTGCTCTTTCTAAGATGGCTTCCTATTTATACTCTCCCTGTCATGTGCTCCCCTAAGCTGCTCCCCTAAGCACCCACTACATAGGATCCTCCCACCAGCTAGGGACCTGGGACTGTGCTCTCCCTTAGGAGCAATCTCGCCCTAACCCCACTGCGGGTATGTGTTGGATGCAGGTGTTAGGGTCCCGAGCCATACGCCTTCCTTACCTGAGGGTGAGATACCACACCTCTGGGTGAGATGCAGTAACTCTGTGGTGACTGCACCCTCAGGGGCGCCACACACCTTTCTGCACAGTTTTGAAATGGCGACGAAGATGTTTAGTGCTGACGACGATGCCATTATCAGCATAACTATTCCGGTGATTTACATGCTGGAGCACACATTAAACAGAATTCAGAGTCAGGTGGTCGGACAAGAGGAGGTGGAGGAAGTAGAGGAGGAGTCGTATGCGGAAGGGATAACATCTCCAAGGTCCAGACGGTTGGCAGCACCAAGGAGGCAGGCATGGGAGGGTGGGGGAGAGGGATTAAACAGGGCGCATGGTAGCAGCCAAACTGTTGAGGAAGGTGCAGGAGCCGAGGAAGAAGTGGAGGATGAACTGGCGATGGGCATGGAAGACTCATCAGATGAGGGAGACCTTGATCACATTTCTGTTGTGCGAGGTTGGGGGGAGAGGGCAGAGGAAAGAAGCATGATTCTTACCTCGCTACCAACACAACAAGGACTTGGTCCTCCTGGATGCGCAAGACACATGAGTGCCTTCTTGCTGCACTACCTGCAACATGACCCTCAGATTGCAGAATTCGAAGTAATCTCGACTACTGGGTTGCCACACTCTTAGATCCCCGGTACAAAAGTAAATTTGCCGAAATAATTCCTGCCATAAAAAGGGATTGACGCATGCAGGAGTATCTGCAGACGCTGTTGCAGAATCTTACATGTGCTTTTCCACAAAACACCAGTGGTGCACGAAGTGAATCTCACAGTTCTAACTTGCCAACCGCGGGACTGTCGAGTCTTCATCACTCAAACCGTAACAGTAACACAGTATCTGCTGGTAACAGCAATTTTGTGAAATCGTTTCACCACTTTTTTAGACCATCCTTTGCAAGGCCACAGGAGACAAGAAGTCTGACACATAGTCAATGCCTAGAGAGGATGGTGCAGGAGTATCTCCAAGTGAACATTGAAGCCATGACTGTGTCACTGGACCCTTGCTCATTTTGGTATTCCAATCTGGAAAAATGGCCGGAGCTCGCCACTCACGCCTTGGAGATCTTGTCATGCCCTGCAGCCAGTGTTCTCTCTGAACGTGTGTTCAGCGCTGCTGATGGTGTGCTGACAGATAAGCGCACGCGGCTGTCCACTGAGAATGTAGACAGACTCACGTTCATAAAGATGAACAAATCATGGATTCGCAAGGACTTTTCTAATCCTGTGTTATCCTTGGGAGGCTAAAAGCTTGAAGATTTGGTAATATCACCTCACCAACCGTTTTAAGCAACTGTGGGGCAATTGATGCCACTTAACCCTAGAACGCATGACCATAAAAATCGACACTTTCATATACCTGGGGCCTTTTAGGCCCGTGAGCAAATAACATTGAATAACTCAAACTCAAATGACAAACAACTATATACATGAAGAATACCTAGAGTTTCAAAATTCTAACTAAAGTAATCTTGCAGAAAATAGAAAACAATTAACAGGGCGGGACTGCGAGGCCCCAGGTATGCGTTCTAGGGTTAAGTGGTGTCTGTGCCACAATTTTGGGAAAAAATGGAAACTCTTTTTGGAGTCCCCTTGCTGTGTCTTACGTGACGTTGGCATCGTCAATTCCAGGTGGGTTGGGTCGCTCCCCCCCCCCTTTTAACTGTAAGAAACTACATACACTATGGCTTGGGGTAACACAGATGATTGAGTCTGAAGAGCTGTTTACTCAGAGGTCTGCTCCAAATCTTCAGTGTCTGCTAGTCAGCGTAGAATTTTTAACTGCATCTAGCCTAGGCAATACTTTGGGCGTAGTAGCCCAGCTGCGAAGCAAGCTGCACCGCCTGTGTATCTAATAAGAATTTTTAAATGCATCTAGCCTAGGCAGACTGTGGGGACCCCCAACCAAACCCAGACGCTCAGCCCCCCTACCGCCCCCCTTTCCTTGACAATACAATAATGTAACTCTTACAACTGGATGGGTGAGGATCGGTCACAGCTTTATTAACTCTTTATACTCATTCCATTAGAAAGACATTTTATTTCTAAAATAATTCAGCTTGTTGCAGCATGCCCTGGGTCTCCACTCCGGCAACTTGGCCTACAAGTGTAACTCTCCAACATGTCCTTTCTATTTCCAGGCCACGGAGGATCCTGCGTACTCGTATGCAGGACTCTGACCCCCACCCATCACTCTTAACGCTTGTTCCACTCCGTCCTGGAGTCCTGACAGGAATATGTCCAGTCCAATATCCATTAAGTGAACACCGTCGGGCCGTATGAGGCCTGCTTTATCTCCTTCCAGTTGTCGGTGTCGTACCACTACACCGCCTCTGTCTCTTCTAAATTTTGCCATCCGAATATTTATTACCCGCCTTGTCCGTTCGATGGCCGTGATGTCTCGCGCACCTTGCCATACCGCTATCGGCACAATCTCTGACCATACTATAGCTAGTATTGTGAAAAATTCTCTGAAGCGCTCAGTGTCTAGTTTCATTATTGCCATTAGTTATGCGCTCTTGTGATGACCTAGGTTGTTTCCCCCGGCCTGTATAACTAAGATGACCAGACATCTTGCCTCTCTCCCTACCTTGATTACCTCCATTAGTACCTGTGGCCATAGCAGGCCTCTAATACCTCTCCAGTTGAAATATGTGTTATGAAACTCTAATTTCCTCCCGCCTGGGCGGACTTTCGCCCTTTAATCTGCCCAATATATATACGAGTGGCCTATCACCCACACTGTTGGCTTAGCGTCACCTGTAAAAGAAACAAACCACGTTAGGATAACAAGTCCGGTCTTATGTATCTTGCCAAACACGTGGATCACCATCTCTCTATCCTCTGAACTTCCGTTTCTGACAGTCCTGCTCTTGCTGCTTCTGTGGCCGCGCCTATGCGGAATGAGTGTGTCCCGTAATCTTTGGGGTGGTTCCCTGCCGATGTTATGCATTTATTAAATATAGCTTGGAACTGGTATCTTGCTAATGGCGTCCCATCAATGTGTGATAGGAACAAATTACTTTGTGATCTGATGGTTAGATATGGTTTTACTATTGTTACCCGACTCAGTGTACCGTTTGTGGGTTGTAGAAGTACCCAAGTGCCCCTGCCCGCTGGAACCATTTTCGATTTGTGTATGCGTAGACGTATTGCATTATTGGCTATGACTACATCCTGGTGTAATAAGCCTCCACTGGTGCTAATTTTGGATTGAGGGACTAATTCGCTTATGCATAGCGCCCCGAAGAAGGCGATCACAAATGCAGTAGACAGTAGTGTTGCTTCAAATTGTGAGTGTCATGTTAATGGTGTTAGGGATATGATGTGAGAAATCAGTTTTAGTGACACGGGACGGGACGTCTACACTCCTGACTTGGCTGACCCCTTTTCCACCCTTTTATGGATTTCTGATGATGAATCTTTGTCACATCTCCCCAATTCAGTAGTTGGAAGTGAAATGCTACTCCGGTCAGACACCGCTGCGCTGACGCCCCTGATATGCCCCTCATAATTAGCTGGTGGAGAAATTCTATGGTGACTTGTGATCTGGCTTGTTCACATTGGTCAACCCGTCTGCCTGCTACTAGTCGTGTCCACTCTTCCCATGCCTTACCGTATGCTTGCCACGTCGACGGGGCAACTGACGCTCTGATTAATGGCATCAACTATTCGCCACTAGATCCCATAGGGAAGGTGGGCAACTGTTGTCCCGATGGGTGGGCATTGTGGAAGAGCTCTGTGAAAATCTGCCAATTGGATTGTTATAAAGCGTTAGCAGAAGCTTTAGACCCCTCAGCATAGTGGCTAGCGCAGACCCATACATTGTGTTTTAGGCACAGGAATGCTAGCCTGGGTAGTAGGCCTAGCACTGGGAGAGACGATGATGCCATCTTATTAATGCAGTGCGCTAAGCTGGTGTTTTTTGTTATGAAGCGTATATTTTTGTAAGCCAGGAGCGCGCCCCATATTTCTATTGCTACCACTATTGGGAAGAAAAATTATTTTCAGGGCTAGATGCAGCGAAAAATTATTATTAATTGAAAAGCTGGTGGAGCTTGGTATAGATGGCCTAATACAATGAGACCCACACACTGCTAGAAGGCCAAATATTTTTTCAGAGGTAGATGCAGAAAAAAATTATATTCAGTTTGCAACCTTATGGAGGTCAGTATAGATGGACTAATAGAACAAGTCCCACACACAGCTAGAAGCCCAAATATTTTTTCAGAGGTAGATGCAGAAAAAAATTATATTCAGTTTGCAACCTTATGGAGGTCAGTATAGATGGACTAATAGAACAAGTCCCACACACAGCTAGAAGGCCAAATATTTTTTCAGAGGTAGATGCAGACAAAAAATTATTTTGAATTTGCAACCTGATGGAGGTCAGTATAGATGACTAATAGAACAAGTCCCACACACAGCTAGAAGCCCAAATATTTTTTCAGAGGTAGATGCAGAAAAAAATTATATTCAGTTTGCAACCTTATGGAGGTCAGTATAGATGGACTAATAGAACAAGTCCCACACACAGCTAGAAGGCCAAATATTTTTTCAGAGGTAGATGCAGAAAAAAATTATATTCAGTTTGCAACCTTATGGAGGTCAGTATAGATGGACTAATAGAACAAGTCCCACACACAGCTAGAAGCCCAAATATTTTTTCAGAGGTAGATGCAGAAAACAATTATATTCAGTTTGCAACCTTATGGAGGTCAGTATAGATGGACTAATAGAACAAGTCCCACACACAGCTAGAAGGCCAAATCTTTTTTCAGAGGTAGATGCAGACAAAAAATTATTTTGAATTTGCAACCTTATGGAGGTCAGTATAGATGGACTAATAGAACAAGTCCCACACACAGCTAGAAGCCCAAATATTTTTTCAGAGGTAGATGCAGAAAAAAATTATATTCAGTTTGCAACCTTATGGAGGTCAGTATAGATGGACTAATAGAACAAGTCCCACACACAGCTAGAAGGCCAAATATTTTTTCAGAGGTAGATGCAGACAAAAAATTATTTTGAATTTGCAACCTGATGGAGGTCAGTATAGATGACTAATAGAACAAGTCCCACACACAGCTAGAAGGCCAAATATTTTTTCAGAGGTAGATGCAGACAAAAATTATTTTGAATTTGCAACCTTATGGAGGTCAGTATAGATGGACTAATAGAACAAGTCCTACACACAGCTAGAAGCCTAAATATTTTTTCAGAGGTAGATGCAGAAAAAAATTATATTCAGTTTGCAACCTTATGGAGGTCAGTATAGATGGACTAATAGAACAAGTCCCACACACAGCTAGAAGGCCAAATATTTTTTCAGAGGTAGATGCAGAAAAAAATTATATTCAGTTTGCAACCTTATGGAGGTCAGTATAGATGGACTAATAGAACAAGTCCCACACACAGCTAGAAGCCCAATATTTTTTCAGAGGTAGATGCAGAAAAAAATATATTCAGTTTGCAACCTGATGGAGGTCTGTATAGATGGACTAATACAACAAGTCCCACAAACAGCTAGAAGCCCAATATTTTTTCAGAGGTAGATGCAGAAAAAAATATATTCAGTTTGCAACCTGATGGAGGTCAGTATAGATGGACTAATACAACAAGTCCCACACACAGCTAGAAGCCCAATATTTTTTCAGAGCTAGATGCAGAAAAAAATTATATTCAATTTGCAACCTGATGGAGGTCAGTATAGATGGACTAATAGAATGATGCTATGCCCAAAAGATTTTACTTCACTAGGTGCAGTAAAAAAATTGGTATTCTATACACAGGTGGTAAATCTTGCAACACAGATAGGCTACTCCACTGACTAACACACTCTGCAATAGGCCAAAAAGGATTAGCTTTGCTAGATTCAGCCAAATGCTGTGAAAAAAACTTGCACAGCACTGGCACAGACCTGCCTGGCAAAAACTGATAGGAACTGATGTAACCTAGTCCTGAAAAGGACTGCAATTACAATTAGTCTTTACTCCCACAATCTATCGATTTAAGAGCACAGACCTGCCTGATAAAAGTCGTAGGAAATGCTGTAACCTAATCCTTAAAAGGACTGTAATCACAACTATTCCCTACTCCCAAGCTATCTGTAGATTTGTGCGAAAATTGGCTTGAAATTAACAAGGTATAGCGCACACAGCAACAGCGGTGCCGTCTAACACGCAGCTGCAGCAGTGAGAAAATGGTGGCGACGGGGAAAATGGCTTGGTCTTATAGGGCAAGGACATGTGACATACACTGCCAATCACACATGCCCTTGCTTGTGTGAAAAAAAGCACTTCGCTCCGTGTGTGCGCTGCTGATAGGCTGACAGATTGCACCTCCCCACTGCAAATGCGGGAAAGAGAAAAAAAAAATGGAGATCTTCATTGTTCCTGCAGAGATCCATCCCCTGCCCCTCCCCCCACCCCGCTGTACACTCAAACTGCGTATTAACATTAATTTTCATCATTACTGAGAAAAAATCCAGTTATGATTTTGGTGCACGAACAGTTATCGAACATAACCTCGAACAGCTGAATTTTTCTCAAATTGTTCGTGTTCGCCGAACGGCTCGAACACCGCCCAAAACAGCTCAAATTTGAGATTGGCGAACAGTTCGAGTAGAACAACGCTCATCTCTAGTTGAGACATTCCTTGTCTGCAACCTACCTCTCGTCCAAAAGATCGGGGTACGAGGGCTGTGTCCCATGCCGGTGCAGGCCCACACAGGATCTGCGCTCCCGGAGGGAAGTCACATTACACACAGTATTTTGACAGCACAGTGACAGCCGACAGACTAGCAAAGGCTAGACCAAAAAGAACCAGCAGAAGACCGGAAAGAAAAGACCAAGATCAAAGATGGCATTCTATTAAATATGAAATCTAAAGTGTCACTATCTAGTTGTTCCTCCACCCACACCCACTAACTGGTTCCTACCACTTTGTGTTCCCCAGTCTCCCTGTAACCAGGGGAGCAGCACCTAGTGCATAATAGCTCCCTCTGGTGGAAATGTGGTGTTGGATGCAAAAGGCAAGGTCACTACCATCACACTGGCCTTACCTCAGAGGAGGAACACCACCCTCCATTGAAGAAGTGCAGCATTCCTGTGGCGGTCGAACCCTCAGGGGCGCAACACTGACATCCCCCTATATACAGTATGAGCCCCCACATACAGCATAAGCTCCCACATAGCACTCTACAAACAGTATGAGCTTCCACATAATCCCCCTAGATACAGCGGGAGGCCGCACGTAGCTTCCTAGGTACAGCGGGAGGCCGCACGTAGCCTCTTAGGTACAGCGGGAGGCCACACGTAGCCTCCTAGGTACAGCGGGAGGCCGCGCGTAGCCTCCTAGGTACTGCGGGAGGCCGCGCGTAGCCTCCTGGATACTGCGGGAGGCCGCGCGTAACCTCCTGGATACTGCGGGAGGCCGCGCGTAACCTCCTGGATACTGCGGGAGGCCGCGCGTACCCTCCTGTATTCTGCGGGAGGCCGCGCGTAACCTCCTGGATACTGCGGGAGGCCGCGCGTAACCTCCTGGATACTGCGGGAGGCCGCGCGTAGCCTCCTGGATACTGCGGGAGGCCGCACGCACACGCACACATATACAGAGATATACAAAGACTTATACATACACGCATAAACACATTTGAAACACAAAAATACATATAAACAGACATCACACAATGATATCTGCACACACAGACACACTGTGACACACACTGTGACACACTGTGACACACACATACACAGACACAGTGTGACACACACATACACAGACACACATACACAGACACACTGTGACACACACATATACAGACACACTGTGACACACTGTAACTCAGCATCCCTCTGCTCGGCTCCCGACGTCCAGCTCCTCTCCGGTGGTAAGTAGCAGTGCAGGGTGCACTGCGTGACGTCACGTTAGCAGACATGGCCGCTCCCAGGGCCGTGTCTCTTAGCTGTGACGCGGCCGGGCCAGCACACAAGCAAGTTTATAGGTGCAGTGCTGGCCCAGCCCAAGAAGAAGCAGAGGCAGTGCGCAGCTGCTGGGGGAGCAGCCCGGCTCCCCCCCTCGTCGTCCAGCTCGCCCCTGCCTGCCGGGATATGTGTGCGGTGGCGCACACATTATAATGAGGGCAATCTGGCCAAGGGCCACCCCGGAGCCTCGGACCCTGGGCGGTAGACCAGATTGCCCTCATTATAATCCGCCTATGGTCACACAGGCTGGTGAGCGTACAGCACACAGCTCAGTCTGGAAACAACACACTCGAGGCCTTCTTCCTGCAAACACAGACCATGTGCCAAACAAACAGCCTCCATTTTATAGGCTGTTAACCACAGCCAGAGGTGAGGTATGTGGGTTGCTGGACCCACCCATCTCTCCTAGCAACCCGTACCCCGGCTCCCAGCTGCACCAATTAATCCTCTTAGTGCATGCGTTCACTAGAGAAAATACACCTGGTTACATCCCAGAGACCAGCCATCTCTGGGATACATACCTCCCATCGATTACAAGACCATTAGACACCTTACGGTGTAGAGATCTGTTAGTCCAGTGGAGCGGAATGGGGATAAATTGTCGGGAACCTACCTCGGACTAGTCATCGGAGATGCATAGTCCTTGTCAGGCTTTTCAAAGCATGTAAAACATGCACCACGGCAATAATGCGCCCACTGTGATTCATGTTGCCCATGTTTTGGGCAGCATGGATCAGCTGTCACGTTCCTTTTAACTCCTAGTATACTGATTTGTGGTTGTAGTTACACAATACCTGGAGAGCCACAGATTAAACCCTCTGTCTACATGTTTTCATGGTCACTAATGGATTGTTCTTCTTTTCATCATCTACTATCGTATTAATAAAAGACGACTGAAACAAATAAAAATCCCTTCTAATGTTCTTTGTTTTCTCAGAAGTTATTCTTTCCCTTATTTTATCATCTCTTTTCCCACGAGTTTTCTTCTCAATTTTCCTCAGCTCATAAAGTAGCTGTTTTTTTTCTGTGAAGCAAATTAATGTTTTTGGGTATCTACAGAAGACAAGGATATTATTTGGTTTTCCAAGGGGAAATTAAATGGGTGAAAAATGAAGTAAAACGTTTTTACTGTCTGTGGTTCTCTAATAATGGACATTAGCAAATGAGAAAAATGTTAACTATATCATTGCTGTATTTCATATTGCATAATAATTTATATTTGTGCTAAAAATGGACAAAACTTAATTCTCATAGCTAAAAAAAATACATAGAGCTGCTAATATAATTCCTAGTACTGTTACCATGTACTGCACACCACAAATTAAATATCTATGATTATTTCTTATTTTTCCATAATTATATGCTGCATTTCAGTTAGTTACCTTCTGCAATGATAAAGGAGCCTGGCCTACTGTAAGGCTGCGTGCCCACTATGCGTTTTTCAAGCTTTTTTGCCGTGGAATTTCCGCTGCGAAAACGCTTAAAAAACGCTTGATAATACGTGCCCCATGGTACCCAATGATAATCCGCATGTGCTGTGCACATGCTGCGGAAATTTCCGTTGCAGATTATCATTGCGGAAAAATATGCAGCATGTCCATTAATTTTGCAACACGCAGCATAATTGCCGCCATTGACTTGCATTGAAACGCATAATATCAGCATGAGCACATTTGCACATACGGATATTATGCGATTCTATGTGCGGATGGTACCCGGGTTTGGAGAAGAGGAGACTCTCCTCCAGACCCGGGTACCATAGTACCTGTTAAAAAGATAATTTAAAATAAGAAATAAAGATTATACTTACTCTCCGATGGCCCCCGGTGTTTTCTCCACTCCGTCCGGTCTGTTGTATGGCTCGCGATGGTCTGAAAGGACCTTCCATGACGTCATTTAGTCATGTGGTCACGCAACCACTGATGTCGGCGGTCGTGTGACCTGTCACATGACTAAATGACGTCACCACAGGTCCTTTTAGACCATGGCGAGCCATACAAGAGACCGGATGGAGCGGAGAAAACACCGGGGGCCATCGGAAGGTAAGTATAATCTTTATTTTTTACCATTTTTATTCTTTTTTTTAACTATTAACTTGGTCACACTATATAAATCCATACCGCTTGCATGGATTTATATAGTGTGACCAAGTTGTCAAGCACTTTTCCAAGTGATGCTAAAATCGCTTGGAAAAGAACTTGATAACCCGCATGCAGAAATGCATGCAAAAACACGTGACAAACATTTCTACCTGGCGGGAAAAACGCATGTAAAATCCGCATGCATTTTTCCTGCCAGGGAGATGGGGAAAAAATATGCAGCATTTCTGCATCGTGGGCACTTAGCCTAAAAGCTATATTGTGATCCTTGTTTTCACCAGTAGGGGGGCAATCTGTATACTTACAAAGGCTAGTTGAGATTCAAGTAAGTATTTATGTATGTATAAGAATATAACTACTATAATACTGCCCACTATGTACAACAATATACCTACTATAATACTGCCCCCTATGTACAAAAATGTAGCTGCTATAGTGCTGCTCCTATGTACAAGAATATAACTACTATAATGATCTTTTTATTTAAAACTGACAACCAAATATTACAGAATAATTACATTAAAATCACAAAATAATAAATATTAAAGAAAATAAATACTGTGTTGTTACATCACTTACACAATAATATTAGATAACATTGATAAATCCCGCCACATGAATGTTCCTCCAGTTCACATTACCTGAGTTAATCTTTATGTCCTTCTTATACACTGACTTGAGACTTTCCAGGATCTTATACCTGACACTATCACAGGACAGGACCTCCTTATTGATGAGCAGGCAGCACCGTGCACACCACAGATGATAGATGATCACCACATTTATTACATATAGTGAGCTTCGGTTATACGCCCTGAGCTCAGGCTGGAAGTCTCCGTACAGCAGCTGACCATACGACTGTCCCACCAGGTGCGGTAACTTTAGGGACAAGGACACACACTCCCATACCTGCATACTGAAGGGACACTCTAGAAGCAGATGCTCCATAGTCTCCTGTATACGGGGACACTCTTCTCTAGGACAGGATCTGTCTGATACATTCCTGCACTTTAGGTTATCTCTGACGTACATCTTACCATGGAGCCCCAGCCACGCCACATCTCTCATATGAGTGGGAATTCTGGGATCTAGTACGTTTTTTGCAGCCTGTTTTACATCTAGACTTGGGGCGCCCCTCAATTGAACATGGACACTAAAGTGGGATGACAGCACGTTCTTATACAACTCCTTCCTACTGAGCTGCCTGACGTCCTCATACAGGATCCTCCATCTAATAACCTTACTTATTACATGGACACCATACCAAGAAACATTATTCTTTAGTCGGCCTGAGATTCTCTTGATGGGGTCCCCTACCGACCACACGGACACAAACTGCTGGATCTGGCTCTTAAACAAACAAGACCATGGCGTCTTCTCTGAATTCTTACAAAAAGAGAAATTCTTCATAAGAAACATGAGATTAAAAAAGAGCTCAGGACAGGGCATGGAGAGACCATCCTCCTTATGGGGGAGATAGACAATGTTTCTCCTGACCACATTCACTCTGTTACCCCACAAGAAGTGAAAGAAGACATTGGTAAGTCTGGGGAGTAACGCATCGGGCACAGGGAACACCACACTGATATAGAGGAAGAGCGGGAGCAGGAAGGTCTTCAGCAGGCGGACCTTCTCCAGATACGTCAGCTTCCAGTGTCTCCAGCTCTGCACCTTCTGCTCACACACCACCAGCTTCTCCTCCCAGTTCACCTTCCCATCATCTACAGCTCCAAACACTACTCCCAAAATCTTTATCTGACCCTGAACTGTTCTGAAGGGCACAGAGAAGACATCACTGTCACCCCCCAACCACAACGCCTCGCTCTTCTCCATGTTCACAGAGGAGTTAGACACATTGGAGAAGGCTGTCATCTCCTGCTGTAGAGCCGTACAGTCTTCTCTAGAAGACGCCACCACCGACACGTCATCCGCATAGGCGCAGAACTTTACATCCTCCACTGTACTCTGCAGGCAACACCTCAGCCCTGTGAAACCTCTATGATCCTGCACTTTTCTGAGGAAAGGATCCAGACTAAAGACATACAACAAAGGGCTGAGAGGACAGCCCTGCCTCACCCCTGACATGATCCTGAAGGGCTCAGCCAAGTGACCATTAATCAGCGGCAGGCTTACAGCCTCCTTATACACAACCTGCAGCCACTGCACAAACCGCACCGGGAGGCCATAGTGTAACAACACCTGGTACAGGTAGTCATGATGGACTCTATCAAAGGCTTTACTCTGGTCTAAGCCCACAATATACGCCCCCACATTGTGCTGCTTAATGTAAGTCACAGCTTCTCTCACCAGCAGCAATGAGTCCTCTATCGTCCGACCCTTCACACCACATGTCTGGTTGGCGATGATCAGCTCACCCGCCACCTCACTCAGCCGATAATACAAGATCTTGGCCAGGATTTTATAGTCAGTGTTTAGCAAAGACAGTGGACGCCAGTTCTTTACATCTTTTAGATTTCCCTTCTTTGCTAAGAGAACCAGAACATATCTATACTGGGACTGTAGGAGCTTCCCTGCAGAGAGGCAATCATTATAGACCTGCACCAGGTCCGGAGCCAACAAGTCCCTGAACTCTTTGTAAAACTCGCTGGTCAGGCCGTCCAGTCCTGGGCTCTTGTTGGCCTTTAAGGAGTCAATGCTCCTCTTCACCTCATCCTCAGCTATGGGATCGGCCATACTATCTGCCTGCACCAGGTCTAACGTTGGTAGGGACACCCCCTTCAGATAAGCTTTAATGTCATCCTTATTAATATGAGCCCCTTTATACAGATCTCTATAATAATCCCCAATGATCCTGTGGACTTTCTCCGGCTCTGACTGCTCCACCCCATTCTCATCTAACAAGCCAGTGATCAGCTTCTTACTAACCCTGTTCTTACAAGCAATAAAGGGATCTGGGTTATGGACGCCCCAACTATCAAACTGTCCCTCCGCCTTGAGAGACTTGAGGCGATCGTACTGCAACTCCCTCATCCGCTGCTTTATATGGCTGACGCTCCGTCCGTCCACCTCCTCACCACCATTCATCCTGCTGTATAGCCGGCTGAGGTGCAGTCTCAGGGCTGTGTATCTCATATAATCCATATTACTACGTCTCCTGGCTGCTCGCATAATAAACTGCTTGATGTCACTCTTCATGATCTCCCACCACTCAGCTGTGTCATCACACATACACTGGGTGGTCCTACGTTCATTATAGAATGTGGTGAAGGCCTCTCTGAACCGAGGATCTTGGACTACAGAGCTGTTCACCTTCCAGTACCCCTTTCCACAGACCACAGCTTGGGCCAGATCCAGCATCACACTCACCATACAATGGTCCGAATACTCCAGGGGGCTGATCCTGTACTGAGAGCATCTCACCTCTCTCTTTATATACACCCGGTCTATCCTACTGGCATTACCACCCTTATGGTAAGTGTACGTCTTACTGGTATGATGAAACCCATAGGGGTCTACTAGGTGGGCCTGCTGGACTATATTATTAAGGAACGTCTCATCATATCTTAGTTGCTTATGACTGCTGGATCTGTCCACATTACAGGACACATTATTAAAGTCCCCACACAATATAAATACTTTAGATGTAAAGCAATATGGTTTCATGTGGTCAAATAGTTCCCTCCGCTCTTTCCTGGTCTGCGGTGCATAAATGTTTATCGCTCTATAATGGATGGAGTCCAATGTAAAGTCCAGCATCAGACAGCGACCCGGACAGATCTCCAGGACTCTGTCCACCTGGACATTCATGGTATTAAAGAGGACCCCCACACCGTCATTTCTCTCCAGACCGAAGGACCAGTATGACGGCCCAAGTCTCCAGTCTCTCTTGGCTGTATACACATGAGCATTGCTCTTCAAATACGTCTCCTGCAAGAAGAAGACGTCAGATCTCTCGTCAGACAAACGCTGGTAAATCGCCTGCCGCCGGCTCACAGTCCTCACACTGTTCACATTAATGGAGCTTATTCTCAGCCGCATCCTGATCACTTAGACTTTTTGGTCTTCTTCCTCCTTCCACTGCTGTCACCTGTAGTGCCCCATCTCTTTGTGGACACGGGAGGGTCAGGATCCCCCTCATCAGAGACGTTTTCGAGGACGCATGAAGGACTTTGCTCCATTTGTGACTCTTCATCTTGGTCTTCTCCCAGCACATTGTAACGTCCAGGACTTATCGCCAGCACTGGAGGCTCAGAGGTTTTCTGTACTGTTGTGACTTTTCTGGTGGGATCCACAGATGCATTTTTTCTTTTTACGGTCACAAAGCCTTCCTCATCCACACTGGACAGTGCAGGCGGACTAACTGCTTCCACAGATGTACTGGGCTGATGTTTGGATGGTTTGGTGGCAGGCTTTCTGGACACCTTAGGCCTCTCTTTAACAACTGGCATTTTAGGCCCTACTTTAGTGGCTGATCGAAGCTTAGGTCTTATTATATTGGCTGATGGCGGTTTAGGTCTTTCTTTAGTGGCTGGTGGGCCTTTAGGTGGTTCTTCAGTAGCTGGTGGTCCTAGTAGTGCAGCATCCGTTAGTACCTCAGACTCTGGAGCAGGTTCACTGATACTGTGACTTCTGTCCTCATCCATACCAGCTTCTGGGACATCAGAACCTCTGGTGACATCTTCCTGAATAACTTCTGAGGAGGTCTGGCCATTATATTTATTGTGTTCTGCATGCCGGCAATCCCGGAACGTATGCCCTGGTTCTGAGCACAGATTACAGATGACGGGTCCTGTGCATTTGTCCTTTGTATGACCTGACTGTCCACATAATGAGCATGTGATACGAGAGCAGTTTATGGCGAGATGCCGGCCCCCACATCTATGGCACAGACGTGGCTGACCAGGGTAGTAGCAGATCCCCCTCTCTGAGCCCAGGTAGAAGGAGTGCGGCAGATGTCTGGTCACACCGCTCTCTTGTATCAGCTGGATTTTCAGTGTATATCCTCCATTCCATATCTGCTCCTCATCATAGATCTTGTCAGGATGACTTCTCACTATGCACTGCCGGTTCAGCCAGTGCTGCAGATCCGCCACCGCCACCACCTCAGACTGGAACAGGACAGTGGCCGTTATCTCCTGCGGCTTAGACAGCTGGATACAATGGAGGTGATCCCAGATCTCATCTTCTCTGGTGTCATTATAGATGTTCCAGAACAAATCCAGATCGCACTGGAACTTAAAGCTGATGTCATAGATCCTGCTGGATGGGATATGGATCAGAGCGTAGACCTCAGACGCATTGAACTTCATGAAGTCTTTTAGGAGAACTTTCCCAATGTAAATTCTGGATGGGATGTTCTCCTCTGGTCCTGTGTATTTTATCCTGACTGCGTTTCTCCTCTGAGGCGGGGGGTTCACTGGTCTGGTGACATTAGAGAACAGTCTCCTGAACTGATGGTCAGCAGATGGGTCAGTGCCGGAGCTTTCACCAGCCGCAGATGGGTCACTGCCGGAGCTTTCACCAGCCGCAGATGGATCAGTGCTGGAGATCTCCACCGCTGCTGGAGGATCACTGCTGGAGCTCTCCCTAGCTCCATGATTACTGACACCTGACTGTGCTGCAACAACATCCAGATCTACTACTGATGGTTGCACAGTATTGTCTCTATTCACTGACATGGAGGGCTCAGAGTCCATTACCACTGCAGTGTGGTCTCCATCCGCTGACATACATGACATAGAGTCCATCACCACTGATTGTTGCACAGTATTGTCTCCATTCACTGACATGGATGGTTCAGAGTCCATTATAATATTTGTATTATCTGTTGCAGACAGACATTCACTAGCACCAGTGAGCGGGGTCTCACTCACAGCGCTGAGGGGGGTCTCACTCACAGCATCAGTACAGGGTGCACTTTCTTTCTCACTCTCAGCAGCTGAGCTCACTTCATTGCTGCATAGAGAGGTCACTGCAGTTAACCCCTCGTTTGCTGGCACACTTTCCTCTGCAGCACTTTCTGGTGTCTCGGACCCCTCACATTGTGCCCCTGATATCAGCGCTGCACTTCTCACTGGGCTTCCTTGCTCCACAATACTGTACACAGTTTTATATTTAACGTCTTTATTCCCTATGAAGCTTTTTCTGCTCACAGTCTGGGCTCTGGATTCTTTTTTTTCTCTTTAGCCCAAGTCTCCTTTCTGGGCACAGAGATTAAACCTTTCTCCAGTTTTTCTTTCCTGATCAGCAGCTCTCGGCTGCCATCATCCAGACACTCGCACTTCATCAGTTTTACCTTAGGATCAGTCTCTTTCTTAATTTCTTCTTTTAGTTTGCTGATATGCAATTCCAGCTTAAATATACTTTGCCTTGTAACTTTAGCATTTAATCCTCCAACAAAACAAGCAGGTTTAGAAGACTCACCAGCCACCATCTCCAGCTTTCCATTACCATCAGGTGCAGGCTGCAGGCCAGACTCCAGACCAGGGGCTTTCCCTGGATCATCAGCCCAGCTCCCCTCTCCTCCACCTGGGTCAGAAGCCATGCCTCCGCCCTGCTGAGAGCTCTCAAGCACACGTCTATCCTCTCCTATGGACAAGAATAGAACTACTATAATACTGCCTCCTATATACAAGAATATAACTACTATAATACTGCTCCATATGTACAAGAATATAACTACTATAATACGGCCCCTATGTACAAGAATATAACTATTATAATATTTCCCCTACCTACAAGAATATAACTACTATAATATAGCTCCAGTGTACAGTATACTGTAACTACTATAATACTGCCCCTATGTACAATATTATAATTACTATAATACTGCCCCCTATGTACGAGAATATAACTACTATAATACTGCCCCTATGTACAAGAATATAATTACTATAATACTGCCCCTACCTACAAGAATATAACTACTATAATATGGCCTCTATGTTATGTATAACTACTATAATACTGCTCCCTATGTACAAGAATATAACTACTATAATACTGCCCCTATGTACGATATTATAATTACTATAATACTGCCCCCTATTTACAAGAATATAACTGCTGTAATACTGCCCCCTATGTACAAGAATATAACTACTATAATACTGCCTCCTATATACAAGAACATAACTACTATAATACTGCTCCATATGTACAAGAATATAACTACTATAATACTGCTCCTATGTACAACAATATAACTACTATAATACTGCTCTATATGTACAGCAATATAACTACTATAATACAGCCCCTATGTACAAGAATATAACTACTATAATATTTCCCCTACCTACAAGAATATAACTACTATAATACAGCTCCTATGTACAGTATACTGTAACTACTATAATACTGCCCCTATGTACAATATTATAATTACTATAATACTGCCCCCTATGTACAAGAATATAACTACTATAATACTGCCTCTATGTACAAGAATATAACTACTATAATACTGCCCCTATGTACAAGAATATAACTACAGTCATGGCCAAAAGTATTGAGAATGAGACAAATAGTAATTTTTCCAAAGTTTACTGCTTCATTTTTTGTAATGGCAATTTGCATATACTCCTGAATGTCAAAGAGTGATCAGCTTAACAGCAATTACTGTACTTGCAAAGTCAATATTTGCCCAGAAAATGAACTTTAACCCCCAAAACACATTTCAACATCATTGCAGTCCTGCCTTAAAAGGAGCAGCTAACATCGTTTTAGTGATTGATCCATTAACACAGGTGTGGGTGTTGATGAGGACAGGGCTGGCGATCAATCAGTCATGATTAAGTAAGAATGACATCACTGGACACTTTAAAAGGAGGCTGGTTCTTGGTATCATTGTTTCTCTTCAGTTAACCATGGTTATCTCTAAAGAAACACGTGCAGCCATCATTGCACTGCACAAAAATGGCCTAACAGGGAAGAGTATCGCAGCTACAAAGATTGCACCTCAGTCAACAATCTATCGCATCATCAAGAACTTCAAGGAGAGAGCTTCCATTGTTGTCAAAAAGGCTCCAGAGCGCCCAAGAAAGACCAGCAAGCGCCAGAACCGTATCTTAAAACTGTTTCAGCTGCGGGATCGAACTACCAGCAGTGCCGAGCTCTCTCAGGAATGGCAGCAGGCTGGTGTGAGTGCTTCTGCACGCACTGTGAGGCGGAGACTCTTTGAGCAAGGGCTGGTTTCAAGGAAGGCAGCAAAGAAGCCACTTCTCTCCAGAAAAAACATCAGGGACCGACTGATATTCTGCAAAAGGTACAGGGAGTGGACTGCTGAGGACTGGGGCAAAGTCATTTTCTCTGATGAATCCCCTTTTCGATTGTTTGGGACATCGGGAAAACAGCTTATTCGGAGAAGAAGAGGTGAGTGCTACCACCAGTCTTGTCTCATGCCAACTGTAAAGCATCCTGAAACCATTCATGTGTGGGGTTGCTTCTCAGCCAAGGGAATCGGCTCACTCACAGTCTTGCCTAAAAACACAGCCATGAATAAAGAATGGTACCAGAATGTCCTCCAAGAGCAACTTCTCCCAACCGTCCAAGAGCAGTTTGGCGCCCAAAAATGCCTTTTCCAGCATGATGGAGCACCTTGCCATAAAGCAAAGGTGATAACAAAATGGCTCATGGAACAAAACATAGAGATTTTGAGTCCATGGCCTGGAAACTCCCCAGATCTTAATCCCATTGAGAACTTGTGGTCAATCATCAAGAGACGGGTGGACAAACAAAAACCAACAAATTCTGGCAAAATGCAAGCATTGATTATGCAAGAATGGACTGCTATCAGTCAGGATTTGGTCCAAAAGTTGATTGAGAGCATGCCAGGGAGAATTACAGAGGTCTTGAAGAAGAAGGGGCAACACTGCAAATATTGACTTGCTGCATTAACTCATTCTAACTGTCAATATAACCTATTGGTACTCATAATATGATTGCAATTATATTTCTGTATGTGATATAAACATCAGACAAACACTAATAAAAACCAGAGGCCAGCAGATCATGTGAAAATATAATTTTGGTGTCATTCTCAAAACTTTTGGCCATGACTGTACTATAATACTGCCCCATATGTACAAGAATATAACTACTATAATACTGCCCCTATGTACAAGAATATAACTACTATAATACTGCTTCTCAGTAAATTAGAATATCATCAAAAAGTTAATTTATTTCAGTTCTTCAATACAAAAAATGAAACTCATATATTATATAGAGTCATTACAAACAGAGTGATCTATTTCAAGTGTTTATTTCTGTTAATGTTGATGATTATGGCTTACAGCCAATGAAAACACAAAAGACATTATCTCAGTAAATTAAGATAATTAAAAAAAACATCTGCAAAGGCTTCCTAAGCATTTAAAAGGGACCCTTAGTCTGTTTCAGTAGGCTCCACAATCATGGGGAAGACTGCTTATACTGTCCTCACACGATATAGCACGGTGTGCAGTGAGACATGTAGCTAAACCCCCTGTCTTCTTTAAGAAAAAGAGGCTGTGAACTTGTAACTTCTTTTATTGCTTGCAGAGTATGACAGGAAAGGGTGAAACTATAGGTTATAATAACAGGGGTATTTCAGAACATATACAGTACAGACCAAAAGTTTGGACACACCTTCTCATTTAAAGATTTTTCTGTATTTTCATGACTATGAAAATTGTACATTCACACTAAAGGCATCAAAACTATGAATTAACACATGTGGAATTATATGCTTAACAAAAAAGTGTGAAACACCTGAAAATATGTCTTATATTCTAGGTTCTTCAAAGTAGCCACCTTTTGCTTTGATGACTGCTTTGCACACTCTTGGCATTCTCTTGATGAGCTTCAAGAGGTAGTCACCGAAAATGGTTTTCACTTCACAGGTGTGCCCTGTCAGGTTTAATAAGTGGGATTTCTTGCCTTATAAATGGGGTTGGGACCATCAGTTGTGTTGTGCAGAAGTCTGGTGGATACACAGCTGATAGTCCTACTGAATAGACTGTTAGAATTTGTATTATGGCAAGAAAAAAGCAGCTAAGTAAAGAAAAACAAATGACCATCATTACCTTAAGAAATGAAGGTCAGTCAGTCCGAAAAATTGGGAAAACTTTGAAAGTGTCCCCAAGTGCAGTTGCAAAAACCATCAAGCGCTACAAAGAAACTGGCTGACATGAGGACCGCCCCAGGAAAGGAAGACCAAGAGTCACCTCTGCTTCTGAGGATAAGTTTATCACCAGCCTCAGAAATCGCAGGTTTACAGCAGCTCAGATTAAGAGACCAGGTCAATGCCACACAGAGTTCTAGCAGGAGACTTTATGCAGCAGGCCTTCATGGTAAAATAGCTGCTAGGAAACCACTGCTAAGGACAGGCAACAAGCAGAAGAGACTTGTTTGGGCTAAAGAACACAAGGAATGGACATTAGACCAGTGGAAATCTGTGCTTTGGTCTGATGAGTCCAAATTTGAGATCTTTGGTTCCAACCGCCGTGTCTTTGTGCGACGCAGAAAAGGTGAACGGATGGACTCTACATGCCTGGTTCCCACCGTGAAGCATGGAGGAGGAGGTGTGATGGTGTGGGGGTGCTTTGCTTTTGACACTGTTGGGGATTTATTCAAAATTGAAGGCATACTGAACCAGCATGGCTACCACAGCATCTTACAGCGGCATGCTATTCCATCCGGTTTGCGTTTAGTTGGACCATCATTTATTTTTCAACAGGACAATGACCCCAAACACACCTCCAGGCTGTGTAAGGGCTATTTGACCAAGAAGGCAAGTGATGGGATGCAACGCCAGATGACCTGGCCTCCACAGTCACCAGACCTGAACCCAATCGAGATGGTTTGGGGTGAGCTGGACCGCAGAGTGAAGGCAAAAGGGCCAACAAGTGCTAAGCATCTCTGGGAACTCCTTCAAGATTGTTGGAAGACCATTTCCGGTGACTACCTCTTGAAGCTCATCAAGAGAATGCCAAGAGTGTGCAAAGCAGTCATCAAAGCAAAAGGTGGCTACTTTGAAGAACCTAGAATATAAGACATATTTTCAGTTGTTTCACACTTTTTTGTTAAGTATGTAATTCCACATGTGTTAATTCATAGTTTTTATGCCTTCAGTGTGAATGTACAATTTTCATAGTCAAGAAAATACAGAAAAATCTTTAAATGAGAAGGTGTGTCCAAACTTTTGGTCTGTACTGTATATATGTACAAACATAGATACAGGTAATCGACAATACACAGTATTACATGAGGTAATGGTACAAGGTGGTGATTACCTATCAAATACATGATCATGCTTCCAACATCACTGCATTGTAACATACAGATAGTGGCTTACCAACTATGCTTGAATCAAGCTGTTTTACAAGGAGCATAAAACAGAGCAACACATGAGGTTGTTCCTCCACAGAAGAATGCAGGAAAATGGCTACTGGTATTTTCTCACTGTAATAATAAGCCCGAGATGCAACAGGAGAATCTCAGAATGCATTGCAAACTTAAAGTAAAATGCACATATTAAATTACCAGCAGATGGTGCTGTTACCAAACAATATAAACTGAGTTCAATACATACAAAGTATGGCTACTGTAGATGTATTAAACACGACTAAACATTCCATACCGCAGATTCCCTGTGTTAGGACAGGGCACTGCTGACTTGATAGATGTCCAGAAGGCAGTCATTGACACACTCCACAAAGAGGGTAAGCCACAAAAGTTAATTGTTAAAGAAGCTGGCTGTTTACAGAGTGCTGTATCCAAGCATATTAATGGAAAGTTTAGTGGAAGGAAAAATTGTGGTAGAAAAAGGTGCACGAGCAACCAGGATAACCGCAGCCTTGAAAGGATTGTTAAGAAAAGGCCATTCAAAAATTTGAGGGAAATTCACAAGGAGTGGACTGCTGCTGGAGTCATTGCTTCAAGAGCCACCACACACAGATGTATCCAGGACATGGGCTACAAGTGTCGCATTCCTTGTGTCGAGCCACTCATGACCAATAGACAACGCCAGAAGCGTCTTACCTGGGCCAAGGAGAAAAAGACCTGGACTGTTGCTCAGTGGTCCAAGGTGTTGATTTCAGATGAAAGTAAATTTTGCATTTCATTTGGAAATCAGGGTCCCAGAGTCTGGAGGAAGAGTGGAGAGGCCACAATCCAAGCTGCTTGAGGTCTAGTGTGATGGTTTGGGTAGCCATCTGCTGGTGTAGGTCGTGTGTTTTATCAAGACCAAAGTCAGCAGAGCCGTCTACCAGGAAATTTTAGAGCACTTCATGCTTCCCTCTGCCGACAAGCTTTTTGGAGATGGAAATTTAATTCTCCAGCAGGACTTGGCACCTGTCCACACTGCCAAAAGTACCAATCTATCGTTTAAAAACAACAGTATCACTGTGCTTTATTGGCCAGAAAACTCGCCTGACCGTAACCCCATAGAGAATCTATGGGGTATTGTCAAGAGGAAGATGAGAGACCCCAGACTCAACAATGCAGACGAGCTGAAGGCTGCTATCAAAGCAACCTGGGCTTCCATACCACCTCAGCAGTGCCACAGGCTGATCGCCTCCATGCCACGCCGCATTGATGCAGTGATTGATGCAAGAGGAGCCCCGACCAAGTATCGAGTGCATTTACTAAACATACATGTCAGTAGGCCAACATTTCGGATTTTAAAAACATTTTTCAAGCTGTTATTATAAAGTATTCTAATTTACTGAGATAATGACTTTTGTGTTTTCATTGGCTGTAATCCATAATCATCAACATTAACAGAAATAAACACTTGAAATAGATCACTCTGTTTGTAATGACTCTATATAATATGAGTTTCACTTTTTGTATTGAAGAACTGAAATAAATTAACTTTTTGATAATACTGTAATTTAGTGAGAAGCACTTTTATTTTTATACTATAACTACTATAAAACTTCCACTATTTAGAAATATAATTACTACTATAATACTTCGCTGTATATAAGAGAATATAATATAATATTGTCATATATGCAAAAATATGACTATTATTATTAGTGCTATAATTATTAATAGAACACACTGATTGGGTCACAGTTAATGGATAGATCATGAATTTAACATCGGTGGAGACCTCCATTTAATAGCTACTTACACCAGGTCACAAGCAGTTGATTGACAGGGTATATAATTATACAGTGGGTGCAGAAAGTATTCAGACCCTTTTAAATTTTTCACTCTTTGTTTCATTGCAGCCATTCGGTAAATTCTAAAAAGTTCTTTTTTTTCTAATTAAAGTACAACCTGCACCCCATCTAGACTGAAAAAAACAGGAATGTAGAAATTTTTGCAAATTTTTTTAAAAAAGAAAAACTGAAATATCACATGGTCATAAGTATTCAGACCCTTTGCTCAGTTTTGAGTAGAAGCACCCTTTTGAGCTAGTACAGCCATGAGTCTTCTTGGGAATGATGCAACAAGTTTTTCACACCTGGATTTGGGGATCCTCTGCCATTCTTCCTTGCAGATCCTCTCCAGTTCCGTCAGGTTGGATGGTGAGCATTGGTGGACCGTGATTTTGAGGTCTCTCCCGAGATGCTCAATTGGGTTTAGGGCAGGGCTCTGGCTGGGCCAGTCAAGAATAGTCACAGAGTTGTTCTGAAGCCACTCCTTTGTTATTTTAGCTGTGTGCTTAGGGTCATTGTCTTGTTGGAAGGTGAACTTTCGGCCAAGTCTGAGGTCCAGAGCACTCTGAAAGAGGTTTTCATCCAGGATATCTCTGTACTTGGTCGCATTCATATTTCCTTCAATTGCAACCAGTCATCCTGTCCCTGCAGCTGAAAAACACCCCCATAGGATGATGCTGCCACCACCATGTTTCCACTGTTGGGATTGTATTGGGCAGGTGATGAGCAGTGCCTGTTTTTCTCCACACATACAGCTTAGAATTATCACCAAAAAGTTCTATCTTCATCTCATCAGACCAGAGAATCTTATTTCTCATAGTCTGGGAGTCCTTCATGTGTTTTTGAGCAAACTCTATGCGGGCTTTCATATGTCTTGCACTGAGGAGAGGCTTCCGTCGGGCCACTCTGCCATAAAGGCCCGACTGGTGGAGGGCTGCAGTGATACTTGACTTTGTTGAACATTCTCCCATCTCCCTACTGCATCTCTGGAGCTCAGCCACAGTGATCTTGGGGTTCTTCTTTACTTCTCTCACCAAGGCTCTTCTCCCACGATTGCTCAGTTTGGCTGGACGGCCAGGTCTAGGAAGACTTTTGGTGGTCCCAAACTTCTTCCATTTAAGGATTATGGAGGCCAGTATGCTTTTAGGAACCTTGAGTAATGCAGAAATTCTTTTGTAACCTTGGCCAGATCTGTGCCTTGCCACTATTCTGTCTCTGAGCTCCTTGGGCAGTTCCTTTGAGCTCATGATTCTCATTTGGTCTGACATGCACTGTGAGCTGTGTGGTCTTATATAGACAGGTGTGTGCCTTTTCAAATCTAGTCCTATCAGTTTAATTAAACACAGCTGGACTCCAATGAAGGAGTAGAACCATCTCAAGGAGGATCACAAGGAAATGGACAGCATGTGACTTAAATATGAGTGTCTGAGCAAAGGGTCTGAATACTTATGACCATGTGATATTTCAGTTTTTCTGTTTTAATAAATTTGCAAAAACTTTCTACATTCCTGTTTTTTTTCAGTCAAGATGAGGTGCAGAGTATACATTAATGAGAAAAAAATGAATTTTTTAGAATTTACAAATGGCTGCAATGAAACAGAGTGAAAAATTTAAAAGGGTCTGAATACTTTCTGTACCCACTGTAAATGCTATACTGTGCATAGTCTTCAGAAAACTTCAGTCATTTTTTTCAAAGAAGAGAATGATTGAAAAACTATGCAATGATGTTAATTAACATATAATAATTCTGTTCTAATTGTCTGCATTCTTAGTCAAGTTATAAGAAAAAAAGACCAATCATGATAGAGATTTAAAATGAAAAACAATATATTGAAAAACCAATAACATACTAGTTCTTGAATAAGGGCTTTATGCTTTATCAAAGTCATCACCATCCCAAGGTCAAGAAGCAATAAAATACACCTGCATATTTGTGCCTTTCTGCTAAAACATTAGGGTTTCTGATGGTATTTTATCTGAATATTCATAATTAAACAATGGGAATGTAGTAGCAAAGATCAAAGACATCAGCCATATTCTTATTCTTATGCCACGTTCAGTATTTGGTCAGTATTTCACATCTGTATTTGTAAGCCAAAATCAAGAGTGGGTGATAAATACTGGTTTTGGCTTACAAATACTGAGGTTAAAAAAAAACGTAGCAAATATTGAACGTGTGAGTGTGGCCTAATTATTCGGCTCACCTGATAAGGCTGATCTAGTGATGAGCGAGCATACTCGCAAGTACTCGGTACTCGCCCGAGCATCTCAGTACTCGAGATGCTTGGAGCTCGCTGAGTACTTGCGAGATGCTCAGGCGGATGCTCGGGTCCCCTCCCTGCATGTTTGGCGCTCTTTAGAGAGCTAATCAACATGCAGGGATTGCCTGCCACTCATTGTAATGCTGCAGCCATGGTGGTTGTGGCATTACAGTGATTGGCTGGCCGAACAGCGTCATCAGGTCTCTATATCAGACCTGGCGCCTCTGTGCTCGTCACAGTCACTCCGGAATCAGGCAGAGTAGGGAGAGGTGCTGCTGCGTCAGGAAGAGATTTGCTTGTGTATTAGGTAGTGTAGGGAGAAAAAACATACATTACACATATCCATCTTAACAAACAGTCCTTCTGAGGACTAATCCATCTGCAGAGATATCAGGCAGGCAGGGTGTATAGGCAGGCGGTGTATATAGCAGACTGCAGTGCATATAGCACAAGACGCTCCATTCCAATTCTGCCTTCTGCTGCTGTTAGATATTTCTATAAAAAGTCCCAGGTCTCAGGGGCCAGGAATACTTTTTTTTGGATCTTAATCCTCATTATTTGCTTAAAAAGCAATCCAGAGAACACCGTTTTTCTGCGCCATTTGCTTGTTGGCACTGCAGAATATAGGCAGGTCCTTTCCATATTACAGCACTGGAAATCCAGCTATTTAAAACCGTGTTTTCTCCGTCACACGGATCACATATACGTTTTCAGAAAATACTGCCATTTTTGGCCTCCATTCCAATTTTTTTTCACTGTGTCAGCGAAGTCTTTGACACCGGTTTGCTGTTCAAACTAGTTACCTACAGGCCAGGTATTTAAAACTATGTTTTCTCCATCACACGGATCACATATACGTTGTCAGAAAATACTGCCATTTTTGGCCTCCATTCCAATTTTTTTTCACTGTGTCAGCGAAGTTTTTGACACCGGTTTGCTGTTCAAACTAGTTACCTACAGGTCAGGTATTTAAAACTCTGTTTTCTTCGTCACATGGATCACATATACGTTGTCAGAAAATACTGCCATTTCTGGCCTCCATTAAAAATTTCTTTCAGTGTGTCAGTGAAGCAATTCACACCAGTTTGCTGTTCAAACTAGTTACCTACAGGCCAGGTATTTAAAACTATGTTTTCACCATCACAAGGATCACATATAAGTTCACTCCAAACTCAGTCATTTGTAGTGAGCGTGGAACATACTGTCCTCCATTTAAAATGGGCAAGGCACATGGCAAGGGACCGGGAACTGGACGTGATGGTGCATGCAGAGGCCGAGGACAAGGCCTTGGGCAAGCTGAAATTCTGCCACAACAAACACTCACATCTTCTCGCCTGACCTTCCTGTCCCAATTCCTAGGGGACCGCAGCACACCACTATTCAACCCAAAGCAGTGTCAAAAGGTTGTTGGTTAGATAGCGGATAATGCTTCCAGTCACTTAGCCACCACCACCAGCACCACCCTGTCTTCCACATGGTCAAGTCTCAGTAGCCGTGAGCCTGGACCGCATATTCCTCACCCTGATCCTCCTTCCTCCCACCATGCCGAGTGCCCGGAGACAACTGATCTCACACTTGGACACTCTGAAGAGCTGTTCACTTTTCCATTTATAGATTCGGGCCTTTCGCCCGGTCCACTTGAAGCGGGGCAAGAGGAGATTGCATGTAGCGATGCCCAAATATTTGAGCAGCCATGGTCACACGAAGGTGATGGTGGGAAAGTGTCACAAGAGGTGGACGATGATGAGACACAATTGCCAGAAAGTCAGGAGGGGGACCAGGGTGCGGAAGTGGAAGACGAGGTGGTGGATGATATAGTAACTGACCCAACCTGGCAAGAGGACATGCAGAGCGAGGACAGCAGCACACAGGGGGAGGGAGGCAGAGCACCCCAACAGGCAGGAAGAAGCTGTGTGGTGGCTGCAGACAGAAGGCAGGCAACCGTTCCCCGTAATACCAACATGAAAGAAATTGCCAGTACAACTGTTAGGTCTTCCCGAGTCTGGTTGTTTTTTAAAGACTCTGGCTATAACCCCAAAAAGGCCATTTGCACCACCTGCCAGGCCAGCATCAGCAGGGGTTGCAAAACAATCAGCCTGACCACCACCAGCATGATCAAGCACATGGCAGCAACGCCCCCGACTTTGTGGGCCAAACCCCAGGGTCCAGGAACAATGTCTGTGGGTGGCACCATTGCTTCTTCCGCTGTTGTGCATGCAATCCAATCCCCTGTCCATGGTGCATGCGAAGATGCCTCCTGCCCTGCACCTGTCGTTGCACACTCTCAAGTAGCAGCATCAGGAAGCACGCCCATGTCCTTGTCCCAGCGCAGAATTCAGTTGTCCATACCACAGTCCTTGGAATGCAAATATGCAGGCAACGCTCCACAGGCCACACTACTAAATTCTCACATTTCACGACTGCTTGTGCTCGAAATGTTGCCTTTTAGGCTCATGGAGACGGAAGCATTCCGCAACTTGATGGCGGCGGGTGTCCCTTGGTACTTGGTCCCCAGCCGCCACTATTTCTCACAGTGTGCAGTCCCCGCATTACACAAGCACGTGTCCCAAAACATTAGCCGTGCCCTCAACAACGCAGTTACCGGGAAAGTCCACCTAACCACGGCCACGTTGACAAGTGCTTATGGGCAGGGATGGTACATCTCGCTGACGGCACACTTGGTTAACATAGTGGAAGCCGGGACCCAGTCGGACCTTGGGACTGAACACGTCCTCCCGACGCCAAGGATTGCGGGCCCTAGGTCAATCAGGGTTGCCCCCACGGTCTACAGCTCCTGCACCTCATCCTCCTCAGCCTCCTCCTCCTCTTCAGCCTCCATCTCCAAAATGACCACATCAGTCACAAGCTGGAAGCATTGCAGCACTGCCTCGGCCAAGCGGCAACAGGCTGTGCTGAAGCTAATATGCTTAGGTGACAAACCGCACAATGCTGAAGAGTTGTGGACAGCTCTGAAAGAGCAGGCAGATCTGTGGCTCACACTGCTGAGCCTACAGCCAGGTATGGTCATGTGTGACAATGGCTGCAACCTGGTGCCGGCTCTGAGGCGAGGTGAGCTCACACACGTACCGTGCCTGGCCCATGTGCTTAACCTCATGGTTCAGCGGTTTCTCAAATATTACCCGGAGCTGCCGGATCTGCTTGTTAAAGTACGCCGCCTGTGTGCCCATTTTAGAAAGTCACCTACAGCTTCCGCCGCCCTTGCTGTGTTTCAGCAGCATTTGCAGCTTCCGGCTCACAGACTGGTGTGTGATGTCCCCACACATTGGAACTCTACACTGCAGATGTTGGGAAGGATTTGATCGCAGAAGAGGGCAGTTGTTGAGTACCAGCATCAACAAGGCCATCGTTATTCAGCTCAGACTCCACACATAAGACCTCAGGAGTGGACATGGATGTCAGACATTTGTACCATCCTCCATAAACTGGCGTAATACCTCTGACAACGTTGTTGACAGAAGTGACCTGGGAGTCAGAAATGCTTCCAGGGGTCTACCCCATGCTATCCCCATCTCATTTGAGCACTGGTTCCCATCGATTTTGGCAATCTTTAGGCCCTCTGCAGACCGCCGGGGGAGCCACCTTAAAAATGCTCGAGTTTCCCATAGACTTACATTGGGCTCGTTGCTCGGGTCGAGCACCCGAGTATTCCAATGTGCTCGACCTGAGCATCGAGCACCCGAGCATTTTAGTGCTCACTCATCACTAGGCTGATCTTATAAGCCTCAAGTCCAGGTGAGCACATGCACCCCAAGTGTTGATGCAGCAAGCAGCAAGGCTCGTGGGAAGAGAGGTCTTGGCACTCTCAGGAGCAGTAGGACGGATGAAGTGTAACCCAGCATTGATTGAAGCAAGTTAAAGCACCGTATGCCCAGAAGGTGGAGCACACCAAGCATAGAAGTCTAGAGTCTCAATACCAAGACACATAATGTCATTGATCCACACCGGGCAACTTTCAAAACCCAACGTGGAATGCAACAGAGGGCAGAGGACTCAGGGGAAGGAAGCAAAGTCCAGGATACCCGGGACAGATGTGTAACACTAATTTTCTTTCTTCGGAAGCGCACCATTCCCCTACCTCCTGGCTTTCTGTTCACCGGTTGATCATGCACTCAAGATTTATAGTTCAGACCAGCAGCATGTTCGAGCCATTGCTCTCTGTGCTCTGTAATGCTCTTATAAGTGCTTCCTCCTTGCCAAGGAACTGGCCTCCTCTAATAGACAGCAGAGGTGGCCGGCAACCTAGGTAATGAGCAGTATACTATAAAATTAAAATAAGAGGTAAATTGTAAAGTTACTTATTTTTACAATCACTTTGCAATTTTACTCATTTAATAAGTTGAGACAACCCATCTAAGATGTTTTCTTTGAGATTATTTATCCCCTTCCAGCAAAAGGATGTGAAAAAACATCATATTTGCATGGGAGAAGTATGTACGGAGCAAGATTAGCGACCAAGCCTGCTCTAAACACTGCGGGTGCTGGCAGTATTATACAACTGACGTATTAATAAGAAAAAGGAAACATAAAAGCTCTAAAAAAAATTTTATGGGTCAATCAAAAATCAAATTTATATTTTAAAAATGTATTTTTAAAGTTTATGTTTTTAAAAGCATTGCAATATAAAAACCTAAATACCACTTAATCGTACTGAACAGCAGAAGAGAGTTAACATTAGATTTTTACAGCACAGCGCACACTGTAAAAACCAATAATAATGGCTGAGAGTGATGCAATGAAAAAATATAACTCATCCCGCAAACAAACCAAGGCATTATTTGTGGATTAGGAGAAAAATTATAGTAGTTATATTCTTATATATAAGATGCAGTAGATTGGTATGTGAATTTTCAGATTTATTTTGTTCAACCTTATTTTATTTATAAGCCTTACCCATACATATAAGACATTTTCACTTTCAACCTTACAAACTATGAAACTATAATGCTATGTCCATTGAGTTCAACCTATAACCTAACATGTTAATTGGTTGTTGAGAGATGCTACTGCGCAAGCGCGACCAGCGACGCCATATTGCAAAGATAACTGCAAAGATAACTACCTGCTGCTCTTTCTCAGATTTTGCCGATTGGCTACTTTTTAGCTCAGCTTCGTTAGGGCAGGGCCGCCATCAGGGCATTACTGCCCCTATTGCTGTATGGAGCCCGGTGAACAGAAGTAAAGAGCGGGGGCCCGTTCCAGAGCCCCTCCTCCTGTGCTTCTGCTCACCAGTGCCGGAACGCGGCGTACATCTCGGAGCAGGGAGCCTTGGAGCGCTCACAGCTGTCAAAACTGAACAGCCGTGCAGCTCCAAGGCTCTTCTGTGATATGCCGGAACGCGGCATACATCTCGGAGCAAAGAGCCTTGGAGCGCTCACAGCTGTCAAAACTGAACGGCCGTGCAGCTCCAAGGCTTTTCTATGATGCGCTGGAGACGATGTGTACACAATGATGTCATTGCTTACTCACCGGCATCGAGCTCTAGGATACTGCTAGTCCAGAAGTGGAGCAGCAGGGGATCGTATGAGAGGTAAGTATGAAAACTTTTTTTTTATAGAATTAATTAAATGGTCTTGGGGGAGAGCACATGATGAACTGGGAGTGGGGGGTTGGGGGGAGCACTTGATGAATTGGGAGTGGGGAGTGGAGAGAGCACATGATGAACTGGGAGTAGGGGGTGGCGAGAGCACATGATGAATCAGTAGTGGGGGTTGGGGAGAGCACATGATGAATTGGGAATGGGGGGTGGGGAGAGCATATGATGAACTGGGAGTGGTTGGTGGGGAGAGCACATGATGAATTGGGAGTGGGGGGTGGGGAGAGAACATGATGAATTGAGAGTGGGTGTTGGGGAGAACACATGATGAAATGGGAGTTGAGGTGGGGAGAGCACATGATGAATTGAGAGTGGGAGTTGGGGAGAGCATATGATTAACTGGGAGTGGGTGGTGGGGTGAGCACATGATGAATTGGGAGTGGGGGGTGTGGAGAGCATATGAAGAACTGGGGGAGGGGAGAGCATATGATGAATTGGGAGTGGGGGTGGGGAGAGCACATGATGAACTGGGGGTGGTGAGAGCACATGATGAACTGGGAGTTGAGGTGTGGAGAGCACACGATGAACTGGGAGTGGGGGTGGGGAGAGAAAATTATGAACTGGGAGTGGGGGATGGGGAGAGCAAATGATGAACTGGAAGTGGGGGGTGTGGAGAGCCCATAATGAATTGGGAGTGGGGGTGGGGAGAGCACATGATGAATTGAGAGTGGGGGTTGGGGAGAACACATGATGAAATGGGAGTTGGGGTGGTGAGAGCACATGATGAATTGAGAGTGGAGGTTGGGGAGAGCATATGATGAACTGGCAGTGGGTGGTGGGGAGAGCACATGATGAATTGGGGGAATGGAGGGTGGGGAGAGCATATGATGAACTAGGAGTGGGTGGTGGGGAGAGCATATGATGAATTGGGAGTGGGGAGAGCATATGATGAAAGGAGAGTGGGCGTTGGGGAGAACACATGATGAAATGGGAGTTTGGGTGGGGAGAGCACATGATGAATTGAGAGTGGTGGTAGGGGTGAGCATATGATGAACTGGAAGTGGGTGGTGGGGAGAGCACATGATGAACTGGGAGTGGGGGTGGGGAGAGCACATGATGAATTGGGAGTGGGGGTGGGGAGAGCACATGATGAACTGGGAGAATGGGGTGAGGAGAGCACATGATGAACTGGGAGTTGGGGTGGGGAGAGCACATGATGAACTCGGAGTGAGGGTGGGGAGAGAAAATGATGAATTGGGAGTGGGGGATGGGGAGAGCAAATGATGAACTGGGAGTGGGGGATGGGGAGAGCTAATGGTGAATTGGGAGTGGGGGGTGGTGACAGCTGATTAATTGGAAGTGGGGGGAGAGAAAATGATGAATTTGGAGTGGGGGAGAGAGCAAATGATGAATTGGGAGAGGTGGGTGGGGAGAACAAATGATGTAGGGGGTGGGGAAAGCAAATTACAAATTGGGAGTGGGGGGAGAGCAAATAATGAATTGGGAGGGGGGAGCAAATAATGAATTGGGAGTGGAGGGGGAGAGCAAATGATGGGTGGGGTAGGGAGAGTGATGAATTGTGAGTGGGGGTGGGGAGAGCAAATGAATTGGGAGTGGGGGATGGGGAGAGCAAATAATGAATTGAGGGTCGGGGAGCGCAAATAATGATGACTTGAGGGTGGGGACGGGGGAAAGCAAATGATGAATTGAGGGTGGGAGACAGGGAACAGCAAATGATGAATTGAAGGTGGGGAGAGCAAATGATAATGAATTGAGGGTGGGGGACAACAAACAATGATGAATTGGGAGTGGAGGAGAGTAAATGATGATGAAGTGGGGGTGGGAGAGAGAGGACATGACAAAATGAATTGGGGCAGAGGGGGGCATGTAAACAGGATGACGGAGTATGACTGGTAATTGGGGGAAAGAGTACAGGTTGTAATTAATTTATATATTTATTGGATGGGAAAGTGGCTTTTTATAGTTAGTGGGGAAGCAGTGGTGGATTACAATTTATATTTGGAATGGTCGGTTGCATAATAACTAATTATATATTAATGGTGGATGCACGTCTGTATTCAGCTGCGTAGTGTAGAAGTTGGGGAATGTGCTCTAGATAACTGTGTGTTATTTTATGCAGAGATAAGTCCTGGCTGGAAGAAGTGATGGCGGTCTGCTCTGGATGAAGGAGAAAAACAAAGATAAAGGACATCAACTAGAGACATCACTGGTGAGTCAGTGTGTTATCTGTACACTGACATTTTACACTATATACTACGTACAGAGCTCCTGTGTATGTCACTGGTGATCAATGTATTACCTGTACACTGACACTATAAACAGAGCTCCTGTGTATAATGCCACTTGTGATCCCTGTATTACCTGTACACTGACATTATATACAGGTGCATCTCACAAAATTAGAATATCATCAAAAAGTTAATTTATTTCAGTTCTTCAATACAAAAAGTGAAACGCATATATTATATAGAGTCATTACAAACAGAGTGATCTATTTCAAGTGTTTATTTCTGTTAATGTTGACGATTATGGCTTACAGCCAATGAAAACACAAAAGTCACTATCTCAGTAAATTAGAATACTTTATAACAACAGCTTGAAAAATGTTTTTAAAATCCGAAATGTTGGCCTACTGAAATGTATGCTCAGTAAATGCACTCAATACTTGGTCGGGGCTCCTTTTGCATCAATTACTGCATCAATGCGGTGTGGCATGGAGGCGATCAGCCTGTGGCACTGCTGAGGTGTTATGGAAGCCCAGGTTGCTTAGATAGCAGCCTTCAGCTCGTCTGCATTGTTGAGTCTGGTGTGTCTCATCTTCCTCTTGACAATACCCCATAGATTCTCTATGGGGTCAAGGTCAGGGGAGTTTGTTGGCCGATCAAGCACAATGATACTGTTGTTTTTAAACCAGGTGTTGATACTTTTGGCAGTGTGGAGAGGTGCCAAGTCCTGCTGGAGAATTAAATTTCCATGTCCAAAAAGCTTGTCGACAGAGGGAAGCATGAAGTGCTCTAAAATTTCCTGGTAGACGGCTGCGCTGACTTTGGTCTTGATAAAACACAGTGGACCTACACCAGCAGATGACATGGCTCCCCAAACCATCACTGATTGTGGAAACTTCACACTAGACCTCAAGCAGCTTGGATTGTGTGCCTCTCCACTCTTCCTCCAGGCTCTGGGACCTTGATTTCCAAATGTAATGCAAAATTTACTTTGCATTTACTTAATGTGTCAATGACTGCCTTCTGGACATCTGTTAAGTCAGCAGTCTTCCACATGATTGTGGCGCCTACTGAAACTGACTAAGGGACCTTTTTAAAAGCGTAGGAAGCCTTTGAATGTGTTTTTTGTTAATTATTCAAATTTACAGAGATAATGACTTTTGTGTTTTCACTGACTGTAAGCCATAATCATCAACATTGACATAAATAAACACTTGAAATAGATCACTCTGTTTGCAATGACTTTATATAATATACGTGTTTGACTTTTTGTATTGAAGAACTGAAATAAATTAACTTTTTGATGATATTCTAATTTTGTGAGATGCACCTGTACATAGCTCTTATGTATAATGTCACTGGTGATCCCTGTATTACCTGTACAATGACACTATATACAGAGCTCCTGTGTATAATGTCACTGGTGATCCCGGTTTTACCTTTACACTACATACAGAGCTCCTGTGCACAATGCCACTGATGATACCTGTATTACCTAAACACATACACTATATACAGAGCTCCTGTGTATAATGTCACTGGTGATCAATGTATTACCTGTACACTGACACCATACACAGAGCTCCTGTGTATAATGTCACTTGTGATCCCTGTATTACCTGTACAATGACACTATATACAGAGCTCCTGTGTATAATGTCACTTGTGATCCTTGTATTACCTGTACAATGACACTATATACAGAGCTCCTGTGTTTAATGTCACTGATGATACCTGTATTACCTGAACACAGACACTATATACAGAGCTCCTGCGTATAGTGTCACTGGTGATCACTGTATTACCTGTACACTGACACTATACACTGTATACTCTTTCCACGGATTACCCTACCTCGGTATCTTTTAGTTCTCTTTCCATCTCCCGGTAAGGCTTTTGATTACTTACTGACTATGGGCGCATCTTAATATTGTGGCAGATTGTTGCCTACAAGTGTATATTGCCATTGCCCTTAGTCACTGTTTACTCATCTTCCTCGCTTTGCCTGGGTTTCCCCACCCTACTGGCCACACTTTTATGTAGTGGGTATGGGGTTGTGAGCTATACAGTGCTGTATCTTCCTGACATCATGTACCTCTGTCTGTCTATGCTATGACTTAACTATTTATTATGTGATGCTAATTTATTTAATATAATAAAGATTTTCTATTGTCTTCTACCATTTTGCTCCTTTGTTCCTCCTTTTTGATTACACTGTATACTATGTACAGAGCTCCTCTATATAATGGCACTTATGGTAATGTTAGTATTATGTGTTTTTATTAATGATCAATATTGTAGCATTTAGTCACTATGTGGTGGCAATATGTGGTCTGGTCATGGTGTGGAGGTATTTGTTCCTTGTATGTGGTATTATTTAGCCACTATGTGGTGGTAATAAGTGGTCTAGTCATGTTGTGGCGGTATTTGTTCCTTGTACGTGGTATTATTCGGTTACTATGCAGTGGTATTATGTGGTCTAGTCATGGTGTGGCGGTATTTGTTCCTTGTATGTGGTATTATTCAGTTACTATGTGGTGGTAATATGTGGTCTGTTAATGGTGTGGCGGTATTCCTTGCATGTGGTACTATTTGGTCACTATGTGATGGTAATATGTGGTCCGGCCATGGTGTGATGATGGTATTTGTCCCTTGTATGTTATATTATTGGTCATTTTACAAATGTATGTGACACTTTTCCTTAAAGAAAAATAAATAAAAATATACCTAAAAAGAGTATTGGATATTTTAAGAAATGTTTAGTAGCTGAGAGTAGAATATGCCCTGACAGAAGAGTATACCTTGTCATGGTGGATTTAAAAATCTTTAGGCCAAAACAAAAGCTAATGGCTATGTGTGTCATATGCTGTTCAATGGGAACTGTCCATGTGTGATTTGTGAGGACGTGGTGCAAAAGTGGAGTTTTTCCAAGAGTGGCCAGTGGGACTGTGGTAGTTTCGATGGGTAGAGGCGAAGCTGGGGTGGAACCTGGGCGGAGTTTCAAGGGGGCTCAAAAATTTTGCCAGTATGGGGCCCTGAAATTCATGGTGGCAGCCCTGGGGCAGGGCTGTGAGCAGTGATTATAGTTCAATTATTGCGCCCACAGGTGGTCTGAGGTAGTATAACACACACTTCCTGTCTCATCATTGGTTCAGGAGGCTGCTTTCTCCATCCACCCTACAGTTCTGCCTCATTAACAACCTATCATGTACATTTCATCTTACGTCACTAAGGAAGGTATAAAGCCGACTCAGGTGCAGTGCCTGCTTCACACCAGACAGCTGTGTTACACAACCGGCATCTGCTGGCTCCGAGATGTGTTACATCTGGCATCTGCTAGCGCCGTGATTTTGCAGAAGGCTTCCATACCTGCCATCTTGGTCCTCCTGGAAAGCTCAGCCATGGGGTGAGCTTCATAGGTCTCAAATCTCCTACAGGACCTTCTCCTTTTCCAAAGATGTCTGCTTTAGTCACCGGGCACTTCCACATTCATTGTCCTGATGATAAAGGAGGACTAGCGTTGCGCGAACGTGCTCGGTGAACCCTTTCACCGAGCATGCTCGGGTGCAGCCTGAGTATTTTTGGCATGCTCGGCATCTATGCTCGAGCGGGCTCAGCTGCATGTGTCACTGCTGTTAGTCAGCTGTGACACATGCAGGGATTGTCTAACAAACAGGCCGCCGCAGCTCAAGTATAGATGCTGAGCATGTGAAAACTACTCGGGCAGCACCCGAGCGTGCTTGGTGAAAGGGTTAACCGAGCACCCTCACGCAACACTAGTCAGGACCAGAAGCTCTGGGTGATGCAGTCTTTGTCCTGCCACTGACACTAAGATGGCTGGGAACTGTAGTGCCGTCCAGTCTGGCAGTATGGGCAGGGCCGGCGTCAGCACCCGGCGCACCTGGGCAAGTGCCGGGGCCCTGAGCAGGTGGGGGGGCCCACTCATGGTCGGGCACCCCGCCAGGCTATGAGCGGAGGAGAGTGGTGCCAGCGCCCGCCCTTCTCCCCCGCTTGCTCAGGGCCCCGGCAGCCGGATACTTACCTCTCCCCGTGCCTCCGCAGATCTGCTGTCTTCCTGCTGTGCGCTCCCTTATACGTCTCAGGTCAGAGGGTGTGGTGACGTCTTTCCACCGCACCCTTCCCTGAGCCATCACAGGCAGCACAGAGTGGGACGACGCCGGCGACGCTGGAGTCCGAACCAGAGCAGTGGCAGCAGGTGAGGAGGAGTGAGGTGGGTATTTGATTTTTTTTAATGTATGGAGGCATGGGGCATTATATGAGGGGGGTGACATCCCGCATGGGGCATTCTATGCGGGGGGGGGTGACATCCTGCATGGGGCATTATAAAGAGGCGGGGTGACATCCTGCATGGGGCATTTTAAATAGAGGGGGGTGATATCCTGATGGGGCATTATAAAGAGGGGGTGACATCCTGCATGGGGCATTATATGGTGGGGGAAAGGGACATCCTGCATGGGGCATTATATGGAGGGGAAGTGACATCCTGCATGAGGCATTATATGGGGGGGGTGACATCCTGCATGGGGCATTATAAAGAGGGGGGATGACATCCTGCATGGGGCATTATATGGTGGGGGAAAGGGACATCCTGCATGGGGCATTATATGGGGGGGACGTGACATCCTGCATGGGGCATTAAATGGGGGGGTTACATCCTGCACGGGGCATTATATGGGGGGGAGAAGTGATATCCTGCATGGGGCATTATATGGGTGGTGACATCCTGCATGGGGAGTTAGAAGGGGGGGAACAGCCTGCATGGGGCATTATAAGGGGGGAACAGCCTGCATAGGGCATTATGTGGGGGGAACAGCCTGCATGGAGCATTATATGGGGGCCAGTATCCTGTATGGAGCGTTTTAAGGGGACCAGTATCCTGTATGGAGCGTTACATGGGGGCCAGTATCCTGTACGGAGCGTTTTATGGGGGCCAGTATTCTGTATGGAGCGTTATATGGGGGCCAGTATTCCGTATGAAGTGTTATATGGGGGCCAGTATTCTGTATGGAGCATTTTATGGGGGCCAGTATACTGTGTGGAGCGATTCGCCGGTTTCTGAGCTATTGTGGAATTTACAATAGATATCACTCATGTAATGTAAGAAGTGAAATCTTTGCATAATACTATATCTATATTTCTCTGCGGTATCTGTGCATCATGAATCATGGTATGTGTTAAAGGGGCCCACTGAGACTCTTTCGCCCGGGGCCCAGAAAAACCTGGAGCCGGCCCTGAGTATGGGTGTGTGCTCTCCATCTGGAGTAATCAGCTAAACACTTCCTAAATAAAATGCAATACAAAGCAATCAAAATATCATAGATAGATAGATAGATAGATAGATAGATAGATAGATAGATAGATAGATAGATAGATAGATGAATTGGATCCAGGAGCTTCATGTTACTCCTCTGAGTATCTCCCGTATCCAATTACCACAAGAGATGTTTCATCCAGGGAATGATAATCCGGCAATGATTTCCCTTCCACCTCCAGACACTTAAAATCCAGAGAAAAGCTTGGGGTTACACAGCTCTTTTCCTCTAAAACCTCTATTGCTTGTGTTATCCGCGGAAAGCAATGGAAAATGTCACAACAGCTTAGTCACTGTGTATTATATCTCCAGCTAAGTGATCCTGGCACCTTAAGAGACATTGAGATGGGGTCAGGAAGGTGCTGTGTTTTCATCATAGCATAGTGTATTAGACAACCTATGGACCCGGGTGAGACAGAATTCATCTTTATTAAATATCGCAGTGATGGTGGAACACGCCACGTCTTTGTTGTTAACCATCAGAAGAGTTATTATACTATGAGTGAAATGTTTGCTGATATAATCAAATCCCACAGTATTCACCTCATTATTTTTTTTTTCTGTAAAATTATGGACGTCATGATGGAAATGCAATGATGTGATGATTCCGGCTGTTATTTTATATTTTGGGACTCATTAGCTTCCAGCAGCACCGAAGTTAAAGTGTTAATTAAAAAAAAAACACAAGTTAAACCCTGTCCAACGGATAGGGTATAACTTGATGATCACTGGGCATCCGACCACTGGGACTCCTAGCGAACCCAGGTTTGCAAGAGGTGCTCATACTCGAACTCCGCTCTATTCATTGTCAATGGGACAGAGTACAGTGCTCCCTTCAAGATTGGGCTGCAAAGCCTGTTTTCCATATTGCTATGGTTAGACCCTCAGCAATCAGAAAGTTATCTTGTGTTTTTGGGAATAACCCTTTAAAGGGAACATGTCACCCTGTTTTTAGCTATGATACTGGCCACAGTGTGCCGTTAGTGGTGCAATGTGCATCACTAACAAGTTTTTGCCAAAGAAAAGCTCCCAGTATTAGGTTTAAAAAACTTTATAGTGTAGCGCCCCGAGGACTCGGCTGCTACAGGGGTAGTGCACCTCGAGCCAGAGGTGTAGTATTCCACTCCCGGGTAAGGATGGAGTGTGGGACTGAACTCAGCTAGCTGCATGCACTACACTCATCCCATTTCCGGGGGACAGATCAATGGTACTCCCACTAGGTGAATGTGCAGGTATGACAGTGTCTGTCCCTGGCTGGAGTGGGAGGGGGGGGTGGAACATCCCAGTAGTGTAGGGGCAGATAGGGGAGGGGCTCTGGGCATAGAGATAGGAGCCCATTGGGTGCTAGTCACCTGGGCTCACACATAGAGGGAGTATATATGGTGGGCACCATCTTAGGACAGGGAGAGCGAGGGAGTCAGTCAGTCTGAGGAGAAGCAGAGCCGAGGAGCTCAGCCAGGAGGGCTGACAGGGAGCTGTGGCTCCGGCTGGGCCCAGCTCCAGGGCCAAGCCTGCAGTGGGGAGAGAGGAGGAAGAAAGGCCCAGAGATGTAGAGCCAGAGGGAACCCTGAGATCCCACAAGTTACCGGGTGAAGGGTTGGCGGAAACGGGTACCGGAACCCAAACTGGTGGAGGCTAATGATCCTCAGCCAGGAACCGGAGGTCGTGGTCAAGTTTTGCCACGACCCTCACCATATCCACCAGGAAGGCACACCACGAGTAGGGTCAGGAAAGCCAGAGAAGGTTTAACCACCAAGAGGCCCGAGGGAGCCGGACAAAGGTGGATCCCTGGTGGGGACGGCCAGCAGAAAGAGAGAGAGAGGGGAGCTCAGGACCACGCTCCGGAACTGCCTGGGGGTTAGCCGAGTCCCGCACCTGGTGAACGCAGTGCGGCTCGGGTGGTCACTCCCGGCCGAAGTGACTGAAGTACCATCTGTGAGTAAAAACCCTGAAACTGCACCATACGTTTCTGACTCTCCTTGCTGCACCATCACAACCTCCATCATCTATACCTGCTGCCCTGAGGCCATACCCCTCCCGTTGGGGGTTATACCATCCCCGCTGCACCATCCTTCCACCGGCCTCAGCGGTCTGCCCTGCAGCGGCAGCTCCAAAGCTGCATTCAACGGGTGGCGTAGTCATCCAACATCTACTGCTAATAGACCGCCACTTAGTTTGACTCCCTGGGCACGGACCGGGTCACAGCCACGAGACTACTACCCCCATCTGATCCGGCTCCGGGTAAGCCCCCGTGCGCGCGATGCCGCACGACACAGAAGGCCCAGGGGTGCGTCAACTTTGGCGTAGTCGGCAGGATCACGTTCCCGCTACCACCGGGTACTGCGTGCCTGAAGAAAAGTTTATCTGTACCGTAAGAAGAAGTCTCCCGCCGGTTCCGGTGGGTCCCCGCCATCGGACGCCATCTCGGATCGTTTCCCGCCGTTTGCCCGCCATCTGCAGTCTTTTCCCGCCATCCACAGAGTTTCCCGCCATTGGGAGACGGTTCCCGCCATCTGAGAAGATTTCCCGCCCTGGCAGAGCGGACGCCATTATGGGCGTGCCAGAGGGTGGCAAGAGACTACCTCCCACCGTGGGCCTGGTCCCAGAAGAGCGCCAAAAGCAAAGACCGCCCCCACCAGCAGAGACTGCAATGATAGAGATGTCCATCAGCGTGGGGGGACTGCCCCTGGAACTGACAATCACCAAGTTGCCCCGGGACCACCCTCAGTGTGGGCGGATCAAGAACAAAAGAGTGAGGATGGGTGCAGCCTGGAGGAGTCTGGAGAGTTCGCACCCGGAGATGGAGGGAGAGTCAGGCAGCACCGACCCTGTGGTCAGGAGCCTGCTGCAGGCCGCCACCCCAGAAGGCCTGGTGGAGATTCTGGCAGAGCTCCCCAAAGATCGGGAGCATGCACGGACCGCGCTGGAGGGCCTGGCTCGGAAGATGGCCCGAGTACAGCGAGAAGTACTAGCTGAGTGGAGCAGAGAGATGGCCCTGCAGGCTGGAACCCGCCAGCAAAGGACACCACCCGCAGCGAGGAGCACGCCTGCCCCTGAAGCCGGTGCGGAGGGGATGAAGGCTGGAGACGACGCCGTGGAAGAAGCTGAAGAGACGGAGGCAGGTAAAGGGGACGTTACTACCCCAAGCCCAGCAACCGTAAGCCTGCCCCAGCTCCCCGTCGCAGAGCCCGAAATCCCACCGACCGTGCCCGTTGCTGCACCGCCACCGCTCCAGACTAGGCCTCAAGCAGGAGCCGCGGCCACGCCCCCTGTGACGTCACGCGCCTCAACCCCGAGCGCGGCCAAGCAGGAGACGCCACCGGCCTGGTCGCAGGGCCGAGTACCCCCGGGCGCCGCCGTCTCCGCAGTGCCCTTCACCTTTAAGGTGCCACCGGCCTGGTCACAAGGCCTGGTGAATCCGGGCGCCGCTGCCATCACCGCGCCCTCAACCCTCAAAGTCCTGCCCTTGGGTGAAGACCTGTTCGCCCAGCATACTTGCCCGGATGGGCAGCCCTTTGAGTGGCCACCGGAGTACTACCATCCCCGACTCCGGAAGGAAAGGCCCCTGTGTGAGCCCCTGATCCCGGCTCCGGCACCCGCCAAGATCACCCCACTCCCGTTGGAGGAGGCGCAGTTCGCATGGGACCCCACTGGAGAAAACCTCATCGGCTTCACCCAAGAGACCCGGGCGGCCGCAGCCGAGCGTGCGGAGTGCTGCCGGCAACAACTGGAGGTCTTCGACAGGGAGCGGCGAGAGAGGCGGGTCCGCGAGGAGCGGCTGCAAGTTCAGAGTGCGGAGCAGAAAAGCCGGACCCGGCGAGACCGCCGTGCGGCCCACGGTCCCCGCGCCACCGGGACCGTAATCAAGTTCCAACTGGAGCACGGTTGGGGCTTTATCCGGGATCACCGAACCCCCGGCAACGTCTTTGTCACCCACAGGGATGTCGAGTCTCATCTGCCGGAGGGACACCGTGGTCGTGACCTTTACCTGGGTGACGAGGTCACTTTCACCTGGCATCAGTGTGCCAAAGGACCGTATGCCCTTCATGTACACCGGTTGACGGAGGAAGAGCTGCGGTATGAGGAGGATCAAGAGGACCCGGACGGGTTTGAAGATTACCCTCAGAAAGGAGCAGGAGGACGCCGTTACTGAAGTACGGTAAAGTGGAACTGTACATAGTTACCCGTAGGGTACTTGTCATGCTGCTAGAGTAAAGTGAGTTCCCCGTTGGGACAAGTGTGAACTGTTACCTGTGTCCCCTATCCTTAAACAGGCTGAGGACTGTGAGCAGCCATTCCCCTATTCCCACTGACCGAGGACTGAGAGTGGTCGTTCTTTCCCTCTACCTGGCCGAGGACTGAGAGCGGCCATACCCTGTATATAGTTGCGCTTTCTAAAGCGCCCCCTACCGGTTTTAAAGAAAAACTGTTTTTCTACAAGTGACTGTTGCACTTTACCTGGTCACAAGTTGCACGGTGGCCAGGGATCAAGAATGTTTCTTATGAAAAAGTTTTTATTATGCTAAAAGAGTTAATGATATTTTATAAATGTGTGTGTTCGTAATGTTTTATACTTGTAACGTTAAAAGAGAAGAGTACCTCCCATAAAGGGATGAGTGAAAGTTAATATATCTTATATGTAAGTGCACTTTAAAAAATTTTTGTATGTTTGTATGTTTTGCTCTTTTACAGCCCGAGGACGTGCTGTGGTTTACCAGGGGGGAATGTAGCGCCCCGAGGACTCGGCTGCTACAGGGGTAGTGCACCTCGAGCCAGAGGTGTGGTATTCCACTCCCGGGTAAGGATGGAGTGTGGGACTGAGCTCAGCTAGCTGCATGCACTACACTCATCCCATTTCCGGGGGACAGATCAATGGTACTCCCACTAGGTGAATGTGCAGGTACGACAGTGTCTGTCCCTGGCTGGAGTGGGAGGGGGGGTGGAACATCCCAGTAGTGTAGGGGCAGATAGGGGAGGGGCTCTGGGCATAGAGATAGGAGCCCATTGGGTGCTAGTCACCTGGGCTCACACATAGAGGGAGTATATATGGTGGGCACCATCTTAGGACAGGGAGAGCGAGGGAGTCAGTCAGTCTGAGGAGAAGCAGAGCCGAGGAGCTCAGCCAGGAGGGCTGACAGGGAGCTGTGGCTCCGGCTGGGCCCAGCTCCAGGGCCAAGCCTGCAGTGGGGAGAGAGGAGGAAGAAAGGCCCAGAGATGTAGAGCCAGAGGGAACCCTGAGATCCCACAAGTTACCGGGTGAAGGGTTGGCGGAAACGGGTACCGGAACCCAAACTGGTGGAGGCTAATGATCCTCAGCCAGGAACCGGAGGTCGTGGTCAAGTTTTGCCACGACCCTCACCATATCCACCAGGAAGGCACACCACGAGTAGGGTCAGGAAAGCCAGAGAAGGTTTAACCACCAAGAGGCCCGAGGGAGCCGGACAAAGGTGGATCCCTGGTGGGGACGGCCAGCAGAAAGAGAGAGAGAGGGGAGCTCAGGACCACGCTCCGGAACTGCCTGGGGGTTAGCCGAGTCCCGCACCTGGTGAACGCAGTACGGCTCGGGTGGTCACTCCCGGCCGAAGTGACTGAAGTACCATCTGTGAGTAAAAACCCTGAAACTGCACCATACGTTTCTGACTCTCCTTGCTGCACCATCACAACCTCCATCATCTACACCTGCTGCCCTGAGGCCATACCCCTCCCGTTGGGGGTTATACCATCCCCGCTGCACCATCCTTCCACCGGCCTCAGCGGTCTGCCCTGCAGCGGCAGCTCCAAAGCTGCATTCAACGGGTGGCGTAGTCATCCAACATCTACTGCTAATAGACCGCCACTTAGTTTGACTCCCTGGGCACGGACCGGGTCACCGCCACGAGACTACTACCCCCATCTGATCCGGCTCCGGGTAAGCCCCCGTGCGCGCGATGCCGCACGACACAGAAGGCCCAGGGGTGCGTCAATAGCATTAGGGGATCCCCTCACATACCTTTTTCTTTTAGTCATTCATTTCATTGCTGTGACTGGCCAGATGTCAACCACGCTCCCCCCTCCCCGGGCATGCGCACTGACTTTGGGTGTAAAGCCCCAGCTCCATATCAAATGCGTGTATGCGCCGGAGTGCAGTGTAGATTCAGAGCGGATCAGACGCATACGCACATCTGACATGAAGGCAGCATGTATCAGCTCCTGACCATGCGATCAAAGCCATGTATGTCTTACTCTGAAACACAACATTTCAGAGCAAAAAAACATACTTTTAATCAACGCTGAGGACCGAGCCGCTCATTCAGAATGGGAGACACCTGGGGGAAACCCAGCAGGTCAGACCTAAGTGGGCAGCTGGGTTGCCATTCACAGTACTGACAAGCCAGCACGCCCCTACCACTGATTGTGCGACTGGGCTGTCATTCACAATACCGACAGCCCAGCACACCCCTGCATTTCATAGAGCAGCTGAGCTTTCACTCACTGCATCTTTAGGGCCTTGTTAATGGCAGAATCATGACACCAATCATCCATAAGGAGGGTGCCACTGCAACATCGTCGCAGAACTTCAGAACCAGTTGGATCTTTTGCATCTTGCTTGTCACCGTATTTTGCAATGTAAAGAGGTTTAAAACCAACTTTGCAAAATCGCCAAAGTGTAGCCCTAGCCTTTTAATCAGTCGAAAAGTATATGGCAGAATACAGGACAGTAATTACCAAGTTGTCCGAGCTAGTGCAGTGAAAGATTCTGCCAAGTTGGGTCCACCAAGAAGAGTTTGCGAACCATGAGCTAAAATTGTGGTTGAAAGCTTTGAGGCTGACACAAATTTTGTTTTTCAGATTTGGTGCTAAAGTGTTTTAGATCTTTTACTCAGATGTTTCTATGGTTACTGAAGAACAATTATCAGCGTTTCTTATTTTTTTTTAACTTTTACTGACAAATACATCATGTTTATGTAAAGAATCAATATTTATACAGTATTGCCCCTTTTTTCAAGACTTCCGCCCTTCACCCTGGCTGCTGGATATCAACTTCTGGGCCAAATATGACTAATAACCACCTATTCTTGCCTAATCACTGCCTGGAATTTATCACAATTTCTGTGTTTTTGTTTATCCACCCACTTTTTGAGTACTGACCACAGGTTCTCAAAGGAATTGAGATTTTGGGAATTTTCTGACCATGGACCCAAAATGTAAACATTTTGTACACCGAACCACTTAGTTATCACTTTTCCCTTGTGACATTGTCTCCATCATGCTGGAATAAACATTGTTCACCACCAAATTGCTCCTGGACATTGGGAGACACTACTCTTGGAGAATTTTTATATCCTATTCTTTATTCATGGCCATGTTCTTAGGCAAAATTGTGAGTGAGCCCTCTCGATGGATGAAAAGCCCCCAAACATGATAAATGGTCTCAGGATGGATTACTGATGGCATGACACAGGACTCATGATAGCGTTCACCTTTTCTTCTTCGGACAATCATTCTTCCAGATGTTCTAAACAGTCTGGTGGGGGCTTCATCAGAGGAAATTTGGATTTTTTTCTATTTTTTTCCAGTGATTTACATGAGTAAATAATGAGATTAGTTTCTACCTCTGCTCTTCGACCCCTGTACCTGCTTGTGTGGCCACTAAACAAAGGTTTTGGATATTTCCTCTGTGAAGAATATGTGGGTATATAATCTCATGCCATCAACTGTTCATATCTGTGTGAAGCTGAGACAGGACATATGACTTAGCAGGTGGTCCAGCTTCAACTTCTTTAAGTGAAAATGATCACACCTCCAGCTGCCTAGCTGGTACCAAGACCTTCCTGGCAGGATGACCCCCTTACGAGAGGCCACGCTGTGGAACTGCTTCAATAAAAATTTCTAATGAAATGGGGGCCATAAATTCATAAGGCGATTATGGAGTTATCCTAACCATATACTGGTTACATTTCCAAGATCTCAGGAATGGGTCGAACTCCTGCCAGAGTCTCGATCTGTTCTTTCACCCCAAGGTGGAGAGATACGTAGAACTGCTAGTAGAAGAAGCTGCCCTCCTGAGTCGATTGGACAAATGACTGTGAGATGGCCTTCCGGGCACTGAAGGCTGCCCTTTCCTGCATCCCGGTACTACAAGCAGCCGACTTCACACAACCGTTTGTAGTACAGATCAATGCCAGTGACTTTGGCCTCAGTGCTGTGCTCAGCCAGGTCAACTCTACAGGCCAGGAACACCCCATTTTGTACCTGATCCAGAAGCTCCTGCCGAAGGAGGTGGCCTACTGCACGATGGACAAGAAATGCCTGGCAATGGTGTGGGCCCTGCAGTGTCTGCAGCCCTACTTGTGTGGGTGTCAATTCACCATGGAGATGGACCATAACCCCATCAGCTGGTTACACAGCGTATTTGGAACAAGTAGGAGGTTGCTACGCTGGAGCCTTGCACTCCAGCAGTACCACTTCACCATTCGCCACAAGAAGGGCCATGACCACAGTAATGCCAATGGGTTATCCCAAAGAGTGGAAGTTGTAGATGGGCGCATGGGGGGACACCGGAAAGTGCTGCCCCCCTAGCACCCTCTTAAGGGGGATGTGTGAAGAATATGGGGGGATGCCAATCGACTGTATCATATCCATGTGAAGCTGAGATAGGTCAACTCGCTTGTTCGCTGGCCCAGCTTCAACAGCTCCAAGTGAAAAAGCTCACACTACCTCCAGCAGCCTAGCTGGTACCAAGAAGCAGTTCCACAGCGTTGCCTCCTGTCAGGGGGTCACACTGCTCGGAGGCAACGTTGTGGAACTGCTTCAATCAAAGTCCCCAGTCAAACGGAAGCCGTAAATTCATAAGGAGATTATGGAGTTATCGTATATCCTAGCCATATACTGATTACATTCTCAATATCTTGAGAACAAGCCTAACAACTGCCAGGATCTCGATCCATTCTAGCACCCCAGGGTGGGCAGATACGTAGAGCGACTTGTAAAAGCCAGGTAGCAAAGCCGTGTTTATTCCTCCAAGCATAATGGGGGCCCAGCTGGATCCCATGGAGCCAAAACCGCCACCCTATGACCTTCCTTTGAAAAGTTATGATCCATCATAGGTTTTGCAGTTTCAGCTACCAGAGCCCAAGGGAGTGAAGCTAGGATCATCCAGAAACAGCTGGCACCTCACATCTCACATGTGGTCCAGCTCAAAGGTCTAACATCAAGCCGATAACTGGCTTATATTTCATCAGCTTACACTTTTTGCATTACCACTAGTATTGAGCGAGTATGCTCGACACTGCTCGGTACTCACCCGAGCATCTCACTACTCGGGATGTTCGGCGAGCACCGAGTATTTTCGGGTTACTCGGGCGGGAGCTCGGGTCTCCGCCCTGCATGTTTGGCGCTCTTTAAAGAGCCAATGAACATGCAGGGATTGCCAGCCAGTCACTGTAATGCCGCAGTCATGTTGGTTGTGGGCATTACAGAGATTGGCTGGCCGCACAGCGTCACCTCGAGTATTTAAAACTGCGTGCTGCCATCTTGGACCCAGTCGCTCTGGATCAGACAGTTGAGGGAGAGTGCTGCTGAGCTAGGGAGAGATTTGTACTGCGAAATAGGTAGTGTAGGGTCTCTAAAGCCTGCAAAATCAAACAAACAGTCCTTCTGAGGACTAATATCCATCCCAGATATCAAGCAGGCAGGCTGTATAGGAGACGCAGTGGTTATACCAACAAAAACTGCATTACAGTCATGTGTGCTGCTTCTCAAATTGCTAGACTTAGCCCCAGGTCTCAGGGGCCAGGAAAAATCCTTTTATTTTCATCTAAATCCTTTTTTTTTTATTTTCCTCAGTCAGACTGTACAAATACCTGTCTTATTAACCTTTTCGCATCCCCCCCCTAAAAAAAAAAAATTGAGTGTGTCTGTGAGTGTTCAGACACAAATATATCTGTTTAAAAGAGTCTGGTTTCGGCCAGATAACTAGAACTGTGGTTTTGCAGTTCCACGGTTCAAATCTCTGTATTATCCAATTTTTTGCCTTTTTTCCATAAAAAAAACATTTTGAGTGTCTCGCTGACTGTTCAGACACAGATATATCTGTTTAAAAGATTCTGGTGTAGGCCAGAGAACTAGAACTGTGGTTTTCCTCTTCCACGGTTCAAATCTGGGTGTAATCCACCTTTTTGCCTTTTTTACATAAGAAAAAAACAGTTTGAGTGTCTCGCTGACTGTTCAGACACAAATATATCTGTTTAAAAGATTCTGGTGTAGGCCAGAGAACTAGAACTGTGGTTTTCCTCTTCAACGGTTCTAATCTCCTTATTATTACCCTTTTGCCATTGATTGTGCGAGTGTAAGCTATTTTACTTCATTTACAATGGGCAAGGCACGTGGCAAGGGACGTGGAACTGGACGTTCTGGTGATGGTGCGTGCAAAGGATGGGGCCGTGGCCAAGGTGAAAATGTGCCACAACCAACAGCCACATCTTCTCGCTCCCAGTTCTTGACCGAATTACTAGGGAAGCACACAACAACACCACTATTGCGAACTGATCAGTGTGAACAGGTTATTAATTGGATAGCAGATAATACTTCCAGTCACCTGGGCACCACCACCTCCGGTCTGTCTTCCACACGGTCAAGTGTTAGTAGCCGTGAGTCTCGACTGCATACTACTCCTCCCCCTAATGCTCCTTCCTCCAACCATGCCGAGTGTCGTCAGACAGCAACTGATCCCAGAGTTGGACACTCTGAAGAGCTGTTCACTGGTCCATTTCCATATTTTGGCCCCTCGCCTGCTCCTCTTGAAGTGGTGGAAGAGGAGATCTCATGTAGCGATGGCCAAATATTTGAACAGCCACGGCCACAGGAAGTCGACGCTGGCAATTTGTCACAAGAGGTGGACGATGACGAGACACAATTGCCACGAAGTGAGGAGGAGGACCGTGGTGTGGAAGTGGAAGAGGAGGAGGTGGTGGATGATCTAGTAACTGACCCAACGTGGAAGGAGGACATGCAGAGTGAGGCCAGCAGCACACAGGGGGAGGGAGACAGAGTACCCCAACAGGCAGGAAGAAGCAGTGTGGTGGCTGCAGACAGAAGGCGGGCAACTATTCCCGTAACACCAACATGAGGGACGTTGCCAGTACAACCGGTAGGTCTTCCAGAGTCTGGAATTATTTTAAAGACTCTGCTGATAACCCCAAAAAGGCAATTTGTACCACCTGCCAGGCCAGCATCAGCAGGAGTGACAAAACTACCAGCCTGACCACCACCAGCATGATCAGGCACATGTCAGCAAAGCACCCGACTTTGTGGGGCGAACCCCAGGGTCCACGACCAGTGTCAGCGTGTGTCACCACTGCTTCTTCCGCTGTTGTGCATGTAAGAGAACCCCCTGTTGTGCGTGCAAGGCAATCCCCTGTCCATACTGCATGCAAAGATGCCCGCTCCTCTCAGTCTTCACTTGTTATGGTAGTTTCTCAAGAAACAGCATCAACGTTCACGTCCCTCCGCAGCGCTCAATTGTCCATATCCCAGATCATTGAATGAAAGCGCAAATTCGCAGCCAACGCCCCACAGGCCACAGTCCTAAATTCGCACATTTCATGACTGCTTGCGTTGGAAATGCTGCCTTTTAGGCTGGTGTAGATGGAATCCTTCTGCAACCTTATGGCGGTGGCCGTCCCTTGGTACTCGGTCCCCAGCTGACACTATTTTGCCCGGTGTGCCATCCCCGCACTACACAAGCAAGTGTCCCAAAATATCTGCCATGCCCTCAACAACGCAGTTGCTGGGAGAGTCCACCTGACAACCGACACGTGGACAAGTGCTTGTGGCCAGGGACGGTACATCTCCCTGATGGCACACTGGGTAAACATAGTGGACGCCGGGACCCAGTCGGACCTTGGGACGGAACATATCCTCCCCACACCGAGGATTGCAGGCCCTATGTCAGTCTGAGTTGCCCCCAGAGTGTACAGCTCCTGGCAACATCCTCCTCCTCCTCCTCATGTTCAGCCTCCATCTCAGATATCACCACATCAGTTACAAGCTGGAAGCACTGCAACACTGCCTCAGCCAAGCGCAACAGGCTGTGCTGAAACTCATAAGCTTAGGTGATAAACCTCACACTGCTTGTGAGTTGTGGACAGCCGTGAAAGAGCAGGCAGATCTGTGGCTGAGACCACTGAACCTACATCCAGGCATGGTCATGTGTGACAATGGCGGTAACCTGGTGGCTGCTCTGAGGTGAGGCGAGATCACACACGTACCATGCCTGGCTCATGTGCTTAACCTCGTGGTTCAGCAGTTTCTTAATTCGTACTCTGAGTTGCCAGATCTGCTCGTCAAAGTACGCCGCCTGTCAGCTAATTTTCGGAAGTCGGCTACAGCTTCCACCGCCCTTGCTGTGTTGCAACAGTGTTTGCAGATTCCGGCACACCAACTGGTGTGTGATGTCCCCACACGATGGAACTCTACCCTCCACATATTGCAAAGGATTTGTGAGCAGAAGAGAGCAGTTGTGGAGTACCAGCTGCAACAAGGCCGTCGATATTCAGGTCAGACTCCACACATAAGACGTCAGGAGTGGACCTGGATGTCTGACATATGTACCATCCTGACAAACTTTGAGAAGTCCACCAAGATGGTGAGTGGCGATGACGCCATTATTAGCGTCAGCATCCCACTTGTCTGTCTTTTGCAACGCTCTCTGCAGAGAATTAAAGAGGAGGCATTGCAGCCAGAGTATGATGAGATGGATCAAGAAGCCGTAGCGGGCGATTACACACAGCCCAGCCTCATCTCGTCCCAACGTGCATTGGGGGACAATGAGGGAGAGGAGGAGGAGGAGGTGGAAAAACAGGAGCTGGTATTATGCGCTGTAGATGGTAGTACCTGTACAACTGTCATACCGTCGGTTCAGCGTGGGTGGCCTGAGGACAGGGGAGAGGAGGAGGTGGAGGAGAGCATGGTCTGTCGTCATCTTGGTTAGGACACGGAAGTCTTGCCCATTACTAGTCTGGCACGCATGGCTGACTTTATGCTACGCTGCCTTAACCGTGACCCTCGCGTTGTCAAAATGTTGGGTGACAGTCATTACTGGTTGGTGACACTTTTAGACCCCCGCTACAAGGAGAACTTTCACTCTCTTATTCCTGAGGTGGAGAGGTCTGCAAAAATGGGGCAGTACCAGAAGGCCCTTGCTGCAGAACTGTTAAAAAAATTCCCATCTGAACACGCTAGCGGCAGAGGTCACAGTTCGTTGACCAACCAAGGCGTACAGGCGAGAGAGACGCAACTCCAATCCAGCAGAGGCAGGGGATCACTGTCAACGTTCTGGGACAGTTTTCTGAGACCCGCCTAGCTTACAGGCCCTGAAGCGCGGGGTACTCTCACAAGGAGTGGAAAGTTTCAAAAGATGGTGAGGGAGCACCTTGCCGACCGTACCAGCGTCCTCCATGATTCCTCTGTGCCTTTTAATTATTGGGTATCCAAGCTGGACACTTGGAATGAACTCGCTCTGTACGCCTTGGAGGTCCTGGCCTGCCCTGCCGCTAGCGTGTTATTGGAGCGTGTTTTTAGTGCCGCTGGGGGAATTATAACTGATAAGCGCACTTGCCTGTCAACTGACAATGCTGACAAGCTGACCCTTATCAAAATGAACAAGGGCTGGATTGGGCCAGACTTCTCATCACCACCAAATGACAGCAGAATAACATAAAGTCAAATCCACTGTGTTATTTCGGGAGGTGTATTCCCATGCACCGCTTCACAGCCACACATGGGTATACGCTTCCTCATTTCAGCTGTTTTTTGCTCTTCTCCTTATCCTCAGCCTCCACCACCACTATAAAACCAGGGTGACTGTGGTCCGTGTTGCCAGCATTGCAAGTTCCTCCGTCCTAATTTTTGGCAGCTTTTGCTTGGAAGGCATAGGCCAAGACTATGGGAGACCCACTCCCCAATAATAGGAATAATATTTTTAATATGCTGTACTGCATGGCTCTTGTAAGGGACATTGCAAGTTCCTCCGTCCTAATTTTTGGCAGCTGTTGCTTGGAAGGCATAGGAAAAGACTATGGGAGACCCACTCCCCAATAATGGGAATAATGTTTTTAATATGCTGTACTGCATGGCTCTTGTAAGGGGCATTGCAAGTTCCTCCGTCCTAATTTTTGGCAGCTTTTGCTTGGAAGGCGTAGGCAAAGACTATGAGAGACCCACTCCCCAATAATGGGAATAATGTTTTTAATATGCTGTACTGCATGACTCTTGTAAGGGGCATTAAAATCGTCTTGTTAAGCTACTGTGACCTCCACGTCTCTTCCAAGGGTCATTGATATTGTCTTTTTATTCCACTGGGACCTCCACGTCTCTTCCAAGGGGTATTGATATTGTCATTTTATTCCCCTGCGACCTCCACCACTCTTCCAAGGGGCATTAAAACCATCTTGTTAAGCTACTGTGACCTCCACGTCTCTTCCACGGGGCATTGATATTGTCTTTTTATTCCACTGCAACCTCCACCACTCTTCCAAGGGGCATTAAAACCTTCTTGTTAAGCTACTGTGACCTCCACGTCTCTTCCATGGCGCATTGATATTGTCTTTTTATTCCACTGTAACCTCCACCACTCTTCCAAGGGGCATTAAAACCGTCTTGCTAAGCTACTGTGACCTCCACGTCTCTTCCAAGGGGCATTAAAACTGTCTTGTTAAACCACTCTGAACTCCACAGCTCTTCCAAGGGGCATTGAAATGTTGTTTTTAATTACCTTTAACCTCCACGACTCTTCCAACGGGCATTGCATTTCCTCCTAATTTTAGTCAGCTTTTGCTTTTCAATGCATAGGCGAACACTAAGGGAGACCCACTCCCCAATAATGGGTAGAAGGTTTTTAGTACGCTGTAATCCACGTCTGTTTCAAGGGGCATTGCAGTTCCTCATAATTTTTGGAAAGCCTTCCATTCACTGCTTAGGCCAACAGTGTGCAGGAGACCCAGTTGCTATAAATGGAAAAAACGGTTTAGTTAAGGCCCTCTGATCTCCATGTCGCTTCCAAGGGGCATTGGAGTGCCTCGAAATTTTTGGTAGGCATTGCACTCACGGTATGCCCTATTACTGTGTAGCCGAACCGCTCGTTTTGGTACAAGACATGTGTGGTTGACTGGCCTGATATTGATGTGAATGGTCCCTGTTCCTCCTGCTCTTTCTCCTTTGCCACCACCTCATCCATCATTCATCACCTGAAGCTTTGTTTTAATGGGAGTCATTGAACTGGTATAGTGGCAGGAAAACATCCAGCAATCCTCGGAGGAGGTAGGATATGCTCCAAAACGCTGACCACCTCAGGCCTAGCCGTTACTACATACATGCGCTTGCATTCCAAGGAACAGAAAGCTAAGGAGATGGATGGCCTCATGATCATGAATAATTTACTCGTTGTGTAGGAGGCCGACCACTGCTGCTGTCTACCTTCTGAACTTTGTGTCGAAGCTTGATTGACCCAGGACCCGCAATCCTCTATGTCTGGAGGACGTGTTGCATCCCAGTGTCCAACTGTGTCCTGGCTTCCACAATATTAACCCAGTGTGAAGGCGTCAGTGAGATAGACCATCCCTGGCCACATTCACTTGTCCACGTGCTTGTGGTTAGGCTGTCCTTCCCACTAAATGCACTGGGGAGGGCACAGGTAATGTTTTCATATGCGCGCTTGTGTATAAGGCGCAACGGGACAAATAGGGGCGGCTGGGGACAGTTTATGGACCGAGCATGGACCCCCGCTGCCCCCTGGCGGCTGGAGACCAAGCGTGGACACCCGGCCGCCAGGCGGCTGGGGACTGAGTATGGATAACAGGCCGCCGACGTAGCCATGATGTGGTGGCCAGATTCCGCCTCCACATGCCTAAAAGGCCCAATTTCAAGTGCAAGCAAGCAAGCAGTATGGTATTGCAGCCTGGGGGTGGGTGGGTGGCAGGCTGCATACTTACGCTTGCATTGCAAGGAATGGGGAGGTACAATTGAACACTGCCCTGGGACAAGTACTTTTTCGGGGATAGTTGCAAGTCTGCATCTTCTGATGCGGCAAGCATCACTTCTGATGGGCACGCTTTTAGCCAGTGACCTGGGTGACAGAGATGCTTCCAGGGGTCTTCCCCATGCTGTTCCCATGTCTTTTCAGCACTGTATGCATGTGTCACACAGCACATGGCCAGATAAGGTTGTAAAATGTTAAAATGACATTTCCCGGTGAATGCATTTGTGGCACCCCAGGGGTCTGGTTTTCCACAGTAACAGCAATGTTATGTCTGAGAGCAGGTGGGAGGTCTCTTGGTCAGGGATCCTATGCATGCCACACCTCCTGCCCAGTCCTGGGAGGGGAAGAACTTCCCCTATAAAAACCTAGGGCTGAGGCAGGGTGAGTGAGTAGAGAAGAAGCAGAGAAAAGAAGCAAATATAGGAAGAAACAACAGGAGCTCTGTGGGAGCAGTGTTACAAGGAGTCAGGGGCTGGCAGCTGCAGAGCTCGCCCTGACTGAGAAGTTATCACCGGACCCGGAGTCCGAGGCTGTGGGAACTAACTCCTATCCAGCAGCAGAAACCGACCGGCAGGGGATTGCAGGTCCTCTGGCCCAGAAACCCGAAGGCCCCGAGTCACCGGCCATACGGGTGAGCACCACACGGTACACTCAGGGACGTGGGCTACTTATACCCGCCTCTAGCAAGGTAGCCAGAAGAGTATCGTTAGTTTGGGAGGCCTACAACTCCGCCTGGCCAGGGGAGATCCCATCTGCTCAAGGACTGACCAGGCCCCAATCGCTAGCCAGTACTCCGGGAGGGTCTATCTTTGTCACCAGTAAAGACCCTGAACTACACAGTACCGTCTCCGAGTGGTTCCTGCTACCCCCATCATCCACGTCGGCTGCCCTGAGGCCATACCCCTCCCGTTGGGGGTTATACTATCACGCTGCACAATCCTACCACCGGCCTCAGCGGTCTGCCCTGCAGCAGCAGCTCCCTGGCTGCACTCAACGGGTGGCGTAGTCGTCCAACATCTACCGCTAAAACAGCGCCACTTAGTCTGACTCCCTGGGCACGGACCGGATCACCGCCACGAGACTACAACCCTCAACAGATCCGGCTCCGGGTAAGCTCCCGCGTGCGCAACGCAGCGCGACACAGGCCCAGGGGCGCGTCAACTTTTGGCGTAGTCGGCAGGATTTCGTGCCCGCAACCACCGGGTACTGCGTGCCTGAAAAAGACTGTTCAAACTTACCTGTGGTGAAGATTCCCGCCATCCGGCGCCATCTTCCGCTTCCTTCCCGCCATTGGTGGAGTTTTCCCGCCATCCGGCGCCATCTTCAGCCTTCTTCCCGCCATACGTGGAGTTTTCCCGCCATTGGACGCCATCTTGAGGACGCCGCGCGGGAAGAAGAGGGGCGTGGACTCCGAAAGCGCGCGAGAACTGAAGCCCCGCCTCACGTCCGGACGTTGCGTAAGGTCCTGGAAGGAGCCCAGCAGACGCCGACGTCACAGGAGCGCGACGGAAGGTCCTCAACCCTGACGATCCACTGCGGAGCCGCGGCCTACGGAAGAGGATCATCGCAAGGTAGGCCACGGTCCACTAGGGGGGAGAAGGATGCCGGATACGGAGGAGAGCTTCACCGCTTCAATCCCCGCCAGCGCCACCGCTGTTGCGGTCATGCCTTTCACCATGCCCTATATCCCGGGGGCAGCCTGGCTACCCCAGTACTCAGGGGAGTCACATACCCTGCATGACTTTAGAGAAAAGCTGGATAGCCTCTTCCAGGTGTACCCCCTCACAGAGGAGCAAAAAGTGAGCATCCTGGTGGCCCAATTAACCGGGGCAGTCCAAAGGGAGGTAAAGTCCTGGCCACCTGGGAGGAGGACTGTCGCAGAGATACTAACCCAGCTAACCGAGGAGGAGCTGCAGTACTACCAATACGAGGAAAGCCAAGAGGACCCGGACGGGTCTGAGGACTACCCTCAGGAGGAAGCACAAAGAGGACATAGCTACTGAAGGGAAGTAGCGTGAATAAAGAGCTGTAAATAGTTACCCGTAAGGGTACAAGGACTGCTGCTAATTAAAATATGGTCCCCGTTGGGATTAGTGAATTGTTCCCCATGTGCCCCTATCTTAAACCAGGCTGAGGACTGTGAGCAGCCATTCCTTATCCCCACTGACCGAGGACTGAGAGCGGTCGTTCTTTCCCTCTACCTGGCCGAGGACTGAGAGCGGCCATATCCTGTAAATAATTATGTGTTTCTAGTTATTTATAGGAGTCCTTGGTGGATTTACCGGGAATCCTTGTACATGGTTGGAGCGTAACCTAGGAATGGACTAAAGACTGTTAAGGACTCGGGGCAGGACAGACCCCTACCTGGTTACGTCTCCCTGTTTTGGTGAAATGGACACCTTACTTTTCTTCAAAGACTGCACCCGGTTGCGGACACGCCGTAACCATCTTTATGTGTTTTTCTTATTGTATTGTTATTGTTATATCTTGTTATGTTTTTCTAAAATATGTTTCGTCCCGGAGTACTAAATTTCACTAGGGGGGAATGTGGCACCCCAGGGGTCTGGTTTTCCACAGTAACAGCAATGTTATGTCTGAGAGCAGGTGGGAGGTCTCTTGGTCAGGGATCCTATGCATGCCACACCTCCTGCCCAGTCCTGGGAGGGGAAGAACTTCCCCTATAAAAACCTAGGGCTGAGGCAGGGTGAGTGAGTAGAGAAGAAGCAGAGAAAAGAAGCAAATATAGGAAGAAACAACAGGAGCTCTGTGGGAGCAGTGTTACAAGGAGTCAGGGGCTGGCAGCTGCAGAGCTCGCCCTGACTGAGAAGTTATCACCGGACCCGGAGTCCGAGGCTGTGGGGACTAACTCCTATCCAGCAGCAGAAACCGACCGGCAGGGGATTGCAGGTCCTCTGGCCCAGAAACCCGAAGGCCCCGAGTCACCGGCCATACGGGTGAGCACCACACGGTACACTCAGGGACGTGGGCTACTTATACCCGCCTCTAGCAAGGTAGCCAGAAGAGTATCGTTAGTTTGGGAGGCCTACAACTCCGCCTGGCCAGGGGAGATCCCATCTGCTCAAGGACTGACCAGGCCCCAATCGCTAGCCAGTACTCCGGGAGGGTCTATCTTTGTCACCAGTAAAGACCCTGAACTACACAGTACCGTCTCCGAGTGGTTCCTGCTACCCCCATCATCCACGTCGGCTGCCCTGAGGCCATACCCCTCCCGTTGGGGGTTATACTATCACGCTGCACAATCCTACCACCGGCCTCAGCGGTCTGCCCTGCAGCAGCAGCTCCCTGGCTGCACTCAACGGGTGGCGTAGTCGTCCAACATCTACCGCTAAAACAGCGCCACTTAGTCTGACTCCCTGGGCACGGACCGGATCACCGCCACGAGACTACAACCCTCAACAGATCCGGCTCCGGGTAAGCTCCCGCGTGCGCAACGCAGCGCGACACAGGCCCAGGGGCGCGTCACATTTGTCACGGTTGAAAGCAATACAAAAGTGCAAAAACACATAAAAAATGCTACTTGTGAACATAGCCCAAGGTGTGGAGGAGTATTTTTGTTTTTGGTTATTTATTTTACCTTATACACAAGTCTTTACCCTGGAAAGGATGTTCATTAACATATTTCACAGGAAAACAGTTTCAGTTTCGTTTTTGAACGTTTTATTGTGAGCTTGTAAAAGTGGCTTAATACCTCTGACCAAGTTGTTGCCAGCAGTGACCTGGGGGTCAGAAATGCTTCCTGGGGTGATCCCCATGCTGTCCCCATGTCATTTGAGCACTGTCACTATCGTTTTGGGCACTTTTTAGGCTTTCTACAGACTGCCGGGGGTGCCGCCGCAAAAATGCTCGGGTCTCCCATAGACTAACATTGGGCTCGTTGCTCGGGTCAAGCATCCGAGTATCACGGTGAGCTCGGCCTGAGCTTTGAGCACCCGAGCATTTAAGTGCTCGATCAACACTAATTACCACCTGTATTTGCATATCTGACCATTGTATATATATATTCAGTGTGTATATAGTGTTTTGTCTATTGTGTTCTTAAGGCGATTCCATATCTAATTTAACCTTGGGCTGCTCTTTTATCCCGATACACGAATCCACACGTCCGAGTTCTCTGTTTAACGTCATATGCAACAGCGACTGGTTTCCGGCCCGATATAATCCCGTTAATGGAATGGGCTTATATCTAATGAGGAACTGGTGGCAGTCTTACCGGTCTTTTAAGGCTCTGTTTCACTAGTGCTAGTGAAAGGGGTATCTCAGCCTGTGAGGGTTGTGATCAAGTGTTGTGCCATGCCAGCGACTGTGTGGGCCACCCTCTGTCACTCCCCATGGCTCCCTGTGCCTGCGTGGTCTGGGGGTGGCTGTGAAAAACTGTGCCAAGCTGACCTGACATATCCTGAAGGGGAGCAGAACGTTGGTGAAAGTGGGGAGACCGTTATGGATGCGTTATGCATGACCCCTCGACATATTAGTGACATCAGGTGGGGCTGCAAGGTGCGGTCCCTCACATATTGGTGGCAGCGGTGAGATATGTGTAATCTCTACGTTGTCATCCTTCACATCCTCTATGAACAAATTATTGGAATTGGACAGATTGCTACTTGCAGTCTATTTACAATAAAAGGGTATGTGCATACCACATCTATTTCAGGAGGATTCTGCTGGAATTTGCCTGAAAAAGTGCTGCATAAAATGAACATAGTGCACAGCCCTGTCAAAATGACATAGCTGTGTACATGTTCCATCTTATGCCACTTTTTTTAACTACTTCAGGGTTCAGAAGCCCTGAAGTGGTTAAAACAAGTGACAAGCTGATTCTTTAGGAAGCTTCTCCCAGGAAATCGCCAGCTCTCTATACTTAATGTATTTCTCAATATACAGGTGCATCTCACTAAATTAGAATATCATCAAAAAGTTAATTTTCATAATCATGTTTCATAATTATCAACATTAAAATAAATAAACACTTGAAATAGATCACTCTGTTTGTAATGACTCTATATAATATATGAGTTTCACTTTTTGTATTGAAGAACTGAACAAAATTAACTTTTTGATGATATTCTAATTTAGTGAGATGCACCTGTATATATAAGTATAGAGTGAAAGTTGCCACAAGAACAACAGTAAAGCCGTGAGCAAAGACGCCTCAGGAAAACTACCGTCGGTATGTTCAACTCAGAAGATATGCCATTTGCACATATCCTAAAGAAAGGACTCCTGTGGACTTGGTTAATCGCCAAAGCCACAGGTGAGACTCCCACATCCATGCTTTAAAGAAAGCTAAGGATCCTCAATTGGATTTTTATTGTCTTTGTGTTTGATTAATACTGATTTTAAATTATTGGCAACATTTTTGGCTACAAGGTTAAAGAAGGTTATTGAATCTATTATACATCTGGACCAATGGGGATTTATTCTTGAGAGAGACACATCTGATCGTGTTTATATCTGGATCTCCAGTTGACTTCTTGCAATCGTGGGGAAAGAAGAATTCTATTATTGTATGCATCTATTAAGATTCGACAAGAGTATTGCTCTCTTTGGGAGATTGTTACTGAATATAGGTATGGGCTTGAATTTATTTTAGGGTTTAGGTTGCAATATTATTGCCCAGCTTCTCAGGTGACACGTCCATGACTGAACATACTGTTGCAACCTCTGCCCTGGTCTCAATGCGGTTCCACAATGGCAACGTGTGAATATTTAGCTTCAAGATTCCTTCCTTTCCTGCCAATCGGTGTTTTGCTGGAGTGAGCTGGTAATTTAATTAGCTCTCTGCTGGGAGCTATGGACGGGCTTCTTTCTATATAAACCCAGGCAGTCTCTGGCTGCCAGTCATTTAGTTCAGCTAGGCATGGTCTCTGCCCGGTGTCCTTGTTACCATGGCGCGGTGCGCGTAATTTCCGGTGAAGGCGGTGACACTTCAATTTTTATTGGTATATGGTCTCCCATGCTGGTATGTGCCGCCACCCTCCTGTCCCCACCATCCTATCCCGGTATGCGTGGCACCCCTCATCCCCAATCCCGATATGCATGGCACCCCTCATCCCCAATCCCGGTATGCGTGGCACCCCTCATCTCCAATCCCGGTATGCGTGGCTCCTCTCTTCCCCAATCTCGGTATGCGTGGCACCCCTCACCCCCAATCCTGGTATGCGTGGCACCCCTCATCCCTACTCTGGTATGCGTGGCACCCCTCATCCCCAATCCCGGTATGCGTGGCACCCCTCATCCCCAATCCTGGTATGCGTGGCTCCCCTCAACCCCAATCCCGGTATGCGTGGCTCCCCTCATCCCCAATCCCGGTATGCGTGGCTCCTCTCATCACCAATCCCGGTATGCGTGGCACCTCTCATCCCCAATCCTGGTATGCGTGGCACCCCTCATCCCTATTCTGATATGCGTGGCACCCCTCATCCCTATTCTGGTATGCGTGGCACCCCTCATCCCCAATCCCAGTATGCATGGCACCTCTCATCCCCAATCCCGGTATGCGTGGCACCCCTCACCCCCAATCCCAGTATGCGTGGCACCCCTTATCCCCAATCCCGATATGCATGGCACCCCTCATCTCCAATCCCGGTTTGCGTGGCACCCCTCATCCCCAATCCCGGTATGCATAGCACCCCTCATCTCCAATCCCGGTATGCGTGGCACCCCTCATCCCCAATCCCGGTATGCGTGGCACCCCTCAACCCCAATCCCGGTATGCATGGCACCCCTCATCCCCTATCCCGGTATGCGTGGCACCCCTCATCCCCAATCCTGGTATGCGTGGCACCCCTCATCCCTATTCTGGTATGCGTGGCACCCCTCATCCCTATTCTGGTATGCGTGGCACCCCTCATCCCCAATCCCGGTATGCGTGGCACCCCTCATCCCCAATCCCAGTATGCGTGGCTCCCCTCATCCCCAATCCCGGTATGCGTAGCACCCCTCATCCCCAATCCCAGTTTGCATGTCACCCCTCATCCCCAATCCTGGTATGCGTGTCACCCCTCATCCCCAATCCAGGTATGCGCGTCACCCCTCATCCCCAATCCTGGTATGCGTGTCACCCCTCATCCCCAATCCTGGTATGCGTGTCACCCCTCATCCCCAATCCTGGTATGCGTGGCACCCCTCATGCCCAATCCCGGTATGCGTGGCACCCCTCATCCCCAATCCCATTATGCGTGGCACCCCTCATCCCCAATCCCGGTATGCGTGGCACCCATCATCCCCAATCCCGGTATACGTGGCACCCCTCATCCCCAATCCTGGTATGCGTGTCACCCCTCATCCCCAATCCCGGTATGCGTGGCACCCCTCATCCCTATTTTGGTATGCGTGGCACCCCTCATCCCCAATCCTGGTATGCGTGGCACCCCTCATCCCCAATCCTGGTATGCGTGGCACCACTCATCCCCAATCCTGGTATGCGTGACACCCCTCATCCCTATTCTGGTATGCATGGCACCCCTCATCCCCAATCCTGGTATGCATGGCACCCCTCATCCCCAATCCTGGTATGCGTGTCACCCCTCATCCCCAATCCCGGTATGCGTGGCACCCCTCATCCCTATTCTGGTATGCATGGCACCCCTCATCCCCAATCCTGGTATGCATGGCACCCCTCATCCCTATCCTGGTATGCATGTCACCCCTCATCCCCAATCCTGGTATGCATGGCACCCCTCATCCCTATTCTGGTATGCATGGCACCCCTCATCCCTATTCTGGTATGCATAGCTCCCCTCATCCCTATTCTGGTATGCATGGCTCCCCTAATCTCTTTATGCGTGGCACCCCTCACCCCCCCCCACTATACACACATCCCCAAAAAAATAAACAGTTATACTCACCTTTCTTCTCTGTACTCCAGCGCTGAAGCGTCCTGTTCTGCCGGAGGCCGGGGGAGGAGCACCGCGCTGTCCGGCGCCAGAGCACCGAGCTGTCCGGCGCCATTTTGCTGAAGACGCACTGTAAATGTGTCTTCAGTAAAATGGCGCCGGATAGCGCTATGCGCACGCGCCGATCCGACGCCTCAATCTGCCCCCGGTCTCCGCTGAAGAGAGGCGCCGCGGCAACGCTCCTCCCGGTCAGGTAAGTATGGCGCCGGAGATCGCAGTGTGCGTTCAGTGCCTATGCATACCGCGATCTCCGACGCCATACACCCCCTCTTACCTGTAACGGCTGGATGCTTGCTTCTGTCTGGAGCCAGACTGCGCGTCACGCATGCGCAGTCTATCGAGGCTTCGGACAGGGACCCGCATCCCCGGTTATATTATAGATTATTGCTCCTACCTTGTGCGTCCTTTGCACATTTGATCTGATTGCACATGTGTTCTTGTACTCCCCTACCTGTTTGTACAATTTTTATTAATAAAGTTTTCTATCTTTCTAAATACCCTAGTGGACTTTTTGGATCGTCTGTTCAAGATCTTTGATGGCATTTCTTTTTTCTTTTCTCATTGAATCCGTGTGGATTGGTGATGTCCTATCAATTTTCTTATTTCATTGTTGGTCATCTTAAATCTCTGTTATTCTATGGGTAATCTACTGTTGTTAGGAACTTACTGACAACTCCTTGGTTATATGGGATGGAAATACAAGATATTTCATTTGCTAGAGTCTGACACTTTCCTTATGGCTTCTCTATGTGTGATATCCTCATTTCATCTTGTTCATAATATTTGGAGTAGAGTTAAGAAGGATTATAATATTTCTGATAACTTTTCGCTCACTCCTATTTCGCATAATTTTATTTTAAAAACAGATTAATAATATAGATCCATCTTTTTGGGAAAGGAAGGGACTGTTTCAGTAGGGATAGATACTTGGCGAAAGGGCTGTGCTTGCTTTAACCCCTCCACTGCCCTGGAATTTTCCTTTTTTTGCGTTTTCATTTTTTGCTCCCCTTCTTCCCAGAGTCATAACTTTTTTTATTTTTCTGTCAATATGGCCATGTGAAGGCTAGTTTTTTGTGGGACGAGTTGTACTTTTGAATGACACCATTGATGTTACCATATAGTGTACTGGAAAATAGGAAAAACATTCCAAGAGAGGTGAAATCGCAAAAAAGTGCAATACCACAATTGTATTTTTTTACCATGTTAACTAAATGCTAAAACTGACCTGCCATTATGATTCTCCAGGTCATTACTAGTTCACAGATACCAAAGATGTGTAGGTTCTTTGTTATTTAAATGGTGAAAAAATCCAAAGTTTGTAAAAAAAAAAAAACGCCATTTCCGGAGACCTGTAGCATCTCCATTTTTCAGATCTGGTGCTGGGTGAGGGTTTATTTTTTTGCTTGCCGAGCTGATGTTTTTATTGATACCATTTTGGGGTAGATATGATGATCGCCTGTTATTGCATTTTATTGCAATGTTGTGGCAACAAAAAATAACGTAATTCTGTCGTTTTTATTATTTTTCTCATTATGCCGTTTACTGATTGGATTTATTCTTTTTATATTTTGATAGATTGGGCATTTCTGAATGCAGCAATACCAAATCTGTCCATTTTTGATTTTTTTTTTGTTTTAGCTTGAATGGGGCAAAAGTGATTTGAACTTTTATATTTTTTTAATTTTTTAAATATAAGATCAGCTGTCATGTGCTTGAAAAGATGCTGTCTCAGCGCAGGAGCCCGCATCAAAGGGAGGCAACCTATGACGTACCTATATGTCATAGTTCGTAAAGGAGTTAATGGACAAAAGTATAATCTGAGTAACAAGAACTTTCTTTATTATTTTCAAATTGTGTATGTAAAACTGAGAACCCTGTATACATCCATACATTCTTCCAGCAATTGAAATAATTATGGGTGTTTTTCCCCTAAGGGTCTTATATTATTAATTCTATAAATTCTTTTGAAGAATAAGCTGAATAGAGTTCTTTTAAGTGTATTTTCTAATTGAGCCACTGAAGTCGACACTATTGGAAATTCAAGCCGTAAGGCCATTCTTAAAGGAATCCAATAAGTCTCCTTTTAATGCTTTTAGAATTCCTGAAATTTATATTCTCCATCGATTTTATTAAAGTTCTTGGAAATTAAATTAATTATATCCAAATAGGAGTTCAAATTGTTCCAATTGTGGTCATAATGGAGCTGATGAGTTGCATTTATTCTGAGATTTTACTGAATTTACACTATTTTTGTCGTAAGGAATCTCGCTGATTGCCAGATTATTCAAAGAGGATATTGCTTTGAACCCTCTTTTCTGCGTTTAAGAAACCTGTATCTTGTCATAAAGGAAGTTATAATTATTCAGATTAAAGGTTAGGGGCATTGGATCTCTGCCTGCACCCCCATCTTCCCCTAGCTGTGAACAGGTAATTGAAGCAGGTTATCTCATGGAAAGCAGACATGGAGTGTGTCCACACAGTAATTAACAAATACCTGACAGCTGTAGAGGGACAAACTTAGACTGTGTGCATCCCAATTACTAAAGCAGTGCTAATCAATGCAAAGTGACGAATTCTGCTTGGAAGGCACCTGGCACGATTTAATGTCAGAAGACTTCACATGACAATGCAAGTACAATATTCTCCATGCCATACCTATAATATCCAAGTTTGACACAATTCATGGATATATCCATGATCAAAGAACATATTCGTATCTATCGGTATAATTGCAAAAATTTTGTTAGCTTGCAACCCACAGGAGCACAATATTTCCCTGAATTATGGATATATCATATTCATGTGTGGTATGAAGTGTGTTCGGTGAAATGATGGTCATATTGTTTCTCTAGTAGGTTTCTGTGGAATAATATGAACCAGAGTATAAATTAGGGACAGACAAAACTAAGGTTTAATCGCATCCAAACAGTTGTCCTAATCTTACCTCAGCAGAGGGAGCCGCCAGGGGTCTGGTAGACGCCTTTATAACATCCCATCTGTAATGCACACGCCCGGGCTGAGCGGCGTGTGCGTGTGATTCCACTGGACCGTGCCGGAGAGTGAATGCCTGGAGGGGCGTAACTAGGTATTCAGCCGATCCGACCAGGGTCGCACGATGGCATACGACGCCAGTGCACCAAGGAGGAACCGAGCAGAGGGACCAGGTGCTACTCCAGGACAGACCCCGGACACGGCTGTTGACCCACACAGGGGAATACAGGAACAGACTGGTAGGCTGGCACACAGACTGGTGGGAATAGGCAGGCACGACTGGTATGCAGGCAGGCGGGTATGCAGGCAGGGGGGTACAGGCAAGCACGGCTAGAGTGCAGACAGGGAGGCACTAGCAGGTAGGAACACAGGGGGGATAGGACCCAGCACACACTGGGACTCAGGAACAGAACCACAGATGTGGCGGACAAACAGCAGAGTGAGGCCGCCCAGAGAGGTGAGCGAGAGCAGGGCAGGACAAGGCCGCCTGGAGCGGTGAGCAAAGGGTCAGAGCTGAGCGAGACTGCCGGAGCAGTGAGCAAGGAGTCAGAGCAGGACGAGGCCGCCTGGAGCGGTGAGCAAGAGTAGAGCAGGACGAGGCCGCCTGGAGCGGTGAGCAAGAGTAGAGCAGGACGAGGCCGCCTGGAGCGGTGAGCAAAGGGTCAGAGCTGAGCGAGACTGCCGGAGCAGTGAGCAAGGAGTCAGAGCAGGACGAGGCCGCCTGGAGCGGTGAGCAAGAGTAGAGCAGGACGAGGCCGCCTGGAGCGGTGAGCAAAGGGTCAGAGCTGAGCGAGACTGCCGGAGCAGTGAGCAAGGAGTCAGAGCAGGACGAGGCCGCCTAAAGCGGTGAGCAAGAGTAGAGCAGGACAAAGCCACCTGGAGCGGTGAGCAAGAGTAGAGCAGGACGAGGCCGCCTGGAGCGGTGAGCAAGAGTAGAGCAGGACGAGGCCGCCTGGAGCGGTGAGCAAGAGTAGAGCAGGAGGGACAGGGCTCTGTTCACACGGAACAGACAGGAAGGGAAAGGCAGAGCCAGATACCCACAGGGTACTTGCAGTGAAGTAGCGAGTAGACCACAAACTCACAAACGGGAGTACAGAGACAACAAGCAGGAGTTAGGTACGAGTTCAGACTCTGCAGAAAAAGGAAGGGAACGGACATAGAGGCAAAACAGGTAAAGGATAGGAGAGAGTTCAGACTGGAACTGAGTGTACGGAGGAGACCGACACTGCAGCGGAATACAGGAGCTGGTCTGGGAATACGGCCCCCAGAGAGGCGGGACAAACAGGCAAGGAGCGTGTTCAGACAGGACAGACAAGATACAGGAGCGGGTCTAGGTAATCGGCCCCTAGAAGGCGGGAGGAACAGGCTAGGAGCGTGTTCAGACAGGCCTGGAAATACAGCCTCCAGGAAAGGCAGACAAGAGAACACAGAACGGGACCTGGCACCTTCAGAGTGCAAGCACACACTGAATGAAACACAATGCTCAGGCAGGGATTGATTGGAGCAGCTGGGTTATATACCAGGTGACAGACAGCAATAGGCTGAGGACGCACAAGGGGCGTGACCCACAGCAGGTACAAAAAGCAGGAAGTGATCGGGCGCCGCCCTTAAGCAGCAGAAACAGACACAAACAGACAGCATGGAGGGAAGCCAGAGAGACATTCTGGACTGGAGATCAAGTGCGCGCTCTTGCACAGTGGGAGATGGACCACTATGCAAGGACGCCGCCAGGTAAGTTACAGTACCCCCCCCTTACGCCCCCTCTTCTTCAGGCCTGCCAGAATCTTCCGCAGGGAATTCGAGAACCAATCCTTCACTTCAAGGAGATCACTTCCACTGTCCACAGGAAAAAACTGGTCTCATCTGGTTAGCTAGGATGCTACCTCCTATCCAGCCATCCTCAGCAACAGACTAAATGGGTGGAGTACCAGAAACAGCACACAAGGAAGTCTCTCTCCACATATTTTCAGGTGGCACCCCAGAGGGTACAGGAGACAACTGGAAGTCTTCCACCGGGTTGGGGTAATCTCTGCTTCGAGGTACATCTTGTCAAACTCACAGGAAGAAATAGACGGGTTATCAGGTACAGGATGAGGAAAAGTCACTGCCTCTTTGTTTTCTGGTGGTACCCCGGAGGATTCAGGAAACAACTGGAGGTCCTCCGCCGGGTCAGAAGAGTGCAGAGGCTCGGAGAAAATATCTGCTTCAGAGTACACTAGGTTGGACTCACTGGACGAAGCAGGCGAGGTATCGGGTACCGAGTATTGGAAAGTCTCTGTCCATTCACCACCAGGTGGCACCCCAAAGGGTTCTGGAGACAACTGGAGGTCCTCCGCCTGGTCAGAGGGGTGTAGAGACTCATGGGTAACCTCTGCTTCAGAGTACACTAGGTCGGACTCACTGGACGAAGCAAGCGAGGTATCAGATCCAGGATATAGGAAAGTCTCTGTCCATTCACCACCAGGTGGCACCCCGAAGGGTTCCGGAGATAACTGGAGGTCCTCCGCCCGGTCGGAGAGGTGTAGAGACTCGGGAGTAACCTCTGCTTCGGAGTACACTAGGTTGGACTCACTGGACGAAGCGAGCGAGGTATCAGGTACAGAGTATAGGAGAGTCTCTGTCCTTTCACTACCAGGTAGCACCCCGAAGGGTTCTGGAGACAACTGGAGGTCCTCCGCCTGGTCGGAGGGGTGTAGAGACTCGGGAGTAATCACAGCTTCGGAGCATCCTTGGACATGCACACTGGTTAAAGTGGGTGAAGCATCTGATGCTGGGTGCAGGAAGTTCTCCTGTGTGGAGTCTGGATGGGCAGTAGTCTCTTCGGGCAGGAGAACTGGTGCACTACCCACGCACAGTACCCGTTGGGGCTTCTCCGGGATACAGGGAGATGAAGCTTCAGTAGGGACTTCAAGGTTGGGGTCAGGAGGTCTCAGGGAGGACTGACTCTGGCGTGACGGCTTGTCTCTATGTCTAGCACGTCTGGACTGCCTCTTGAGGTTGTGAGAAGTATTCCGGAGAGCGTAGTCATCCTTTTCTGTGTGGGCAGTAGTTTCTTCGGGCAGGAGGACTAGTGCGCTACCCACACACATTACCCGTCGGGGCTGCTCAGGGATATTGGGAAGTGAAGCTTCAGCAGGGGCTTCAGGGTTAGGGTCGTCGAAGACCATACGAAAGGCCACCAGGAAGGCCTGCAGGTCAAGGACGACAGGATCCCATGCTTCCCATAGGGGGGTGACCCATTTCAAGGCATCACCCGCTAGGTAGTCAATCATAAAGGCCACTTTAGCCCAATCGGAAGGAAAACAGAGAGGGTAGGCCTTAAAGTGTAGCATGCATTGCTCCACAAATGCACGACACTGTCTTGGATCCCCATAGTAACGTGGCGGATCCGCAGGAACGAGAGCTGATAGATCCATCTGGACGGGTGCGTAATTCGCCTGGAACTCAGCTAAGGAAAAAAAAAAATGTATTTATTTATTTTTAATGCATGTATTCACTAGAAAACGTCTCAGAGAGCGAAGGCCGTGGCGCTCAACGGGAACCATGGCCTGAGCATGCTGTAATGCACACGCCCGGGCTGAGCGGACAAACAGCAGAGTGAGGCCGCCCAGAGAGGTGAGCGAGAGCAGGGCAGGACAAGGCGGCCTGGAGCGGTGAGCAAAGGGTCAGAGCTGAGCGAGACTGCCGGAGCAGTGAGCAAGGAGTCAGAGCAGGACGAGGCCGTCTGGAGCGGTGAGCAAGAGTAGAGCAGGTCGAGGCCGCCTGGAGCGGTGAGCAAGAGTAGAGCAGGACGAGGCCGCCTGGAGCGGTGAGCAAAGGGTCAGAGCTGAGCGAGACTGCCGGAGCAGTGAGCAAGGAGTCAGAGCAGGACGAGGCCGCCTGGAGCGGTGAGCAAGAGTAGAGCAGGACGAGGCCGCCTGGAGCGGTGAGCAAAGGGTCAGAGCTGAGCGAGACTGCCGGAGCAGTGAGCAAGGAGTCACAGCAGGACGAGGCCGCCTGAAGCGGTGAGCAAGAGTAGAGCAGGATGAAGCCGCCTGGAGCGGTGAGCAAGAGTAGAGCAGGCCGAGGCCGCCTGGAGCGGTGAGCAAGAGTAGAGCAGGAGGGACAGGGCTCTGTTCACACGGAACAGACAGGAAGGGAAAGGCAGAGCCAGATACCCACAGGGTACTTGCAGTGAAGTAGCGAGTAGACCACAAACTCACAAACGGGAGTACAGAGACAACAAGCAGGAGTTAGGTACGAGTTCAGACTCTGCAGAAAAAGGAAGGGAACGGACATAGAGGCAAAACAGGTAAAGGATAGGAGAGAGTTCAGACTGGAACTGAGTGTACGGAGGAGACAGACACTGCAGCGGAATACAGGAGCGGGTCTGGGAATACGGCCCCCAGAGAGGCGGGACGAACAGGCAAGGAGCGTGTTCAGACAGGACAGACAAGATACAGGAGCGGGTCTAGGTAATCGGCCCCTAGAAGGCAGGAGGAACAGGCTAGGAGCGTGTTCAGACAGGCCTGGAAATACAGCCTCCAGGAAAGGCAGACAAGAGAACACAGAACGGGACCTGGCACCTTCAGAGTGCAAGCACACACTGAATGAAACACAATGCTCAGGCAGGGATTGATTGGAGCAGCTGGGTTATATACCAGGTGACAGACAGCAATAGGCTGAGGACGCACAAGGGGCGTGACCCACAGCAGGTACAAAAAGCAGGAAGTGATCGGGCGTCGCCCTTAAGCAGCAGAAACAGACACAAACAGACAGCATGGAGGGAAGCCAGAGAGACATTCTGGACTGGAGATCAAGTGCGCGCTCTTGCACAGTGGGAGATGGACCACTATGCAAGGACGCCGCCAGGTAAGTTACACCATCTACAAAATATCATTGTCAGAATCCAGGAGAAGCATCGAGTATTGCAGATCTGTTCTTGGTGGACACTGATAGGGTTAAATTCTGTGTTCCAGACTGTGGAACAAGCATCCTTGATAGGTTTTCCCTGTTTTAAAGAGAGGTTATTCCTCCCACAACCCCATCATCCCCGTAGCCAATAGGATCTGTGGTCTTTATATATATATATATATATATATATATATATATATATATATATATATATATATACAGTATATATATATATATATATATATATATATATATACACACACATATATATATACATATATAGTTGACGCGCCCCCTGGGCCATGGGGTACCCGGTGCCGGCCGGTAGATGCTGGGGGAATGTCACAATGGCGGTGACCTGGTCCGTGACCCAGGGCGGTCAATAAAAGGGGTTATGTATAGGGAATTTATAGAGTTTTTATAGAGTTTGTGACGCCACCTGTGGAATTTGGCGAAAGGGAGCCGCCGCTGAGGAGCAGTCCTCTGAAGCTGATGTTACTGCAGCAGGGATGGTGCGGCTCTCCACAGGAAGAGCTAGCTCCAGGGCAGTGTAGATGATGTTGCAGGTTGTGCTGGGCGTTGTAGTGCAGGGGTTGATGGCGCAGCAAGAAACACAGAGACAAGGAAGTGCAGTCCCAGGGTCTTTACTGGTGCTGATTAGACAAGCCGGGACTAGAGTACTGGCTAGAAGTGGAAGTCCAGGCAGCCTGGAAGCAAGTAAAGAATCCTCCTTGCCAGGTGAAGTTGGAGTTGGACTCTTTCAAGATTGTTGGAAGACCATTTTCGGTGACTATCTCTTGAAGCTCATCAAGAGAATGCCAAGAGTGTGCAAAGCAGTCATCAAAGCAAAAGGTGGCTACTTTGAAGAACCTAGAATATAAGACATATTTTCAGTTGTTTCACACTTTTTTGTTAAGTATATAATTCCACATGTGTTAATTCATAGTTTTGATGCCTTCAGTGTGAATGTACAATTTTCATAGTCATGAAAATACAGAAAAATCTTAAAATGAGAAGGTGTGTCCAAACTTTTGGTCTGTACTGTATATATATAAATATATATATATATATACATGTACATATATATATATATATATATATATATATATATATATCTATACATATATGTCATGCCGTAGGGTCCATCCCTCTTTCCCCAGTACCTTGCGATCTGGTTGCACCCAGTGCAGTCGTCTCGCTGGTCTATCAAAACAGCGAGAGGTGGCAGCAGAAAGTGTGGTGTGGATGTAAGAACTGGCTGTTGGGTACGCTTAGCTCAATTTCAGTGTGGGAAGCGGAGTCCCCCTTAACAACAGCATCTGAGGCAAGTGTGTCTTGAACGAGTGGTCATGACAAGTCGGCAGAGGCGATAGTGCCAGTTCCTGACAAATTAGTGGCAACAGTGGAATTTTTATGACATATCTCAAGACCAATGTATAAGATTGGCTGTGTCTAAATAATTATTTTAACTTAGAAAATGTATTTTACATCTGTGGATACCTGCTATAACTATGTGGGTTAAATATGCTGACCACTTTTGTAATTTACTTTTTTTATAATACTGCCCACTATTCTACCTATCCAGCTAATCCCTATATTGTTTTTTTACAGACTTCCTGTGACGTTTCGTTTGAGGGGAGTTTCAAACAGAACGTCACTGGAGGATAGCCCTGTAGTCACTTCTCGGCAACTTCTATCACCCCCCCCAGGAACAGGATGTCATCAAGGGGCAGCATTGCGGTCACTTGCTACCGCTTCTGTCTCTGCTGTTTACTGATGATGTCCTGTTTTGTGGAAGGGCTGGGGAGGTGATGGAGAAGTGATCGCAAGTTCAGTAGCCGCCACTTTTGTTCTCTGCTGGACACCCGCATTTTCAATGGCTGCCACCATAGTCCTTACTTCCATCATCGCCAACTCTCCCTGAAATGAGACATCAGCAGGGGGCGGTGATAAAAGCAGGGTAAGTGACAGCAGCCCCACTGCACAGCTTCTATTACTACCCTCAAATGACTTGTCATCAGGGAACACCACACTGCTTCTATCACCGTGCCTGTTGACATCTCATTTCAGGGAAAGAGCAGGTGGTGATGGAAGCAGGGACTGTGGAGGCGGCGGCCATTGAAGATGCAGATGGCAGGGACAGATGAAGTGTGGTGGCATCTACTAAAGTTCTGGTCACTTCTCCATCACCCCCATGAAACAGGACATCATCAGGGGATGACAGTGACAGAAGCTGTGGTAAGTGACCGCAGCACCACCAACTGATGGCGTCCAGTTTCATGAGGAATTATAGAAGCTACAGAGAAGTGCCTGCAGGATTATCCTACTGTGATGTCCTGTTTGAGACTCCCCTCAAAGTAAGTAAAGTAAAAAACAGATTTAGGGATTAGCTGTATAGGGAGGATAGTAGGCAATATTATAATAAAGTTAATTACAAAAGTGGTTAGGACTTAAAGATAGATATTTATAAAAGGCATTATATGTATCGGACTACCCATTTAGACAATCTAAGATTATTATTATCTTACTCACATAGCGCCATTAATTCCACAGCGCTTTACAGACATTATATCCACTGTCCCCATTGGGGCTCACAATCTAGATTTCCTATCAGTAGGTCTTTGGAATGTGGGAGGAAACCGGAGAACCTGTAAGAAACCCACGCAAACACGGGGAGAACATAAAAACTCCTTCCAGATGTTGTCCTTGGTGGGATATGAACTCAGGACCCCAGCGCTGCAAAGGAACAGTGCTATCCACTGAGGATTCCGCCATATATGTAGATCTATGCTATTTGGTTTCAAGAAAGTACAGGACCTGAAGACCAGATGATGGTAAATAATGTCTGATTTTAAATTTTTGACTAAATGTTTTGGTCGTTTATTCTACATGCATTTTATTTTTGTGTTATTAATGTATTTATTCCAGATTGTGTTGATGAAGACAATATTGTATGCATTTTATTATTTTATTCATGGCAAATTGTTATTGTATTCAAGATAATAAATATATTAAAAAACCTTGATTATATTGTAGAACAAATCAAATCACAAAGAAATGACACACCTTACAGTAGGATGGTTCCCAATTCATGGTTTCAAGACGGACGTCGTTTAATCATTTTTCTACCACAAAATAAACAATGCAAATGATAAAATAATGGATGTAGATAAATGAACATTCCCATGTATGAAGTGTACTGTTGTAAGTGTGTACGTTCTCTCTGTCTGCATAAAATACCTACCCACCTATCTATCTAGGACCCAATAGTCATTGCCACATCTTGTCAACTTCTCCTCTAAAAGGTGCAAGGGCTAAATAGGTTGATACTCATCTTACTCCTCTGGCAGCAGGTCAGATCTTTACCTGTAGTCAGATCAACACAGCTTGAGGGAAAACCTAAGAACATATGGACATCACGGGTGAGGGTCTGGGTCACACGGGGCCACCTCCATTAACTATGGTCTAAAGATGGACCAAGAGTTGGTAACAAAAATTATGTATTTAGTTGACATCATTGTTGCTGCAAATAATCAGATTCCAGCTTTTTCTAGCGCTGGGAAGAAAATAAATGTAGTGTTTATTTGCGACTGGTGACATTTCCAATTTCCTTTTGCACAAGTTTCCATAAAATATATCCTTCACGTCTGTCAGATATAGAGCAAAGCACCAAGGTCTGCACTTTAATCATTCATGAATTCCCCTTGCAATTCATACATTCCAGTGATTGGCACTCTTGCCCTACTCCTTAACGGGCACCTGGAGCCTCATGAACCCACACAGATATAAAACAAATTGCTTTTGGAATAAATAAGAATTAAAGGAACGGATCAAAATAACAGAATGTTATTGATTTCAATTAGTTTGTTATTTTCCAATGTCTGACTTTGTCTATACATGAATACGCTGAATCGTAAACTTGTGCAGAATATGATGGCACTATATAAATAAGATTATTATTATGTAGTCAAAGAACATTTCTTAGTCATATTGTGCGGTGGGCATACACTGCCATCTAATGGATGAAAACCTCAGCCAGATAATACATCTGAATTGCATATGGTGAGTATAACTTTCTATAGATTTAATGCTTTTACTTCTAGATGGAAACTAAAAATATTAAAAAAGCATAGCAAAATAATGATGTGCAACGCTGGAGAACGATTGCCGTCTTCCCCTTTTCTCTGCACAGTTTTGGAAGCTCAGTTGGTGCAAATTTCAAGGCACAAGCCAATCTGCTCACAGAGGTACCGAGAGTAATAAATGTCGGAGGTCTCGATTGTTACAAGTTCTGTATCTCTCAAAGCAATATCGGGCTATAAAAGATTTTCAATAATGTTACTTTTTAGCAAAAACAAATCTCCTGAAAAGAGGGAGGTATTGAAAAACAAATATGTAAGAAACAAGTGTTCATCTAGAGTCCTCTGAGTACGTACACCTATTATTGAATTTGGCACAACTTTCAACTGCCTGTGTGCCAAAATCAGAAAATGTACAACAGTCATTGGACCAGGACACATTTCTGCTCCAATTTACGCCACTTTTGTAAAATTTATTATTGTGAATCTGTTGAGTCAAACTAGGCAGATGGTCACCTAGTTTAGCTTGACAGATTCACAATAAAATCCTCCCCCCTAATATCTGCCCATTTTTTAAAAAAAATGGCTAAACCAGCGTTAAAACCAAATTTGTGACTTTCCTATTCCATTTTTGTAGTTAAAATTGTTTGATAAATTCCCTCCAAAGTATATTGTTTGATGTTTTTGATATTTTGAAAAAAAACATTGAAAAATCACATATAAAAATTATGCTATTAGTTCCTGTTCATCAGAGTTAGCGGAAACTTTAGGAGTGAGTGACTCACAGTGGGGAAAAAAAAGTATTTAGTCAGCCGTCAATTGTACAAGGTCTCCCACTTAAAAAGATGAGAGAGGCCTGTAATTGACATCATAGGTAGACCTCAACTATGAGAGACAAAATGAGAAAACAAATCCTGAAAATCACATTGTCTGATTTGGAAAGAAATTTTTTGCAAATTTTGGTGGAAAATAAGTATTTGGTCAATTACAAACAAGCAAGATTTCTGGTTCTCAAAGACATGTAACTTCTTTAAGAGGTTCCTCTGTCCTCCACTCATTACCTGTAGTACTGGCGCCTGTTTGAACTAGTTATCAGTATAAAAGACATCTGTCCACAACCTCAAACACTCCCACTCCAAACTCCACTATGGTGAAGACCAAAGAGTTGTCGAAGGACACCAGAAACAAAATTGTAGCCCTGCACCAGGCTGGGAAGACTGAATCTTCAATAGGCAAGCAGCTTGGTGTGAAGAAATCAACTGTGGGAGCAATAATTAGAAAATGGAAGACATTCAAGACCACTGATAATCTCCCTTGATCTGGGGCTCCACACAAGATCTCACCCCGTGGGGGTCAAAATTATCTCAAGAAGGGTGAGCAAAAATCCCAGAACCACACTGGGGCACCTAGTGAATGACCTGCAGAGATCTGGGACCAACGTTACACAGGCTACCATCAGTAACACATTACGCCGCCAGGGACTCAGATCCTGCAGTGCCAGACGTGTCCCCCTGCTTAAGCCATTACATGTCCCCCTGCTTAAGCCATTACATGTCCGGGCCCATCTGAAGTTTGCTAGAGAGCATTTGGACGATCCAGAATCATACAAAACACACACCTAAGGCCACTATTGCATAGAAGAACAGGCTGAAAATGAATCTATTTAGAAGTGTCTCCTGATCTGAACCCGATCAAACACCTAAGGAGATTTCTGAAGAGACAAGTTGAGCATCACTCTCCATCCAGAATCTCTAAAAGAGGTTTTCCCTGAAGAATGGAAAAAGATAGATGTTGTAATATGTTACCAACTAGTTCATTCCATGCTTAGAAGACTTGGTGCTTTTCTCTGACCTGACCAAAAACAGGGACAACTATGGTATTTGAACTAGGGGGTGGGAGATCCACAAACTCGCTGCTTCGGGGTAACCCTGGACTCTAATCTCCCTTCAAACCACATATCCAAGCCCAACCACTTCCTGCTGACTCCAACTCAAAAATATTTCCCAGATCCGCACATTCCTTAATCAAGAATCTGCAAAAACTCTAGTGTAAGCCCTCATCATCTCCCGTCTTGACTACTGCAACCACCTGCTCTGTGGCCTCGCTTCTAACACTCTCGCCCTCCTCCAATCTATCCTAAATTCTGCAGCCCGACTGATCCACCTGTCCACCCGCTATTCCCAGGCCTCTTCTCTCTGTCAATCCCTTCACTGGCTCCCCACTGCCCAGAGACCCTAGTTCAAAACCCTAACCATGGCATACAAAGCCATCCACAACCTGTCTCCTCCATACATCGTGACCTAGTCTCCTGGTACTTACTTGCATGCAACCTCCAATCCTCAGAACATCTCCTTCTCTATTCCCCTCTTATCTCTTCTTCCCAAAATCGTATATAAGATTTCTCCCGTGCATCCCCCCTACTCTGGAACTCTCTACCCCAACATATCAGACTCTTGCCTACTGTGGAATCCTTCAAAAGGAACCTGAAGACCTACCTCTTCCGGCAAGCCTACAACCTGCAGTAACCCTCATTTCACCATACGTCTGCACGGCCAGCTCTACCCTCACCTACTGTATCCTCACCCATCCCTTGTAGACTGTGAGCCTTCACGAGCAGGGTCCTCTCTCCTCCTGTACCAGTCGGTGACTTGTATTGTTTAAGATTATTGTGGAATAAATGGTGCTATAATAAAAAATAAAAAAATTAAAAAGAAACCTTTAGTAACATAATAACATCACTAATCATTTACCCAATTCCTTCTTTATAGGGAGGGAGAAGGAAGTTTGTGTCTACCCTGAGAATTCCAGAGAAGACACGTGGTCTATGACTATCTCACATATCTGGATTCAGAAGTCATATTCCTATAGAAAAAGTCTACCAACTTTGGAGCTAATAAGAGAGGCTGAGAGGGAATGGAGATCTAGTCCATCTTTCTGGTCATGGGCTGTCGAGCCTTATGCTGGGGACACTATCCTTTCTAACTCCAACATTGTGACTTTGCATAGGATGACCAAGGTGGTTATGGGAGGGTGTGTAGTCCTGAAAGTTACTATTCATGGTAGAAGTCTCCCGCTTATTAACATCTATGGTTTAAAGTCAGTGTATAATAGGATCCAATTGTTTAACCCCTTCACCCTGAAGCCTGTTTTCACCTTCCTGACCAGGCCAATTTTTTCAATTCTTCTGACCAGTGACACTTTATGAGGTCTGAAACACTTAAATGAATCCCCCTGATTCTGAGAATGTTTTTTTGTGTGACATATTGTACTTCATGATAGTGGTAAAATTTCTTCTATATGACTTGAGTTTATTTTTGAAAAAATCGGAAATTTGGCGAAAATGTGGAAAATTTAGCAATTTTCAAACTTTTAAATTTCATGTCCTTAATTCAGAGAGTTATGTCACACAAAATAGTTAATAAATAACATTTTCCACATGTCTACTTTACATCTGCACAATTTTTCAAATATAATTTTTTTTGTTAGGAAGTTATAAGGGTTAAAAATTAACCAGTGATTTATAATTTTTCCAACAAAATTTACAAAACCATTTCTTTAGGGACAACATCACATTTGAAGTGACTTTGAGGGTTCTATATGGCAGAAAATACCCAAAAGTGACACCATTCTAAAAACTGCACCCCTCAAGGTGCTCAAAACCACATTCAACAAGTTTATTAACCCTTTCAGATACTTCATAGGAATTAATGGAATGTGGAAGGAAAAGATGAACATTTAACCTTTTTACACAAAAATATTATTTTAGACCTAACTTTTTTATTTTCACAAGGGTAACGGGGGAAAGTGGACACCAAAATTTGTTGTGCAATTTCCCCTCAGCATGACGATACCCCATATGTGGGGGAAAACTACTGTTTGGGTGCACAGCAGGGCTCGGAAGCGGACTAGCAGCATTTGACTTTTTGAATGCAAAATTTACTGGAATCATTAGCAGACGCTATGTCTCATTTGGAGAGCCTCTGATGTGCCTAAACAGTGGAAAACCAGATAAGAGACCCCATTTTGAAAACTTGACCCTTCAAGGAACTTATCTAGATGTGTGGTGAGCAACTTGAACCCCCAGGTGCTTCACAGCACGATGAGCCGTGAAAATAAAAAAAAATCAAATTTTTCCCACAAAAATATTCTTTTATCCCAGTTTTTTCACAAGGGTACCAGGAGAAAACGGACCCCAAAATTGATTATGCAATTTCTCCTGAGTTGACAGATACCCCATATATGGGTAAAAACTGCTGTTTTGATGCACGGCAGGGCTCAGAAAGGAAGGAGTGATGTTTTAGAATGCAGATTTTGATGGAATGGTCTGCGGTGTCATGTCGTGCTTGGAGAGCCCCTGATGTGCCTAAGCAGTGTAAACTCCCCACAAGTGACCCCATTTTGGAAACTAGACCCCTCAATGAATTTATCTAGGGGTGCAGTGATCATATTGACACCACAGGTGTGTCACAGCATTTTATACCATTGGGCAGTGAAGAAAAATAATTACATTTTTTCAACCAAAATTTTGTTTTAGCCCCAGATTTTACATTTTCACACTGGGAAATTAGTAAAATTGCAACAAAATGTGTCACACAATTTCTGTTGAATGTAGAAATACCCCATATATGGCTCTACAGTACCGCTTAGCCACATGGTGAGACACCGGAGGGACAGAGCGCTATTTGCCTCCTGGAGCGCAGATTTTCCTAGAATAGTATGCAAACTCCATAAACAGAGATCTTAAATGCAATTAGAGCAGAATCCCCCCTTAAGTGACTCAATTTTGGAAATTATACCCCTTTGAGAATTTATCTACAGGTGTAGTGACAATTTTGACTTCATGGGTGTTTTCCAGAAACAAGCAGTAGTGGATGTTGCTGATTGAAAATTGCAAACTGCCATTGTAGTGCCCAGTACATTGTAGTGACCAGTACATTGTAATGACCAGTAAGTAGTAGTGGCCAGCTCATGCTTCTGGACACACACACCCATAAATTAGGGGGGCTCTCATCTCTAAAGAAATGCAAAACATGTGGATGCTAAATGTGGTTTAGGCACACTGGGGCTCAGAAGAGAGGGGATATTTGGATTTGGGAGCGCAGAATTTGCTGAATTTCTTTTGGGGGGCGAGGAGCCATAGCACTTTTCCAGCCAGAGCCTTTGTACTTCCAGTAACATGGAAGCCCCCTATATTTCTGTTAAAAGAGTACGGATCTGAGTGGAGACTTGCTTTTTTTGGGGATTCAGTTGAAACTTTTATTGGGAACATTTTACATATCATTTTGGATCATATTTATCCGCTGTTCTAGACTTAGCACTTACTTTGGGGTCTCCATCTAAATTTCCAAGTGATGTGACAGATGAAACTCCTGATGGATCCATTTACTATAATGAGGCAGAAGAGTTACACTGGACTCCTTCTGGCCTCTGTTCAGCGGTGTCCTTCTTTTCAGAAGTGCACAAAACTATGGCGGACCGTGCTTTTATACACACCTAAAAAGATGGACACTGCCTGATCACAGGTCAGACAGTGTCCGCTGTGCCTCCATCTGCCTCATTACAGGGAATCTTCCACCGAGGGTTCTGTCTGAATCATATATTTCAGAGATTTATACGGAAACCCCAGTGTAAGCGCTCAGTGCCTTACTGCGATGTTTGGGAGGCAAAGTGAACAAATCAACAGTAGGTGAAGAATTGGTTTAATTTATTTTTACACCATTCCTTATGCAGTATAAGTAACTATATGACTTTATTCTTCGGGTCGGTGAGATTACAGCGATACCTGATTTATATAGTTTTTTTTAATATAGTTTTTTATGTTTGGTTGCTGTCACACACTAAAATATGCTTTTTATTGCAAAAACAAGTTTTTTCATCCCCATATTTAGACAGCTATAATTTTTCCATATTTTAGCAGACAGAGTCATGTGACAGCTTCTTTTTTGCGGGACGAGTTGACATTTTTATTCGTACTATTTTTGAGCACATAAAGTTTTTTGAACGCTTTATATTCCAATTTTTGGGAGGCAAAATGAACAAAATGTTCCGCATGTGGTAAAATTGGTTACAGCAACCTTATTCTTCGGGTCAGTACGATTACAGCAATACCACATTTATGTTTTGCTGCTTTTACACAATAAAAACTATTTTATAGAAAAAAATAAATTTGTATCGCTTTATTCTGACAGTTATAACTTTTTTATTTTTCCGCTGAGGGAACTGTATGGTGGCTTGTTTTTTTGCAGGACAAGGTGACGTTTTCAGCAATAAAATTTTTATTTACATTAGTCTTTTTGATTGCGTTTTATTCCACTTTTTTTTCGGCGGTATGATGATAAAGCATAGTTTTTTTGGGTTTTTTTTGGTGCTCACTGAAGGGGTTAACTAGTGGGACAGTTTTATAGGTCAGGTTGTTCCGGACCAAATATGTGTACGTATTTTGTTTATTTTTTTTACATAAATGTATTTATTGGATTAATATTTTTCATTTTTTTGTTCTTTATTTTGGGCTTTTTGTTTTAGATTTTTACAAATTTTAATAACTTTTTTTTAACTTTTTTACATTGTCCCAGAGTTGGACATCATCTTTCCCTGCCCTGATTGCTGATCTGATATTCTGCAATGCTTTTGCATTGCAAGGCATTAGAGCAGCGTCTCACAGGCAGGGAGAAGGCGCATCAGCTCCTGCTCTGAGCAGGAGCTTACAGGTTACCATCCCTGGATGACACCACGGCCATCTTTCGGCCCAGGGTCATCATTGCGCTGTGCCGATGGGATCAGACAAGGAGCCCACTCTTTCTGCGATTCTCCTCGATAACGCTGTCACTATTGACAGCAGCATCAGACGGGTTAAACGGACGTGATCGATGCTAGCACCGATCGTGGGCGTTGCTGCGGGGTGCCAGCTCTCATATAGAGCTGACACCTGCACTCAATTGCAGCTGCATTCAGCGTGAGCCTGGGTGATCGAGAAGAAGTAGATGTACGGCGGTTTGCGGGAGCGAAGCTTTAGTATCACAATTATATTAAATGACAGATCCTCAAGCAGGACAGTGATACCATGGTTTTAAACACAAAATTTTTGCTTGGTTTAAAATGGTATACATGCAGCACATAGATGCATGTGACGCGCCCCCTGGGGCCGTGGGGTACTCGGTAGCCGGGCCGGTCGGTTCTATTTGGGGTAGTCACGGTGGCAGTGACCCGGTCCGTGGTCCTGGGCGGTCAAATAAAGAACAGTCAATTTGAGGAAATAAAGCTTTGGGGATAAAGTTTGTGACGCCACCTGTGGTATGCGGCTATATGGGGCCGCCACTGCGGTGCAGATCCACTGGGGCTGATGGTGACGCAGCAAAGGTGGTTCAGCTCTACACGGGCAGAGCTAAGCTCCAGGGCAGTATATGGTGATTGATCAGGTAGATGTTGCTGGTGTAGTGCAAGGCAGGTGGCGCAGCAATTAGTCAAGGACACAGTGGGGTGCAGTCTTCAAGTATTTACTCACAGTTGTCAAGATGCTCCAGGTTACAACCACCAGATTATAACTGCCCACGTCGTCCTGTGTCCTCCGGGGAAGTGATCCAGCCAATTCTCAGATAACTTGGGTGCACTTGATCGGGACCCCCTTCTTATGTACCTCTCCAGGTCATCTCTCTCTGCACTGGCTCTCGCCCTCCTACCCTGCACCTCACACACAGTGTCCCGAGCCAGTGGCCACGGGCCTTGTTGGGCAACGTCCGGTTGTGGCGCCCCTGAGGGTTCAATCGCCACAGAGGTACTGCACCTTACCCAGAGGTGTGGTATCTACTTCTCTCAGGTAAGGAGGGAGTGCTGCCCGGAACCCCAACACTCACATTCAACACTACACTGCTCCAGGCCGGCTGGAAGGGCAAGATGTATGCGCAGTGCTGAGCCCTGTCCCTGGCTGGAGTGGGGGGAACCCAAAGGTAGGGTGTGGGTGGAGGAAGCAGTTTAGGGGAGCACCATAGAAGGAAGTATAAAAAGGGAAGCCATCTTAGGGTGGCAGTTTAGTCAGTGAGAGAAGTCAGTCAGGGAGCAGAGTCTCCTTAGGAGATCTGCTCCACAAGTAGGGCCCAGTCCTAGAGGTCCAGGTGGGGAGCAGAGGAGTAGGCTCCGTTTTGTTAAAGGGATCCCAGGGGGTACGGCGAGTGCAGGACGGCACCCGTACGCCCCGAATCTGTCAGAAGACAGAGGGATCGTAGGCCGCAAGAAGGGGACCGGCCCCTGGACCAGCCGTGTTACTTCAAGTCTCGGCTGGGAAAACCGGAGGCTTCTGGCTTATATAGTTCAGTTGCCAAAGCCTCATTCTAATCACCATGAGGGTCAAGCAGGTCCGGGAACTCCAGTTAGACAGGAGGGACTTCAGAGCACCCGAGCGGGACTGAGAGTGGGGAAGCGCAGGGCAGGAGGGAGAAGACCCAGCGTGAAGACGGTCTAGAGAGAGGAACACAAGAAAGCGGGGTTCCGTCAGGTGCTCTCAAATTACCTGAGGAAGAGCTGAACCCTCGTTCTGGTGAAAGCAGCGCGACGTGGGAGGCTGTAAGCTGGACAGTGCAACCTGAGGAACTTAATAACTGTGAGTAAAGACTCGGATGACTGCACTGCACTGCCTCCGTCCATTATTTCATCTGCGTCATCTTCCCCCCCCCTGCACTACAACGCCCAGCGCAACCAACAACCCCTACACTGCCCTGGAGCTAGCTCTTCCTGTGGAGAGCCATACCATCCCTGCTGCAGTTAACATCAGCTTCAGAGGACTGCTCCGCAGTGGCAGCTCCCTTTGGCCGCATTCCACAGGTGGCGTCACGAACACTTCCCAAACCCCATATAAATAACAATCCCCTTTTTTTTTTGTTGACCGCCCTGGGCCACGGACTGGGACAGCCACCGTGATATCCCCCACCAGCATCCATAGGCCCGGCTGCCGAGTACCCCACGGCTCTGGGGGCGAGTCACGGTCTGTCCCCTTTGTCCTATATGGCCACCTTTTCAGCGATTGTGTGTGGACTGTGGCTACGGCACATGAAGATACCGCAACCTCCGCTTTGCTAGCTGAGCCTTAAAGTCCTCCACTAGTCTGGGGCAGGTCCCCTCCTGCAGGCTTGATCCCTCCACAGTCAGTGTGAATTCGGGCACACGGGTGGCATCTCGCACTCGCCGTGCCCCTAGGATCCCTTCTGTCTTTGGAGCCTTTGCCACTGCTCCGGTGGTCTCTCCTCACTCTCCTCCTGGGCCTCTCTGACTGGGCCTTAGTCCTCAGTTTCTTGCTCCCCTGAGCTGAACTGAACTCCTGCTCCAAACACTGGAACAGGAGACTGGACCCTTCAGAACTCTCCACAGAACCCCTTCTAGATGTTTCCACCCTTCCTTTTATACTGTTCTGTCAGTGCTACCTTAAATTACTTCCTCCACCCATCTCCTCTACTTAGTTCCACCCCCCTGATAGGGACAGGGACTGTGCTCTCCCTCAGGAGCAATCTCACCCTTCCCTCAGGAGTGGTGGATGTGAGTGTTTGGGTCCCGGGTAGTGCTCCCTTCTTACCTGAGAGTGGGGTACCACACCTCTGGCTGAGATGCAGTCCCTCTGTGGCAACTGGACCCGCAGGGGCGCCACACATGTTTCACAATGGCCATGAATCAGAAAAACCTACAAGAAGCGAAATGAAAATAAACCCTGCTGTAAATAAATAAAAAGCAAGTGCATTTAAATAAAATAGGGTTCTTAGTAACACTGTTTTTGATCAAAAATAGTATGAATGCTATCCTACCAGTGACAAGGTGAACCCGTTCGGGATAGAACCTACTCACTGTCTACTATTAGACAGAGTAGGTTCTATCCCGAACTGGTTCATCTTGTCGCTGGTGGGATAGCTTTCATACTATTTTTGATCAAAAACAGTGTTACTAAGAACCCTATTTTATTTAAATGCACTTGCTTTTTATTTATTTACAGCCGGGTTTATTTTCATTTTGATACCATGGTTTTAATAAAATCATTTTACTAACTGGGTTTTAGTGACATCTCTACACGAGGAGATCAGAAGCTGAAATTCATCTGTTCTTATTCTGACAGAAGCAGTAGGATTGATTTGTCATTCACAGTTCTTATTGAAGCTGTTAGTACCATGAATGAGAAAGTGGTCCCTTACTCTGCTCTTCGTTCGTGTTTCTGCTTGGGGGCAACTAATTGTTCTGATGTTGGTAGATGGTTTTGGAAACTTAATTCCAGCCTCTTGGATGATGCTTTATTCAGAGACATGTTCACTTCATTTGTCAAAATCATCTAGAAAGAGTTGACAACATGGTGGACTGGTGGGAAGATGCCAAGGATGATATCAGATCCCTCTTAAAGAGACTGTCAGTTCATAAAGGGAGGAGTAAGTGCTGCCAGTACCTAAAACTGAGTAAAGAATTGGGAGTCACTTAATTTGGGTGTGTGAGGAGGACAAATAGAAGATTGACCAGTTGAAATCCGAGATAAGGCAGTATCAGTACAACAGGTACATGTCCCTGGTTCTTGAATGGGATTATGGCTCATTAGGGGCACCTGATCCCTGTGATAATTCTAGATAGTGGTTGGCCAATAATTCAGTCACATGTCTCATGCATTCTTTTTTTTTCTCTCCTAGGCTGTGCTGCTGGAATCTCAGAAGGGTATCTTGGGTATGGTGAAATCTTAAGGCCCTGTCACACATAAAGAGATCGCTAGCGAGATCGTTGATACGTCACGGGTTTTGTGACGCAATAGCGACATCGCTAGCGATCTCGTTACGTTTGACAGGTAGCAACGATCAGGCCCCTGCTGTGAGATCGTTGATCGTTACAAAGCTTCATGGACCATTCCTGGGTCGTTGCACTCCCGCTGGGCAGTGTACATCGCTGTATTTGACACCTAGCCAACGACCTCGTCAGCGATTCAGAGCAGAGACACGTAGGCGTGCATAAATTGGACTTTTCCGCGCCCCTAGTCCCCGATTGGTGGTCGCTACAGCGTTCTCATTTCCGGCCGCGCATAAAGAAGGCAACAGAATAGCGATTCCGTCCTTTGTTTCTGACCTCGTGCTTGATTGCAGATCCTACCAGAGTTCTCCGGGCTGTTGATTGCAGATCCTAGCAGAGTTCTCCGGGCTGTTAATATCCGTTCATTGGACTAGTGCTGATTTTTGCGGATCATTGTAGCGTTCTCCAGCTATGACTCCGCTTTGAACAAATCAGGCATCTTTAGCGAGGTATGTATTGTTTGAGGTCTCAAATGCGTTTCCATTTTTAATCCATTTATCGCACATTTACCAATTATCTGCTATCTTTGCTCTTCAGGGAGGGAGGGCTTGGCTTCTATCTGTATATATATGCTTTTGCATGGACAGATATTTTAGGGGTCTCATGCACACGCACCCACACAGCACGTTTTCTGTCATGCTCACTAACAGAATGGAACATGGTTTTCCATGATATTTTTTATGTACAGTTTCAATACTTGTGTTAATTGTTTTGTTGAAAGTGTTCTCATCTTTTCATGTTATGTTTGCAGTTTGCACATCATGGACGACGGGCAGTATGCTTTTGTGGTTGCTGCATTGCTGGTTGAGGAAGCTCGGCGTCAAGATGAGGCACGAGAGCTACAGAGGCGTTCCAAACGAAAACGTCGCATGTGGACCAGAGAGTGGCTGCAGAAGAGGTCTGAATTGTCCCACATGCAACTTGTAAGAGAGCTTCAGGAAAAGAATCCTCATGATTTCCGCAACTATCTGAGGATGTCAGAGGAATCTTTTAAAGAGTTACTGGAATGAGTTACGCCACATATTCAACGGAAGGATACAGCGATGCGTGCTGCCATTCCGGCAGATGAAAGATTGGCAGTCACACTGAGATTCCTGGCCACCGGACGCTCACTCCAAGACTTGCATTTTTCTGCAGCCATTTCAAGGCCCATGCTCAGTGTTCTAATCCCGGAGACATGTAATGCAATTTACCACAGTCTACGTAGTTACATACAGTTTCCCAACACGGAGGAGGAATGGAAAAAGATTGCCTCTGATTTTGAGCAGCTGTGGCAGTTCCCTAACTGTGGTGGGGCTTTGGACGGGAAACATGTCCGAATCACTCAGCCACCAAATAGCGGATCCTATTTTTATAATTATAAGGGCTATTTCAGCATCATCATGATGGCCCTTGTTAACGCCAATTACGAATTTATAAATGTAGATGTTGGCATGAACGGCAGAGTTTCTGATGGTGGTGTTTTAGAGCACACACTTTTTGAAGAGCGATTGGACAACTGTGACCTACACTTGCCTCCCAACTCAGAGACTACAGGTAACCTTAATTTTGTTTTTGTCGGCGATGAAGCCTTCCCACTTCATCCCAATCTTATTAAACCGTTCCCCCAAAAAAGTCTTACCCAGGAAAGAAAAATTTTCAATTATCGTTTGTCAAGGGCACGTCGTGTTGTCGAAAATGCCTTCGGTATCATGGCCAACCGCTTCAGAGTTTTTCACACGCCAATTAACATGAAGCTTACATCAATAGACTCTGTTGTTTTGGCCTGTTGCATTCTTCACAACTTTCTTCGTCGACGTGATGCAATTACGTACTGTCCGCCTGGCTTCGTGGACTCTGTGGACCTAGCCAATGGAGCTCGGAGAATGGCGTTCAAACGATCCTGCAATTGTAGGCCTTCAACCAGTGGGATATGGCAGAAACAGCCAGGATGCGAAGACCAGCCGCGACAACTACTGCCAGTATTTTAACGGTCCTGGTGCTGCTACTTGGCAGCATCAGAACTTATAGTGGGCAACTACTGACAATTATACACTACTTTCAGTTTTGTATTGATTTGCGTAATAAACTGTGTTTAACTTTGCAAAAGCTTTGTTTCTCATTGTTTCAGTAGTAAGGGCCCGTATATACATACGTGTACTACTCCAGGGACGTACATAGGAATCATGGGACCCCATAGCAAAAGTTATAATTGGGGACCCCCCACAAAAAAAAAAAAAAAGTAAATAATCGTTGGGGACACAGAAGAGCAGATCTCACAACCTTCCAGCCTTTGCATAGCAACTTTCTGAACTCCTAGATTCCTCTTTCATAGCCCCATAAAATGTGATGCCAACAAAAGTGTCCCCCTTTACACAGTATGATACCCCTCTGTCGGTCATCCAGCCTCTGTAGTCTCTCGCCAGCAAATGTTGCAAAGCTGTCTCGCTTGGCCTGGGTCTGCAGCAGTAGAATCTTGTTCGCCAGAGATATTAGATCTGGCGATGGCGGCAAGCTGGCCTTTCTTTTCCTTGATTTTCTTTGTCGCCAAGGCACAAGGTATTCACTTGTAGAGGCCATAGGGTCTTCATTTGCCGATGCCATAGGTTCCTCATTCCTTGACAGCACACTCGCCTCCTCCATACCACGTTCCGTAGCCGGGATGTCGTCATCTTGCCGATGGTGCTGTGGGAACACAAAATTAAAGTTATGATTTGGTTACAACATCCAGCAGGTATGTTATGACCAGCATGGGTACACGTGCACTAAAAAACAAATATGAGGGGCGGCTAAACTATGGCACGTACATTGAAAGTATAAATGCTATTTACAGGGAAGCAAAGAAGATACTTACATCTTCAACAGGGAAGTCAGTCCGGATGTCGGGGTCTTCTTCCGGGGTCGGCCGCATCGTACACGCCATTCGCCGAGGTAGCTCCTGGTCACGGGTGAAGGCAAGCAAGTCATAATACCATAATGTCGGCACATAAACCTCATCTGTGCCGGTACCCGACTTCTTTGACTTCTCCACCCGGTTGAGTTCTTTCTTATATACGGTGCATAGACCCTGGATCTTTCTCTTCACCAGCTCTTCATCCACCTTCTCGTTGGGGCCATGCGTTTTAAAGAGGGCAATCAATTGCTGGTATGCCTCCCTCTTTTTCTCTCTATTGCAGTAGTCTGTTGATTTTATTTGCCAAAGGCATGGCAGGGAGCGGTAGAGGTCAATCATTTCCCTCACAAACTCTTCACTTTTGAAAGCCATCTGAAAAAGGATAGCATACAGTGAGAATACATGAAACATTTTAAAACATAGTAAAAAATACTGCACACCATTTGTTGACCCCCTTAAAAATGGCCTCCGATGCATAAGCAAATGTATACTTGTTGGGTGTGGCAAAAACCCACTAAAATAACTTATAGTATAAACAAAGCAATATAGCTGCCTGAAGAACCAAAAAATCGATTTTGAGTCACAGCTGAAGAAAATCCACAAACCAGAACGCTTGTCAGGAACAAAGCCCAGATGAATGGAATCACAGCTGTAGAACGCTACTAGGATCCAAAAATCAGGACGCTGACAGGGCTTTAACAAATCCCAGATGGACGAATCTTGCCCGGAGAACACTGCTATGATCCGAAAGCAGAGCGCAGATAGGAACAAAGGAACGGAATTGCTGCAACGTCGTCTTATTTTAAACCTGCCGCCAATCAGAACGCAGTAGCGTCCACCAATCGGAGATGAGGGGGCGCGGAAAAGTAATTTTATGCACGCCTTTGTGACACAGTCCAGTCCCTATCAAGGTGTGCATCGTTGAAATAGCTGCTGTGTGAAAGCGCCCCAGCGACCAACGAGATCGTTAGTTAGATCGCTGGGGCGGCCGAAATCGTTGGCAAGTTCTGCATGTTTGACGGCTCCCCAACGATCTTTCCAGTGATCTCAAAACCGTGACGTAGTAACGATCTCACTAGCGATCTCGTTATGTGTGACAGGGCCTTAACTATGCTGACTTGTTTCAGATAAAGACAAGATGCCTCAATTCTTGTAAGCATCTCCAATGTCTGACACTAATGATTTGAACTTTTCTCCTTGACAGCAGAACGGTAGAGGAAGTTAAGGCAGCTATTGATAAGTTACATCTGAAGAAGTCAAAAGGTCCAGATGATATAACAGCAGAATTTTTTAAAGAAATTCAGAGATCTCTTGGCCTCAATTCTTGTAGATGTGAGCAAAAATTGTCTAGATGCCTCCATTCATGACAGTGTCCTAGTTAATTTTGCTATCTAAAGGTTGAGAGTCAAGCGACATCAAGAACTAGTATCTAATTGCCCTCTTGAATGTTGACATGAAAATTCTAGCAAAAATCCTATTTTCTAGGTTAGTGTGTCTGTCCCTGGCCCTGTTGGCAGGCTCACAGTTCGCAACAGTTAAAGGGCAGAATATCTCTAGAGCTGTGATCTCGATACGGGAGTTGTTTGAGAAATGTAATTCTTTGCGGTGTGGGAGATATGTTGTTAGTCTTGACTAGGCTAAAGCCTTTTACAGAGTTGATTACGATTATATGTGGGCCCTTTTGCCAAACTATGGTATTCCAGGACAATCTGTAGATTGGCTGAGAACTTTGTAAAAAACTTGGGAGTTGAGGTGAGGGTGAGATAAGGGTTGCCTGTTGTATCCACTCCTCTATGTTTTTGCCATGGACCCTGTAGTGCGGCGGTGTTCACACTGTGCTGTAATGAGGCAGTGACCCAGTAAAGTTCAACTCAAATGTCTTTATTTTCTAAAAACTCACAAAGAAAAGGCAAATGGTATCCTCCGGATCGCAGCCAGGCGTCAAACAGTCCGTCTCCAATACCCGTTGCCGTGGGTAACTGCCCTGAGGTGCGCCAGGAGTTTTGCTTTCCTTGGCTCTGTGTTAGCTTCACACAGGCCTGTGTTGCAGAGCCTCCTGCTCTGCATCTTGCAAACAAAACACTGACACATCCAAACCTTTGCTGCAGGTTTTTAAAGGGAATCTGTGGCCATGGGCCACTTGTAAGACCCGGCTGGAGGGAGTGAACCGTCTCACTGCCTCCTGTAGTTCACTCCCAAAATAAATGCCCATGACGGGTTTTCTTAAATATAACTTAGCCAAATAGTTTGACCAAGTCCAAACTTTACTTTTATTTTGCACTGCAACCACAGCTATTTCTGTGATTGCAACGCACTCCAGCGGGTTCAATATGCCTCTATGCGCATCCTGGGGGATACATACCGTCCCTCGCATATGATCCCCCTCACTGCCTCACAACCCATTTCTGAGGAGAGTGATTTTCCAGAGTGTCAGTCCCCCACTGCTTGCCTCTGAATGTTGTTCCCTACATGGATGATGTAACCGTGGTTATATCGAATTATCATGAGGTGCAGATGTTATCTGCGGCCATCAGAAGTTACTCAGAGGCCTTCAGGATTCTGGTCCACTTTGAGAAAAGTCAAGTTCTTTGGACATTAAGTACAGATGCTGGCTTTGATCTACCGCAGTCTCCTAAAGTCTCCACCTTTATTAGGATTGTCCATGGAAGAATTAGAGACTAACCAATGCTTTGTACCGAAATGGGGCAAACACCCTGAAACACAAGTCAGGGATTAGTTGGTTTATATTTAGAATCAAACAGATGTATTTTAATGCCTGCGGAAGATTCATGAGTTTGGAATCAAAGCATGTTTCAGTTTATCCTCATAGAACATCCAGTTCTGTTTTTTCACTTAAGGTTTAATACTGTGAATGAACACGACACCTAAACGTTCATTGCAGTTGGAGTTGAATGCACTTGTATATATAATTATTATTGCTAAACTAAATTTGAAAGAAATGTTAGAGACTGGAAATCCAGAGGTTCACATGTATCTAATTATTACTGTCATCAATTACTATCACTGGCAAACAAGAACACGAGTGTCCATCAATAGTGAACTCTTCCACCATATGACAGCAGTGAACCTGATCATGTCAGAAGTGAGGTAGACAAAACATCTAGGGAAAAAATTATAAAAACAAAGTATTATAGAGGGATGTACAGTGACTTGTGAAATAATTCACCCCCTTGGCATTTTTCGTATTTCACTACCTCACAACCTGTAATTTCACTGTTTGTATTTTTTGGAGGGTTTGCATCAGTTCATGTAAAGAACATGCCTACCACTGTGAACATTTGGTTTTCTTTTTATTGTGAAGGAAACAACAAATAGGACAAAATAACTGAAAACTTAAGTGTGCATAACTATTCACCCCCTAAAGTCAGTACTTTAAAGCCTCCTTTTGCAGCAATTACAGCTGCAAGTCACTTTGGATAAGACTTGTGACATGGTCACCGGCAATGTAAGTGAAGGGAGATAGGTATTACGAAGATTGCTATCTTCCATGATGTGAAAACCCTGACGTTTCTCTCCAGCATGTTATGTGCTGAGAGGGGTTAATAGGCCATGACACGGTCAGGCTTTTTTGTAAATCGCTGTGAGAGATGGGTGGGACAGCAACAGCAGATGGAACTCCTGAAAGGAGATGTCTGCAGCAGAGACCGCTCCTCCCCCAAATCCAGGTCCAGTTGATGGCTCACATGTCCCGAAAGCAGAAATACAGGCCATGCAGAATATGACCCCCGGGGGATGATGTGGAAGCCATTCTGATATTTTTCAACAGGGTGGCTGATCGGGAGAGACTTCCGCCAGAGCAGTGAGCAGAGGTGCTGGTGCCATATTTGACAGGTGAACCCCACAAGGCATATTGTGACTTAACACTGCAGGATGCCAAGGAATACGCCAAATTAAATACCAAAATTTTGGCATGCCTGGGAGTAACTATGTCGGTTAGAGCCCAACGAGTCCACCACCGGGCATATGCCGGCAACAAACTCCCTCGCTAGCAGATGATTGACTTGCCGCATCTAGTCCAGAAGTGGTTGCAGCCAGAGTCTTCCACTCCTGCCCAGATGGTCGAGCGTGTGGTGATGGACAGATTCATCCTTTCCATTCCAGGCCGGTGCAGACTTGGGTTGCCCAGGGCAAACCTCAGAACCCGGATGTCCTGGTTGGCCTAGTGGAGAGGTACCAGGTTGTTTAGAAATCCATAGGTAAACAGGACACCATCACTTCTCTGTACTGGAATACCAAAAAGGGGGTGGGCTCACCACAGAGGGGGATTAGAGGAACAGCGTGGTAGTATCACCCCCAACGGGAGGGGTATGGCCTCAGGGCAGCCGACGTGGATGATGGGGGTAGCAGGAATCACTCAGAGACGATGCGGTGTAGTTCAGGGTCTTTACTGGTGATAAAGATAGACCCTCCCGGAGTACTGGCTAGCGATCGGGGCCTGGTCAGTCCTTGAGCAGATGGGATCTCCCCTGGCCAGGCGGAGTTGTAGGCCTCCCAAACTGACTGTACTCTTCTGGCTACCTTGCTAGAGGCGGGTATAAGTAGCCCACGTCCCTGAGTGTACCGTGTGGTGCTCACCCGTATGGCCGGTGACTCGGGGCCTTCTAGTGGCGTCCGCTCCACGACGGCGGTGCTGGTCCCACGCGTGTGACCGTGCCTTCGGGTTTGTTGGCCAGAGGACCTGAAATCCCCTGCCGGGCGGTTTCTGCTGCTGGGTAAAGATTAGTCCCCACAGCCTCGGACTCCGGGTCCGGTGATAGCTTCTCAGTCAGGGCGAGCTCTGCAGCTGCCAGCCCCTGACTCCTTATAGCACTGCTCCCACAGAGCTCCTGATGTTCTTCTCCTATATCTGCTGCTTTTCTCTGTCTCTACTTCTTCTCTACACACTAACCCTGCCTCAGCCCCAGTTTTATATAGGGGAAGTTCTTCCCCTCCCAGGACTGTGCAGGAGGTGTGGCATGCATAGGATTCCTGACCAAGAGACCTCCCACCTGCTCTCAGACGTAATATCTCTATCACTGTGGCAACCAGACCCCTGGGGTGTCACATTCCCCCCTAGTGAAATTTAGTACTCCGGGACTAAACATATTTTTAGAAAAACATAACAAGGTATAAACAATAATAATACAATAAGAAAAACACATAAAGATGGTTACGGCGTGTCCGCAACCGGGTGCAGTTTTGAAGAAAAGCAAGGTGTCCATTTCACCAAAACAGGGAGACGTAACCAGGTAGGGGTCTGTCCTGCCCCGTGTCCTTAACAGTCTTTAGTCCATTTCTAGGTTACGCTCCAACCAATTGTACAGGGATTCCCGGTAAATCCACCAAGGACTCCTAAAAATAACTAGAAACACATAATTATTTACAAGTAACAGACAGGTGACCACAAATAAAACAATTTAAACACTTCAAATCCTCCAACGTGCGGGTAACTGGCCTCTAGTGGCCCTAGTGGACCTACGGAGCTGACTGTCTGGCCCTGAACTACAGGGTGTAGGAGCTGTCAAGGGTAAACTGGGCAGCTGTTTACGGGCTCTTTGGCTCACTAGGGGTACGGCAGGCTCACTATGAGCAGAGGGTTGATCCTCCTGTTCTGCTTGTGTGGAGTCTGCTGCCTCCTGGACCGGCTGCTCTTCCAGCTCTACCTGTTGCTCCGTAGGCACTTGGGATGCTGGTTGGAGGAACGTGAGGACGGGTACCACAACTGCACCATTGACTTGAGTCCAGGACCGAGGGAAGTCTCCGAGCACAGTACTAACCATATCTTCCCTTTCCTCTACGGGTCGAGGGTCTTCTTGCTCTCCTTCTGGGTTCCGTAGCTGTTCGGGACACTTCTTCAGGTGATCCCGGGATACAATGGCTGTGGTTTCCCCTCCGTCTTTACTGATGGTACAAACCTTCGGGTTGTCGTGGCTTGAGGGCAGTACGGTGTACGGGTCCTTCTCCCACTGGTCGTCCAACTTGTGGAGCCGTCTCTTCCTCTTCAAGACCTGCTCTCCGGGTACCAGGGGAACAGCGGGAGCATACTGGTTGTAAGTTTTCTCTTGTCTTTCCCTAGCGAGACAGAGACTTCGCTCCACGCTCTCCTGTACTTTCCGGCACTGCTGCTGCCTCTCTGTGTCCCAGTCTGCTTCCGGTGAAGTGTCCTCGGGTGTCAGGACTCCCATCTCCAGGTCAACAGGTAGCTTACCAGGCCTTGCCCTCATTAGGTAAGCCGCGGTACAGTTGGTGGAACCTACAGGGATGTAGTTGTATAGGTCCACCAGGTCGGGCAGCTTCTCAGGCCACAGACTGCGTTCTTCCAGGGGCAACGTTTTCAGAAGATCCATTACCACCTGGTTCATTTTCTCACAAAGTCCATTAGTTTGCGGATGATACGGTGTCGTCCTTATCTTCCGGCAGCCATACAGATTGCAGAATTCCTGGAAGACCTCCGCTTCAAAGGCAGGTCCCTGGTCCGTCAGCACTTGGTCCGGGTACCCGTGTGGACGGCAGAAGTGCTGCTGGAAGGCTCTAGCTGCTGTTTGAGCTGTTAAGTCCTTAACGGGGACGACAACCAAGAACCGGGAGTAATGATCCACAATGGTTAACGCGTAGACGTAGCCACTTCTGCTTGGGGTCAGTTTTACATGATCCAAGGCTACCAGTTCCAACGGCTGCTTGGTGACGATGGACTGAAGGGGGGTCTTCTGGCTGGCACGGTCCTTCCTTCTTAGGTTGCACGGGCCACAGTCTCTGCACCACCTCTCGATGGTTCCCCTCATGCCTACCCAGTGGAACCGCCCGCGCAGCAGGAACTCCAGCTTCTTCCATCCGAAGTGTCCAGCCCCGTCGTGGTATGCCTCCATCACCATGGCTGCGTCTCTTCGTGGCACCACTACTTGCCAGATTAGTTCATGCGTCCGGGAGTTAACCATTCTGTGGCACAACTTCCCCTTGTAAAGGAACAGTCGACTCTTCTCAGCCCACAGTTGTTTGGCTTCCTCCGGAGCGTCTGGGTCAAGGCGAGCCTCTGGCCGAGTCAGCATCTCCTTCACCAGTCGGACGGCAGGGTCACTGTCTTGCGTTTCCTCCCAGTTGTAGTGAGGCAAGGGGTTAAACGTAGCGGCTTGCTTACTCCTTACCCGATGGGAATACTGGATAGTCCCATGACGGTGGAACGCGGGGAGTTCGACTTCTTCCAGTCCCTCTGGATCTTCTCCTACGTCCGGTAGGTTTGGCATCCTGGACAGGGCGTCCGCGTTGGTATTGGAGCGTCCTGCCCGGTATTTGATTGTGAACTCGTAGTTGGACAGACGGGCCATCCATCTCTGCTCTAGGGCACCGAGTCTTGCCGTGTCCAGGTGTGTCAACGGGTTGTTATCCGTGTACACGGTGAACCGGGAAGAAGCGAGGTAGTGCTTAAAGCGTTCGGTGACTGCCCACACCACTGCCAGGAACTCTAGCTTAAATGAGCTGTAATTCTCAGGGTTTCTTTCGGTGGGTCGCAGTTTTCGACTGGCGTAAGCGATTACTCGTTCTTTCCCCTGCTGGATCTGGGACAGTACGGCTCCTAGCCCGATGTTACTTGCGTCGGTGTAGAGGATAAAGGGCTGGCTGTAATCAGGGTACGCCAGGATTTCATCCCCCGTGAGGGCCATCTTCAGCTGGCGGAAGGACTCTTCTTCTAACTTCTCCCATTTGAAGGGCGGCTTCTGGTTCTTGGCCTTCCGGGACTGGCCTATCAGGAGGTCCTGCATAGGAGCTGCCTTTTTGGTGAAACCGGGGATGAATCTGCGGTAATAGCCTACCAACCCGAGGAACTGCCGCACTTCCTTTACACTGGAGGGACTTGGCCATTCCTTAATTGCGGTGATCTTATCAGGGTCGGGAGCCACTCCGTCAGCGCTCACCACGTGTTCCAGGTACTGCACCTTTGGTTTTAGGAGGTGACACTTGGAGGGTTTTACCTTTAGGCCGTAGTTTGCCAGAGCTTCGAACACTTCCGCCAAGTGTTTCAGGTGGTCCTCATAAGTCTTGGAATATACGATGACATCGTCCAGGTACAACAGGACCGTCTCGAAGTTTTTGTGGCCCAGACAGCACTCCATTAATCGTTGAAAGGTTCCTGCTGCGTTACAGAGTCCGAACGGCATGCAGGTAAACTCGCTAAGTCCCATCGGGGTGGTGAATGCGGTCTTCTCCCGGTCCGCCTCTGCTACAGGAACCTGCCAGTACCCACTAGTGAGATCCAAGGTAGAGAAGAAGTTAGCAGATCTTAAAGCAGCCAAAGACTCCTCTATCCTTGGTAAGGGGTACGCATCCTTGTGTGTGATACGGTTGATTTTCCGGTAATCTACACACATCCTCATGGTGTTGTCTTTCTTTTTGACTAAGACTAGTGGAGCTGCCCAGGGGCTACAGCTATCCCTGATCACCCCAGCCTCCTTCATGTCCCTAAGCATCCCCTTGGCGTATTGGTAGTGTGCAGGGGGTACGGGTCGATACCTCTCTTTTATGGGAAGATGGTCTCCCGTGGGGATGCGGTGTTCTACCCCTTTGACTCGCCCGAAGTCTAACGGGTGTTTACTAAACACTCTCTCGTACTCTTGAACCACCCGATAGACTCCCTGTCTCTGGTGTGAGGGAGTGGAGTCAGTACCCAAATGTAGTTGCTGACACCAGTCCTCCATTGTTTCCTTAGAGCCGTTACCTTCCTCCGGGGAAGATGGAGGCAAGGGTTCTACGGACTGTATGGAATTTTGATTGATGGTATACAATTTGGCTAGCGTGGCATACCGGGGCAGGTACACTTCCCTCTTCCCGATATTTATTATGCGAACGGGCACCCTCCCATGGCGTACATTGACGACCCCCCGTGCTGTCAAAATGGTGGGCCTACTGTCTGAGTAAACTGGTTCTACCATTGCCTGGTAATCTCTACCTCTCAGACCACTAGCTGCCCGGCACCAAATCATCATTTCACTTTTTGGGGGCATGGCAATAGGGAAAGGGTCACACATTCTTACGCTACCAATCTCACCACCGGAGAGTTCTATCTGTTGCCGTCGCATCAGTGCCCGGATCTCTTTCTGGAGCACTCGCTGCTGGCCGGAGCTGGCGTTCTTGGCAACCTGCTGTAAAAGGAAAATCACCTCTGCAAGACAATTTTCAATTACATTAGTTCCTAGAGTTATCTTTGGGTGACTCTCGTGCTTGTCAATGTCTACAATGATCAGTCCCTGTGCCGCCAGCTCAACTCTACCGATTTTAATGGTCACCTCTTTAAATCCAATCTGTGGCACGGGCTGACCATTGCTGGCGATGATACTCAAATCGTCGTCAGGGTAGCGGGTGATATCCGAGTCATTCCAGTACTGCTTGAAGAGCACGTACGGGATAGTGGTAACCTGTGACCCGGTGTCCAGTAGGGCACTCATAGGGATGCCATCCAGTACCACAGGCAAGACTGGACGTCCTCCCACATATTTGTCGCGCCAGTTCGATGGGCCTGATGATCTTTTTCCTGGGGTTTGGCCCTCTACCCCAGGTTGTGCCAGTTTAAAGGACAGTACCTTGCCATATGTCCGGGTTGATTGCAGCGGCGGCAGATGGGTTGTCCGTCCTCGTTGTATCGGTCGCTGGGTCTTCCTCTGGCCGGTGGGGTCCTCCTTGGTCGACGCCACGGGATGTCCTCCGGTCCGGATGCCAGCTGGATCTTCTCTGGAGTGGAAACCTGTAAAGACTGCACAGTTCGGGTTAGCGCGACAACGCTTTTAGCTAGCTCTTGGACCTGATGGTGCAGGTCTGGAGCCGGGTCATTGTTCAAAGCCTGCGCATCAGCTCCCACAGGCCCTGCGACAAGGGTGCCGCCTCCTGGTGGTAAGTGGTAGTGGGGCGTCTGTGGGTCACAACGCCACCTGGTGCCGGTTCTCGGAGCACCCGGATGGCTCTGTCCTTGAACTGTGCAAATCCCAGATGAGGGTCCTGTAAGGCCATTGCCCGCAACTGGGTTCGATGGGCATTGCAATATAAACCCTCTATAAATTGTTCAGTCAACAGCCTGTCCTCGTTTCCCACGCCGTCAGGGTCGGTCTGCTTAATGGCTCTCAGGGCCTCTTGTAGGTTCAGGGCATAGTCCCTTATACTCTCGTGTGCTCGCTGCTTGCACCCGTAGAATCTAAGCTTGATCTCGGCTGAGGTGCGGGTATCAAAGGTGTCCCTCAGCCGGGTTAGTATCCCTGCAACAGTCCTCCCCCCAGGTGGCCAGGACTTTACCTCCCTTTGGGCTGCCCCGGTTAATTGGGCCACCAGGATGCTCACTTTTTGCTCTTCTGTGAGGGGATACACCTGGAAGAGGCTATCCAGCTTTTCTCTAAAGTCATGCAGGGTATGTGACTCCCCTGAGTACTGGGGTAGCCAGGCCGCTCCCGGGATATAGGGCATGGTGAAAGGCATGACTGCAGCAGCGGTGGCGCTGGCGGGGGTTGAGGCAGTGAAGCTCTCCTCCGTATCCGACATCTTCCTCCCCCCTAGTGGACCGTGGCCTACCTTGCGATGATCCTCTTCCGTAGGCCGCGGCTCCGCAGTGGATCGTCAGGGTTGAGGACCTTCCGTCGCGCTCCTGTGACGTCGGCGTCTGCTGGGCTCCTTCCAGGACCTTACGCAACGTCCGGACGTGAGGCGGGGCTTCAGTTCTCGCGCGCTTTCGGAGTCCACGCCCCTCTTCTTCCCGCGCGGCGTCTTCAAGATGGCGTCCAACGGCGGGAAAACTTCGCGGATGGCGGGAAGAAGGTAGAAGATGGCGCCGGATGGCGGGAAGAAGGTAGAAGATGGCGCCGGATGGCGGGAATCTTCACCACTGGTAAGTTTGAACAGTCTTTTTCAGGCACGCAGTACCCGGTGGTTGCGGGCACGAAATCCTGCCGACTACGCCAAAAGTTGACGCACCCCTGGGCCTGTGTCGCACAGCGTTGCGCATGCAGGAGCTTACCCGGAGCCGGATCTGTTGAGGGTTGTAGTCTCGTGGCGGTGACCCGGTCCGTGCCCAGGGAGTCAGACTAAGTGGCGTTGTATTAGCAGTAGATGTTGGACGACTTCGCCACCCGTTGAATGCAGCGAAGGAGCTGCCGCTGCAGGGCAGACCGCTGAGGCCGGTGGTAGGATTGTGCAGCGTGGTAGTATCACCCCCAACGGGAGGGGTATGGCCTCAGGGCAGCCGACGTGGATGATGGGGGTAGCAGGAATCACTCAGAGACGATGCGGTGTAGTTCAGGGTCTTTACTGGTGATAAAGATAGACCCTCCCGGAGTACTGGCTAGCGATCGGGGCCTGGTCAGTCCTTGAGCAGATGGGATCTCCCCTGGCCAGGCGGAGTTGTAGGCCTCCCAAACTGACTGTACTCTTCTGGCTACCTTGCTAGAGGCGTGTATAAGTAGCCCACGTCCCTGAGTGTACCGTGTGGTGCTCACCCGTATGGCCGGTGACTCGGGGCCTTCTAGTGGCGTCCGCTCCACGACGACGGTGCTGGTCCCACGCGTGTGACCGTGCCTTCGGGTTTGTTGGCCAGAGGACCTGAAATCCCCTGCCGGGCGGTTTCTGCTGCTGGGTAAAGATTAGTCCCCACAGCCTCGGACTCCGGGTCCGGTGATAGCTTCTCAGTCAGGGCGAGCTCTGCAGCTGCCAGCCCCTGACTCCTTATAGCACTGCTCCCACAGAGCTCCTGATGTTCTTCTCCTATATCTGCTGCTTTTCTCTGTCTCTACTTCTTCTTTACACACTAACCCTGCCTCAGCCCCAGTTTTATATAGGGGAAGTTCTTCCCCTCCCAGGAATGTGCAGGAGGTGTGGCATGCATAGGATTCCTGACCAAGAGACCTCCCACCTGCTCTCAGACGTAATATCTCTATCACTGTGGCAACCAGACCCCTGGGGTGTCACACACCCCCCTCTGTTAAGCAGGAGGTAACACCCTAGGCAGGTGCCTACTCCTCGTCTCGGCCCTAGTCAGGAGAGATGTCAATCGCCCATGTCCAATTTCGGACTGTCGATCGCATTGTTGTCCCCAAGATAAGCTGCCGGTCAATGTGTCAGTTGCGAATTTCTCATAAAGAACAGAGGAGCGTTCGGCTGAATGAGCGCCCCGATGTATGGAAGAGTTGGCTGAGATAGCTGTTGGCCAAAGGATTGGCAGAAGCACTGTTCGGCCAAAACCCATCTAATGTGTATGGCCCGGCCTTAGGATATATGAAAGCATAAAAATGGCTTAATTGGAACCCATTCATGACTTCCTCAGAGCCTGTAAACAAACATATCATATTCTGTTCATCTGCAATCATATCTATGAGAATGGGTTAAAGTTTGAAAATAAACTATATTGAAGAAAATAGGTGAATTTGTTACACTCATAAAGGTAAACTACCACCTGCAAACTGGGTGTTTTTAGCAGAGAAAAAAACTAATGAAGGTGAGATGACAGGGCTGTTGTAGTTCACCTGATACAACTCTAGATGGCAGCAAATACTGTAAGAAAATGAGTCTTTGGTATCACAATGCACAGATGCTGAGGCAACAGTCACCATCCCTATTGATATGCAGAATCTCAACTATGTCCTCGACCTTTTGACCTGGGGTCAGGGATCAAGGGCTGGGGTAGCTGGACCAGAATGCCGATTCTCTTATGCATGACTGACATTTAGGCCGGAACATTTGGCGCCTCAAAAGCCCAGGACAAAAACTTTATGCTTTTACAAGTCCATGTACCATCATCTGCAAATAAGAGAGAATAAGGAACAAATCCCAAAATACTATAAGGGGAGTTTCACTTTTAGGATGAATGATTTCTTTAACTGACAATTCCCTGGCAAGCATCATTGCTGCTGTAACTCCTTGTAGAGATCCTTGTAGAGATCTAGTTTGCTTTGTCACAAAAAAAATCCTTTTTTTGTTTTTTGCTTTTTTAATTATTTTTAATGATTTATTGTTCACAAAGGACATGTAATAACTAGTGATGAGCGAGCATGCTCGCCACTGCTCAGTACTCGCCCGAGCATCTCAGTACTCGAGATGCTCGGAGCTCGCCGAGTACTTGCGCGATGCTCGGGCGGGAGCTCGGGTCCCCGTCCTGCATGTCTGGCGCTATTTAGAGCACCAATCATGCAGGGATTGTCGGCAACTCACTGTAATGTAACAGCCATGGTGGTTGTGGCATTACAGTGATTGCCCAAATCCAGGGCCGGCTCCAAGTTTTTCTGGACCCCGGGCGAAAGAGTCTCAGTGGGCCCCTTTAACACATACCACGATTCATGATGCAGAGATACGGCGGAGAAATATATATATATATATAGTACAATGCAAAGATTTCACTTCTTACATTACATGAGTGATATCTATTGTAAATTCCACAATAGCTCAGAAACCGGTGAATCGCTGCACACAGAATACTGGCCCCCATATAAGGCTCCATACGGAATACTGGCCCCCATATAACGCTTCATACGGAATAGTGGCTCCCATATAAGGCCCCATACGGAATACTGGCCCCCATATAAGGCCCCATAAGGAATACTGGCCCCCATATAAGGCCCCATACGGAATACTGGCCCCCATATAAGGCTCCATACGGAATACTGGCCCCCATATAAGGCTCCATACGGAATACTGGCCCCCATATAAGGCTCCATACGGAATACTGGCCCCCATATAAGGCCCCATACGGAATACTGGCCCCCATATAAGGCTCCATATGGAATACTGGCCTCCATATAAGGCTCCATATGGAATACTGGCCCCCATATAAGGCTCCATACAGAATACTAGCCCCCATATAACGCTCCATACAGGATACTGGTCCCCTTATAAAGCTCCATACAGGATACTGGCCCCCATATAACGCTCCATACAGGATACTGGTCCCCTTATAAAACTCCATACAGGATACCGGCCCCCATATAACGCTCCATACAGGATACCCATCCCCTTATAACGCTCCATACAGGATACTGGCCCCCATATAATGCTGCATGCAGGCTGTTACCCCCCACATAATGCCTCATACAGGCTGTCCCCCCCTAATAATGCTCCATGCAGGCTGTTACCCCCCACATAATGCCCCATACAGCCCCCCCCCCTTTTAATGCTCCATGCAGGCTGTTACCCCCACATAATGCCCCATACAGGCTGCCCCCCCCCTTATAATGCTCCATGCAGGCTGTTCCCCCCCACATAATGCACTATGCAGGCTGCCCCCCCCCTTTATAATGCCCCATGCAGGCTGTTCCCCACCTTATAATGCCCCATGCAGGATGTCCCCCCCCCCCTCTTTATAGTGCCCCATGCAGGATGTCCCCCCCCTCTTTATAATGCCCCATGCAGGCTGTCCCCCCCCCCTTTATAATGCCCCATGCAGGCTGTTCCCCTCTTTATAATGCCCCATGCAGGATGTCACCCCCCCCTCTCTTTATAATGCCCCATGCAGGATGTCACCACCCCCCTTCTCTTTATACTGCCCCATGCCTCCATACATTAAAAAAAAAAAATCAAATACTCACCTCCCTTCTCCTCACCTGCTACCTGCTGCTCGCTGCTCGGGTCCGAACTCCAGCGTTGTCGGTGTCTTCCCGCTCAGCGCTCCCTGTGACGGCTCAGGGGAGGGCGCGGTGTAAAGACGTCACCGCGCCCTCTGACCTGAGACGTCACGGGGAGCGCAGAGCAGGAAGACAGCTGATCTGCGGAGGCACGGGGAGAGGTAAGTATCGGGCTGCCGGGGCCCTGAGCAAGAGGCGGAGAAGGGCGGGCGCTGACACCGCTCTCCTCCGCCCATAGCCCAGCGGGGTGCGCGACCGCCAGTGGGCCCCTCTGCCTGCTCAGGGCCCCGGCATTTGCCCGGGTGCGCCGGGTGCTGACGCCGGCCCTGCCCAAATCGATGGGAACAGTGCTCACAGTGAAACATGAAAAGCCGGCAATTCAGCAGCGGCATACATCGGTACCCAACAATTTAGGACAGAAAGAATAGAGCATCACACATAGATTAGATAGATAGAAACATGTCAGTCACATATATAAGTACAGTGACAGTGTTGGTTACTGTACTTGTCATTTAGTGTTAAAATAAAGGATTTATTAAAAAAAAAATTGGCGTGGGGTTCCCCGTAATTTTAGTCTCTAGCGGAGGTTAAGCAGACGGCTGGGGCAGATGTTTGAAGCCTGGGAAGGGGCTAATAACCACGGAGCTTCCCATGCTACTAATATCAGCCCCCAGCTGAATACCTAGCCTTTACCAGCTATTAAAATGGTCCCCCCTATTTTAATAGCTAGCAAATAATGAAATAATTAAAAAAAAAAAATACGTGGGGCTTCGCCCTATTTTTGTGTCCAGCCAGGTAGAACTAGGCAGCTGGGGGCTGGAATCTGCAGCGCAGGGAGGCCCAAGCTTTCTGGGCCCCCGCCCCGCTGCAAATTGCAGTCCGCAGCCACCCCAGAAAATGGCGCGTTCATAGAAGTGCCATCTTCTGGTGCTGTACCCAACTCATCCAGGGCCCTGGTGCAGTGGCTCACTGGGTATTAAAGGGGTTAGGGTCAGCTTGGTATTATCAGCTGGCCCTAAGCCCGAAATTCATGGGGTCACGCCAATATTAGACATGACCGCCATGAATTTCTAGTAAAGTATTTAAAAAAGCACAACACCCAGAATAAAGTCCTTTAATTGAAATAAACACACAATTCTTTAATGTTCTAAATTAAACAATACTTACCATCACACCCATTCCAGCTGAAGCCAATGTCTTCTGCAATAAAAGTAAAATAATAAAGCAACCTCATCCTTACCTTTCCATGGTTCCCAGCACAGCTTCAGCTCTGCTACATTCAGATGACAGGCTGGATCGCAGCCGAAAGCTGCCATCCAGCTTGCCATGCCGCAGACACTGAGAAGCGCAGGCATGCTTGCGCTCCTCAGTGTCTGGCTGTGACGGCATCCAGATGAGCTGAGTTCATGTCCAATGAACTCAGCTCACCTCATGCACGTCACTGACAGCGTCGGAAAATTCTCCTGCGCTTGCGGTGTGCGTGAGAGAATTCTCCTGCGCTAACTGCAAGCGCAGGAGAATTCTCCCACGCTGTCAGTGACGTGCCTGAGGTGAGCTGAGTTCATTGGACATGTACTCGACTCATCTGGATGCCGTCACAGCCAGACACTGAGGAGCGCAAGCATGCCTGTGCTTCTCAGTGTCTGCGGCATGGCAAGCTGGTTGGCAGCTTTCCGCTGCGATCCAGCCTGTCATCTGAATGTAGCAGAGCTGGAGCCGTCCTGGGAACCATGGAAAGGTAAGGATGAGGTTGGTTTATTATTTTATTTTTATTGCAGGAGATCGTTGGCTTCAGCTGGAATGGGCGTGATGGTAAGTATGGTTTAATTTAGAACATTAAAGAATTGTGTGTTTATTTCAATTAAAGGACTTTATTCTGGGTGTTTGTGTTTTTTTTTAACTTTCACGATGGGGTTAGTAATGGGGGTGTCTTATAGACACTTCTCCATTGCTAACCTGGGCTTGATGTCAGCTGGCATTATAAGCTGACATCAACCCCAGCCCTATTACCCCACTGCCACCGCTACAGGGCAGTGGGAAGAGCGAGGCTTAAGTGCCAGAATTGGTGCATCCTATGGATGCACCATTTCTGGGGCGGCTGATGGCTTGTGTTTCTAGCCTGGGAGGGGGCCAATATTCATGGCACCCTTCCTGGGATATTAATATCAGCCCCCAGCTGTCTGCCTAGCCTTTGCTAGCTATTAAAATAGGGGGGACCTCACATTATTTTTTTGGGGGATCCCCCATTTTAATAGCTGGTAAAGGCTAGGTATTCAGCTGGGGCTGATATTAGTAGCCTGGGAAGCTCCGTGGGTATTACCCCCTTCCCAGGCTTCAAACATCTGCCCCAGCCGTCTGCTTAACCTCCGCTAGAGACTAAAATTACGGGGAACCCCACACCAATTTTTTTTTTTAATAAATCCTTTATTTTACCACTAAATAACAAGTACAGTAGTCAACACTATCACTGTACTTATTATATATGTGACTGACATGTTTCTATCTATCTAATCTATGTGTGATTCTCTATTCTTTCTGTTCGAAATTGTCTGGTACCAGTGTATGCTGCTGATGAATTGCCGGCCGGCTTTTTTAAAGAGACAAAAACAGTATTATTTTTTTTAAATAAATCCTTTATTTTAACGCTAAATAACAAGTACAGTAACCAACACTGTCACTGTACTTATTATATATGTGACTGACATGTTTCTATCTATCTAATCTATGTGTGATGCTCTATTCTTTCTGTTCTAAATTGTCGGGTACTGGTGTATGTCGCTGATGAATTGCCGGCCGGCTTTTTTAAAGAGACAGGTGCATGAAAATCGGAGGGCACTAGTGTGTTCCAAGTGCCCTGCTATGTTTTTCATGCACCCTCCTATATACCCTGCCTGCCTGTCTGCCTATATATTCTGCCTGCCTGACGTTTAATTGAGCACCGTTCCCATCGATTTGGGCAATTTTTGACCTTCTGCAGACCGCCGCGGGATGGGGGGACCACCAGAAAAATGCTCGAGTTTCCCATAGACTTACATCGGGCTCGTTGCTCGGGTCGAGCACCCGAGTATTCCAATGTGCTCGACCCGAGCTTCGAGCACCCGAGCATTTTAGTGCTCGCTCATCACTAGTAATAAAGTATTTCACATTTTTGTATTCCGGCTGTTTATCCTATTACAGGGTTACTGGTGTTATGATCTGCAACGTGTACTAAGGAAAGATAGGGGAAAGCTGTCCCTACAGTAAGACTAAGCTGAATCCCTACGATGTAGCAGGCTGCCTGATCCTAGCGAACAGACCCGCCTTAATCCTTGGCTAGTCTGAACGAAGACTTATAGCATAAGGGGAGGGGTCCCTAAAAGAACTAAGGACTGGGACAAAAATGGGACACCTCCTAAACAGAGAAGTTGTTGCAGAACACAAAAAGACAAACTGACAAAAAGGTACTAGATGTCCCAAAAGGACCAAGCGAACTGACAGAGAAAGGCACCGAAGCACCTGGCTAGAGAAACAGTCAAACACTGAAGTCCAGCACAGCCAAAAGGGCGGAGCTGAAATATAAAAGCAGATGGTCACGTGACCGCAAAACACAAGATGGAAAAAAACAAACAGGAGGGTTCTAACAGTACCCCCTCTTTTATGAGGATCTTCCAGGAAGTAGGGACATCCAACCTAACAGCAGATGGGTTAACAACCTGAAGCACCTTAAATGGACCCACAAACTTAGGACCCAGTTTTTTAGAGGGAATCCTCAACTGCAGGTTCTTCGAGGACAACCAAACCATGTCACCGACAGTAAACAAAACCTCCATACGTTTCCTGTCAAAATACTTCTTGGACTTCTTTGTTAGCCTCTTGAAGGTTGCAACGTACATTAGTCCAAACTCTCTCATAATCACCGGAAAAATTCTCCTACTCCGGCACCGCAGACCCCAATTTGGAGAACGAACCAAAACACGGATGTCTCCCAGTACAACAAAAAAAAGGAGAACACGCAGAAGAGGAGGATGTATGATTGTTAAGAGAAAATTCTGCGAGAGGCAGAAACTCAGACCACACCTCTTGATTGTCCGCCACAAAACAATGCAAAAACTGTTCTACATCCTGGTTCTTTCTTTCAGTCTGTCCATTAGACTCAGGATGATACCCAGACAAAAGTGACAATGGACTCCCAACCTGTCGCAAAAAGCAAGCCAAAAGCGAGCCACAAACTGAGGTCCTCTATCAGAAACAATATCCGTGGGAACGCCATGAAGCTTGACAATCTCCTTAACAAACGCCTTAGCGAGTGTCTTGTCGCAGGGCAGCTTAATGAATGGAACCAAATGACACATCTTACTAAAACGGTCCACGACCACCCAGATGACAGGAAAACCCTTGGGCACATGAAGATCAGTAATAAAATCCATTGTGAGATGCGTCCAAGGCGCACTAGGAACCTCCAGAGGGCAAAGCAACCCCGCAGCAGGAGTATGTGAAGCCTTTGACCTAGCACACACAGTACATTGACGCACGCACTTGATGACTTCTTTCTGCCATCCAGGCCACCAAAAACTGCGACTGATAAGTCTCTTAGTCTCAGAAATTCCTGGATGACCTGCCAACCGAGACTCATGACACTCCACAAACAAATCTCTCCTAAAGGTTCTAGGCACGAACAACCTCCCATGGGGAGTGTTAGATGGAGCATCATCTTGAGCTTTCAGAATCCCATCCTCCAAAATGGAGTCCAATGCTGCCACCACAACTCCTTTCTGTAAAATGCTCTCCTCCTCCTCGTTACCGACCGTAGGAGAGAAGCTGTAAGATAAAGCATCGGCTTTAACATTCTTAGCACCAGGGATATAGGTAACAGAAAAATGAAACCGAGAAAAAAAAAGTGGCCACCTAGCTTGACGGACATTCAAGCGCTTGGCAGCATCCAGATAGATCAAATTCTTATGATCTGTGAAAACCTGAATAGTAAATCTAGCGCCTTCCAAAAAATGACGCCAATGTTCAAACGCGAGTTTAATAGCCAGCAACTCCCGATTTCCAACATCATATTTCAGTTCGGTTTCCGAAAATTTTTTCGAAAAGAAGGCACAAGGATGTACTCCATCCCTGTTCTCCTGAGACAAAACTGCTCCGAACCCCACTGATGAAGCATCGACCTCAACCAAAAAAGGCTTGGTCTCATCAGGCTGCATAAGGATAGGGGCAGAACTGAACCTCTCTTTGAGATACTCAAACACTTCAATGGCCTCAGTAGTCCACTGGACCGTATTAGCAACTGTCCTGGTGAGATCGGTTAGAGGTTTAACAATTACAGAAAAAGTCTTAATGAATTTCCTGTAATAATTGGCAAAACCCAAAAATCTCTGTATAGATTTCAAACCAATAGGCCTAGGTCATTCCTGCACAGCCTGAACCTTCACAGGGTCCATCTCAAAGCCCTCGGTGGAGACAATGTAGCCCAAAAAACTAATTTTCTGCACAGTGAACTCACATTTCTACAGCTTAGCAAAGAGTGAATTATCACTCAATAACTGCAAAACTTCACGTACACTCTGCCAATGGGACTCTAGATCTGGTGAATAAATAAAAATGTCATCCAAATATACAACCACATTCTTACCAATCAAAGGTCTCATGATGTCATTAATAAGGTTCTGAAAAAATGCAGGTGCATTAGTAAGACCAAAAGGCATCACCAGATTCTCAAAATGACCTACCGGAGTGTTAAAAGCAGTTTTCCATTCATCACCCTCCTTCTGGTTAAACAAGTCAGGAATTAACGGCAATGGGTAGGAATTGCGCACGGTAATCTTATTAATTTCACGAAAATCCAGACATGGATGTAAACTAGTGTTGAGCGAGCACTAAAATGCTCGGGTGCTCGAAGCTCGGGCCGAGCTCGCCGTGATACTCGGGTGCTCGACCCGAGCAACGAGCCCAATGTTAGTCTATGGGAGACTCGAGCATTTTTGCGGCGGCTCCCCCGGCAGTCTTTTAAAAGCCTAACAAGTGCCCAAAACGATAGTGACAGTGCTCAAATGACATGGGGACAGCATGGGGATCGCCCCAGGAAGCATTTCTGACCCCCAGGTCATTGCTGTCAACAACGTGGTCAGAGGTATTAAGCCACTTTTACAGGCTCAAAATAAGACGTTCAAAAACGAAAGTGAAAGTGCTTTCCTGTGAAATATGTTAAGGATAGTGTTGAGCGATACCTTCCGATATCAGGAAATATCGTATCGGATTGGATCGGACCGATACCCAAAAAGTATCGGATATCGCCGATTCCGATACAGGAAACCAATGCAAGTCAATGGGACACAAATATCGGAATGAAAATAAACCCTTTCTTTCCTTGAAGGTTAATTCTACATGAAGTAAAACAACTAAGAATAATGTAGAATGTATTACGCGAAAAGCCGGCAATTCATCAGCGGCATACACCGGTACCCGACAATTTACAACAGAAAGAATAGAGCTTCACACATAGATTAGATAGATAGAAACATGTCAGTCACATATATATGAAGTACAGTGACAGTGTTGCTTACTGTACTTGTCATTTAGTGTAAAGGATTTATTTAAAAAAATAATTGTGTTTTCATGCACTGTCTCTTTAAAAAAGCCGGCCGGCAATTCAGCTGCGGTACCCGACAATTTATAACAGACAGAATAGAGCTTCACACATAGATTAGATAGATAGAAACATGTCAGTCACATATATATGAAGTACAGTGACAGTGCTGGTTACTGTACTTGTCATTTAGTGTAAAGGATTTATTTAAAAATATAATAGTGTTTTCATGCACTGTCTCTTTAAAAAAGCCGGCCGGCAATTCAGCATCTGTACCCGACAATTTAGAATAGAAGGAATAGAGAATCACACATAGATTATATAGATAGAAACATGTCAGTCACTTATATATGAAGTACAGTGACAGTGTTGATTACTGTACTTGTCATTTAGTGTTAAAATAAAGGATTTATTTTAAAAAAAATTGGCGTGGGGTTCCCCTTAATTTTAATCTCTAGCGGAGGTTAAGCAGACGGCTGGGGCAGATGTTTGAAGCCTGGGAAGGGGGTAATACCCACGGAGCTTCCCAGGCTACTAATATCAGCCCCCAGCTGAATACCTAGCCTTTACTAGCTATTAAAATGGGGGACCCAAAAAAAAATGGCGTGGGGTCCCCCCTATTTTAATAGCTAGCAAAGGCTAGGCAGACAGCTGGGGGCTGATATTAATAGCCCAGGAAGGGAGCCATGAATATTGGCCCCCTCCCAGGCTAGAAACACCAGCCGTCAGCCGCCCCAGAAATGGCGCATCCATAGGATGCGCCAATTCTGGCACTTAGCCTCGCTCTTCCCACTGCCCTGTAGCGGTGGCAGTGGGGTAATAGGGTTGGGGTTGATGTCAGCTTATAATGCCAGCTGACATCAAGCCCAGGTTAGTAATGGAAAGGCGTCTATAAGACACCCCCATTACTAACCCCATAGTCAAAGTTAAAAAAAAAAACACAAACACCCAGAATAAAGTCCTTTAATTGAAATAAACACACAATTCTTTATTGTTCTAAATTAAACTATACTTACCATCACGTCCATTCCAGCTGAAGCCAACGATCTCCTGCAATAAAAGAAAAATAATAAAGCAACCTCATCCTTACTTTTCCATGGTTCCCAGGACAGCTTCAGCTCTGCTACATCGAGATGACAGGCTGGACCGCAGCAGAACGCTGCCATCCAGCCTGTCACCCCGCAGACACTGAGAAGCGCAGGCATGCTTGCGCTCCTCAGTGTCTCGCTGTGACGGCATAAAGATGAGCCGAGTTCATGTCCAATGAACTCAGCTCACCTCATGCATGTCACTGACAGCGTGGGAAAATTCTCCTGCACTCAGCGCTTCAGCGTGAGAATTCTCCCACGCTGTCAGTGACGTGCATGAGGTGAGCTGAGTTCATTGGACACAAAATATAGTGCAAAGCCCCACATCAATTTTTTTTTAATTATTTCATGAAATAATTTTTTAAAAAAAGGGCTTCCCTATATTGTTGTGTCCGGCCAGGTACAAATAGGCAGCTGGTGGTTGGGCGCAGCCCGTTCCTGCCTGCTGTACCTGGCTGGACACAAATATAGGGCGAAGCCCCACATCAATTTTTTTTAAATTATTTCATGAATTTCCTGAAATAATTAAAAAAAATTGACTTGGGGCTTCGCACTATATTTGTGTCCAGCCAGGTACAGCAGGCGCTGCAGATTCCAACCACCAGCTGCCTATTTGTACCTGGCCAGACACAACAATATAGGGAAGCCCTTTTTTCTTTATTATTTCATGAATTTCATGAAATAATTTAAAAAAAAAATACGTGGGGCTTCTCCCTATTTTTGTGTCCAGCCAGGTACAACTAGGCAGCTGGGGGATGGAATCTGCAGCGCAGGGAGGCCCAAGCTTTCTGCCCCCCCCCCCCGGTGCAAATTGCAGTCCGCAGCCACCCCGGAAAATGGCGCGTTCATAGAAGCTGGATGCTGTACCTGGCTGGCATACAAAAATATGGCAAAGCCCACGTCAAAATTTTTGGGAAAAATTAATTAAAAAATAAATAATAATTTAGGGACTGCATCTTTATTAACTCCTCAAATGTCATTTAGTGTTAAAATAAAGGATTTATTTAAAAAAAAATTGGCGTGGGGATCCCCCATAATTTTAGGCTCTAGCGGAGGTTAAGCAGACGGCTGGGGCAGATGTTTGAAGCCTGGGAAGTGGGTAATACCCACGGAGCTTCCCAGACTACTAATATGAGCCCCCAGCTGAATACCTAGCCTTTACTAGCTATTAAAATGGGGACCCCCCCCCAAAGAAATGACGTGGGGTACCCCCTATTTAATAGCTAGCAAAGGCTAGGCAGACAGCTGGGGGCTGATATTAATAGCCCAGGAAGGGTGCCATGAATATTGGCCCCCTCCAGGGCTAGAAACACCAGCCGTCAGCCGCCCCAGAAATGGCGCATCCATAGGAGGCGCCAACTCTGGCACTTAGCCTCGCTCTTCCACACTGCCCTGTAGTGGTGGCAGGGGGTAATAGGGTTGGGGTTCATGTCAGCGCCAGCCGCTATGAAGCCCAGGTTAGTAATGATGGGTGTCTATAAGACACCCCCATTACTAACCTACAAAGTGTTAAAAAGAAAAAACCCAGAAAAAAATAATTTATTTGAAATAAAACACACAATTTTATTTAATTCTTAGTTTACTAAAAAAAAATAGTTACCTGTCCACGTTCCTGCGCTGATCTCCCATGCACAGCTGTCACATCTGGAGATGGTGACAGCTGTGCATGGCTGCTGTAAGCTCACACTGCCGGGAACACGTCCGCTCCCGACAGCGGGAGCCACTGACTGAGGTCACTGGAGTGCATTCAGGCAGCGCAGCTCCGGAGACCTCCTTTACGGCACTGCTGTACCGTGGGAATTTCTCACGATACAGCAGGGCCGTAAAGGAGCTAACCGGAGCAGCGCTGCCTGAACTTCGGCGAACCCTTACGGCCCCATCATTCTAGCGGCGGCAGCGGTTCAGAGCGGTCACATTCTATGTGGCTGCTCTAAACTGGAGATCATCGTGGGACACTCGTGGACTACTACGGAGGGGTAAGGATAAGGTTGTGGTTTATTATTTTATATTTTATTACAGGAGATCGATGGCTTCGGGGAATTAGGTGTCTAGGTGAGTATAGGTGTATTTTTTTATTTTTTACTTTATTTTAAGTGGCGATCGGCGGGGACAGGTAATGTATGAACTAATTTATTGTAGGCAACCACTGGCCACCAATGACATGTATTTAAAATTTATTGGGGACACAGTAGGGCAATTTATATAGCAGGATCAGGCTGATGGGAACTACTGCTCCCATCGAGCTGATCCTGCTGGCACGAGTGGACCGGGGACAGACATAGGCCGATGGGAGTAGTAGTGTCACATCGGCCTATGTCTGCCTGCACGCACACACCCGCACACATCCCGCACACATCGCACAGACACCGCACACACTCGCAGACATCGCACAGACACCGCGCACACCCGCAGACACCGCACAGACACCGCAGACATCGCACAGACACCGCGCACACCCGCACACATCGCACAGACACCGCACACACCCGCACACATCGCACACACTCGCAGACACACGCACAGACACCCACACACACCAATCATGACGGGCTGATCGTCTGGGAGGTGACGCTGTGCGGCCAGCCAATCACTGTAATGCCCACAAACAACATGGCTGCAGAATTACAGTGACTGGCTGGCAATCCCTGCATGTTCATTGGCTCTGTAAAGAGCACCAAACATGCAGGGCGGAGACCCGAGCTCCTGCCCGAGTAACCCGGAAATGCTCGGTGCTCGCCGAACATCCCGAGTAGCGTGATGCTCGGGCGAGTACCGAGCAGTGTCGAGCATGTTCGCTCAACATTAATGTAAACCCATGTCCTTTTTTTTAACAAAGAAAAATCCAACTGCCACAGGCAATTTAGAAGGACTAATGTGACCAGCAGCCAGGCTAGTCTGTATGTACTCCTCCAAGGCCTTTCTTTCAGGGATAGTCAGATTAAACAAGCGACTCTTGGGAAGAGTAGCTCCCGGAACAAACTCAATGGCGCAATCAGAATCCCTATGAGGAGGTAAAACTTGCGACTCCTCCTCCGAAAAAACCCTCCAAAAATCTTGAATAGGTACCGGTAATTCCCCTTTTGCCACAGCCGCAATGCGACCATTACGACATTTATCATAACATTTCGGACTCCAAGACTTAATCACATTAGTAGACCAGTCCAGTAAAGGATTGTGCAGTTTTAACCAAGGCAAACCTAGAATGACTGGAGAGGGTAAATTATCCAATACAACCTAGTCCAAAATTTCTTGGTGAACTCCATTGATAGTGAGGGGAAATGCAGCAACCTTGTGAGTAATACATTTCAAGGGAGTGTTATCAATTGCAATCACAGAAATAGGTGATGACAAAGGTTTGGATTTCAAGTTAAGTTTTTCCAAAAACCCTATATCAATCACATTAAGTGTTGAACCACAATCCACAAATACCAGAAATTCAATCAAATCTCCCTGCAAAGTAGTACTCCCAGAAAGAAATACTCCTGCAGAGCGTAAATAAGCAATACGGGCGTACCAGACCTTTTTTTTTTCTTTACTTAAACGAAGCTTACAATACTTAATCAAATGGTCAGCTTTACCACAATAAAGACACAATCCCTCAGCGAGCCTCCGTTCTCTTTCCTGAGAGCAGAGTGACATCGCCCCAACCTCCATCGGTTCTCCGCCGTCTGAGCAGATTTTCTGGGGACTAGGACCTGACATTACAGGAGTCTTTACCTCATTCAGCCTGAACCTCAGCCTCCTGTCCACACGAACAGCTAATTGCATGGCATCCTGCAGAGTCTCAGGTGCAGGGAATGCAATTAGCAGATTCTTAACCCTTTCACTCAGACCAGCAAGAAATAAACATTTCAGCACAGGATCATTCCATTTGACTTCTGAAGCCCATCTTCTGAAGTGTGTGCAATAATTTTCAACATCACCTGACCCCTGATTCAAACGCCTTAGTTCTGCCTCAGCAGATGAGATTCGATCAGGATCGTCATATAATAGACCCATAGCAGAAAAAAATTCTTCAACAGACCTTAACCCCTTAATAACATCTGACGTACTAATACGCGTCTGTGCCCTGGGACTTAAGAGCCAGACCCGTATTAGTATGTCATCGCGATCGCGCGCGCACACAGGCTGTGCGGGCGCGATCGCCGCCAGGTGTCAGCTGATTGTCACAGCTGACACCCGGTACTATGTGCAGGGAGCGGTCCTGCACCGCTCCCAGCACATTAACCCCCGCGATGCTGCGATCGAAGTCGATCGCGGCATTGCGGGGGCAAGGGGAGGTGATCGGCGATACTCACCTCCTCTTCCGGCTTCCAGCGCAGTCTGCAAAGGCTTCCCGGGTGTTGCCATGACGACCCGATGTCGTCATGACAACATCCGGGTCACCAGAGAGCAGGAAGATTGCTTGGACATGCGCAGTGCATCTCCAAGCAATCTTCACACTGTGCACTTCTGACAGCCTTCATGGCATAGGGATGGTGCTCCATTCCTGTGCCATGCAGGCGATCAAAAAAAAAAAGTGAAAGTCCCAGAGTGGGACAAAGTAATAAAGTGTATAAACTGTGTGAAAGTGGAAAAAAAAAAAAAAATGTGCAAAAATATTATAAAAAAATAATACACCAAAAATAAAAATATAATGTACCCATCAATAAATATTATTATAAAAAAAATAAAAAAAAAACAATATAAGTACACATATTTGGTATCGCCGCGTCCGGAACAACCTGACCTATAAAACTGTCCCACTAGTTAACCCCTTCAGTGAACACGGTAAAAAAAAAAAAAAAAAAAAACGAAGCAAAAAACAATGCTTTATCACCATACCGCCAAACAAAAAGTGGAATAACACGCGATCAAAAAGACGCATATAAATAAAAATGATACCGCTGAAAACTTCATCTCGTCCCGCAAAAAACAAGCCGCTATACAGCTCCATCAGCCAAAAAATAAAAAAGTTATAGCTCTCAGAATAAAGCGATACTAAAAAATATTTTTTTCTATAAAATAGCTTTTATTGTGTATAAGCGCCAAAACATAGAAAAATGATACAAATGTGGTACCGCTGTAAACGTACTGACCCGAAGAATAAAGCTACCTCATCAATTTTACCACACGCGGAACAGAATAAAAAAAAAAAAAAAAAAAACAATTCCTGAATATTTATTCTGCCTCCCAAAAATCGGAATAGAAAGCGATCAAAAAATGTCACGTGCCTGAAAATGGCACCAATAACAACGTCAAGTCATCCCGCAAAAAACGAGCCGTCACATGACTGTCTGCCAAAATCTGGAAAAATTATAGCTCTCAAAATATGGCGATGCAAAAACTAGATTTTACAAAAAATGCGTCTTTTAGTGTGTGACAGCTGTCAGTCATAAAAACCCCATATGATTCTGGCATTGCTGTAATCACACCGACCCGAAGAATAAAGTCGTCTAATCACTTATACCGCACAAGGAACGGCGTCAAAAATAAACTCTTGGGTTAGGATTGGGCTAGGGTTAGGGCTGGGTTTGGGGCTAGGGTTGTGCTGGGGCTAGGGTTGTGCTGGGTCTAGGGTTGTGCTGGGGCTAGGGTTGTGCTGGGGCTAGGGTTGTGCTGGGGCTAGGGTTGTGCTAGGGTTAGGGCTGGGGTTGGGATTTTTTTCAAAACTAAGAAAAAAAGATGACGATATGGCGACTAGTGTTGAGAGCAAGTGCTCACTACTTGAGTTTGCATCGGGTGCTCTGGTATGCATTGAGTATCGTGGGTATTTGAGTAACATGCTCAAGTCTCTGCCCCATATGCTTCGCGGCCAAAAAACTTTACGGGGATTGCCTGCCATGCACGAGCGATCCCCGCATGTTTTTTTTTGGGTGTCTAATAACCGTGAAACATGCGGAGCAGGGACTCGAGCATGTCACTCGAGCACACGCTGTACATGGTGCATACCTGAGTACCTGATGCAAACTCAAGTAGCGAGCACTTGCGCTCAAGAATAATGACAACTTATTCAATATGATGACCTAATGTAAACAAATTCTGTGCCATACCTCTGGGTTCAAAATGTTCACTATACACCTTAATAAAATCCTTGAGAGGTATAGTTTCCAAAATGGGGACACTTGTGGGGGAGCTCCACTGTTTAGGCACATCACGGGCTCTCCAAACGCGACATGGTGTCCGCTAACAAATTGAATGGAAAATCGGCTCAAATTGTTAGCGGACGCCATGTTGCGTTTGGAGAGCCCCTGTGTGCCCAAACATTGGAGCTCCCCCACAAGTGACCCCATTTTGGAAACTAGACCCCCAAAGGCACCTATCTAGATGCATAGTGAGCACTTGGAACCCCCAGGTGCTTCACAAATTGATTCGTAAAAATGAAAAAGTGAAAAAAAAAACACTTTTTCATTTTTATGAATCAATTTGTGAAGCACCTGGGGTTCCAAATGCTCACTATGAATCTAGATAGGTGCCTTGGGGGGTCTAGTTTCCAAAATGGGGTCACTTGTGGGGGAGCTCCAATGTTTGGGCACACAGGGACTCTCTAAATGCAACATGGTATCCGCTAACAAATTGAATGGAAAATCGTCTCAAATTGTTAGCGGACACCACATTGCGTTTGGAGAGCCCCTCTGTGCCCAAACTTTGGAGCTCCCCCACAAGTGACCCCATTTTGGAAACTAGACCCCCCAAGGCACCTTTCTAGATGCATAGTGAGCACTTGGAACCCCCAGGTGCTTCACAAATTGATTCGTAATAATGAAAAAGTGAAAAAAAAAACACTTTTTCATTTTTATGAATCAATTTGTGAAGCACCTGGGGTTCCAAGTGCTCAATATGAATCTAGATAGGTGCCTTGGGGGGTCTAGTTTCCAAAATGGGGTCACTTGTGGGGGAGCTCCAATGTTTGGGCACACAGGGACTCTCCAAATGCAACATGATATCCGCTAACAAATTGTCGGCTCAAATTGTTAGCGGATATCATGTTGCATTTGGAGAGTCCCTGTGTGCCCATACATTGGAGCTCCCCCACAAGTGACCCCATTTTGGAAACTAGACCCCCCAAGGCACCTATCTAGATGCATAGTGAGCACTTGGAACCCCAGGTGCTTCACAAATTGATTCATAAAAATGAAAAAGTGTTTTTTTTTTCACTTTTTCATTATTACGAATCAATTTGTGAAGCACCTGGGGGTTTCCAAGTGCTCACTATGCATCTAGAAAGGTGCCTTGGGGGGTCTAGTTTCCAAAATGGGGTCACTTGTGGGGGAGCTCCAAAGTTTGGGCACAGAGGGGCTCTCCAAACGCAATGTGGTGTCCGCTAACAATTTGAGCCGATTTTCCATTCAATTTGTTAGCGGATACCCTGTTGCATTTAGAGAGTCCCTGTGTGCCCAAACATTGGAGCTCCCCCACAAGTGACCCCATTTTGGAAACTAGACCCCCCAAGGCACCTATCTAGATGCATAGTGAGCACTTGGAACCCCTAGGTGCTTCACAAATTGATTCGTAAAAATGAAAAAGTGTTTTTTTTTTCACTTTTTCATTATTACAAATCAATTTGTGAAGCACCTGGGGGTTCCAAGTGCTCACCATGCATCTAGAAAGGTGCCTTGGGGGGGTCTAGTTTCCAAAATGGGGTCACTTGTGGGGGAGCTCCAAAGTTTGGGCACAGAGGGGCTCTCCAAATGCAATGTGGTGTCCGCTAACAATTTGAGCCGATTTTCCATTCAATTTGTTAGCGGATACCATGTTGCATTTAGAGAGTCCCTGTGTGCCCAAACATTGGAGCTCCCCCACAAGTGACCCCATTTTGGAAACTAGACCCCCCAAGGCACCTATCTAGATGCATAGTGAGCACTTGGAACCCCTAGGTGCTTCACAAATTGATTCGTAAAAATGAAAAAGTTTTTTTTTTTTCACTTTTTCATTATTACGAATCAATTTGTGAAGCACCTGGGGGTTCCAAGTGCTCACTATGCATCTAGAAAGGTGCCTTGGGGGGTCTAGTTTCCAAAATGGGGTCACTTGTGGGGGAGCTCCAAAGTTTGGGCACAGAGGGGCTCTCCAAACCCAATGTGGTGTCCGCTAACAATTTGAGCCGATTTTCCATTCAATTTGTTAGCGGATACCATGTTGCATTTAGAGAGTCTCTGTGTGCCCAAACATTGGAGCTCCCCCACAAGTGACCCCATTTTGGAAACTAGACCCCCCAAGGCACCTATCTAGATGCATAGTGAGCAGTTGGAACCCCCAGGTGCTTCACAAATTGATTCGTAACAATGAAAAAGTGTTTTTTTTTTCACTTTTTCATTTTTACGAATCAATTTGTGAAGCACCTGGGGGTTGCAACTGCTCACTATGCATCTAGATAGGTGCCTTGGGGGGTCTAGTTTCCAAAATGGGGTCACTTGTGGGGGAGCTTCAATGCTTGGGCACACAGGGGCTCTCTAAACGCAACATGGTGTCCGCTAATTATTCAAGCAAATTTTACAATCAAAAAGTCAAATGGCGCTCCTTCCCTTCCGAGCCCTACAGTGCGCCCAAACAGTGTTTTTTCCCCAAATATTGGGTATCTGCGTGCCCAGGGGAAATTGCACAACAAATTTTGCGGTCCATTTTTTCTTGTTACCCCTGTGAATATAAAAAAAATTGGGTCTAAAGTAACATTTTTGTGAAAAAAGTTAAATGTTCATTTTTTTCTTCCACATTCAAAAAATTCCTATGAAGCACCTGAAGGGTTAATAAAGTTCTTGAATGTGTTTTTGAGCACCTTGAGGGGTGCAGTTTTTAGAATGGTGTCACTTTTGGGTATTTTCTGTCATAAAGACCTCTCAAAGTGACTTCAAATGTGATGTGGTCCCTAAAAAAATGGTTTTGTAAATTTTGTTGGAAAAATGAGAAATCGCTGGTCAACTTTTAACCCTTATAGCTCCCTAACAAAAAAAAATTTTGGTTCCAAAATTGTGCTGATGTAAAGTAGACATGTGGGAAATGTTATTTATTAACTCTTTTGTGTGACATATCGCTCTGATTTCAGGGCTTAAAAATTCAAATTTTGAAAATTGCAAACTTTTCAAAATTTTCGCCAAATTTCCATTTTTTTCACAAATAAACGCAAGTGATATCGAAGAAATTTTTCCACAATCATGAAGTACAATATGTCACGAAAAAACAATCTCAGAATCAGGGGGATCCGTTGAAGCGTTCCAGAGTAATTACCTCATAAAGTGACAGTGGTCAGAATTGTAAAAATTGGCCCGGTCATTAACGTGCAAACCACCCTCGGGGCTTAAGGGGTTAAGCATGGATCATTAGGTTGGAGAGAAAAGGCCCACCCCTGTGGTTCATTGCGCAAAAGTGACATAATAAAACCAATGTGCTGTGATTCATTCCCAGAGGACCTTGGTCTCAAACGAAAATATAACAAACAAGCATTTTTAAAGGAAAAAAAATCTTGCTGTTTACCATAAAAAACATCAGGCAGTCCTACCTTAGGTTCCACAAAATGCGCTCCAGAACAGCTACTCACGTGTTGCTGTAGCTCGGCCACCTCCAGAGACAATCCCTGCAGGCGTTGAGCCAAATCCTGGACGGAAACCATACTGATTTCTTTCCTTTTAGTTTTTTGGGCTGAACTGTTATGATCTGCAACATGTACTAAGGAAAGATAGGGAAAAGCTGTCCCTACAGTAAGACTAAGCTGAATCCCTACGATGTAGCAGGCTGCCTGTTCCTAGCGAACAGACCCGCCTTAATCCTTGGCTAGTCTGAACGAAGACCTATAGCATAAAGTGAGGGGTCCCTAAAAGAACTAAGGACTGGGACAAAAATGGGATACATCCTAAACAGAGAAGTTGTTGTAGAACACAAAAAGACAAACTGACAAAAAGGTACTAGAGGTCCCAGAAGGACCAAGCAAACTGACAGAGAAAGGCACCGAAGCACCTGGCTAGAGAGACAGTCAAACACTGAAGTCCAGCATAGCCAAAAGGGCGGAGCTGGAATATAAAGGCAGATGGTCACGTGACCGCAAAACACAAGATGTAAAAAAACAAACAGGAGGGTTCTACCAACTGGTGCCCTTTTTACACCATTTTCCTCTCCTTTTTCTATTTATTGTTGTTGTTGTTTTTTTCTGTTGATGCTTTTTGGTGTATGGCACAGTACCTCACTATTTGGGTGGTGCCAATCCATTTCCTTTTTTAACCTGCTTTTCTAAACTAGCTCAGTGCAAAGGACAGTGCTGTGACCACAGAAATACAATTCGGGTATGCTCATTGTCATAGAAAATATTAAGAATTTCTCCCAAACCGCTTTTCCCCCCTCCCTATCGACCATCTGTCAGAGTAAAAGAAGCTCTCAATGCAAATCGCCGGACACACAGGAGAGGTGGCAAACCCAATTAACAATCGAGTGTATTTTCTAGTAGTACCGGCCAATGATAATTATACACCTAGGTGAGAAGAATGCAGTTCCTGGCTTCAAAAGAATTCTCTCTCACCCCAAGGCATCCCCCATTTGCTCACCAGAAATCTGCAGTCTCGCCGGCACAGACACCAAATATGGAATATCAGAAGTTCTATACTTCTGATAATAATGGGACACATATTTCTAGCGGCAGAGTCAGCCAAGGAACAATACGCTTATTTTTCCGTAGCTGTATGCCCCTCCGGTGAGCTGTGGCGCAAAAGCACCAAAATAACGGAACGCAGCTATGCCATGTGTAGTCTCTAAGGAAAGGTAAATTCGTAATAAAGAATATGGCGTCACTTGCAAACTTCTGAGATCAACCAGCAAGAAGTTCTCCCAGAAGTTAGAGATTTTTAAAAAAATATGAAGGCTGGAGCCCAGCCCACGGGAGGTCATTACAGGGGAATGTGTGGGCAGGCCCCCCTTCGACATAGAAGACGCAGCTGAAGATGGGTCAATACTCATGCCAGAAGTATATATTTTATATAGTAGGGGTCACGTTCACTGAACGGGCATTGGAGCACCTTCTCTCCAGCTAAACTGAATCATCTCTGCGATCCGTTTAGTAAGTTCTTCTTTAATCCCATTTTATTTGTGTAATTGTTTATTCTGTATTGTGATGTCTCCCTTTGCAAAACCTTTTGTATATTTTCCATAAACACTGCCTCCCTTTTGGATTATATATAAAATTGAATAGTCCTGTTTCTTTTGTCCTGTAATTGCTTATCCCCCAAAGCCATATACGCTACCAAAAAGCAGGCGTCTGATCAGGCCTGTATTATATTTTAATTTTGATCGGTGGTGTCAGCAAATAATTGTAATCGGGCTATCGCGAAGCTGGCAGTGACTGTATACACATATTCCATGCATTGGAATCTGGAGGTGTGTACGCCATATGCTCTCTGCTCACTTGCAGATAGCTACGTAGTGAGTAATCGGGATTGTGTGTGTGCCGAATCCCTGTGAATCTGTGGCGCTCTGCTGCGCATGGTGCCACAGAACCCAGAAGGATGCACGGATGGATTTCTCCACAAGAGGCCCTCACTACATGCAAACACCTCCACCTTCCACCTCATACCAGCAGAGGGAGCCCGATAGGGATATATAAAGGGAAGGTGGAGCCAGGCAGCTCAGTCTTCAGAATAGAATAGTTTTCAGTGAGTTAGTGTTCAGAGAGGAGCACGCAGGCTGCTGTGTGAGGCAAGCTAGGCCTCCAGCAGCCCTGAAGCCTAGTGAGGGCCCCGAGCGTGGCCGAAGGCGAGAGGAAGGAAGAAGTGATCAAGGGGGCAGAGGAACATACCAGGCTCACCCCAGTATATATACCGGACACCGGGTCCGAGCCTACAGGGACCCTTTACACCCAGTAGGGTTAACTGGAATCCCAGGAGGACTACAAGTCCCTGGCAAACCTGAAGCAAGACATACAGGACCAGGAACCACGAAGGCCCCGATGTCCAGGGAAAGTGGTTACCAACTGGAGGTCCTACTTCAGAGCAACAGGTAGAGAAAAAGCAAGACACATAAGTCCAAAAGTGTGCCCTTCACCTAGAGTACCCTGGACGATATCTACCAGCTGTACCAGTAAAGGTAACAAAGCAAAACCTCCTGTCTCTGTCCGTTACTCCGGCCGCACCATTATATCTCTACCTGCACCACAACGCCCAGCACACCATTCCACCATCTATCTATCTACACTGCCCTGAGGCCCGCTCCACCTGTGGGGTGCTGTACCATCTTTAGCTGCCTTGACACCTGCCTCAGTGGACTGCTGCAGTGCTGGTGACCTTCACCAGACACCACAGGTGGAGTCACGAATTTCTCCGAACTTTATTAATAATCGCTACCCCTTTTGTGCACTATCCGCACTTGGCCAGCCACCATGATATATATATACTGTCCCCTAAGCAGTAAGGCCCCCGGGGGCGCGACAAATCCCTGACACTCATACCATGTTTTTTCCAGGACCAATGACAACCAATGATGGACATAGCACGTCATGAGCAGGCGTCAGTTCTCGTATCATGATGTGCTATATCCATCATGACTTTGAACTGTCGCAGTGACAGTTAATTGCCGACAGCTGTCACTGACAGCTGAATGGCACGGTCAGAGGTGTGGGGACCCATGCCATCGGTCCCCGCACTCAGGGCGCTGTGACCGGTTAGTCAAACTGATTGACCGATCACAGCATGATCGGGCAGGAGGTGCTGAAATATCAGCACCTCCTGACCAATCACAGCAGAAGCTCGATACTGCTAGTGGCTGAGCTCCTGCTGTCACTGCCAGGGTCAGTACCAGTGCCACTCCTGGCTGTTTAACCCCCTAAAGACTGCAATCGAGAGTGATTGCAACATTTAGGAGGCAGGAAGAAGGAGCTCCCTCACCATTGAGATCGGCGCCCCCGACGTCATCGCGGGAGCCTGATTGTTGCCATGGTGACCTGCGCCCCAGGAGGCAAATAGCGCTCTCTTCAGTCCGACTCTCGCTGTATGGCTAAGCAGTACTGTAGTGTACAGCCACATATAGAGTATTTCCACGTTCAGCAGAAATTGTGTGACAAATTGTGGTGCCATTTCTACCCATTTCCCCTTGTGAAAATGTAAAATCTGGATCTAAAACCAAATTTTTGTGGTAATAATGTTAATTTTTTCCACTGCCCAATGATATAAAATTCTATGACACACTCGTGGTGTCAATATGAGCACTGAACCATTATATAAATTCATTGAGAGATTTTGTTTATAAAATGGGGTCACTTTTGAGGAGTTATGCTGTTCTGGCACCTCAGAGACTATCCCAGAGGGTCATGGAACCCACAAACCATGACAGTAAAATCTGCACTATAATATGGCGCTCCTTCCCTTCTGAGCTTTGCACTGTGCCTGAAAAGTATTTTTTGACCTCATAGGGGTATCAGCGTACTCAGGTGAAATTGTGTAAGAAATTGTACTGTTTAATTTCTCCTATTATCACTTTTGAAAGTTGAAAACTTGGGGCCAAAGCAACATTTTAGTGGAAAAAATGAAAATTTTCCATTGATTCAGGCCAATCATGTACAATTCTCTACAAGAGGTGTAGTTTCCAAAATGGGGTCACTTGTGATGGTTTCTTGTGTTTTGGCATGTCAGGGGCTCTTCAAATGTGACATGGTCTTTGCACTCTTTTCCAGCTAATATTGTGCTCCACAGTTCAATTGACCTTCCCTTCTGATCCCTGCCGTGCGCCCAAACAGTAGTTTTCTACCACATATGGGGTACTGAAGTACTCGAAGAAATTGTACAGTTCATTTTCTCCACATTTTCTTGGGAAAAAGTAAAATTTTCACTTTTCTTCGCTCAGATTGTTTTAATAAATGAAGCTGATGTAATATAGACATGTCCTTTATTAAATATTTTGTGTGCTAAAACTATCGTGTTTCAGGGCATAAAAATTAAAAGTTTGAAAAAGTGTGACATTTTCTAAATTTTCTCCAAAATTTCAATGTTTTCGCAAATACAAAAAATATCTACCTAAATTTACAACTAACATGAAGTACAACTTGTCGCAAAAAAACAATCTGGGAATCACTGGGATTTGTTGAAACGTTCCAGAGTTATTACCAAATAAAGTGACACTGGTCAGAATCGTAAAATTTGGCCTGGTCAGGAAGGTGAAAACAGGTTCAAAGGTGAATGAGTTAAGGGCAAAATTGGCTCTGTCACTAAGGGGGTTAAGAAGATGTGTATTACAATCGCAAGGAAGAAAGCAGTCCATTTTATAAAACTAAAATAGTTTCTGATGAAATCGGTGTAACGTGTGTACAAGAGATAGCAGTCACAAAACTCAGTGTTCACATCTTTTCTGTCTTAGGCCTGCATGACACTGCAGTCTTCCTCACGATCAGTGGTCTTGTCGCCGACGCAGCCATTGATTATAATGGTGCAAACATATACACCCGAAAATTATGCATGAGAGAGCACACTTTGACTCTGCCAGCACCATTATGGTCAAGGGCCCCATCAGCGCATATGCCCGAATCCCATTTTGGAAAGGGGTCTTAGACAGAGACACAGATATTTTGGTTACATGTGGTGGCGCTTGACTTGCAAATGACATTTCAGCAATACGACTTGCCCGCCTTGAATACTTCATTCCTTCTATCTATCTTTCACCGAACACTGCTCTCTTCAGAGATACCTTTGCTCCAGCCTGGCAAGTTCAGTATTAGTGTTGAGCGAGCACTAAAATGCTCAGGTGCTCGAAGCTCGGGCCGAGCTCGCCGTGATACTCGGGTGCTCGACCCGAGCAACGAGCCCAATGTTAGTCTATGGGAGATTCAAGCATTTTTGCGGTGGCACCCCCGGCAGTCTTTTAAAAGCCTAACAAGTGCCCAAAACGATAGTGACAGTGCTCAAATGACATGGGGACAGCATGGGGATTGCCCCAGGAAGCATTTCTGACCCCCAGGTCACTGCTGTCAACAACGTGGTCAGAGGTATTAAGCCACTTTTACAGGCTCACAATAAAACGTTCAAAAACGAAAGTGAAACTTTTTTCCTGTGAAATATGTTAAGGAACATCCTTTCCAGGGTAAAGACTTGTGTATAAGTTAAAATAAATGACCAAAAACAAAAATACTCCTCCACACCTTCGGCTATGTTCACAAGTAGCATTTTTTATGCGTTTTTGCACTTTTGTATTGCTTTCAACTATGACAAATGCATTCACTGTGAAATGTAATTTTAACATTTTACAACCTTATCTGGCCATGTGCTGTGTGACACATGCATAAAGTGCTGAAAAGACAAGGGAACAGCATGGGGAAGACCCCTGGAAGCATCTCTGACTCCCAGGTCACTGTCTAAAAGTGTGTGTGGCACCCCAGGGGTCTGGTTACCACAGTAATAGCAATATTACGTCTGAGAGCAGGTGGGAGGTCTCCTGGTCAGGAACCCTAAGCATACAACACTTCCTGCCCAGTCCTGGGAGGGGAAGAACTTCCCCTATATAAACTGGGGCTGAGGCGGGGTTAGAGGAGAAGAAGAGGAGTCCCAGACAGAGACACAGTCTGGTCTGGAGTGGAGCAGATACAGGGAGAGCAAGATCAGGAGCTATGTGGGAGCAGTGATAAAAGGGGTCAGAGACTGGAAGCTATAGAGCTCGTCCTGACTGAAGAGATCTCACCGGACACGGAGTCCGAGGCAGTGGGGACTGATCCATACCCAGCAGCAGAAACCGACCGGCAGGGGATTTCAGGTCCTCTGGCCAAGAAACCCGAAGGCACGGTCACACGCAAGGGACCAGCACCGCCGTTGTGGAGCGGAGGCTACCAGAAGGCCCCGAGTCACCGGCCATACGGGTGAGCACCACACGGTACACTCAGGGACGTGGGCTACTTTTACCCGCTTCTAGCAAGGTAGCCAGGGAGAGTACAATAAGTTGGGGAGGCCTACAACTCCACCTGGCCGGGGGAGATCCTATCTGCTCACGGACTGACCAGGCCCCGATCGCTAGCCAGTACTCCCGGGAGGGTCTACCTTTGCCACCAGTAAAGACCCTGAACTACACCGCACCGTCTCTGAGTGGTTCCTGGTGCCTGCGTGCAATTCTGCTATCCCCATCATCCACGTCCGCTGCCCTGAGGCCATACCCCTCCCGTTGGGGGTTATACTATCCACGCTGCACAACTGTACCACCGGCCTCAGCGGTCTGCCCTGCAGCAGCGGCTTCATAACCGCATTCAACGGGTGGCGTAGTCGAACACTATAACATCTTCTACTAAATTCTGCCACTTGGTTTGACACCCTGGGCACGGACCGGATCGTCGCCACGAGGACTACTACCCCTATCAGATCCGGCTCCGGGTAGTCCCCGCGTGCGCAACGCTACACAACAGAGGCCTAGGGGGCGCGTCAACTTTGGCGTAGTCGGCAGGATTCCGTGCCCGCAACCACCGGGTACTGCGTGCTTGAAAAAGAGACTTTTATACTTACCTGTGGTGAAGTTTCCCGCCGTCCGGAGTCGTTTCCCGCCGTCCGGAGCCGATTCCCGCCATCAGACGCCATCTTGGACCGTTTCCCGCCGTCTTCTGCCTTCTTCCCGCCATCCGCAGCTGCTTCCCGCCATCGGACGCCATCTTCGGGACGCCGCACGGGAAGAAGAGGGGCGTGGACGCCGAAAGCGCGCGAGAACTGAAGCTCCGCCTCACGTCCGGACGTTGCGTAAGGTCCTGGAAGGAGCCCAGCAGACGCCGACGTCACAGGAGCGCGACGGAAGGTCCTCAACCCTGACGATCCACTGCGGAGCCGCGGCCTACGGAAGAGGATCATCGCAAGGTAGGCCACGGTCCACTAGGGGGGAGGAGGATGTCGGATACAGAGGAGAGCTTCACTGCCACAGCCACCGCCAGCGCCACCGCTGCTGCGGTCATGCCTTTCACTATGCCCTATATCCCGGGGGCAGCCTGGCTACCCCAGTACTCAGGGGAGTCACATACCCTAAATGACTTCAGAGAAAGGCTGGATAGCCTCTTCCAGTTGTACCCCCTCACAGAGGAGCAAAAAGTGAGCATCCTGGTGGCTCAATTAACAGGGGCAGCCCAAAGGGAGGTAAAGTCCTGGCCACTCGGGAGGAGGAGGACTGTCGCAGAGATACTAGCCCGGCTGAAGGACACCTTTGATACCCGTACCTCAGCCGAGATCAAGCTTAGATTCTACGGGTGCAAGCAGCGAGCACATGAGAATATAAGGGACTATGCACTAAACCTACAAGAGGCCCTGAGAGCCATTAAGCAGGCCGACCCTGACGGCGTGGGAAACGAAGACAAGCTGTTGACTGAACAATTTATAGAGGGTCTACATTGCAATGCCCACCGAACCCAGTTGCGGGCAATGGCCTTACAGGACCCTCATCTGGACTTTGCACAGTTCAAGGACAGAGCCATCCGGGTGCTCCGAGAACCGGCACCAGGTGGCGCTGTGACCCACAGACGCCCTACTACCACTTACCACCAGGAGACGGCGCCCTTGTCGGCAGGGCCTGTGGGAGCTGATGCGCAGGCTTTAAACAATGACCCGGCTACAGACCTGCACCATCAGGTCCAAGAGCTAACTAAAAGCGTTGCTGCACTAACCCGAACTGTGCAGTCTTTACAGGTTTCTACTCCAGGGAAGATCCAGCTGGCATCCGGACCGGAGGACATCCCGTGGCGCCGACCAAGGAGGACCCCACCGGCCAGAGGAAAACCCAGCGACCGATACAACGAGGACGGACAACCCATCTGCTGCCGCTGTAATCAACCCGGACATATGGCAAGGTACTGTCCTTTAAACTGGCACAACCTGGGGTAGAGGGCCGACCCCTAGGAATAAGATCACCAGGCCCATCGAACTGGCGTGACAAATACGTGGGAGGACGTCCAGTCTTGCCTGTGGTACTGGATGGCATTCCTATGAGTGCCCTACTGGACACCGGGTCACAGGTCACCACCATCCCGTACGTGCTCTTCAAGCAGTACTGGAATGACTCGGATATAACCCGCTACCCTGACGACGACTTGAGTATCATCGCCAGCAATGGTCAGCCCGTGCCACAGATCGGATTTAAAGAGATGACCATTAAAATCGGTAAAGTCGAACTGGCAGCACAGGGACTGATCATTGTGGACATTGACAAGCGCGAGAGTCACCCAAAGATAACTCTAGGAACTAATGTGATTGAAAATTGTCTTGCAGAGGTGATTCTCATTTTACAGCAGGTTGCCAAGAACGCCAGTTCCGGCCAGCAGCGAGTGCTCCAAAAAGAGATCCGGGCACTGATGCGACGGCAACAGGTGGAACTCTCCGGTGGTGAGATTGGTAGCGTGAGAATGTGTGACCCTTTCCCTATTGCCATGCCCCCGAAAAGTGAAATGATGATTTGGTGCTGGGCAGCTATTGGTCTGAGAGGTAGAGATTACCAGGCAATGGTGGAACCAGTCTACTCAGACAGTAGGCCCACCATTTTGACAGCACGGGGGGTGGTCGATGTACGCCATGGGAGGGTGCCCGTTCGCATCATAAATATCGGGGAGAGAGAAGTACACCTGCCCCGGTATGCCACGCTAGCCAAATTGTTCACCATAATCCAGAATTCTGTACAGGCCGTGGAACCCTTGCCTCCATCTCAACCAGAGGAAGGTAACGGCTCTAAGCAACAAATGGAGGACTGGTGTCAGCAACTACATTTAGGTACTGACTCCACTCCCTCACACCAGAAACAGGGAGTCTATCGGGTGGTTCAAGAGTACGAGAGAGTGTTTAGTAAACACCCGTTAGACTTCGGGCGAGTAAAGGGGGTAGAACACCACATCCCCACGGGAGACCATCCTCCCATAAAGGAGAGATACCGACCCGTACCCCCTGCACACTACCAACACGCCAAGGGGATGCTTAGAGACATGAAGGAGGCTGGGGTAATCAGGGATAGCTGTAGTCCCTGGGCAGCTCCACTAGTCTTGGTTAAAAAAAAAGACAACACCATGAGAATGTGTGTAGACTACCGGAAAATCAACCGTATCACACACAAAGATGCGTACCCCTTACCAAGGATAGAGGAGTCTTTGGCTGCTTTAAAATCTGCTAACTTCTTCTCCACTTTGGATCTCACTAGCGGGTACTGGCAGGTTCCTGTAGCAGAGGCGGACCGGGAGAAGACCGCATTCACCACCCCGATGGGACTTAGCGAGTTTACCTGCATGCCGTTCGGACTCTGCAACGCACCAGGAACCTTCCAACGATTGATGGAATGCTGTCTGGGACACCGGAACTTTGAGACGGTCCTGCTGTACCTGAATGATGTTATAGTTTATTCCAAAACCTACGAGGACCACCTGAAACACCTGGCGGAAGTGTTTGAAGCCCTGGCAAACTACGGTCTGAAGGTGAAACCGTCGAAGTGTCACCTTCTAAAACCAAAAGTGCAGTACCTGGGACACGTGGTGAGTGCTGACGGAGTGGCTCCCGACCCTGATAAGATCACCGCGATTAAGGAATGGCCAAGACCCTCTAGCGTAAGGGAAGTACGGCAGTTCCTCGGGTTGGTAGGCTACTACCGAAGATTCATTCCCGGTTTCACCAAAAAGGCAGCTCCTATGCAGGACCTCCTGATAGGCCAGTCCAGGAAGGCCAAGAACCAGAAGCCGCCCTTCAGACGGGAGAAGCTGGAAGAAGAGTCCTTCCGCCAGCTGAAGATGGCCCTCACGGGGGATGAAATCCTGGCATACCCTGATTACAGCCAACCATTTATCCTCTACACCGACGCAAGTAACATCGGGCTAGGAGCCGTACTGTCCCAGATCCAGCAGGGGAGAGAACGGGTAATTGCTTACGCCAGCCGAAAACTGCGACCCACCGAAAGAAACCCTAAGAATTACAGCTCATTCAAGCTAGAGTTCCTGGCAGTGGTGTGGGCAGTCACTGAACGCTTTAAGCACTACCTCGCCTCTTCCCGGTTCACCGTGTACACGGATAACAACCCGTTGACACACCTGGACACTGCAAGACTCGGTGCCCTGGAGCAGAGATGGATGGCCCGCCTGTCCAACTATGAATTCACGATCAAATACCGGGCAGGACGCTCCAATACCAACGCGGATGCCTTGTCCAGAATGCCAAACCTACCGGACGTAGGGGAAGATCCAGAGGAACTGGAAGAAGTTGAACTCCCCGCGTTCCACCGTCATGGGACTACCCAGTATTCCCACCGTGTAAGGGGTAAGCAATCCGCTACGTTCAACCCCTTACCTCATTACAACTGGGCGGAAACGCAAGACAGTGACCCCGCCGTCCGACTGGTGAAGGAGATGCTGACTCAGCCAGATGCTCGCCTTGACCCAGACGCTCCGGAGGAAACCAAGCAACTGTGGGCTGAGAAGAGTCGACTGTTCCTTTACAAGGGGAAGTTGTGCCGTAGAATGGTTAACTCCCGGACGCATGAACTGATCTGGCAAGTAGTGGTGCCAAGAAGAGACGCGGCTATGGTACTGGAGGCATACCACGACGGAGCTGGGCACTTCGGATGGAAGAAGCTGGAGTTCCTGCTGCGTGGGCGGTTCCACTGGGTAGGCATGAGAGGAACCATCGAGAGGTGGTGCAGAGACTGTGGCCCATGCAACCTAAGAAGGAAGGACCGTGCCAGTCAGAAGACTCCCCTGCAGTCCATCGTCACCAGGCAGCCGTTGGAACTGGTAGCCTTGGATCATGTAAAACTGACCCCCAGCAGAAGTGGCTACGTCTATGCGTTAACCATCGTGGATCACTACTCCCGGTTCTTGGTTGTAGTCCCCGTCAAGGACTTAACGGCTCAAACAGCAGCTAGAGCCTTTCAGCAGCACTTCTGCCGTCCACACGGATACCCAGAGCAGGTGCTGACGGACCAGGGACCTGCCTTTGAAGCGGAAGTCTTCCAGGAGTTCTGCACTCTGTATGGCTGCCGGAAGATAAGAACAACACCCTATCATCCGCAAACCAATGGACTCTGCGAGAAGATGAACCAGGTGGTGATAGACCTTCTGAAAACGTTGCCCCTGGAAGAACGCAGTTTGTGGCCTGAGAAACTGCCTGATCTGGTGGACCTATACAACCACATCCCTGTAGGTTCTACCAACTGTACCCCGGCTTACCTAATGAGAGCAAGACCTGGTAAGCTGCCTGTTGATCTGGATATGGGAGTCCTGACACCCGAGGACACTTCACCAGAAGCAGACTGGGACACAGAGAGGCAGCAGCAGTACCGGAAAGTACAGGAGAGCGTTGAGCGAAGTCTCTGTCAAGCAAGAGAAAGACAGGAGAAGACTTACAACCAGTATGCTCCCGCTGTTCCCCTGGTACCTGGAGAGCAGGTCTTGAAAAGGAAGAGACGGCTCCACAAGTTGGACGACCAGTGGGAGAAGGACCCGTACACCGTACTGCCATCAAGCCATGAAAACCCAAAAATCTGCACAATCAGTAAGGATGGAGGAGAAACCACAGCCATTGTCTCCCGAGATCACCTGAAGAAGTGTCCCGAGCAGCTACGAAACCCTGAAGAAGATCAAGAAAACCCTCGACCCGAAGAGGAAAGGGAAGAAATGGTCAGTACTGTACTCGGAGACTTCCCTCGGTCTTGGACACAAGTAAATGGCGCTGTTGTGGTACCCATCCTCACCTTCCTCCAGCCAGCATCCCAAGTGCCTACGGAAAAACAGGTAGAGCTGGAAGAGCAGCCGGTCCAGGAGGCAGAAGACCCCACACAAGCAGACCAGGAGAATCGACCCTCTGCTTATAGTGAGCCTGCCGTGCCCCTAGTGAGCCAAAGAACCCGTAGACAGCTGCCCAGCTTACCTTTGACAGCTCCTACACCCTGTAGCTTAGGACCGGTCAGTAAGCTCCGTAGGTCTACTAGGGCCACTAGAGGCCAGTTGCCAGTACGTTGGAGGATCTAAAGTGTTCAGACTGTTTTATTGGTATTTACCTGTTTACTGTTGCTTGTAAATAATTATGTTTTTCCAGTTATTTTATAGGTGTCTTTTGTGGATTAACCGGAATTCTTTGTATATATGTTTGGAGCGTAACCCAGGAATGGACTAAGACTGCTAAAGACTCGGGGTAGGACAGACCCCCACCTGGTTACGGCTCCCTGTTCTTTGGTGAAATGGACACCCTTATTGCTTCAAAAACTGCACCCGGTTGCGGACACGCTGTGACCGCCCTAACGTGTTTTCCCTTATTGTATTGTTCCTGTTTATACCCTGTTATGTTTTCAAAAATATGTTTAGTCCCGGAGTACTAAATTTTACTAGGGGGGAATGTGGCACCCCAGGGGTCTGGTTACCACAGTAATAGCAATATTACGTCTGAGAGCAGGTGGGAGGTCTCCTGGTCAGGAACCCTAAGCATGCAACACTTCCTGCCCAGTCCTGGGAGGGGAAGAACTTCCCCTATATATACTGGGGCTGAGGCGGGGTTAGAGGAGAAGAAGAGGAGTCCCAGACAGAGACACAGTCTGGTCTGGAGTGGAGCAGATACAGGGAGAGCAAGATCAGGAGCTATGTGGGAGCAGTGATAAAAGGGGTCAGAGACTGGAAGCTATAGAGCTCGTCCTGACTGAAGAGATCTCACCGGACACGGAGTCCGAGGCAGTGGGGACTGATCCATACCCAGCAGCAGAAACCGACCGGCAGGGGATTTCAGGTCCTCTGGCCAAGAAACCCGAAGGCACGGTCACACGCAAGGGACCAGCACCGCCGTTGTGGAGCGGAGGCTACCAGAAGGCCCCGAGTCACCGGCCATATGGGTGAGCACCACACGGTACACTCAGGGACGTGGGCTACTTTTACCCGCTTCTAGCAAGGTAGCCAGGGAGAGTACAATAAGTTGGGGAGGCCTACAACTCCGCCTGGCCGGGGGAGATCCTATCTGCTCACGGACTGACCAGGCCCCGATCGCTAGCCAGTACTCCCGGGAGGGTCTACCTTTGCCACCAGTAAAGACCCTGAACTACACCGCACCGTCTCTGAGTGGTTCCTGGTGCCTGCGTGCAATTCTGCTATCCCCATCATCCACGTCCGCTGCCCTGAGGCCATACCCCTCCCGTTGGGGGTTATACTATCCACGCTGCACAACTGTACCACCGGCCTCAGCGGTCTGCCCTGCAGCGGCGGGTTCATAACCGCATTCAACGGGTGGCGTAGTCGAACACTATAACATCTTCTACTAAATTCTGCCACTTGGTTTGACACCCTGGGCACGGACCGGATCGTCGCCACGAGGACTACTACCCCTATCAGATCCGGCTCCGGGTAGTCCCCGCGTGCGCAACGCTACACAACAGAGGCCCAGGGGGCGCGTCATGTGCCCATCATAAGTGATCCTTACCGCATCAGAAGATGCAGACTTGCAACTATCCCCATGCAAGTTCTAGCCCCAGGGCAGTGTTCAATTGTACCTCCCCCATTCCTTGCAATACAAGCTCAAGTATGCAGCCTGCCACCCACCCACCCCCAGGCTGCAATACCATAATGCTTGCTTGCTTGAACTTGAAATTGGGCCTTTTAGGCATGTGGAGGCGGAATCTGGCCACCACGTCATGGCTGTGTTGGCGGCCTGGAATCCATACTCAGTCCCCAGCCGCCCGGCGGCCGGGTGTCCATACTCGGTCCCCAGCCCCCCCACGGCCGGGTGTCCACACACGGCCCCTAGCCGCCTGGGGGCAGCCGGGTGTCCATAAACTGTCCCCAGCCGCCCCTATTTCTCCTTGGAACATCCCCCCACACACTTTTCTTAGCCCGGCCTGCTTTAGGCAGCATTGGACGAGCCCATCAGAGAACCAGACTCCTCCGGTGGGCCCTGACTTCTCCATCGGTGGAGTTGAGAGTGCCAAGGTGAGGAGCATGATGATGATGACAGAAGTTAGCATCTGCTATGTTTTCTTTTAATGCAAGTATAAGTGTGCCACCCACCCAACCCCAGACTGCAATTCCATACTGCTAGCTTGCACTTGAAATGGGGCCTTTTAGTTTGGAGGAGGCCGAAGCTGGCCACTACCTCATGGCTGCTTCGGCAGCGAGGTATCCATACTCAGTCCCCAGCCGCCCATATTTGATTAAGCGCGTATACCAAAACATTACCTGTGGCCTCGCCAGTGCATTTAGTGGGAAGGAGAGCCTATTCCGCTGTAGTGTGTGCATGCCAAACCCCTGTTCATGGTACATGCGAAGATGCCTCCCACCTTGCACCTGTCATTGCAGACTTGCAACTATCCTCATTCAAGTCCTTGTCCCAGGGCAGTGTTCAATTGTACCTCTCCCATTCCTTGCAATGCAAGCGCAAGTATGCAGCCTGCCACCCACCCACCCCCAGGCTGCAATACCATACTGCTTGCTTGCACTTTAAATTGAGCATTTTAGGCATGTGGAGGCGGAATCTGGCCACCACGCCATGGCTGTGTCGGCGGCCTGGTATCCATACTCAGTCCCCAGCCGCCTGGTGGCCGGGTGTCCCCGCTTGCTCCCCAGCCTCCAGGGGGTGGCCGGGTGTCCATACTCGGTCCCCAGCCACCCCTATTTGTCCCGGTAACCTTTCCCACACTTTTCTTAGCCTGGCCTGCTTTAGGGCAGCATTGGTCGAGCCCACCGGACTATCAGACTCCTCCGGTGGGCCCTGGCTTCTCCATCAGGGGAGTTGAGAGTGCCAAGGTGAGGAGCATGATGAGGATGATAGACGTTAGCATCTGCTTTGTTTTGTTGTAATGCAAGCGCATGTATGTAGTAGCGGCTAGGCCTGAGGTGGTCAGCGTTTTGGCGCATATCCTACCTCCTCCAAGGATTGCTGGATGTTTTCCTGCTACTATCCAAGTTCTATGACTCCCGTTAAAACAATGCTTCAGGTGATAAATGATGGATGAGGTAGTGGCAAAGGAGAAAGAGCAGGAGGAACAGCGACCATTCACATCAATATCAGGCCAGTCAACCAGATATGTCTTGTAGGATATGTTTCTGTAACAAAAGGAGCGGTTCGGCTACACAGTTATAGGGCATACAGTGAGTGCAATGCCTACCAAAAATTTCGAGCCACTCCAATGCCCCTTGGAAATGACATGGAGGTCAGAGGGCATTAACTAAACCTTTTTTTCCATTTATAGCAACTGGGTCTCCCGTGCACTGTTGGCCTAAGCAGTGAATGGAAGGCTTTCCAAAAATTATGAGGAACTGCAATGCCCCTTACAAGAGCCATGTGTGGCACCCCAGGGGTCTGGTCACCACAGTAATAGAGATATTACGTCGGAGAGCAAGTGGGAGGTTTCCTGGTCAGGAACCCTTAGACATGCAACATCCTCCTGCCCCAAAACTGGGAGGGGAGAATTCTGCCCTTATAAACTGGATCTGGGGCGGGGTTGAGTGAGTCAGAGAACAGTCAGAGTCAGAGTGAGAGCAAGGGAAAGTAACAGCAAGGAGCTCTGTAGGAGCTAGGAGCTAAAGACCAGGGGCTGGAAGCTGAGCAGAGCTCGCCCTGGCAGAAGACAATAGGAACCGGACACAGGAGTCCGAAGCTGTGAGGACTTATATATCCAGCAGCAGAAACCAGCCGGCAGGGGATTTCAGGTCCTCTGGCCATAGAAGCCCGGAGGCTCAGTCACTTGCAAGGGACCAGCACCGCCGTCGTGGAGCGGAGGCTAACAGAAGGCCCCAAGTCACCAGCAATACGGGTGAGCACTACACGGTACACTCAGGGACGTGGGCTACTTCTACCCGCTTACAGCAAGGTAGCCAGGAAGAGTGCAGACAGACGGGGAGGCCTACAACTCCACCTGGCCAGGGGAACTCCTGCTTGCTCACAGACTGACCAGGCCTCTTATGCTAGCCAGTACTCCTGGGAGGGTCTACCTTATAATCATCAGTAAAGACCCTGAACTGCACTGCAAAGACTCTGAGTCATTCCTGCTGCGCTCGTGCACCATCACCCCCATCATCCACACTCACTGCCCTGAGGCTATACTCCTCCCGAGGGGAGTTATCCCATTCTATGCTGCGCACACAACACCAGCCTCAGCGGTCTGCCTCGCAGCGGTGGTACTCCCTGACCGCAATCCACGGGTGGCGCAGTCGGACAATTAACCTCAAACCCTAAGAAAGACTGCCACTGGTTTGACCAGCCTGAGCAACGGGACCGGGTCACCGCCACGGAGACTACAGACCCCAGAGACCCGGCACCGGGTATCCCACACACGTGTACACACGGCCCAGGGGGCGCGTCACATGCAGTACAGCATATTACAAACATAAGTCCCATTATTGGGGAGTGGGTGTCCCATGGTATTTGCTTATGCTTTCCAAGCAAAAGCTGCCAAAAATTAGGACGGAGCAACTTGCAATGCCCCTTACAAGAGCCATGCAGTACAGCATATTACAAACATAAGTCCCATTATTGGGGAGTGGGTGTCCCATAGTATTTGCTTATGCTTTCCCAGCAAAAGCTGCCAAAAATTAGGACGGAGCAACTTGCAATGCCCCCTACAAGAGCCATGCAGTACAGCATATTACAAACATAAGTCCCATTATTGGGGAGTGGGTGTCCCATAGTATTTGCTTATGCTTTCCCAGCAAAAGCTGCCAAAAATTAGGACGGAGCAACTTGCAATGCCCCTTACAAGAGCCATGCAGTACAGCATATTACAAACATAAGTCCCATTATTGGGGAGTGAGTGTCCCATAGTATTTGCTTATGCTTTCCCAGCAAAAGCTGCCAAAAATTGGGACGGAGCAATTTGCAATGCCCCTTACAAGAGCCATGCAGTACAGCATATTACAAACATAAGTCCCATTATTGGGGAGTGGGTGTCCCATAGTATTTGCTTATGCTTTCCCAGCAAAAGCTGCCAAAAATTAGGACGGAGCAACTTGCAATGCCCCTTACAAGAGCCATGCAGTACAGCATATTACAAACATAAGTCCCATTATTGGGGAGTGGGTGTCCCATAGTATTTGCTTATGCTTTCCAAGCAAAAGCTGCCAAAAATTAGGACGGAGCAACTTGCAATGCCCCTTACAAGAGCCATGCAGTACAGCATATTACAAACATAAGTCCCATTATTGGGGAGTGGGTGTCACATAGTATTTGCTTATGCTTTCCCAGCAAAAGCTGCCAAAAATTAGGACGGAGCAACTTGCAATGCCCCTTACAAGAGCCATGCAGTACAGCATATTACAAACATAAGTCCCATTATTGGGGAGTGGGTGTCCCATAGTATTAGCTTATGCTTTCCCAGCAAAAGCTGCCAAAAATTAAGACGGAGCAACTTGCAATGCCCCTTACAAGCGCCATGCAGTACAGCATATTGCAAACATAAGTCTTATTATTGGGGAGTGGGTCTCCCATAGTATTTGCTTATGCTTTCCCAGCAAAAGCTGCCAAAAATTAGGACGGAGCAACTTGCAATGCCCCTTACAAGAGCCATGCAGTACAGCATATTACAAACATAAGTCCCATTATTGGGGAGTGGGTGTCCCATAGTATTTGCTTATGCTTTCCAAGCAAAAACTGCCAAAAATTAGGACGGAGCAACTTGCAATGCCACTTACAAGAGCCATGCAGTACAGCATATTACAAACATAAGTCCCATTATTGGGGAGTGGGTGTCCCATAGTATTTGCTTATGCTTTCCCAGCAAAAGCTGCCAAAAATTAGGACGGAGCAACTTGCAATGCCCCTTACAAGAGCCATGCAGTACAGCATATTACAAACATAAGTCCCATTATTGGGGAGTGGGTGTCCCATAGTATTTGCTTATGCTTTCCAAGCAAAAGCTGCCAAAAATTAGGACGGAGCAACTTGCAATGCCCCTTACAAGAGCCATGCAGTACAGCATATTACAAACATAAGTCCCATTATTGGGGAGTGGGTGTCCCATAGTATTTGCTTATGCTTTCCCAGCAAAAGCTGCCAAAAATTAGGACGGAGCAGCTTGCAATGCCCCTTACAAGAGCCATGCAGTACAGCATACTACAAACATAAGTCCCATTATTGGGGAGTGGGTGTCCCATAGTATTTGCTTATGCTTTCCCAGCAAAAGCTGGCAAAAATTAGGACGGAGCAACTTGCAATGCCCCTTACAAGAGCCATGCAGTACAGCATATTACAAACATAAGTCCCATTATTGGGGAGTGGGTGTCCCATAGTATTTGCTTATGCCTTGCAAGCAAAAGCTGCCAAAAATACGGACGGAGGAACTTGCAATGCAGGCACCCTGGTGGTATAGTGGTGGTGGAGGCTGAGGATAAGGAGAAGAAGATTAAACAGCCGAAACGAGGAAGCGTATACCCATGTGTGGGTGTGAAGAGGTGCATGTGAATACACCTCCCGAAATAACACAGTGGATTTGACTTTATGTTACTTTGCTGTCATTTGGTGGTGATGAGAAGTCTGGCCCAATCCAGCCCTTGTTCATTTTGATAATGGTCAGCTTGTCAGCATTGTCAGTTGACAGGCGAGTGCGCTTATCAGTTATAATTCCCCCAGCGGCACTAAAAACACGCTCCAATAACACGCTAGCGGCAGGGCAGGCCAGGACCTCCAAGGCGTACAGAGCGAGTTCATTCCAAGTGTCCAGCTTGGATACCCAATAATTAAAAGGCACAAAGGAATCACGGAGGACGCTGGTACGATCGGCAAGGTACTCCCTCACCATCTTTTGAAACTTTCCACTCCTTGTGAGAGTACCCCGCGCCTCAGGGCCTGTAATCTGGGCGGGTGTCAGAAAACTGTCCCAGAACGTTGACAGTGTTCCCCTGCCTCTGCTGGATTGGAGTTGCATCTCTCTCGCCTGTACGCCTTGGTTGGGCAACGAACTGTGACCTCTGCCGCTAGCGTGTTCAGATGGGAATTTTTTTAAGAGTTCTGCAGCAAGTGCCTTCTGGTATTGCCCCATTTTTGTAGACCTCTCCACCTCAGGAATAAGAGAGTGAAAGTTCTCCTTGTAGCGGGGGTCTACAAGTGTCACCAACCAGTAATGACTGTCACCCAACATTTTGACAACGCGAGGGTCACGGTTAAGGCAGCGTAACATAAAGTCAGCCATGCGTGCCAGACTGGTAACGGGCAAGATTTCCGTGTCCTCACCAAGATGACGACTGACCATGCTCTCCTCCTCCTCCTCTTCCTCCTCCCCCCTGTCCTCAGGCCACCCACGCTGAACTGACGGTATGACACTTGTACAGGTACTACCGTCTACAACGCATGATAGCAGCTCCTGTTCTTCCTCCTCCTCCTCCTCCTCCTCCTCCTCTCCCTCATTGTCCCCCAATGCACGTTGGGATGAGATGAGGCTGGGCTGTGTGTAATCGCCCACTACGGCTTCTTGATCCATCTCATCATACTCTGGCTGCAATGCCTCCTCTTTAATTCTCTGCAGAGAGCGTTGCAAAAGACAGACAAGTGGGATGCTGACACTAATGATGGCGTCATCGCCACTCACCATCTTGGTGGCCTCCTCAAAGTTTGTCAGGATGGTACATATGTCAGACATCCAGGTCCACTCCTGAGGTCTTATGTGTGGAGTCTGACCTGAATATCGACGGCCTTGTTGCAGCTGGTACTCCACAACTGCTCTCTTCTGCTCACAAATCCTTTGCAACATGTGGAGGGTAGAGTTCCAACGTGTGGGGACATCACACACCAGTCGGTGTGCCGGAAGCTGCAAACGCTGCTGCAACACAGCAAGGGCGGAGGAAGCTGTAGCCGACTTGCGAAAATGAGCTGACAGGCGGCGTACTTTCACGAGCAGATCTGGCAACTCGGGGTACGATTTAAGAAACCGCTGAACCACGAGGTTAAGCACATGAGCCAGGCATGGTACGTGTGTGATCTCACCTCGCCTCAGAGCCGCCACCAGGTTACGGCCATTGTCACACACGACCATGCCAGGATGTAGGTTCAGCGGTCTCAGCCACAGATCTGCCTGCTCTTTCACAGCTGTCCACAACTCACAAGCAGTGTGAGGTTTATCACCTAAGCTTATGAGTTTCAGCACAGCCTGTTGCCGCTTGGCGGAGGCAGTACTGCAATGCTTCCAGCTTGTAACTGATGTGGTGATATCTGAGATGGAGGCTGAACATGAGGAGGAGGAGGAGGAGGATGCGCCGGAGCTGTACACTGTGGGGGCAACTCTGACTGACATAGGGCCCGCAATCCTCGGTGTGGGGAGGATGTGTTCCGTCCCAAGGTCCGACTGGGTCCCGGCTTCCACTACGTTTACCCAGTGTGCCGTCAGAGAGATGTACCGTCCCTGGCCACAAGCACTTGTCCACGTGTCCGTTGTCAGGTGGACTCTCCCAGTAACTGCGTTGTTGAGGACACGGCAGATACTTTGGGACACGTGCTTGTGTAGTGCGGGGATGGCACACCGGGCAAAATAGTGTCGGCTGGGGACCGAGTACCGAGGGACTGCCACCGCCATAAGATTGCGGAAGGATTCCGTCTCCACCAGGCTAAAAGGCAGCATTTCCAATGCAAGCAGTCGTGAAATGTGCGAATTTAGGACTGTGGCCTGTGGGACGTTAGCTGCGAATTTCCGCTTTCGTTCAAAGGTCTGGGATATGGACAATTGAACGCTGCAGTCGGACGTGGACGTGGACGTTGATGCGGTTTCTTGAGAAACTGCCATAACAAGTGAAGACTGAGAGGAGGGGGCATCTTTACATGCAGTATGGACAGGGGATTGCCTTGCACACACAACAGGGGGTTCTATTGCACGCACAACAGTGGAAGAAGCAGTGGTGACAACCGCTGACACTGGTCGTGGACCCTGGGTTTCGCCCCACAAAGTCGGGTGCTTTGCTGCCATGTGCCTGATCATGCTGGTGGTGGTCAGGCTGGTAGTTTTGTCACCCCTGCTGATGCTGGCATGGCAGGTGGAACATATGGCCTTTTTGGGGTTATCAGCAGAGTCTTTAAAAAAATTCCAGACTCTGGAAGACCTACCGCTTGTACTGGCAACGTCCCTCGTGTTGGTGTTACGGGGAACGGTTGCCTGCCTTCTGTCTGCGGTAACCACACTGCTTCTTCCTGCCTGTTGGGGTACTCTGCCTCCCTCCCCCTGTGTGCTGCTGGCTTCACTCTGCATGTCCTCCTTCCACGTTGGGTCAGTTACTAGATCATCCACCACCTCCTCCTCTTCCACTTGCGCACCACGATCCTCCTCCTCACTTCCTGGCAATTGTGTCTCGTCATCGTCCACCTCTTGTGACAGATTGCCAACGTCGACTTCCTGTGGCCGTGGCTGTTCAAATATTTGGGCATCGCAACATGGGATCTCCTCTTCCACCACTTCAAGCGTATCAGGCGAGGGGCCCAAATATGGAAATGGACCAGTGAACAGCTCTTCAGAGTGTCCAAGTGTGGGATCACTTGCTGTCTGATGACACTCGGCATGGTGGGAGGAAGGAGCATCAGGGTGAGGAGGAGTATGCGGTCGAGACTCACGGCTACTAAGAGTTGACCATGTGGAATACAGACCGGAGGTGGTGGTGCCCAGGTAACTGGAAGTATTATCTGCTATCCAATTAATAACCTGTTCACGCTGATCAGTTCTCAATACTGGTGTTGTTCTGTGCTTCCCTAGTAATTCGGTCAAGAAGTGGGAGCGAGTAGATGTGGCTGTTGGTTGTGGCACATTTTCACCTTGGCCACGGCCCCGTCCTCTGCACGAACCATCACCAGAACGTCCACTTCCATGTCCCTTGCCACGCGCCTTGCCAATTGTAAATGAAGTAAAATAGCTTACACTTGCACTATCAATGGAAAAAGGGTAATAAAGAGTAGATTAGAACCGTGGAAGAGGAAAACCACAGTTATTGTTTACTGGGGTATACCACACTTTTTTAAATAGAGATATTTGCAGCTGAACAGTGAGCGACACACTCAAACTGCTTTTTTTTTTAGATACCAAAGGCCCAAAACTGTATAGTACAGCGATTTGACCCGTGGAACTGCGAAACCACACTGGGATGTCGGGCCTACACAAGACTATTTTCAACAGATATATTTTTGTGTCACAACAGTCAGGAGACACAACTGTTTTTCTTTACGGAAAAAACGACCAAAACCTGAATAATAGAGATTTTTTACCGTGGGATGGCAAAACCACAGTTATTGTTTACTGGGGTATACCACACTTTTTTAAATAGAGATATTTGCGGCTGAACAGTGAGCGACACACTCAAACTGCTTTTTTTTTAGATACCAAAGGCCCAAAACTGGATAGTACAGCGATTTGACCCGTGGAACTGCGAAACCACACTGGGATGTCGGGCCTACACAAGACTATTTTCAACAGATATATTTTTGTGTCACAACAGTCAGGAGACAATACTGTTTTTCTTTACGGAAAAAACTACCAAAACCTGAATAATAGAGATTTTTTACCGTGGGATGGCAAAACCACAGTTATTGTTTACTGGGGTATACCACACTTTTTTAAATAGAGATATTTGCGGCTGAACAGTGAGCGAAACACTCAAACTGCTTTTTTTTAGATACCAAAGGCCCAAAACTGGATAGTACAGCGATTTGACCCGTGGAACTGCGAAACCACACTGGGATGTCGGGCCTACACAAGACTATTTTCAACAGATATATTTTTGTGTCACAACAGTCAGGAGACAATACTGTTTTTCTTTACGGAAAAAACTACCAAAACCTGAATAATAGAGATTTTTTACCGTGGGATGGCAAAACCACAGTTATTGTTTACTGGGGTATACCACACTTTTTTAAATAGAGATATTTGCGGCTGAACAGTGAGCGACACACTCAAACTGCTTTTTTTTTAGATACCAAAGGCCCAAAACTGGATAGTACAGCGATTTGACCCGTGGAACTGCGAAACCACACTGGGATGTCGGGCCTACACAAGACTATTTTCAACAGATATATTTTTGTGTCACAACAGTCAGGAGACACTACTGTTTTTCTTTACGGAAAAAACTACCAAAAGCTGAATAATAGAGATTTTTTACCGTGGGATGGCAAAACCACAGTTATTGTTTACTGGGGTATACCACACTTTTTTAAATAGAGATATTTGCGGCTGAACAGTGAGCGACACACTCAAACAGTTTTTTTTTTTAGATACAAATGGCCCAAAATGGATAATACAGAGGTTTGAACTGTGGAAGTGCAAAACAACACTTCTGTTTCTCTAGCCTACACCAGACTATTTTCAACAGTTATATTTGTGTCTGAAAATCAGAGACACACTTTTTTTGGGGGGTGGGGGGGACACACCAAAAGGTTAATAAGACGGGTATTTGTACAGTGTGAAGGAGGAAAAAAAAAGGAGGATTTAGATGAAAAAAAAAAGGATTTTTCCTGGCCCCCTACTCCTGGTGCTAAGTCCAGCAATTTCAGCAACAGGAGCACACAGGACTGTAATGCAGCGTTTGCTGGTATAACCACTGTGTCTCCTATACAGCCTGCCTGCCTGGTATCTGGGATGGATATTAGTCCTGAAAAGGACTGTTTGTTTGTTCTGGCAGCCTTTACAGACCCTACACTAACTATTTCGCAGTTTATATCTCTCCCTAAATCAGCAGCGCTGTCCCTACACTGTCTAATCCGGAGTGACTGTGCTCAAGATGGCGGCGCCCCATTTTAAATACTCGAGGTGATGCTGTGCGGCCAGCCAATCACTGTAATGCCCACAACCAACATGGCTGCAGCATTACAGTGACTGGCTGGCAATCCCTGCATGTTCATTGGCTCTGTAAAGAGCGCCAAACATGCAGGGCGGAGACCCGAGCTCCCGCCCGAGTAACCCGGAAATGCTCGGTGCTCGCCGAACATCCCGAGTAGCGTGATGCTCGGGCGAGTACCGAGCAGTGTCGAGCATGTTCGCTCAACACTATTCAGTATTTATTCACTATGACTGCCAGGTCTGGCCTACAAGTTGCCTTCTCTTCCGTTCCACTTCACCTATGCTGCCTCTGGGTTAACCACTCACACTTCCTTTGGGCTTCTGGCCATATACACTGTAGCTGAGCTCTCTTTCTGTCTCTACTACACTTCACCACACAGCATTCAGGATACTATGGCCGTATTGGTCTTCCACTGGATCCAGCTTCAGAATATTGCTATCTCTGTTCTGCTTCTTCCTTTCACACACTTACTACTATGCGGCCTACTGACTCACTCTATCCAGGAACTAACTCTCGTCTTACTCAAAAACACTCCCACCTGCAGGGCTGGCTAACTGTTAAAGAGGTATTCCGATCTTCTATAATAATATTAGCAAATGACTCCAATTAGAAATGTTGTATAGTTCTTCTGATAAGCTATGTCTCTTACTCCATGTGCAGGACATTTCAGTAGTTTAAGTATTCATGGTTATGACCACTAACAACTAACTGTCACTATATGAGAGGTCATAACCATGGATACCTAAGCTACTGCAACACCTTGCACATGAGGTAAGTGACAAAGTGAATCAGAAGAACTTTACTACGTTTATAATTGGAGGTATTTGCTAATATTATTACACCTTCTACATATTGGGATTGTAGCATCGGCGTCTCTGCCCCCTACCAGGCAGAGACGCCGTCCTTCTCACCTCCCCGCTCCCCGCGCGACATCCTCCTGCGCTCCTCTTCCTGATGCTGCCGGCACGCGCAGCTTCCCGGGCACTGTGCTTAGGGTGCGGGCGCGCGCTCCCTCCCTCTTAAAGGGGCCGCGCGCGCCGTCCTAAGGAGTCCCCGGCCAATAGCCGAGGGTCGTTCCATATATAAGGCACCTCCTCCAAAATGGAGGTGCCCGAGCAAAAGTTGATGCACAGCATACTTACCTCTGCTTCAGCCCTCAGGTCCAGTTGCCAGCCTGACTACTGTTCCAGTCCGCCAGTCTGACTACTCTCCAGCCCGACTGTCTGCCTTCCGTTCTACCCGCCAGTCTGTCTATGGGCAAGTCCGCCTGCTTACCAGGAAGCACCTGCCAGTTACCTGCCTGCTACCTGCCGTGCCTGCTAGCCCGCTCACCTGGGAGCACTCGCCTGTTACCTGCCTGTTCCTGCCCGTTACCTGCCTGCTAACTGCCGTGCCTGCTAGCCCGCTCACCTGGGAGCACTCGCCTGTTACCTGCCTGTTACCTGATAGCCTACCTGGAGGCTCCTGCGGTCGCTTGCCATGACCACCCGCCTGCTAACTTAGAGACTTCGGCCTGCTTGGCCGTCACTTGCCGTAGCCTACCTGTAGGCTCCTGCTGTCACTTGCCGTGACCACCTGTCTGTTACCTAGAGACTTCAACCTGCTCTGCCGTCACGTACCGTGACAACCCGTCAACTATCTAGAGACTTCTGCCTGCCTGTTGTGTCCATCCGCTATATAGGTCAGTCCCAGTCTGCTGACCCGTGGGAGCCACCTGCTCTCTTACAAGGTCGTCCCCAGAGTAGCACCTGGTCCCTCTGCTTGGTCCCTCCCTGGTCACGGAGTCGTTAGCCGCCGTACGACCAGGGTCGGTCTGAGTTGATACTTAGTCACGCCCCTCTGGGTCCCTCCTTGCACCGTGGCACAGAGGTTCCACCACCTGGATCCGTAACAGGGATAAGATATTGGATATGGTAATTCCACTTTAACTTTTTTTGCTCTGCTTCTACACTATTAGGGTTCACTCCCAGGACCATATAACACGGCTGAGCGCTATGCGATAAAACATCTCATAGCACTGAGACCTGTGTTATTCTATGGGGCAGCTCAAATCTGCGATTATTTTGCTCCTATTTTGCATGCATACCAACTTATACTCCAGCTCATTTTTTTTGGTTGTTTCAATTTTCTTCATTTAGTGCAGGTAAGGGCATGTGACTAGCCCAGGGGGATGGGGTCGACTCGGTACCCGGGCCTATGCTTGGCCTTGGGGATGTCGCGGTGGTCGGCTCCCAGGCCAATACCCTGGGGTCAGCTTTTAAAAAGGGGATTATTTGTTAGCTCTATGAAAGTTCATGACGCCACCTGTGGTTTCTGGTGAGAATCACCAGCGCTGCGGCAGTCCACTGAGGCCGGTGATAAGGCAGCTCGATGGTATAGCTCCCCACAGGTGGAGCTAGGCCTCAGGGCAGCGTACGGAGAGGGGGATGCAGGACAGAGGGGACCCAACCGGGTCAGAGCAAGAATAGGAGCACACACGAAAGTCACTTCAGTACCTTTTACTGATAGAAATTCAGGCATATCCCGGAGCACTGTAGGGTGAGGGATGCACGTCCGGATTCTCCCCAGTGAGCGGGTGTAGGGCCTCCTGTCTCTTGCCTCTCTGTAGTAAGTTTCTGACCTGCCTGGAGCTAGGCCTAACTTGGTTTCTGTTCTGCACCTGCTGACTTGGTGATAGGGCCTCCTGTTGGAGATCACTCTCCCTATTCTTTGGGGTCTCCGTGATACCTGAACCTGGTACGTATCAGCTTTTGGTGATCCTGGTACATGTAGTTCGCCACGGGTTCCGGTTGTTTTCTACTGGTCATGAAGATCCACGTAGACTCTCAGACCCGGTGTCCGATATATGCTTTGGGGTGAGCTGGTTAAGCTTCTCTGCCCCCTATGTTACTCACTTTCCACTTGCCTTCGGCCCTGCTCGGGCCCTCACTAGGCTACACACACTGCAGTCGGGACGCTGCTCTTCTTCGCCACTCTCAGAGTGTCGGCACACTCCTAGCTCTCTATCCTGAGCTCTGTGAGTTCTAGTCTGGACTCACTCTACAGACTGTACTGAACTTTTTCTGCAGGAACTGCTAGGCTCTGGCTCGACTGCACTGACTCCTTCTGTGTCTGAGCAGGAACTGCCGAATCACTGAGCTGCCTAGCTCCACCTTCCCTATTTATATCCCTATCGGGCTCCCTCTGGTGGTCTGAGGTGGAAGGTGGAGGTGTGTGTATGCTGTGGGGGCCTCTTGTGGAGAAATCCGGTAATGCACACCTCTAGGATGTGTGGTACCAAGAGCAGCTGGGCGCCACACATGGCCTCCCTTTCTTGGAGCTGGAGATGACATTTATATAGCTTCCCATTTGCTGGGCATCCATTTGGGTCCCGGTCCTGCTCTGCACTTATTCACATTGACGTTACTTTGACACATTGTAAGGTTTTAATACTAGAGGTTAGGACCATCCAGATTGTGGTACACCCTGACGCTGGTGGGATGGCTTTACACTTTTTTTCTTCAAAAATGGTGTTTACTAAGTACCCTAGTTTATTTATACGGTGGGGGGAATAAGTATTTGATCCCTTGCTGTTTTTGTAAGTTTGCCCACTGACAAAGACATGAACAGTCTATAATTTTAAGGTGCCTTGAGATCATTAACAAGTTCCCCCTGTGTAGTATTAGGCTGACCTCTCACCTTCCTCATGATCAAGGATACCCCACGAGGTGAGATTTTGCATGGTGCCCCAGATCGATGTAGATTGACAGTCATTTTGTATTTCTTCCATTTTGTTACTATTGCACCAACAGTTGTCTCCTTCTCACCCAGCATCTTACTTATGGTTTTGTAGCCCATTCCGCTTTGTGCAGGTCTATGATCTTGTCCCTGACATCCTTAGAAAGCTCTTTGGTCTTGCACATGTTGTAGAGGTTAGAGTCTGACTGATTAATTGAATCTGTGGACAGGAGTCTTTTATACAGGTGACTATGTAAGACAGCTGTCTTTAATGCAGGTAACGAGTTGATTAGGAGCGTCTAACTGGTCTGTAGGAGTCAGAACTCAGAATGGTTTGTGTGGGATCAAATACTTATTTATCACTGCAAAATGCAGAAAAAATTATCTAATTTATACAATATGATTTTTTTGATTTTTGTTTGGATATTTTATATCTCAATTTTAAAATTTACCTACCCTTAAATTATAGACTGTTCATGTCTTTGTCAGTGGGCAAACGTACAAAAACAGCAAGGGATCAAATACTTATTTCCCCCACTGTATGCACTATTGCTTTTACTTATTTACTTACGGCAGGGTATATGTTTATTTTGTTTCTGTCTTGGGTTTCGTAAAATTATAAACATGGTACGCCCTGAGTTTTTCATGTTAAGGACATAATGGAAATTGTAGGTTCATGTGATACAATTGTATATTAGGCTGACATTACAATTGATTGCTGTAGTAAGCTTGGCTCTGGATTCCTGTACTGATGGTGGCTCTAGTGCTATATTCCTGTACTGATGGTGGTTCTGGTGCTGTACTCCTGTACTGATGGGGCATTTGGTGATGTAGTCCTGTACCGATGGGACTTTTGGAGATGTAGTCCTGTACTGATGGAGCTTTTGGAGATGTTGTCCTATACTGATGGAGCTTTTGGTGATGTAGTCTTATACTGATAAGGGTTTTACTGATGCATTTCTGTACTGCTGGTAGTTCTGGTGATCTATTTCTGCACTGATTGTGGTTCTGATGTTTTTATGTACTGCTTATGGTTTTGAAAATGTATTCATGTGTTAGTTCTGATTCTGTACACATATAACAATCCATAACTTGTGAGATTACATGGCCATGTTAATAAAGTTATAAAGAGAAGTCAGCTCACCACTCATGAGTTGATTCAGGTGCACGGAACTCCATTCTGATCCCAACGTGGACAAATGGTAGTAAAAGCAAAAAAGAGATCCAGCTCCCGATTTAAAATTTTGCTAAATTTTATTGAAACAAGCTAAAATAGCATGGCACTAGGCTGGTTAACAAGCTAGAGATAAGAGAAAAAAGTGACGCGTTTCGACCACAATTGCGTTCTCTCTCTCAACAAGGCTCCCAAATTGTAAAACTGACTTCCAGAAGTCAGTGTTAGGAGTTCAGGTCCGGTACTAACCTCAAACTTTACAGTTCAAGTTCACTTGTCTTTAGTCACTAGCTTCTCTTCCTGTCTCAGCGAAGTAGGGGCTGCAGGTTTTCACTGAACATTGAGGGAACAATGAAGAGCAGCTTGTCGGCACGTGACCATAAGCATGCATATGGCATCCATTTCGCATATGAGTGGACACATGAATTCTTGCCCCGGGGTGCTGTTTCTATACTGTCCACATAGCCTATCTGTGCACCTGTACATTAATTTAATACTAAAGGACCTATTTTTTTTTACTTTTTTTTTCTTGGTTATTTTGTGATATGACCTTGTAGGGCCCTTAGTTAAGTCCACCAGGGGTCACCAATACTTCCTGGTGGTGCTGGACTATGCCACACGGTACCCAAAGGCGGTACCATTGAGAAACTCCTCTGCCAGGACTATAGCCCGAGTGCTGGTACATATGTTCGAAAGTGATGCGGGAGTTGTGTAAGGCTCTCCAAATTACACAACTCAGGATGTTAGTGTACCATCTGCAGAAGGACGGCCTGGTGGAGAGGTTCAGTAAGACCCTAAAGTCGATGCTTAAAAAGGTTGTGGAGAATGATGGCCGAGACTGGGATTGCCTACTCCCCTACCTGCTATTCTCCATTAGGGAAGTTCACCAGGTCTCTACATGGTTAAACTATGCGCCTGGGGGACCATCCTGAAGTCCAAGTCAATCATGTCACACTGGCAGAGACACTGTCAATGGCCCAGAAGCAACAGTGCTGGGAGCTACTTCAGCGGAACCAGGACCTGTTTTTGGAGCTGCCATGTTGTACGCAGGTGGTCGAGCATAAAATCTTGACAGAGCCGCACGTGAGGGTGAATCAAAGGCCGTATTGGATTCCCGAAGTCCGAAGCGAGGTGATCTCCAAGGAGGTGAGGAGAATGTTGAGCCTGGGTGTCACCGAGGAGTCCAAAAGCGGCTGGTCCAGCCCAATTGTCCTTGTGCTGAAGCTGGATGGAGAATGGCGGTTCTGTAATGACTACAGGAAGATGAATGAGGTGTCAATGTTTGACGCATATCTGATGCCCCGGATCAATGAGGTCATTGAGAAGCTAAGGTCAGCCAGATATATTACCACCCTGGAACTAACAAAAGGTTACTGGCATATTCTAATGTTCCCAAGTGCCAAGCAGAAGACCGCCTTCTCTACTTCTGACAGGTGCTTTCAGTACACTAGGATGCAGTTTGGTGTGCAGGGAGCCCCAGTTACCTTTCAGAGGGCCATGGACTGGATCCTAGCCTCTCACAAATAGTATGCTGCAGTTTACCTGGATAACATTGTAATATTCAGCCCGGATTGGGGAAGTCATTCACAGAAGTTTCAGGTAGCACTGGGTGCGCTAAGCAAAGCAGACTTTACTATAAACCCAAAGAAGTGCGCCATGGGGAAAGAAGAGGCAAAATGCTTGGCTACATCATCGGAAGGGGCGAAATAATGTTGCAAGTAAATAAGGTGGATGTTAGAACTCTCCTGTTAGGTTTTTTCTATCTTGCTGGTCACATGACCTTTTTTGCCTATTTAATCCTGCTCCGCCCTCCTGGCCTTGCTGGACTTCATTGTAATTTCTACTCTTAAGCTTGCCTGGTGCTTAGTTACCTTTCTCAGTCAGTTTAGCTAGGTCTTCGGACCTTTATGTTCTATGTTGTGTGTTTGTCTTTTACTGCTACAATCTCTGCTAGGAGGTGTCCAACTTTATCCCATTCCCTAGTTCTTGTAGGGATCCCTCCCTTGCATCTATAGGTCTTCGTACAGACTAGCCGAGGACTTTAGCGGGTCTGATAGCAGGATTAGGTTCCCCGTTACATCGTAGGGATCTAGCTTAGTTCTATTGTAGGGACAGATCTCCTTTCTTTCCATAGTGCTTGTAGCAGATCATAACAGTAAGTCCAGCCCAAAAATATCTCTAAGGAAAGACCTCCAGTTTCCATCATGGTATCGGTTCAGGATTTTTCTCAACGCCTGCAGGGACTCTCTCTGGAGGTGGTCGAGCTCCAACAACACGTGAGTAGCTGTTCTGGAGCACATTTTGTGGAGCCAAAGGTACGTTTGCCTGATTTATTTTTTGGTGATCAGCAAGAGTTTTTTTCCTTTAAAAATGCTTGTTTGTTGTATTTTCGTTATAGACCCAGATCCTCTGGTGATGAATCACAGCGCATAGGGTTCATAATGTCACTTTTGCGCAAAGAACCTCAGGGATGGGCCTTTTCTCTCCAACCTAGTGATCCATGCTTTAGATCAGTGGATAGTTTTTTTTCTGCTTTCGGTTTGTTGTATGATGATCCTGATCGTGTCTCATCAGCTGAGACTGAATTGAGACGTTTGAGGCAGGGATCAGGTAATGTGGAAAAATATTGTTCTCACTTTCGTCGGTGGTCTGCCCAGGTGGGGTGGAACGATTCAGCTTTGAAAAGTTTGTTTCTTGCGGGGCTAGGTGAAAGGGTTAAGGATTTGCTGATTGCTTATCCCACACCTGGAAACTTGCAGGAGGCAATGCAATTAGCTATACGGGTGGACAGGAGACTGCATGCAAGGGTTAATGAAAGTAAATCCTCTGCCATGTCAGCTCCTAGTCTTGAGAGGGTCTGTAATGACATTGGAGAGCCGATGGAGATTGGGGCGATGGCACCCCGCTCTCAGGAAAAAGACCGCAGATCTTCTGAAGGTTTGTGCTTTTATTGCGGGAAATCTGACCATTTTATTAAGAACTGTGTGCTTCGTATGAACAAAGAAAAAAAAAAGGTCAGTTACGCCCGTATTGCCTGTTTAAATACTAAGGGGGTATTTCTTTCTGCTACTACTGCTGCTCAGGAAGAATTAATTGAATTTCGGATATTTGTGGATTGTGGTTCTACTCTGAATGTGATTGATGGGGGATTCTTGGAAAAACTTAAATTAAACCCAAACCTTTGTCATCCCCTATTGCTGTGGTTTCTGTCGATGGCTCCCCCTTGAAGAGTCTTACTCACAAGGTCTGTGAATTTCCCCTCACTATTAATGGTATTCACCAAGAAAATTTGGATTTGGTAGTATTAAATAATTTGCCTTCTCCAGTAATTTTGGGGTTACCCTGGTTAAAATTGCACAATCCTGTACTGGATTGATCTACCAATGAAATTAAGTCCTGGAGCCCTAAGTGTTATGACAAGTGTTGTAACGGACGTATTGCTGTGGTGGAAAAAGGGGAATTACCTGTACCTATTCAGGATTTTTGGAGAGTTTTTTTCTGAGGAGGAGTCACAAATTTTGCCTCCCCATAGAGACTACGATTGTACCATTGAATTTGTCCCTGGAGCGACTCTTCCTAAAAGTCGTTTATTTAATCTGACTATTCCTGAGAGAAAGGCTTTGGAGGAATACATACAGACAAGCTTGGCCGCCGGTCACATTAGGCCTTCCAAATCTCCTGTGGCTGTTGGATTTTTTTTTGTTAAAAAAAAGGACGGCGGTTTACGTCCTTGTCTGAATTTTCGTGAGATTAATAAAATTACTGTACGCAATCCTTACCCACTGCCATTGATTCCTGATTTGTTTAACCAGTTAGTGGGGGCCAAGTGGTTCTCTAAAATTGATCTCCGGGGGGCATACAATTTGTTGCGCATGAAGGAGGGTGATGAATGGAAGACTGCTTTTAACACTCCTGTGGGTCATTTTGAGAATCTGGTTATGCCTTTTGGTCTTACCAATGCTCCAGCATTTTTTCAGAATCTTATTAATGACATCCTTAGACCTTTGATCGGCAAAAATGTGGTTGTGTATTTGGATGACATTTTGATTTATTCACCGGTTCTGGAGTCTCATTGGCGGAGCGTACGTGAGGTATTACATTTATTAATTGACAATTCGCTTTTTGCTAAGCTGGAGAAATGTGAGTTCGCTGTACAGAGAATTTGTTTTTTGGGCTACATTATCTCCAGCGAGGGCTTTGAGATGGACCCTGTGAAGGTTCAGGAGGTTCAGGAATGGTGTAGGCCTATTGGTTTGAAATCGATACAGAGGTTTTTGGGTTTCGCCAATTATTACAGAAAATTCATAAAAAAAATTTCTATTATTGTCAAACCACTGACCGATCTCACCAGGAAAGGTGCTAATGCGGTTCAGTGGACTACTGAGGCCATTGAAGCTTTTGTGTTTCTAAAGGAGAGGTTCAGCTCTGCTCCCATCCTTATGCAGCCTGATGTGACTAAGCCATTTTTGGTTGAAGTTGATGCTTCTTCGGTGGGGTGTTGTCTCAGAAAAACAAGGATGGAGTACATCCCTGTGCTTTTTTTCAAAAAATTTTTCTGAGACTGAACTTAATTACGATATTGGTAATCGGGAATTGCTGGCTATTAAACTCGCATTTGAACACTGGCGTCATCTCTTGGAAGGTGCTGAATTTCCCATTCAGGTTTTCACTGATCATAAAAATCTGATCTATCTTGATGCTGCCAAGCTCTTGAATGCCCGTGAGGCTAGGTGGGCACTTTTTTTCTCGCGGTTTAATTTTTCCATTACTTACATCCCGGGTACCAAGAATGTTAAAGCTGATGCTTTGTCTCGCAGCTTTTCTCCCATGGTCGGTGCTGAGGAGGAGGGGAGCATTTTACAAGAAGGTGTTGTGATTGCTGCATTGGACTCCGTTTTGGAAGATGAGATTCTTAAAGCACAGGAGAATGCCCCATCTAACACTCCCCATGGGAGGTTGTTTGTGCCTAGGACCTTTAGGAGAGATTTGTTTGTTGAGTGTCATGAGTCTCGGTTGGCAGGTCATCCAGGAATTTCTGAGACCAAGAGACTTGTGGGTCGCAGTTTTTGGTGGCCTGGATGGCAGAAGGAAGTCATTAAGTGGGTGCGTCAATGTACTGTGTGTGCTAGATCTAAGTCTTCACATACTCCTGCAGCGGGTTTGCTTTGCCCTCTGGAGGTTCCTAGTGCACCTTGGACACATCTGGCTATGGACTTTATTACTGACCTTCCCCCCTCTAAGGGTTTCACAGTCATCTGGGTGGTCGTGGACTGTTTTAGCAAGATGTGTCACTTGGTTCCTTTCATCAAACTGCCCTGCGCTAAGACACTCGCTAAGGCCTTTGTCAAGGAAATTGTCAGACTACATGGCGTTCCTACTGACATTGTTTCGGATAGGGGACCTCAGTTCGTGGCTCGTTTTTGGCGTGCTTTTTGTGACAGGTTGGGAGTTCATTTGTCGTTTTCATCCGGATATCATCCTGAGTCTAATGGCCAGACAGAAAGGAAGAGCCAGGATGTTGAGCAGTTCTTGCGTTGTTTTGTGGCAGACAATCAAGAGGGGTGGTCTGAGTTTCTGCCGCTTGCTGAATTTGCTCTTAACAACCATACATCCTCTTCTGCTGGGTGTTCGCCTTTTTTTTGTTGTTCTGGGAGACATCCGTCTTTTGGGTCATTCTCCAAATTGGTATCGGCTATGCCTGAGGAGGAGAGTTTTTCCGGTGATTTGGAAAGAGTTTGGACGGATGTGCGTGGTAATCTTCAGGAGGCTAACAAAAAATCTAAGAGGTACTTTGATAGGAAACGGCAAGAGGTTTTGTTTGCTATTGGTGACATGGTTTGGTTGTCCTCTAAGAATCTGCGGTTGAGGATTCCTTCTAAAATATTGGGTCCCAAGTTTGTAGGGCCCTTTAAGATGCTTCAGGTAGTTAACCAATCTGCTGTTAGGTTGGAGGTTCCTACCTCCTGGAAGATTAATCCGGTGTTTCATGTTTCTCTGTTGAAAAGAGCTTATGTGTCGGATGGAGACGCCTCTGCCACTGTTCCTCCGGTGGTGGAGGACGGGGAATACGAAATTTCCCGCATCCTAAATTCTAGACGGTATAGAGGGAGTTTGCAGTATCTCGTCGCTTGGAAGGGTTTCGGACCCGAGGATAACTCATGGGTGAGGGCAGTTGATGTTTCTGCTTCCAGACTTGTCAGAGCGTTTCACAAGAGGTTTCCTGATAAGCCTAGGCCTAGGGGATCCGGAGGATCCTCATAGAAGAGGGGGTACTGTTAGAACTCTCCTGTTAGGTTTTTTCTATCTTGCTGGTCACATGACCTTTTTTGCCTATTTAATCCTGCTCCTGGCCTTGCTGGACTTCATTGTAATTTCTACTCTTAAGCTTGCCTGGTGCTTAGTTACCTTTCTCAGTCAGTTTAGCTAGGTCTTCGGACCTTTATGTTCTATGTTGTGTGTTTGTCTTTTACTGCTACAATCTCTGCTAGGAGGTGTCCAACTTTATCCCAGTCCCTAGTTCTTGTAGGAATCCCTCCCTTGCATCTATAGGTCTTCGTACAGACTAGCCGAGGACTTTAGCGGGTCTGATCGCAGGATCAGGTTCCCCGTTACATCGTAGGGATCTAGCTTAGTTCTATTGTAGGGACAGATCTCCTTTCTTTCCTTAGTGCTTGTAGCAGATCATAACAGTGAAGGCTATTCAAAATTGCCTGTATCCGAACTCCAAGAAGCAAGTTCGGTCATTACTGGGAATTGTGGGATACTATAGGCGATTTATCCCAAATATCACCATGATAGTCACCCCCCTGACTGATCTTCTTAACGGCACGAAGACATCAATGGCCAAATGGTCCTCGAAAGCGGAGATGGCATCCCAGGAGTTGAAACTCGCCCTATGTAAAGAGCCGGTCTAGGTCGTGCCTGACTTCACTAAGGAGTTTGTGGTTGAGACGGACACCTCTGAGGTCGGTTTGGGAGCTGTGTTGTCCCAGGAAATAGATGGGGATGAAAATCCAGTCCTATTCCTGAGTAGGAAACTCTCCTCCTGTGAAAAGAACTATGCCATCGTAGAGAAGGAGTGCCTGGCCATCAAATGGGCAATTGAGACACTAAGATACAAAAGACCTGGAAGACTTCTCCTGCATGTTATGTGCTGAGAGTTTTAATCAGCCATTTCTAATGGGCCGGTTTTTTTGTCTAACACCTGTAGTAAGATCTGTGTGTATAGACAATGGAATAGCTGGGATTACATAGCCATTCACAGCAGCAGACATTGATGAATCTTATGCTGCACTGTCTTGGATTACAACTCCCAGTGGACATTGCTCCTGTCTGCACCATAAGGAAGGAGGTGCAGCAGAGGAAGCGACTGATTGGCTGAACAGGTTGGAGAACAGGGGTAAAGCTAAGAGCAGTGAAAGAGAAGCCTGCAATCCACCATGTCAGAAATGTGAACGTCTGATCCTGGAGAGCTGGGGACAGAGGCACAAAGTTAGTACTAAACGTCTGGCCCCACAGTTTGTGAGGGGAGAAGATGATCCTGCAGCTGAACCACATCAGCAGACCGGTCAGCTTATCAAGAGATGGCCGTCGACACCTGGCCTAACCAAGGAACCAATTCTGCTATCCATCCCCAGTGTCCAAGGCAGCCCTAAGACTGGATCCCTGTGTGACTACAGAACAGCTACATCGAGAAGTGAGTAGCTATTATGGGACTAGTGGTTCCGTTGTTGAGTTAATAAGAGAACTGTTGCTGAGCTATTAGTTAAGGTTGCAAAGCCTTAACTAATTCTTTGTATGTATACATTGCAAATACTGTTTGTTGATTATTACCTGCCATTCCCCCTACCATATTTACCATTCACCTCTCTCCTCAATAAACCTGTTTAAGCTTGAGTGTATAAAGGAGTGTGTACATGGGTTTCCAGAGTCAACCCCTGGCAGAAGAGGAAGACCCTCCTGCATCCTACTACACCTCCCAGAAAGATTCGGGTGGAGGTGCTGCGCTATATTGAGGTGAGAACTACCAAACACCCTGCCCACAGAGGCAGCTTAAAGGGGTGTTACATTTGTGAATGACTATAGAGCGGGGGGGAGGTCGTTCACCATATACCACCCCAGGGTGTGGTCTCGGGTTTAAATACTTGGCCTGTTGAGGCATTCAGTGTTCAGTAGGTCTTCAGAGAGTAACTCCAGATCTGTGTGTGTGGAGCTATCCTAAAATCATGTGGAGTTGCTGAACTCTGAGCAGGCATATCCCTGCTACCACAAAGTCTGTGCTTTGTGTTACCATTTTGTTTTGTTTTCCTGTTTTGCCCAAAGGGCCTTCCTTGTTTTACTTTTATGGACTTATGCCACACTTTAATAAACCAACAAGAAATTTAAAGAGACAGTGTACCTGTGTCTACCTCTGTGTGCAGCTGAGTGAGCGATCTACCACAGTATATATATAGAAACTGCAGCAAAATTCTTTCTTTTCTGCACAATAAAAATTATAATTTAGAAAATGTTGTGTATGTACAACTCTTTCTATATAGTTAATATTGTATAATTTAAATTATTTTTATGCATAAATTGCTGAATAATTATTATTTATTGCAGTAAATTTGTTATTAGTAATTATTATACTTGGAAGTTTGGCTTATTGACTCAACGGCCCTGGTTACGACAGCTACTCTTTATTTCATGAATCAATAGTACATATAAAAATAAGCAAACCTGTTACAGTGCCTACAAGTAGTATTCAACCCCCTGCAGATTTAGCTGGTTTGATAAGATGCAAATAAGTTAGAGCCTTCAAACTGCATTCGAGAGTAGGTTTTATGAACAGAAGCATAAATCTTACAAACCAAAAAGTTATGTTGCTCAGTTGAATTTTATTAAATTTTAAACATAAAAGTGTGGGTCAATTATTATTCAACCCCTATGTTTTATATTTTGTGGAATAACCCTTGTTTGCAATTACAGCTAATAATCGTCTTTTATAAGACCTGATCAGGCCGGCACAGGTCTGTGGAGTTATCTTGGCCCACTCCTCCATGCAGATCTTCTCCAAGTTATCTAGGTTCTTTGGGTGTCTCATGTGGACTTTATTCTTGAGCTCCTTCCACAAGTTTTCAATTGGATTAAGGTCAGGAGACTGACTAGGCCACTCCAACACCTTGACTTTTTCCCTCTTGAACCAGGCCTTGGTTTTCTTGGCTGTGTGCTTTGGGTCGTTGTCTTGTTGGAAGATGAAATTATGACCCATCTTAAGATCCTTGATGGAGGAGGGGAGGTTCTTGGCCAAAATCTCCAGGTAGGCCGTGCTATCCATCTTCCCATGGATGCGGACCAGATGGCCAGGCCCCTTGGCTGAGAAACAGCCCCACAGCATGATGCTGCCACCACCATGCTTGACTGTAGGGATGGTATTCTTGGGGTCATATGCAGTGCCATCCAGTCTCCAAACGTCACGTGTGTGGTTGGCACCAAAGATCTCGATCTTGGTCTCATCAGACCATAGAACCTTGAACCAGTCTGTCTCAGAGTCCTCCAAGTGATCATGAGCAAACTGTAGACGAGCCTTGACATGACGCTTTGAAAGTAAAGGTACCATACAGGCTCGTCTGGAACGGAGACCATTGCGGTGGAGTACGTTACTTATGGTATTGACTGAAACCAATGTCCCGACTGCCATGAGATCTTCCCGGAGCTCCTTCCTTGTTGTCCTTGGGTTAGCCTTGACTCTTCGGACAAGCCTGGCCTCGGCACGGGAAGGCACTTTCAAAGGCTGTCCAGGCCTGGAAGGCTAACAGTAGTTCCATAAGCCTTCCACTTACGGATGATGCTCCCAACAGTGGAGACAGGTAGGCCCAACTCCTTGGAAAGGGTTTTGTACCCCTTGCCAGCCTTGGGACCCTCCACGATCTTGTCTCTGATGGCCTTGGAATGCTCCTTTGTCTATCCCATGTTGACCATGTCTGAGTGCTGTTCACAAGTTTGGGGAGGGTCTTAAATAGTCAGAAAAGGCTGGCAAAAGAGATCTTTAATCCACACATGTGAAGCTCATTATTCTTGGTGCCTGAACTACTTCTTAATACTTTAGGGGGACCAAACAGAATTCTTGTGGTTTGAGGGGTTGAATAATAAATGACACTCTGAATTAACTTTTAACGTTTTTAAAAAAAAAAAAAAAAAAAAAAATTTGCTGCAGTGCATTTCCCACTTTCAGGCTGATCTACAGTACAAATGTCACAATGCCAAGTTAATTCCGCATGTGTCAACCAGCTAAATCTTCAGGGGGTTGAATACTACTTGTAGGCACTGTATATGTCTTATCAGAGAAATTGATCTTTCACTCTCAATTCATTGGTAAAATCTAAGTGAGGACACATTACTTACACAGGAGATGACAATTGGTGCTTTTAAAATTCTATGAAAAGGGGAGGGGACAGAAGCTAGATCTAATGCCAGTTCTCCTGAAATCACAGTTACAGTTCTCCATAGAATTTTCTGAGCACCAACGGTCATCTTCTATCTCAGTAATGGGAAAGTCTGTTTTCACTGAAGACAATTTTTTACCTGTGAATTGAGAATTTTGAGAATGAATTATCAGTCCAGGTGGAGAATGAAACAGATTTCTCTGATAACATATATAACAAAATGTTTTATTTTCTCATGTGAACTATTGATTAATGAAAAGAAAATCAAAACGACGGTTACTCTGTAAATGTCACAGAATTACTAGTCCTCTCCTCCACTTTTAGCCCAGGTTTAGATCATTTAATGGCAAACGTGAAAGCAATACTCTTCTGTATGTAACCCCACCCATCAGACATATATGATGTATAGCACTCATATGCCATAAATGTCAATAACATTCCATTAAATGCAAAGGGACATTAATCAATTTGATTTTTTTTTTACTTAAGAATTGCATGGAAGGATGAAGAGATGTTCTTGGAGGGGCCTTCTTGTTCTGCAGATGTTTCTTTCTGGTCAGAAGTCCTTCCACACAGGTGCAGCTTTGATGGTGGACATGCTGCACTCTCTTCAGGGCACTACACGTGGTGTTTTTCTGCCCTTGCGATGTTTATGGTGCCCTGTTGACAGCCTGCAAATATGCAGCTTTGTCTGATGGTGCGGGCAGCCCTGGAAAATCCACGCCGGCAGGATGATATCAGACGGCGGAAGATGGAACCTATGAGAGGAGACATAACTAATGTAAATAATGGGACTCAATATTAGAGAATACTACTATAGTGTCACTGTGAGAGGACAGTAGAAGAATCTTTTCCATACAGAGCTATGGGGTCATTGTCAGTCAATATACATGTGACAATCCCACTACAGACAGAGAACATCTGCCCCCCATGACTTCTTCTCACGGACTGACATCATACAACATGGAGCTTATGTTCACACTTACCTCTTCTACGTTCTCCCACTTCTGAGGTGCTGTTTTTAGCAGTGCAACACTTCTTGTCACTATCAGATTTAGAAGAAGATTCTTTCTGCCTGTTTGGTGGAAGAAAAACATAAATTAAAAGTGAAAACCATGCAAAAGGGAAGGACACCTGTCTTTACGTTTGGATAACATGCAGGGGATGCCGTGCTCAAGACCCCCTTCTATAAGCAAGAATGCATAGGTGGTAGCTGGATGTCGCAGGCAAGACTGGGTGCCTTGAAAGTTAAGGAAGGAAACTGGAGACTTAGCTTCTGGAGGACTGGAGGTCCAAAGGTATATCCTTGGTTAATTGGGACCCTAAGACGGCCCTGGAGTTTTAAATGGACAGAGGCTGCGTGTAGGCTAGACCTAAGTACATTAGTGAAGAGATACTGGGCTTGCAAGGCTTGGGCACGACTTCTGCATGAAAGTGAGCTGAGGACGAAAGGTAGCTAAAAATGGAGGGCCCCATTCCTACTTGCTGTATCACTGTAATGTTTCTCACTAGACATGTGCCGGCAGTGATCAAGGCAAAGTGTGTACCTCCGTGTAAAGCTGAACTTAGGGAGAACAACTGCCATACTACTTAGATGGTGTATATGCATTTAATCTTTTCAAGCAGTTAACAGATTATTTTTACATCCTAGTGTGCTTCATTCCATACTGAAATACTGGGTCCCAGTTTGCTGTGCCATCTAGTGACCTATTTCACTAGTGTAATCTACTTACATGTCTGAGTGTTTTGCACTGTCTGGGGAATACTCTGGAGGTGACTTGGGTTCCTCATTGTTAATCATCCTCGTATTGATAGAACAGAACTAAAATACACAGTAAAAAAATTATAAAATCTATATAATTTGAAACAGTTTTTAAATATAGTTGTCAGAGAAAAATTTAAATCCCTAAAGACATCTCCAAAGAGGGAATGTATCCCCCTCACGTTGAATATATGGGATTAATTATAGCTGGGGAGAGAGAAACTAATTATAATTGGGGAAGTGAGAGAGCTGACACTTCAACTTCCATTGAAGTAGGGACCTCCTGCAGTGACCAGGTAATTGCAACAGGAGGTTTAATCTGGGGAAACGACGCAAAGATTGAGATTCATTTACACAGAGGTGGAGAAGTACCCTTCCCAGGTTAGAGATTCCTCTAGACAGTAGTCAGTGAAGAATATTGAGGTTTGCATTGATCCCATATTTATGGGAGATATATTTTCCACATCGTAGCAAAGGAACGAACCTAACATATTCACTCACATTACCGTAATTTTATTTCAAACCCTCCAACTCAATATCGGCCTGATGGATAGTGCTATCCGTGCCATGTTTCATCCTTAAAAGCACGTAAAATTGCGAAAACAAACATGACAAAAATATCTGCTGAATGGTACCTTCCAGGGGTGAAGATATCCTGTAAGTTAGGGATCTCATAAAATTCTGAAAGACCTAGCACTTCCCACAACCAGCCCCCACATGAGTTCACCAAGGGGAGGTATGTGGGCGTAACCTTGATCTAATATAAAGCAGAATTGGTGTGTCTGTCATTGACAGCTAACTATGTCTTCCAGAATGACAGTGTTCCATTTGCCCAATCGGAGTGCTTCCCTCCATAAAATCTGTATAAATGATTGGTGGTGGCAGCCAGTAGTTCCTTTTGTTATTGTGGAGTTGACAGTAACCATAACGGGGCATATATATGTATATTCCATGCGTTAGAATCGGAGGTGTATATACCATACGCTCACTGTGAGTTCACCAATAACTGGCCAAGTAGTGGAAGCAGCCGCGGCCTTGTCCATCACTCGTCAGTCAATTGTGTGATTGCCCTGATGATTGGAGGCAGCCAGGTTGCATCTCCCTGACAAAATGATGACATGAATGGGATTTTGGGGATTGTCGGTGTCATCTGTGAAAAAACTGGTATGTGCGGTGGGATATTTACGACCTTCCCCCTTCCCCAGTTATTATTCCTGAAAAACGATCTGTGGAACCGTGCAAACCCCTCTCAATCCCTTGGCTCTTATCTTTGATAATAGGTTTCATGGATCTTATCTGTCACACACTTACTTTAGAAAACTTCTGGGAGGTTGATACAAAGTTTTTGCCTTCTGGCCAGTCAATGTCCGTAATCATGTCCCATCTATATGAATCCGAATGCTTGTGTCTCCAAGTACGAGCTACAAAATACAAGTGTTGTCAAAGATCATTAGTATAACACAGACAGTCGCCATTTTATTCCTAATAATTATGGAAACTAATTGTCTTGTCTTTCATTTTATGTGAAAACAGCAGTTTTCTGCAGATGATGTCTCATTCCACTTACTCTCAAAGTATTTGGTGTCCTCTACAGATTCAAGATCAGGAACGAACAGTGCCTTCTGACTTAGAAGATTGTCAAAGTCTAAGTCATGCAGGAATGGATGCATCTTAATCTCATTTGCTCCTCCTGGAAAAAGAAGACAATAAATAGAGTTATAGACATTGTCAGATAGCCGGCTCCATATCTGTGAAGTTTATGTTAATCTGAAATGAAGACGTTACAGAACCAAAGTGAAGGAAACATACTGAAAGTCATAGCATGAAGAATGAGGAATGAGCAAGCTGATAGAGAACCTCAGTGCTGATCGTCATGAACTTAATGCTTTGTTTGGTCACAGGGGTGTAATAAGTCATTATTAATACTATTATATACATTACCTGTCCCAAGTCTATATGCTGGATTTTTTCTAAGCAACTCAGTGATGAGGTCCCGAGCTTCAGGTGGAGGAGCGGAATTATTAAAATCCCAAACTACATCATCTGTTATATAAAAAGCAAATATTACAGAAAATAAGAAAAAAAATATTTTACCAATCTAAGCAAATAACAATGACATCACATAGAATTTAGATTATTTTACTTACCACGGACAATAATGCAGTAAGTGTCATATTTGGAATTCCCATTAAATGGTACATATCCTAGAAGAAATTTATATAGGGTGACTCCAACTGACCACCAGTCAGCAGGCCTTCCATATCCATTCTGTAAGATGACTTCTGGGGCCATGTAATAAGGGGTGCCAGCAATCTGGAAAGCAAAAGAAGAATAAGCTGATAATCAATGAAAATAGTTGTGACAAATAACATCAGTGGGAACGTTTTCTAGATCAGAAAATAGAGGAGAAATAGATGAGATCAGTAAAGAATAAGTTCCTGTAAGTAAAGCCAACCTCTTTATTACGGAACTCCCTGGTGATGTCCTCAGTTGGGGCCTTGTAGATCTCTGATGTTGGTCTCATGAGGCCAAGTTTGGAAAGGCCAAAATCGCTAACTTTAATATGACCAGTAGCCGTTATCAGGAGGCTGTGAAAAAAAAAGATGGTGTCAGTCACAAGTAATAACCTATGGACTTTATGATAATCTCTAACTTTATTCTCCTTTTTTATACCACAAGGGTCACTTACTTGTCAGGCTTCAGGTCTCTGTGCACCACACCATAGCTATGAAGGTATTCCACCGCGAGAACTGTTTCGGCAATGTATAAACGGGCCAAGGGGACAGGTAAAGGCCCTTGTTTGTTGATAAGACTGCCACAGTCTCCTCCTACAGCAGAAAGCAAAGGGAGAGGGTTTGTTACAATGTAAATTACACATGATGAGTGTGAATGAGAATTAGGCGTAAACTTTTGAGATATACTGTACAATGTAAAGCATATACTGTATACTGCAGAGTGACCCTAAACGAGAAGACAGAGCCGGGCCTCATCTGCAAAGCCTCTTATTTATTTCTCTGTGAAAGTGCTCCAGACCAGGGCTGGATATAGATACGATGGATATGACCTACCTGGTGCATACTCCATGACCATGCACAGATGACGTTTAGTTGGAAAGGAGCAAAACATGGAGGCCACAAAGGGACAATCGGAGAATGTTAGGATGTCCCTCTCTAGAAAGGCCGCTTCCATAACTACTGGATCACTCACAGTCCGCTTGTCCAGTTTCTTCATAGCGAATGTCTGGTTTGTCTCTCTGTGACGCACTAAGTGGACGGCTCTGGAGAAGAAGAAAATCCATAACTTATAAGATTTACAAGAAAGTGTCTATAAACCTCATCAAATAGTCTTCTGTATTAGTGGTTAAAGCTAAATGTACGGCCAACACTAGGAATCCATGAAATAACACTACGTAAATGATCACCGATGGTAGAAGAACCTCCCATAGGTGATCATTTACGTAGTGTTATTTCATGGATCCATGTCACATGTCCATGTCACATCATGGATCACCGTCATATCCTAACTGATCTGAATAGCCACAATTAGATGTGGACAGTGATGCTGACTCATAATTTTTCTATGATAATATTGTACAAGTAGGATAAAGAGATAGAGGCATTTTCATAAGGAGCCCTAGGAAAAATGTACATTATGCCAAAAAAAACTCACCCAAAAGATCCACTGCTGATCAGTTTGATTGGTGTATAGTCGAACTTACAAGGATCTCTCCCCGAGTTCAATGATCCGATCACGGCCTAGAAATAATAAAAAATTATGTTAAGACATAGAAGCTGTGGGAAAATAAAAGTTTCTCCTCTGTATTATGTCCCTGCTGATCGCACTGCAGCAGATGTAGAAGACGTGATACAAGCCGGACCCTCCACAGACATTATGGATATTCTCCATAAACAGACATATACTGCAGGAGATGATAAGGGACATCACACAGAGGAGACAGGAATAATAATGTCATCACACACATAATAGGTCTGATCTACATAAGAACATTGTCATATGGGGTATAATATTACATGTGTAATTCATACCCCGTTATCTGATGATACATAGACGTCTCCTCTGATACTTACACTGGTAGATTCGGGGGTCTCTGGTGTCTCACATATTCCACCATCAGTAATTGCCGGAACAGTTGTTTCTAAAATAAAGATAAAATCATCAAGAGTCTATATCAGTACTTAATATATAACACATCCATATAATGAAGGAAATGACAAGACCACTATAAATGATATAATACTAGGTATATGGTGTTCTGCACATACATTTATGGCTCTTCCATAGATAGATATACTGGACCATGAATGTGGGATTGTTCAGGATCTGATTAAATCTTGAACAATTCCGTAACTGAACACCTATGAGACTCTTTCTACATTTTGGAGCTGAGAAGAGCCCAGAGGAGAGAAGCAGAATTACATGCGCCCTCTCCATTATAGTCTATAGGGGGTTAAGGAGCCTCATGCAGAGGATGGAGAGTAAATTTGCATATTCTCTGACATTCTCAATAATATCTCGATATTTGAATATAAAAAATAAAGATGATCGGCTTACCTCCTATCAGATTAAGGTTTAGCCCCCCCTGACTGGTATTAGGGTCAGGGATAGATAGGTCTTGCCCCTCTTTGGAGTCACCTTCTGATGTTTCCTGATGGATATAATATGCACTATTAGTATAACATTTCACAAATACTAAATTAATTCATACATAAGGGACAGGTAGGACTTGCTGGATAATTTCAGTATTGAGCGGACTATCCACAGCCGATCCCTGCAGTAAATCCACATTCATATATAAAGGACTTGTAAACACAACTGTTCTCTAATAACTTCTATTGTCAGATTTGCAGCATTTAGAAGAAGGAAGATTGTGATAATCAAGAAAAACATAGGCAGAAAAAACCCTCTATCGCTGAGTACAGACTGTCATCACAGAGGATGGAGCCACAGGGACAGGCTGTCATAAAATATCCTGTGCCCGCCTGGAGCTGACAGGGAGGCCTCTGTCATCATAAATCTGAGCTTCTGCTATATGACTGGTAATCTGGAGAAGATCAGACAACAGGGACACGAGATATAGAAGATGGTGGATCCTTACCAGGTGCTCCAGTGAGTGGGCCGGAAGATCCAATACATGCAGGACTTCTTTGGCCAGTTGTTTAAAAAAGGCCAATTCTCTGCTTAGGGATTTTTCTTCAGTCTATAGAAATGGAAATAAATAGAAAAGGAAAATCATGAGGGAAAGTGCAGAATGGAGGTCGTCATTTGTGTCACCATTTTACTCCTATCTGCAGCTACAAATTCTACATATCCAGGTATTTGGGTATATATTATATTGGAATCTACCTAAAAAACTATTTTATGTAAACAAACTTTTGTCACATTATTATTATAGATTATTATTACTATTTTTATACGGTCTGTAAAGATTGCCTGCTATTTATCTAGAGTACTAATATCCTGATATTCTGCTGTAAATGCTCAAGATATTCAAAAGTAATTCAGTTTATCACTAATTACATAGATAAACTATGAAAACAATGACACCGGGGTATTACTGTGACACTAGGGGTGTAAACAGTTGTATGTAAGTGGTGGTGGTGATGTCATAATAGCACTGATTCCATGATGGAATCTTGTCATGAAATCTTAGCGTGACATCTCACATTAAAAGGAAATTGCCTAGCAATAGTTAAGGTGGCAATTCCATAGGCTGATCATCAGATACTGGAACATAAGAAAGAGCTATGGATACTTTGCTCTTCTGGTCAATGGGGGTATTTTTATGCTCTAAGATAAATTATTAATATATGTTATGCACAATAAAAATCCTAATTATGTATTTATAAGAAATCTGAATTCAGGTGCTAAAAAAGTATCTTTACTGAAGGACCAAAGCCAGACTGGGAATGAAATCCAGCCCTGACATCTGAATCACGCCAGCACATGCTACACCCCTACACCCACTTCCAAATATGAGGATCTCAATTACAAATATGACCATGCCTGACATTGGAGAAAATCTAAATTAAGTATTGGTACTAAGTATTAATATCAATCATACCACTATGTTAGTGTATCCAACTAGGCATTTTAATAATAATAGTAATAATAATAATAATAATAATAAGAAAATAATACCAATAATGATATTATACTAGTAATAATAATAATAATTTGTGCAGATTGCCTGCTATTTACCTGTTGTACTAATGTCCTGATGTTCTGCTGTAAATGCTGAAGGTATTCAGAAGTAATACGACCTTGGTGATATTTGGTCAGGCAGTCCTTTACTAGTTCCCTCACCAGCCGGTAAGTGAAACTGAGGACGCCATCGGGTAGTGGTAGCACAATGTCAGGGCTATAGGTGGTAAAAATACCCTGGAGTTGTGCCAACATCTCAAGTTTGTCTGGAGGAATTCCAGACATTGCAATCAAATGCGCAGTCAGTATATCACTAATTAAATAGCTAAACACTGAAAACAATGACACCGGGGTATCAAAGTGACTCTAGGGATGTAAACACTAGTATAAGTAGAGGTGGGGAATTATGATGTCACAATAGCTGTGATGTCATAATGGAATATTGCGATGGAATCTTAACTGGGCATCTCACCTTAAAAGGAAGTTGCCAGCAATAGTTAAAGAGTAACCATAGTTTTAATTTTTATTTTATAAATCGATATATATATATATTATACAGTGGCCTTTTATTGTGGCCAGCCTAAGACACACATGTGCCATAATCATGTTGTCTAATCAGCATCTTGATATGCCACACCTGTCAGGGCCGGCTCCAGATTTTCATTTTGGCAAAATAGTCTCAGTGGGCCCCTTTAACACATACCACGATTCATGATGTACAGATACAGCAGAGAATATATATATAGTACAATGCCAAAGATTTCACTTACTTCTTCCATTACATGAGTGATATCTATTGTAAATTCTACAATAGCTCAGAAAACGGTGAATCCTCACAGCTCATAGTGCAGACCGGACAGTATAGTCCTCCATACAGTATTATGGGCACCACACAGTCCTCCATACAGTATTATGGGCACCACATAGTCCTCCATACAGTATAATGAGACCCATATAATGCTCCATACAGTATAATGAGCCCCAACTACTGCTTCATACAAAATAATGAGCCCTATATACCGCTTCATACAGTATAATGAGCCCCATATAATGCTCCATACAGTATAATGAGCCCCATATAATGCTCTATGCAGAATAATGGAACCCATATAATGCTCCATAAAGAATAATGAGCCCCATATAATGCTGTATAAAGAATAATGGGCCCCATATACTGTTTTGTTTCTTCCTTTCACACACTTATTACTATGCGGCCTACTGACTCAATCTATCTCTCTTACTCCCAAACACTCCCAGCTAACTGTTAAAGAGGTATTCCCATCTTCCATAATAATATTAGCAAATGCCTCCAGTTAGAAATGTAGTATAGTTTTTCTGATAAGCTATGTCTCTTACTCCATGTGCAGGACATTTCAGTAGTTTCAGTATTCATGGTTTTGACCACTAACAATTAACTGTCAATATATGAGAGGTCATAACAATGGATAACTCTACTACAATGCCTTGCACATGAGGTAAGTGACATAGTGAATCAGAAGAACTTTACTACATTTCTAATTGGAGGTATTTGCTAATATTACTACTACACCTTCTACATATTGGGATAGGTTCTTAGAGAAGGGAATACTGCTTTAACTTTTCTGTGCCCTGCTTCTACACTATTAGGGTTCGCACACAGGACAGTATAACACGGCCGAGTGCTATAAAACATCTCATGGTACTGAGACCAGTGTTAATCTATTGGCAGCTCAGATCTGCGATTATTTTGCTCCTATTTTGTGTGCATACCAACTTATTCTACAGTTAATTTTTTTCGGATGTTTCAGGTTTCCTCATTTAGTGCATGTAAGGGTTTGGCCTCCCTTTCTTTGAGCAGGAGATAACATTTATATAGCTTCCCATTTGTCGGGTAGTAAGTTTTTAATACTAGAGGTTAGGACCATCCCGATTATGTTACACTTTAACACTGGTGGGATGGCTTTAAGGCTATGTGTGCACGTTCAGTATTTGACTGCAGAAATTTCTGCAAGGTTTCTGCAGCTCTTGGCAGCAAAAACACTGTGGCAAAAACGTGCGTTTTGATGCGATTTTGGTGCGTTTTTGATGCAATCTTTTTATGCGTTTTTTAGGCATTTTTGTACAGCAATGAATGCTTTATGGAGCTAAATAAAGATATTTGAAAAAAGAACGTGGGATATCGCTTTAACCCTTGGATTACCATCGGACCTGGGGTGAGTATATTGGTTAATTTAAATGATTAAAGAATGTGTCTGTTTTATTTCAAATAAAGTGTTTTATTCTCAGTGTTTTATTCTCGGTCAAAATCTGCAGCGGATACTAGATAGTGGAGGCCACTAAGCATGCATCTGAGGCTGCAGATCACCCACGGACATTGACATGCAGCACATCTTTCAGGACCCCAGCATGTCAATTTCTCTTGCAGAGTCGCTAGTCTCCGCAACAGAAATTTGATTACTAGAATGTATTGAATGCGGTAAATCAGCATGGTTCAGTGAACACATGCGGATTTACCTGCGTTCGATAGAACGCAGTGTTTTGGATGCAGAAAAAATATGCTGTGTCCAAAGTGCTGCTACATCCGGATCGTGGGCACATACCCTTAATTTAAAAAAATGGGGTGGGCTTCCACGTCATTTTCATAACCAGCAGAGGGAAAGCCAACCACTGGGGACTGATATTACTAGCCAGAGAAGGGGCCATTAGCCAAAAATGTTCCCTGGCTATTAATCACAGCCAACAGCTGTTTGCTTAGTCTTTAAAAGCTAGAATACAGGGGGACCCCAGAAAAAAATTGACGTAGGGTCACCTTATAAAATCTAACCAGCAAAGGCTAGGCAGACAGCTGCAAGCTGATATTTATAGCCAGGGAAGGGGCCATGGATAACAGTGTTATATAGTCATAAGCGAGCACTAAAATGCTCGGGTACTCGTTGCTCGAGTCAAGCAAATTGGAATACTCGAGTGCTCAACCCGAACAACGAGCCCAATGTAAGTCTATGGGAAACTCAAGCATTTTTACGGCGGCCCCTGGAGGTCTGCAGGGGGCCTAAGCATGGTGAAGACCCCTGGAAGCATCTCTGACTTCCTGGTCACTGCTGTGAACAATTTTGTCAGAGTATTACCCCACTTATACGGGTTCACAATAAAATATACATACAAAAACGAAACCAAAATGGATTTTCCTGAGAAAAATGTTAAGAAGCATCCTTTCCAGGGTAATGACTTGTACTTAAGGGAAAATAAATAACTAAAAACAAAAATGATCTTCCACACCTTGGGCTTTGTTCACACGTAGCATTTTTGATGCGTTTTTACACTTTTGCATTGCTTTCAAAGGTGAAAAATACATTTACCAGTAAATATCATTTAAACATTTTACTGCCTTATCTTCCCATGTGGTGTGTGAGACATGATCAGACACATCCTGTTTCATTTATGAAGGAAAAGTCACAAAGCCTATTTTCATAAAGTCATCAAACGGCCCTTACTATTTTTAAAGGGCTAGCAGTCGGCCCTCACTATCGTTAGAGGGCTATCAGCCGGCTATGCTTTGTTGTTTTCATTATTAAAGAGTGGGTCTCCTATACTGTTATTGCATATGCAGTGACTGCAAGAGCTGCCAAAAATTTGGACGCACCCCAATACCCCTTTGAAGAGACATAGATGAGGACCTCAGTAAAAAAAATAATTCCCATTATAAAGGAGTGGGTCTCCTATAGTGGTAATGCCCATGCAGTGACTGCAAGGGCTGCCTAAATTTGTGTAACACCCTAATACAAATTTGAAGACACATAGAGGTGGGCCTCAGTAATGACATGTTCCAATTAGAAAGGAGGGGTTCTACTATACAATTATTGCGTATGCAGTTGACTCGACCCCTGGGCAGTGGGGCACTCGGATCTGGGCAATAGGGAAACGGTGGGAGTAGTAGTGGCAACCCGTTTCCGTGGCTCAGGGTGGTCAGGCCAGTGGTAGTCCGTTATGTGCTGATGATTATGTCCGACTACGCCACCCGTGGATTTGCGGTCATTAGGAACCGCCGCTGCAAGGCAGACCGCTGGGGCTGATGATGTATGCAGCTGGGATGGTGTGACTCCCCACGGGAAGAGTGCGGCCCCAGGGCAGTATAATGGATGGTGGGAGTGATGGTGGTGAGAGTCCCAGTGCCGTTAGTGCTGGAGGAGCAAGGAGCACACAGACAACAGGTTGCAGTCCAGGGTCTTTACTAGAACAGGTAAACTGACCCACAACAGTCCCGGTTAGGAGGGGACCTGGATGTCTGAGAGCAATGGGGAAATTGGCCCTGGTCAGGGTGAGGTTGTAGGCCTACCGTGCTTTCTGCGCTCCTTCTGGCTATCTCCTCCTTATAGGGTAACAGCCCACATTTCCGAGCTCTCCGTGTATTCTCGCCTGTATGGCCTGCGACGTGGGTTCCTTTCTGCTCCCAGCCTGGTACGGCTTTGCTGGTCCCTTCTGTTGTGGCAGAGCCTCCAGGCTTCTTAGGCCAAGGAATATACAGTCCCCTGCGGACTGGTTATCTGCTGTAGGATGTGGAATCCTCCCAGCCTCAGACACCAAAGTCTGGTAAATTAAGTCCTTTATCTGCCAAGACAGGCTCACTTCGCCTCTTGTCTCTGGCTTGTGGCTCTCCTCCTGCCACACTTCCTCTTAGGTGCAATACAACTTTCTGTCCCTGCTCTGCTCTGGGACAAGTCTCAGTCCTGAGACAGGTCATCCAGTTCTCTCTAACCCTGCCCCCAGTTCCAGCTTTTATAGGGGCAGCCTGCTCCCCCTACTGGCCTGAGACAGGAAGTACTGCATGCTAATGTTCCACTGACTAGAGAACCTCCCCCTTGCTCTCAGACACAGTTTTATTATACTTGTGGCATCCAGGCCAGGGTGACACATTCCCCCCTAGTAAAATGTAGTACTCCGGGACTAAACAATAAACAAAGACAATATGCATAACCATAAAACATTAACAGACAGACGACGCACAGATTGAGTTCTTAAGGTCACAGTGTGGTCTGTGACCGGGTGTCCATATCACCAATACAACGGGGATCCTTAACCAGGTGGGGGTCTGTCCTACCCCAAGTCCTTTACAGTCTTAGTTCATTCCTTGGTCAGGCTCCGAACGCAGTCCATGCAAAGTCCCGATTATTAAAAGTCCATAACCTTTGAGTCCTTACGGTAACTGCAAGAAACTGAAACACAGAATTACCAAACATGCATGTAACTTTGCAAACATTTCAACATTTGGCAACATAGTTATTTACAATTTTAGTGCACCCTATATTCTCCAGCGAGTGGGTATCTGTCCCTTTGTGCTCCTGGTTGACCTCCTTAACTCACTGTCTGGTGGTGGACTGACCTGGCTTTCCCCACTAGCGTTAGGGGTACAGCTACCAGCTGGGTGTACAGGTAGGGCAGGCAGCTGTCTGCGGGTCCTTTGGCTTACCGCAGGCATGGCAGGCTCACTGTCAGCAGAGGGTTGACTCCCCTTCGCTGCTGGTACAGGCTCTTTGGCCTCTGGAACTGCTTGCTCCTCTTCACCTTCTGGCTCTGGTGCAGGTTGTTGCGCAGTCGGTTGCAGGAAATGCAGGACGGGTACCACTATTGCATCATTTATTCGAATCCAGGACTGAGGAAACTGTCCGAGAACGGTGCTGATCATGTCTTCCTTGTCCTCTGCGGGTTCAAGGTCACTTTGATCCTCTTCTGCACTACGGAGTTGCTCGGGGCACCTTTTTAGGTGGTCTCTGGAGACGGTACTAGTGGTTTCTCCTCCGTCCTTGGTGATCACGCACACCTTCGGGTTGGCGTGATCAGACTGCAGTACGGTGTAGGGTTCCCTTTCCCACTGGTCGTCCAACTTGTGAAGCCTTCTCTTTCGCTTCAGGACATGCTCTCCAGGTTCTAGGGGATCAGCAGGGGCGTGTTGGTTGAAGAGTTTTTCTTGCCTCTCTCTCACCTGGGCCAGGCTCTTCTCCACACTCTCCTGTACCTTCTTGTACTGCAGTTGCCTTTCCGCATCCCAGTCCGCATCCGGGGAGGTGTCCTCAGGTGTTAGGACTCCCATCTCCAGGTCTACGGGCAGCTTACCTGGTCTAGCTCGCATCAGGTAAGCCGGGGTGCAGTTTGTAGCATTCACCGGGATATGATTGTATAAGTCTATCAGGTCCGGCAGTTTTTCTGGCCACAGGCTGCGTTCCTCCAGGGGCAACGTCTTCAGGAGATCAATGACTATATTGTTCATTTTCTCACACATCCCGTTGGTTTGTGGATGGTAAGGCATTGTCCGAATCTTCTTACAGCCATAGAGGTTGCAGAACTCTTGGAAGATTTCAGCCTCGAACGCTGGACCCTGGTCTGTCAGGACCTGTTCCGGATACCAGTGTGGACGGCAGAAGTATTGCTGGAAGGCTCTGGCTGCCGTTTGGGCTGTCAAGTCTTTCACCGGGACCACCACTAGAAAACAGGAATAGTGGTTCACGATTGTCAGGGCGTAGATGTATCCTGACCGGCTTGGAGCCAGTTTGACGTGGTCCAGAGCTACCAGCTCAAGAGGCTGCTGGGTGACGATGGGCCTCAAGGGTGTCTTCTGGCTGGCATGGTCCTTCCTCCTTAGGTGACAAGGGCCACAGTCTCTGCACCACTTCTCTACAGCCCCTCTCATGCCGACCCAAAAGAACCTTCCTCTTAGCAGGAACTCCAGTTTCTTCCAAGCGAAGTGCCCCGCTCTGTCATGGTAAGCCCCCAGGACCATAGCTGCATCCCGCCTTGGGACCACGACTTGCCAGGTCAGCTCGTGCGTCCGGTGGTTGACAATCCTTCTGCACAGCTTGCCTTCGTAGAGGAACAGCTTGCTCTTCTCTTTCCATAGCTGCTTGGCTTCCTCTGGAGCATCCGGACCTAAGCGGGCGTCTTCCTGGGTCAGCAGATCTTTCACCAGGCGGATTGCAGGGTCGCTATCTTGGGTCTCGGCCCAGCTGTGGTGAGGTAGGGGATTGATCATAACGGTTGTTAGATCCTCCTCCTTCACGCGGTGGGAGTATTGAGCGGCTCCGTACCGGTGAAACGCGGGGAGTTCTATCTCCTCCAGCTCTTCTGGGTCTTCGTCACCTTCAGGTAAGTGAGGCATTCTCGATAGGGCGTCAGCGATGGCATTGGTTTTGCCTGCCCGGTACTTGATCACGAAGTCATAGTTGGAGAGACGGGCCATCCATCGCTGTTCCAGGGCACCCAGTCTCGCATTGTCCAGGTGAGTCAACGGGTTGTTGTCCGTGTACACGGTGAACTTTGCGGAGGCCAGGTAATGCTTGAAGCGTTCCGTTACGGCCCACACCACCGCCAAGAATTCTAGCTTGAAGGAGCTGTAATTCTCCAGGTTCCTCTCGGTGGGCCTCAGCTTCCGGCTGGCGTATGCGATCACCCTTTCTCTGCCCTGTTGGTTTTGGAACAGTACGGCTCCCAGTCCCACATTACTGGCGTCTGTGTGGAGGATAAAAGGCTGGCCATAGTCAGGGTAGGCCAGGATCTCATCCCCCGTGAGGGCCATCTTCAACTAGCGGAAGGACTCCTCTTGCGGTTTATCCCACTTGAAGGGTGGCTTTTGACTTCTGGACTTAGATTGTCCTATCAGGAGGTCCTGCATTGGAGCTGCCATCTTAGTGAACCCGGGGATGAACCTTCGGTAGTAGCCTACCAACCCGAGGAATTGCCTTACTTCTTTGATGTTCGAGGGGCTGGGCCAGCTCTTGATTGCAGTGACCTTGTCAGGGTCGGGGGCTACTCCTTCCGCACTTACCACGTGCCCTAGGTACTGGACCTTTGGTTTCAGCAGGTGACACTTCGATGGTTTCACCTTCAGGCCATAGCCTGCCAGGGCTTCGAACACCTCGGCCAGGTGCTTTAGATGGTCCTCATAGGTCTTCGAATAGACGTTCACGTCGTCCAGGTAAAGGAGGACCGTCTCGAAGTTTCGGTGCCCTAGACAGCATTCCATCAGCCTCTGGAAGGTCCCTGGTGCTTTGCAGAGCCCGAAGGACATACAGTTGAACTCACTCAGTCCCATCGGGGTGGTGAAGGCGGTCTTCTCCTTGTCAGCCTCTGCCACAGGAACCTGCCAGTACCTGCTAGTAAGGTCCAAAGTAGAAAAGAAGTTAGCTGATTTTAGTGCGGCTAAAGACTCCTCTATTCTAGGCAGCGGATATGCGTCTTTGTGGGTGATACGGTTGATTTGTCTATAGTCCACGCACATTCTCATGGTGCCGTCTTTCTTTTTTACCAGAACCAGGGGGGCGGCCCAGGGGCTACAGCTATCTCTAATGACCCCAGCTTCTTTCATTTCCCGCAGCATACCCTTGGCGTTCTGATAATGTGCAGGGGGTACAGGCCTGTGTCTCTCTTTTATTGGTGCATGGCTCCCCGTGGGGATATGGTGTTCTATCCCTTTTACTCTGCCGAAGTCTAGCGGGTGCTTACTAAAAATTCTCTCGTACTCCTGGACCACCCGGTAGACTCCTTGTTTTTGGTGCAGGGGAGTGGAGTCAGCACCCACATGGAGTTTCTGGCACCAGTCCTCCTTTTGTTTCTGGGAGCCATTACCCTCCGCCTGTGGAGATGGAGGCAAGGGTTTCACGGCCCTGATAGCTTTGTGTTCGACAACAAACAGTTTGGCGAGTGCAGCGTACCTGGGTAAGTGTACTTCCCTCTCCCCAATGTTGAGGATGCGGACGGGCACCCTCCCATGACGGACATCAACCACCCCCCAGGCTGTCAAAATGGTGGGCCTGCTGTCTGAGTACACGGGTTCTACCATGGCTTGGTAGTCTCTACCTCTCAACCCGATTGCAGTCCGACACCAGATCATCATTTCACTTTTGGGAGGCATGGAAATGGGGAATGGGTCACTCAGTCTTACGCTACCGATCTCACCACCAGACAGTTCTACCTGCTGCCGTCTCATCAGGGCGTTTATCTCCTTGTTGAGGACTCTCTGTTGGCTGGAACTAGCATTCACCGCCACCTGTTGTAGAATTACAATTACCTCTGAAAGACAATTTTCAATCACGTTAGTACCCACAGTTATTTTAGGGTGACTTTCACGACGGTCATTGTCCACAATAATTACTCCCTGTGCCGGTAGTTCAACTTTACCAATTTTAATGGTCATCTCCTTGAACCCCATCTGCGGCACGGGTAAACCATTACTGGCGATGATGCTCAAGTTACTGTCTGGATACCGTGTGGTATCAGCATCAGTCCAATACTGCTTAAAAAGTACATAAGGGATAGTGGTTACTTGCGACCCAGTATCCAGCAAGGCACTCATGGGGATACCGTCCAGCACCACGGGTAAAACCGGGTGCCCCCCAACGTACTTATCACACCAATTATAAGGGCCTGGTGATCTTATGCCTGGGGGTTGGCCCTCTGCCCCAGGTTGGACCCGTTTAAATTACAGTACCTGGAAATGTGTCCGGGCTGGTTGCATCGACGGCAAATGGGCTGTCCTTCCTCTGCGTAGCGGTCTGTGGGCCTGCCTCGGAACGACGGGATCCTCCTCTGTCGACGCCACGGGACATCCTCCGGACTTGAAGCCAGCTCGATGGGTCTTGACGGGTCCACTTGTAATGCCTGGACGGTCCTGGTCAACGCCGCGAAGCTCCTGGTCAGCTCCTGGACTTGGTGGTGCAGATCTTTCGACGGGGCTTGGTTCAGGGCCTGTGCATCAGCCCCCACGGAGTCCATAGAGGAGGGCGCCGCCTTCTGGTGGTAGGTGAGAGCAGGGCGCCGGGGGTTTATAGCGCCACTTGTTGCCGATTCACGGAGCACCCTTATGGCCCTGTCCTTGAATTGGGCAAAGGTCAGATCAGGGTTCTGAAAGAACATGAGGCTCAGCTGGGTCCTGTGGGTGCTAGACAGCAGACCTTCTATGAACTGTTCTGTTAGGAGCTTATCCGTATCCTGCACGCTGCCTGGGTCAGCTTGTTGGATGGCCCTCAGGGCTTCCTGCATATTTAGGGCATAGTCTCTGATGCTGTCCTGTGCCCGCTGCTTACATCCATAGAACCTCATTTTAATTTCAGCGGAGGTACGTGTGTCAAAGGTACCCCGCAGCCGGGCCAGAATACCCTTCACGGTCCTTTTCTCCTCAGTGGGCCATGATTTTACCTCCCTTTGGGCTGCGCCAGTTAACTGCCCTGTTAATATGCTGACCTTCTGTTCCTCTGTCAGGAGGTAGACTTGGAACAAACTGCACAGCCTTTCCTTAAAATCAGTCAGGGCATGGGGCTCCCCTGAGTACTTAGGCAGCCAGGCCGCTCCAGGGATGTAGGGCAGGGAAAATGGCATCACCGCTGCTGCAGCTGCGCTGGTGGTAATGGGCGCCTCCGTGTCTGACATCTTCCTCCCCCCTAGTTAAGCGTGGCCTACCTTCCGACGATCCTCTTCTGTAGGCCGCAGCTTCGCTGGTGCTGCTCCGGAAGAGGACCTTGCGTCGCGTCCTGGTGACGTCAGCGTCGCTCTCTCTCCCTTCCAGGACCTTGCGCAGCATCGGTGCGTGGGGCGGAGCTTCGGGTCTCACGCCGTTTGGACGTCCACGCCCCTCTTCTTCCCGTGCGGCGTCCTGAAGATGGCGTCCGATGGCGGGAAAGCGGCTGAAGATGGCGGGAACCGACGGAAGATGGCGGGAAAGCGGCTGGAAATGGCGGGAAGCGGCACCGGATGGCGGGAAACCTCTTTTCAGGTTAGTGCACAGTCTTTTTCAGGCACGCAATACCCGTTTGTGGCAGGTTGGTTTCAATCCTGCCGACTACGCCAAAGCTGACTCGCCCCCTGGGCCGTGGGGCACTCGGATCCGGGCAATAGGGAAACGGTGGGAGTAGTAGTGGCAACCCGGTTCTGTAGCTCAGGGTGGTCAGGCCAGTGGTAGTCCGTTATGTGCTGATGATTATGTCCGACTACGCCACCCGTGTATTTGCGGTCATTAGGAACCGCCGCTGCAAGGCAGACCGCTGGGGCTGATGATGTATGCAGCTGGGATGGTGTGACTCCCCACGGGAAGAGTGCGGCCCCAGGGCAGTATAAAGGATGGTGGGAGTGATGGTGGTGAGAGTCCCAGTGCCGTTATTGCTGGAGGAGCAAGGAGCACACAGACAACAGGTTGCAGTCCAGGGTCTTTACTAGAACAGGTAAACTGACCCACAAACAATCCCGGCTAGGAGGGGACCTGGATGTCTGAGAGCAATGGGGAAATTGGCCCTGGTCAGGGTGAGGGTGTAGGCCTACCGTGCTTTCTGCGCTCCTTCTGGCTATCTCCTCCTTATAGGGTAACAGCCCACGTTTCCGAGCTCTCCATGTATTCTCGCCTGTATGGCCTGCGACATGGGTTCCTTTCTGCTCCCAGCCTGGTACGGCTTTGCTGGTCCCTTCTGTTGTGGCAGAGCCTCCAGGCTTCTTAGGCCAAGTAATATACAGTCCCCTGCGGACTGGTTATCTGCTGTAGGATGTGGAATCCTCCCAGCCTCAGACACCAAAGTCTGGTAAATTAAGTCCTTTATCTGCCAAGACAGGCTCACTTCGCCTCTTGTCTCTGGCTTGTGGCTCTCCTCCTGCCACACTTCCTCTTAGGTGCAATACAACTTTCTGTCCCTGCTCTGCTCTGGGACAAGTCTCAGTCCTGAGATAGGTCGTCCTGTTCTCTCTAACCCTGCCCCCAGTTCCAGCTTTTATAGGGGCAGCCTGCTCCCCCTACTGGCCTGAGACAGGAGGTACTGCATGCTAATGTTCCCCTGACTAGAGAACCTCCCCCTTGCTCTCAGACACAGCTTTATTATACTTGTGGCATCCAGGCCAGGGTGACACACAGTGACTGCAACGGCTGCCTAAATGTAGGAAAAACCTCAATACCAATTTAAAGACACATAGAGGAGGGCCTCTGTAACAACATGTTCTCATTAGAAAGGAGCAGAATTTCTATACAGTTATTGCGTATGCAGTGACTGCAAGGGCTGCCAAAAACTTAGACGCACTCCAATGTTCCTTGGAAGAGACGTAGAGGAGGGCCTCATTAAAAAAAATGTTCCCATTATAAAGGAGCGAGTCTACTATACTGTTTTTGCATATGCAGTGACTAAGAGCTGGCAAAAATTTGGACGCACTCCAATGCCCCTTGGAAGAGACGTAGAGGAAGGCCTCATAAAAAAATCTTCCCATTGTAAAGGAGCTGGCCTCCTATATTGTTCTTGCGTATGCAGTGACTGCAAGGTCTGCCGAAAATTTGGACGCACTCCAATGCCCCTTGGAAGAGACGTAGAGGAGGGCCTCATTAAAAAAAAATCCCATTATAAAGGAGCGGGTCTCCCATACTTGTAATGCCCATGCACTAAGTGCATGGGCTGAAAAACATTTACCCCTGGGGGGTATACATGAACATAGTGTATAACAAACATTTCCTACGGGCATCATAAACACCCTTAAAAAAAATTATGTGGGTGTTGCATCACGGTCACCCAGGTGATATGGTGGTGGAGGATGAGGATGAGGAGAAGGAGGAAGACAACAGCAAATAGACAAAATCAGGAAGCGTATACCCATGTCTGGGTGTGAAGAGGTGCATGGGAATAGACCTCCCAAAAAAAAGACACTGGATTTGAGTTTATGTTCCTCTGCTATCATTCGGTGGTGTTGAGAAGTCTGGCCCAATCCAGCACTTGTTCATTTTTATGAGTCAGCCTATTATCATTTTTAGTTGACAGGCGGATGTGCCTATCAGTTATAATTCCCCCAGCGGCACTAAAAACCTGCTCTGACAAAACGTTAGCGGCAGGGCAGGACCTTCAAGGCATAGAGAGCCAGTTCATGCCACGTGTCCAGCTTGGATACCTAACAATTATAAGGCACAGAGGAATCACGTAGGACGTTGGCACGGTCGGCAGGGTACTCTTTCAGCATCTTCGTAAAATTATCCCTCCTTGTGAGAAAATCCCGCTCATCAGGGGCTGTGCGATGGGAGAGTCTGAGAAAACTGTCCCAGACCTTTGACAGTGTTCCCCTGCCTCTGCTGGATTGTATTTGTGTCTCACTCGCCTGTATTCCTTGGTGGTCCAAGGAATTGTGACCTCTGCCTCCAGCGTTTTCATATGGGAATTTTTTAATAATTCCGCAACAAGGGCCTTCTGGTACTGCCCCATTTTATTAGACCTGTCCGCCGCGGGAATAAGAGATAGAAAGTTCTTCATTAGCGTGACTCTAGAAGTGTCACCAACCAGTAATGACTGTCACCCAAAATTTGGAGAACGCGATGGTCACGGGAAAGGCAGCGTAACATAAACTCAGCCATGTGTGCTAGACATGGCAAGACTTTCGTGTCCTCACCAAGAGGATGACTGAACATGCTCTCCTCCTAATCTCCCTCTTCGCTCTCCACAGACCATCCAAGCTGAACAGACGGTATGACAGTTGCGTGGGTAGTACCGCCTATAGCGCAGAAAACTAGTTCCTGTTCTTCCTCCTCCTCCTCCTCCTCATTGTCACCCAATCCATGTTGGGAAGAGATGAGGCTGAGCCATGGGGAATCACCCTGTATGGTTCCTTGCTCCATCTCATCGTGCTCCGCCTGCAATGCCTCCTCTTTAATTGTGAGCAGCGATCGTTTCAGAAGACAGAGAAGCGGGATGGTGATGCTAATTATGGCATCAACGCGGAACACCATCTTGGTGGACTCCTCAAAGTTTTGGAGGACGGCACAGATGTCTGACATCCATGCCCACTCCTGAGGTCTTGTCTTATGTGCAGCTCACAAATCCTTCCCAACATATGCAACATTAAGTTCCAAGACATGGGGACATCGTACACCAGTCTGTGAGCTGGAAACTGCAAACGTTGCTGAAGTCCGGCAAGGGCGGCAGAAGTTGTAGCTGACTTTGTAAAATGGGCACACACGTGGTGTACTTTGACAAGCAAATCCGGCAGATCCAGGTAGGTTTTGAGAAGCCGCTTAACCACGAGGTTGAGCTCATGGGCCAGGCATGGTACGTGTGTGAGCTCGCCTCGCTTCAGAGCTGCCAACAGGTTCCAGCCATTGTCACACACCACTATGCTTGGCTGTAGGTTCAGATCTGCCTGCTCTTTCAGAGCTGTCCACAACTCTTCAGCGGTGTGCGGTTTGTCACCTAAGCATATTAGCTTCAGCACAGCCTGTTGATGCTTGGCCGAGGCAGTGCTGCAGTGGTTACAGCTTCCGATTGATGTGGTCATTTCGGAGATGAAGGCTGAAGAGGAGGAGGTGCAGGAACTGTAGAATGTGGGGGCAACTCCGATTGACCCAGGATCCCAAATCCTCGGCGTCGGGAGGACGTGTGCCATCCCAAGGTCCGACTGGGTCCCGGCTGCCACTATATTAACCCAGTGTGCCATCAGCGTGATGTACCGTCCTTGCCCACAAGCACTTGTCCACATGTCCGTGGTTAGATGGACTTTCCCAGTAACTGCTTTGTTGAGGGCACGGGTAATGCTCTGGCACACGTGCTTGTGTAATGCAGGGACGGCACATCAGGAGAAATAGTGGCGGCTGGGGATCGAGTACTGAGGGACAGCTTCCGCCATCAGATTGGGGAAAGCTTCCGTCTCCACAAGCCTAAAAGGCAACATTTCGAGCCCAAGCATTCGCGAAATGTGAGTTTAATATTGTGGCCTGTGGGGTGTTCGCTGCGTATTTGTGCTTGCGCTCCAGGGACTGGAGTAGGGAGAACTGAACGCTGCGCTGGGACAAGGACGTGGACGTGGATGCTGATGGTGGTGGCTGCGAGTGTGCAATGACAGGTGCAGGGCGTCTTTGCATCTTTGCATGAGCCATGAACAGGTGATTGGCGTGCACGTACAACAGCGGAGCAAGCAGTGGTGTCACCCGCAGACACTGTTTTTGGACCCTGGCGTTCGGCCCACCTAGTCGGGTGCTTTGCTATCATGTGCCTGAGCATGCTGGTGGTGGTCAGGCTGCTAGTTTTGCTATCCCTGCTGATGGTGGCCTGCCAGATGGTGCAAATGGCCTTTTTGGGGCTATCTGCAGAGTCTATAAAAAAGAACCAGACTCGGGAAGACCTAACAGGTGTAGTCGCAACTTCCATTGTGTTCGTGTTCCGGGGAACGGTTGCCCACCTTGTGTCTGTGGGCACCACACTGCTTGATCCTTTCTGTTGTGGTGCTAGGCCTCCTTGAACTTTTCTACCTTTTGCCACATTTCTGGCTTCAAACATAAAGATATAAAATTCAAATTTTTTTGGGAAGAATCAACAACAAGTTTGACACAATCGTGAAGTGGAACGAAATTTATTGGCTATTTTAAACTTTTATAACAAATTAAAAACTGAAAAGCAGGGCATGTAATATTATTCGGCCCCCTTGAGTTAATATTTTGTAGCCCCACCTTTTGCTGTGATTACAGCTGCAAGTCGCTTGGGGTATGTCTCTATCAGCTTTGCACATCGAGAGGCTGAAATTCTTGCCCATTCTTCCTCGCAAAACAGCTCGAGCTCATTGAGGTTGGATGGAGTGCATTTGTGAACAGCAGTTTTCAGCTCTTTCCTCAGATTCTCTATTGGATTCAGGTCTGGACTTTGACTTGGCCATTCTAACACCTGGATACGTTTATTTTTGAACCATTCCATTGTAGATTTTGCTTTATGTGTGGGATCATTGTCTTGTTGGAAGATAAATGTCCGTCCCAGTCTCAGGTCTTTTGCAGACTCCAACAAATTTTCTTCCAGAATGGTCCTGTATTTGGCTGAATCCATCTTTCCATCAATTTTAACCATCTTCCCTGACCCTGCTGAAGAAAAACAGGCCCAAACCATGATGCTGCCACCACCATGTTTGACAGTGCGGATGGTGTTTTGAGGGTGATGAGCTGTGTTGCTTTTACGCCAAACATATCATTTTGCATTGTGGCCAAAAAGTTCGATTTTGGTTTCATCTGACCAGAGCACCTTATTCTACATGTTTGGTGTGTCTCCCAGGTGGCTTGTGGCAAACTTCAGACTTTTTATGGATATCTTTGAGAAATGGCTTTCTTCTTGCCACTCTTTCATAAAGACCAGATTTTTGCAGTGTACGACTGATTGTTGTCCTTTGGACGGACTTTCCCACCTCAGCTGTAGATCTCTGCAGTTCATCCAGAGTGATCATGGGCCTTTTGGCTGCATCTCTGATCAGTCTTCTCCTTGTTCGAGATGAAAGTTTAGAGGGACGGCCGGGTCTTGGTAGATTTGCAGTGGTCTGATACTCCTTCCATTTCAATATGATCGCTTGCACAGTGCTCCTTGAGATGTTTAAAACTTGGGAAATCTTTTTGCATCCAAATCCGGCTTTAAACTTCACCACAACAGTATCTCGGACCTGCCTGGTGTGTTCTTTGGTCTTCATGATGCTCTCTGCACATGAAATAGAAACCTGAGACTATCACAGAGCAGGTGCATTTATACAGAGACTTGATTACACACAGGTGGATTCTATTTATCATTACCAGTCATTTAGGACAACATTGGATCATTCAGAGATCCTCACTGAACTTCTGGAGTCAGTTTGCTGCACTGAAAGTAAAGGGGCTGAATAATATTGCACGCCCCATTTTTCAGTTTTTAATTTGTTAAAAAAATGTAAAATATCCAATAAATTTCATTCCACTTCACGATTGTGTCCCACTTGTTGTTGATTCTTCCAAAAAAAATTAGAATTTTATATCTTTATGTTTGAAGCCAGAAATGTGGCAAAAGGTAGAAAAGTTCAAGGGGGCCAAATACTTTCACAATGCACTGTATACTGGAGTTCCTATATGTATATATTTTGGAGCGTTTTTCACTGTTTTCACAACACATATAAAGAACATGGAAGAGTCCAGGAGCCATTTGGTGAGCTACATATCCTGCTACATGTTCACAGACTTGCCAGTGGAAAAGCCAAACTTCACATGCCAGAAATGCAAGCTTGTGTCCCTGTTGGAGGAAAAGTTGCGAAATCTAGAAGAGAGGTTAACTACCTTGAAAATCATTAAGGAAGGTGAAGAGTTCTTAGACAGAGCAGAATTATCTCTTCATGATACAGAAAGAGAAGAAATTCGAACTGCACCTGACAAAACAGAGGAATGGAAGCATGTGACCCACAGAAGCAGGAGGATCGAGAGGCAGTCAGCACCCATACTGCTCAGAAACCAGTACCAGGCTCTCACGCAGGAGAACCATGAAGAAATACAGCTAGATAAGACTTTGCCCACAATGAATAACCTTGTAAGCCCTCAGAATCCTCCTGGATGGAGAAAGCAAATTCTTATCCTCTCTTGCTGACAACTTTACCTTCCAAAAGGTAGGGGAGAAAACAAGGGGATCTGCTGCTTTGGATCTAATCCTTATACACAGGGAGGAAATAGTTGAGGAGGTAAAAGTGGCTGGGACCCTAGGAGGCAGCGATCACGCTATTATAGAATTTTGGATAACTAGAGAAGGAAGACATGTGAAGATTCAAACTTCAAGGTTAGATTTCAGAAAGGCAGATTTTAAGCGACTCAGAAAGAGAATAGGAGGGATCCAATGGCTGGATGTCCTTAAGGACAAAAATGTCCAGGAAGGATGGGAAATTTTTAAAAATGAGATTCTCAAAGCACAATCGTTAACAATCCCGAAAGTAGGAAGAATGGGAAGCATTTAAGGAAACCAGGATGGATGAACACGGAACTTAAACACATGCTAAAAAGAAAAAAATAAATGTTTATCAAATGGATCAACTGATCTTCACTGTCCTATTAAAGGAATAGAAGAATCCAGGTTATCTGTAAACAGAAAGACTGTGAGGGAATATTTAGCTAACATAAATGAGTTCAAGTCTCCAGGTCCAGATGAATTACACCCCAGAGTACTGAAGGAGATCATAGAAGAAATTTTAGAACCACTCTCCATAATCTTTGAAAATTCTTGGAGAACAGAAGTCCCTGAAGACTGGAGAAGAGCAAATGTTGTTCCTATCTTCAAAAGGGGGAAGAAGGTGGACCCAGGGAACTATAGGCCGGTGAGTCTGACTTCTATACCAGGAAAGATCTTTGAACAAATTATTAAACAACATGTATGTAAGTACCTGGATAAGAATGAAGTGATTAACCAGAGTCAGCATGGGTTTGTAACTAACAAGTCAGACTAATTTAATTTCCTACTATGACAGAATCACTGACTGGGTGGATCAGGGAAATGCTGTAGATATAGTATATCTTGACTACAGCAAAGCATTTAACAAAGTATCTCACACCATCCTTATTGAAAAAATGACCAAGTATGGAATGGACAAGGCATCTGTTAGGTGGATTCATAACTGGCTTAGTGATCGGACTCAAAGAGTGGTCGTAAATGGCTTTGTCAATGTATTTTAAAAAATACATTGACAAACTGGAGCAAGTTCAGAGAAGAGCGACCAGAATGATGATCGGTCTGCAAACCATGTCCTATGAGGAACGGTTACAGTATTTGGGAATGTTTAGCTTGCAAAAAAGAAGACTTAGAGGAGACTTAATAGCTGTTTACAAATATCTCAAGGGCTGTCACATTGTAGAAGGATCATATTTATTCTCATTTGCACAAGGAAAGACTAGAAGCAATGGGATGAAACTGAATGGGTGGAGACAAAGATTAGATATTAGAAAAAACTTTTTGACAGTTAGGGTGATCAATGAGTGGAACAGGCTGCCACGAGAGGTGGTGAGTTCTCCTTCAATGGACGTCTTCAAACAGAGGCTGGACAGACATCTGTCTGAGACGATTTAGTGAATCCTGCTTTGAGCAGGGGGTTGGACCAGATGACCCAGGAGGTCCCCTCCAACTCTACCATTCTATGATTCTATCTAACTATTACACCGCCAGTTATGTCCCTCAAACAGCAGCACCTCTCCCTACTCTGCCTGTCTGAAGGTTGACTCATTGACTTGAATTGAGTTAGTCAAATATGAAGCAAAAATCCCAGCAAATCCGCAAATATTTTTATACCTGCATTTTTGCTGTGGATTTGACTGACTCAATTGAAGTCAATGGGTGAAAAATGCTGCAAAAACGCACAAAGAATTGACATGCTGCAGATTTAAACGCAACTACAATCCAGTAGGAAAATTCCTGATTATGTGCACAGCACTTCAGGATTGTCATTGCAATAGCTGGCACAATGATTCCCTAGCGTTTTTGGCCCATTTCCGAGCGGAACAAAAAGCTGCGAAAACGCACCAAAAATGCACAGTGTGCACATAGCCTTACACTTTTTTAATCAAAAATGGTGTTTACTAAGTACCCTATGTTATTTATATGCACTGTTGCTTTTATTTATTTACTTACAGCAGGGTATATGTTTTTTTTGTTTCTGTCTTGGGTTTTGTAGGATTATAAACATGGTATAAACATGGTAAGCCCTAGTTTTTCATGTTAAGGACATAATGGAAATTGTAGGTTCATGGGATAAAATTGTATATGAGGCTGACATTACAATTGAATGCTGTAGAAACTTGGTGCTGTATTCCTGTACCGATGGTGGTTCTGGTGCTGTATTCCCCCACTGACGGTGGTTCTGGTGCTGTAGTCCTGTACTGATGAGTAGTGTTGAGCCACCCCCGTAGTGTTCGAGTTCGGTTCGGTTCGTCGAACACCCTTGTGTTCGCCGAACTGTTCGTCGAACTGTTCGTCGAACACCTTCGAACACCGTTAAAACCAATGGCAGGCAAACAAAAACACATAGAAACACATAGAAAACACCTTCAAAGGTGTCCAAAAGCTGACAAACTGCTCAGAAGACATAACTAACACATGGAAAAGTGACAAGTACATATAGTCATGCGAAAATAAAAGAGGTGGAGGAGTAAAAGGAGGGGGAGACACAGATATAGGCATGTCATGCCCTTCTAAAATCCAAAAAGTGAGAAGCCGACACGGCCAGTCCGCTCCTGCCCGTGCCACCTCCGTGTCGCCGGGTTTGTGCCAGAGCCGCGGTGAACCCTGACGGCCAGCCCCCCTCTCCCAATACTGGTGCCTGTCCGCTGGTGGGTCGAGCGAGCCCCCCTGTGGTGGAGGCAGCTCTAAGCTTTTTAATTTAAATTGTCTCTCTAATTTGAATGAATACACTTTAAATCCATTTACAAGGATCTATTGGAGGGCAAGTCTCATGCCAGCAGCCGCGTAATTCCAGCTCCAGTAGCGTCCACTAAAGCTGCTGCAGTTAAAAAGCTTTTATAAGGATCGAGCTCGGCTGTCCACCGCAAGGCATCCTACTGCCAGTCCCAGCCCCTATGCCTTGGGGTGCCTCCTGATGCTCTTCACTGAGTATCCCATGGTCCCGAAGCATTTCCTTTGAAAAAATTAAGTGTCTAAACTACAGGTGGTGTAGCTTGCTTAACAGCCGGGATAATCCGCTGACTAGCAGACACTGCTACTAGGCACAAAGTATTTCCTGGGCTAGATGCAGTTAAAAATTTGTAATTAGATACTCTCGTTGGATGCTGAGAAAGCATTCCATAGAGTCTCCTGGCACGCCATATATGATTCTCTTAAAAAGCTTGGGGTAGGGGTCTAGGGGACCCTTTTATAGCCAAAATCACGGCCCTGTATCACAATACGTCACCTAGGCTGAAGATAAATGGAACTGTAGCACCCTGAGGGCTCGGTTGCTACAGAGGTATTGCACCTCACCCAGAGGTGTGATATCTCACTCTCAGGTAAGGATGGAGTGTGGATCAGGACCCGACACCTGCATGCATTACACCAAATTGCCGTGGGGTAGGGCGACCAATATGCCTCTGAGATAGGCACGACAGTCCCTGTCCCTGGCTGGAGTGGGGGGAGGGAACACTGAGGAAGGGGAACCCTGTAGTGCAGGAGCAGGGAGGAAGCAGTTCCTGGGTGCATTGAGAAGGGAGTATAAAAGGTGGGCACCATCTTAGTTCAGTGCAGAGAAGTCTGAGCAGAAGTGGCAGGGAGCAGGGGCTCTGCATGAGCTCTGCTCCGGAGGCGGGCCTAGTAACAGAGGCCCAGGCCTGGAAGAGGGAGAAGGAAGGAAGAGGAGCGGAGAAGGCTCCAGGAACGAGGAATGAAGGGATCCCAGGGGTGCGGACGGGCGAGTCGCCACCGCACGCCCGAATCCACCTGCGTGGAGGGGTCAGGCCAAAGGGGGAGACCGGTCCCTGAAACTAGTGGAGGCAGGAAACGACCCTCAGCTAGAAACCGGAGGCTGTGACATTTTATGTTGCGCAGCCCCTCGCTACACCCGCTAGGAAGGCACCACATAGGGTCAGGGAAACTGGCGCCAAGTTTACCAAGAGGAGGCCCGAGGCAGCCGGACAGAAGGGTTGGTAAGAAAGGCCAGACAAAGGACACACAAAGGGGGTCCTGTGAAGCGCTCCAAAGTTATCTGGGAGTTGTCTGAGCCCCTCACCTGGTGAGCACAGTACCACGTGAGCAGCCGTTACCTGCAGACGTGGTCTGGATAATAAGAACTGTGAGTAAAGGCCCTGGACTGCATCACTGACTCCGTGTCGTTATTGCTGCTGCCCTGCACCATCATCCCCCATCCTCCGCATACACTGCCCTGAGGCTATACTCCTCCCGTGGGGATTTATGCTACGCTCTGCTGCACCCACAACACCAGCCTCAGCGGTCTGCCCTGCAGCGGCGGTTCACTCTGACCGCAATCCACGGGTGGCGTAGTCGGACATTTAAACATCAAAACCACATAAATAGTTCCGCCACTGGTTTGACCACCCTGAGCCACGGAACCGGGTCGCCGCCACGAAGACTGCAACCACCAGCATCCACCAAAAAGGGTCCGGCTCCGGGTGTCCCAAGGCCCAGGGGGTGCATCAGAACATTTTCATCACCTTTCACAATCACCAATGGGACAAGGCAGGGATGTCCTCTGTCCCCTCTCTTATACATCCTAGTGACGGAGCACCTGCTCTCATCAATTCGCCATAACCCCAATATTAGGTGGATTGAGGTGGGAGGCACCGAGTACAAGTGCTCTCTATTTGCTGATGATGTCCTAGTATATATCACTCAATCACATATATCCATCCATGCTGTTATGGCTGAAATAGATCACTTTGTTACATGGTCAAATTTTAAAATCAATGCAGCGAAGTCTGAGGCCCTCGATGTCTCCCTCCCCAAATCCATATAGGATTCCATCCAGTCCAACTTTCCCTTTGCCTGGCCCTCACAGGGTATCAAATACTTAGGAATTCCTATTCATAGAGACCTCTCCCATCTATGTTATCTTAATTTTGGGCCCTTTGTTGAACAACTCCATACAGACCACGGTTGGCAAGTTAGAACTGTAAGATTCACTACGTGTACCACTGGTGTTTTGTGGAAAAGCACATGTACACTGCGTTCCAAATTATTATGCAAAAAGTGTTTAGGAGTGATAAGGGAAGAATTTGTTTGTTTGTCAGTTAAACTCATTGATGGTGATGTGTGTCAGGGCTCTTTATATCACTGTAAGCAATTGCAGACACCTGTGCTAATTAGTTTGGCAAGTGTGTCCAATGAAAGGCAAGACTACTTAAGAAGGCTCTCTCACATTATTAAGCAGCCTACATTTTCTGCCAAAATGGGAAAGAAAAAGGATGTGTCGGCTGCTGAGAAGCAACAAATTGTGGAGTGTTTAGGTCAAGGCATGACTACAATCAACATTGTGCGATGATCAGGATGAAGTGTCTTGGCAATCAAGAAGTATGTAGCTGATTCACAGTACACACGTGTGCGTGCTGATAAGGGCAAATTGAGGACTCTTTCCTACAGGCAATTACGTCAGGTTGAAAGAGCAGCGGCAAAAAAGCCTTGTCATAGCAGCAGACAAGTTTTTGAAGCTGCTTGTGCCTCCAACGTCCCCCGAACAACAAGATGCAGGGTCCTTCAGAGGTTTGCAGCTGTGCATACGCCATCCTGTCGACCTCCTCTATCCACTTCACACAAGCAGAAACGGCTCCAGTGGGCCAAACATTACATGAAGACTGATTTCAAAACTGTTTTGTTCACGGATGAGTGCCGTGCAGCGCTCGATGGTCCAGATGGATGGAGTGGAGGATGGCTGGTTGATGGACACCCCACGCAAACACGGCTACAGCGCCAACAAGGAGGAGGTGGAGTAATGTTTTGGGCTGGAATCATGGGGAGAGAGATTGTCGGCCCCTTTAGGATCCCTGAAGGCGCTAAAGATGAACTCCATAATGTATGTGGATTTTCTCAAACAGCACTTCCTGCCATGGTTCAAGAAGAAGAACCGTGTATTTCACAGCAAGATCATTTTTCTGCATGATAATGCACCATCTCATGCTGCACATAAAACATCTGCATCTCTGGCTGATATGGGCATAAAAGGGGACAAACTTATGGTGTGACCCCCATGCTCCCCTGACCTCTACCCCATTCAGAACCTTTGGAGCATCATTAAAAGGAGTGTCTATGATGGCGGGAGGCAGTTCACAACTAAGCAACAGCTCTGGGAGGGTATTCTGTCCTCATGCAAAACAATTGAAGCAGAAACCATCCAAAACCTGACAAATTCAATGGACGAGAGAGTTCAGAAGCTCCTTTCGAACAAGGGGTCCTATGTGAAAATGTAACATCACCTAGAATAAAGTTTTGAGTTGAAAACTGTTTGATTTCAGTTTCTAACAACCTGCTAATGCTTATAATTTCAAAAATGACCATTTTTTTGGTCTTTATTAAAATGAAAAGGTTGATCGAAAAGTTTGGGGGATCTAAGAGTGTGGCAACCCAGTAGTCATGATTACTTCGAATTCTGACAATATGAGGGTCATGCTGCAGGTAGTGCAGCAAGAAGGCACTTATGTGTCTTGCGCATCTCGGAGCCCCAAAATTATTTTCCGGGCTAGATGCAGCTAAAAATTATTATTAATTTTAAATCTGGTGAAGCTTTAGTATAGATGGCCTAATAGGATCAGTGCTGCACACTGCTACAAAGCCCAAATTATTTTCCAGCCAAGATACAGATAAACATGATTAGTAATTTGAAAGCTTAAAATGGTTGGTAGGGTGATTTTAACCAATCATCAAGCTTTTACTCTCCCCAGGATGACACAGGGGTAGAAAAGTCGTTTCGGATCCATGATTTGTTCATCTTTATGAACGTGAGTCTGTCTACATTATCAGTGGAGAGCCGCGTGCGCTTATCTGTCAGCACACCACCAGCAGCGCTGAACACACGTTCAGACAGAACGCTGGCTGCGGGGCATGACAAGATCTCCAAGGCGTAAGTGGCTAGCTCCGGCCATTTATCCAGATTGGAAGCCCAAAAAGAGCAAGGGTCCAGTGACACAGTCGTGGCTTCAATGTTTACTTGGAGATACTCCTGTACCATCGTCTCTAGGCGTTGACTATGTGTCAGACTTCTTGTCTCCTGTGGCCTTGCAAAGGATGGGCTAAAAAAGTGGTGAAATGATTCCGCAAAATTGATGTTACCAGCAGATACTGTGGTTCTGTTACGGTTTGAGTGCTGAACACTTGACGGTCCCACGGTTGGCAAGTTGGAACTGTGAGATTCACTACGTGCACCACTGGTATTTTGTGGAAAAGCACATGTAAGATTCTGCAACAGTCTCTGCTGATACTCCTGCATGCGTGCATCCCTTTCTATGGCAGGAATAATTTCTGCAAATTTACTTTTGTACCGGGCATCTAACAGTGTGGCAACCCAGTAGTCAGGATTATTTCTAATTCTCACAATTCGAGGGTCATGTTGCAGGTAGTGCAGCAAGAAGGAACTCATGTGTGTTGCGCATCCAGGAGCACCAAGTCCCTGTTGTGTTGGTGGCGAGGTAACAATCATGCTTCCTTCCTCTGTCCTCTCCCCCCAACCTCGCACAACAGAAATGTGATCAAGGTCTCCCTCATCTGATGAGTCTTCCATCAGTTCGTCCTCCACTTCTTCCTGGGCTCCTGCACCTTCCTCACTAGTTTGGCTGCTACCATGCGCCCTGGTAAAACCATCTCCCCCACCCTCACATGCCTGCCGCCTTGGTGCTGCCGACCGTCTGGACCTTGCAGATGTTAGCCCTTCCGCATACAACTCCTCCTCCTCTACTTCCTCCACCTCCTCTTGTGCCACCACCTGACTCCGAATTCTGTTTAACATGTGCTCCAGCATGTAAATCACCGGAATAGTCATGCTGATAATGGCATCGTCAGCACTAAACATCTTCGTCGCCATTTCAAAACTGTGCAGAAGGGTGCATAGGTCCCTGATCTGAGACCACTCCTCCAGCGTGATTTGCCCCACCTCTGAATCTCGTTGGCCCAGGCTATACGTCAGAACATATTGCACCAGGGCTTGTCGGTGCTGCCACAGTCGCTGCAACATGTGCAGAGTTGAATTCCACCGGGTAGGCACATCGCATTTTAGCCGGTGAAGTGGCAGGCCCAACGACTTCTGTAGAGATGTAAGTCGCTGAGCTGTGGGATGCGAACGGCGGAAGTGAGCACACAGCGACCGTGCCCTCTGCAGAAGGCCATCTAGTCTGGGATAGTGGGCTAAAAATTGCTGGACAACCAGGTTCAACACGTGAGCCATACAAGGCACGTGTGTGACATTGCCCCGGCGAAGGGCCGCACCCAGGTTTGCAGCATTGTCGCACACGGCCTTCCCTGGTTTCAGGTCCAGTGGAGACAACCATTCATGAAATTGGTTCTCCAGAGCTGACCACAACTCCTCAGCTGTGTGACTCACATTTCCCAGACATTTCAATGTAAAAACCGCCTGATGACGTTGAGCCCTACTGCCAGCATAGTAAGGAGGTGTGCAGGATCCCTTCTGCGCAGTTAGAAAGCTTGTGGCATGACCAGACAGGCTTTGGGTGCAGGTGGAAGACCGAGAGGAGGTTGAGGAGGCAGAAGCAGTGGAGGAACTTTGACATAAAGAGGATTGACGCACAACTCGTGGGGACGGCAAGACTTGGACAGCAGCCCCTTGTCCTGCTGTCACCATAGTTACCCAGTGCCCAGTCAGCGACATGTAACGCCCCTGTCCATGCCTACTCGTCCAATTGTCTGTGGTGAAATGCACCCTGTCACACACAGAGTTTCTCAAAGAAGCGGTGATGTTGTGTGCGACATGCTGGTGGAGCGCAGGCACACCTTTCTTTGAGAAGTAGTGCCGACTGGGCATCTGGTACTGGGGCACTGTGACGGACATAAGGTCTCGAAAATCCTCTGTGTCCACCAGGCGGAAAGGCAGCATTTCTGTAGCCAAGAGCTTGCAGATGGTGAAATTCAACCTCTTAGCTTTCTCATGGCTAGGAGGAAATGGTCTTTTACTTGTCCACATCTGAGGGACCGAGGGCTGGCTATTGTGCTTAGTCGGGGTTGATAAGGGTGTCCCCGGCAAACTGCCAGTCTGTGAGGAAGATGCAGGCGGACATGTTAGGTTGCCTTGATCCAAAGGTGGTGCTATCGATGTCGGACAGCGCTCAACACCAGCTGGTGTTACCACCTCCAAAGAAAATGATGACCTGCCAATCACGCTGGCTGTTGCTGGTAAAGAGGTGGCAGGTCTGCGCCCCAAAACAGGTGTGACTACTGTCCCCCCAGTCACAGAGGATGAAGAGGCCGCGGATGCACAAGATATGGCAGACGGTGGTTGGCCCGGCCGGCTAGGCCGCATTGTAGCACACTGAGCTTCCCACTGCAACTTATGCTTCATGTCCATGTGCCGGTTCATGCATGAAGTACTCAAACTATGTATTTTTTGGCCTCTACTTAGCTTTTGCTGACAAATGTTACAGATAACACGAGTTGGGTCATCTTTATCGATCTGAAAAAATGCCCAGGCTATGCAAGGCTTAGCACCCATGCGACCTGAAGAGCCACCACGACTTGTGGTGAGAGGCAGAGTTGTGTTTGAGGATGCAGTTGTTGACGTGCTTCCAGTACTACGTCTCTGTCCAGGAAGGCGCAACCTGACCTCGTCGTCACTAGCATCTTCCTCCACCTCCTCTGCTGACCTCATCTCTTGGCTGACTGTGGGTTGACAGTAAGTGGGATCTCCAACCTCATCATCATCACCCTGTGCGTTATCACACCCGTCGTCCTCAGAGCCAACCTGTTCCTGCCCTGACAAAAAACTAAAGTTGTCGCTCCAATCAGGTATTTGAGTCTTATCATCGTCTTCCTCATTGTCTCCACCAACAGGAGTTACAGTTTGGGAATGAGGGTCTACATTATGGTCAGAACCTTCTGCGTCTGGTCCTGGATCCGACTCATAAAGATTCTGGGCATCAGTGCAGATCATTTCCTCATCTGGATTCACAGAAGCGCTGGAGTCGACCTCTGATTCCCAGGCTATAGTATGAGTAAACAGCTCTGCAGACTCAACCATCTGTTCTACCTCATACTCAGACGGGCAGCTGGAGATTTGGGAGCTGTGAGGAAGCAAGTGCGATTGGGGTGACACCTTTGAGGACTGGAGTATTTGTGATGTTGAAGTTGATGTGGAGGAGAGCCCACTTAAAGGAGCACTTGATATCCGTTGAAGCACCTGCTGTTTTTGTGCCTCATCTGGAATTTGTAGCGATTGGCGTGGCCGTAAGAAAGGGATCTTATCACATTGTCCGCTAAAAGAAGTAGACATTTTAGTTTGGCTGGAAGATGGTCTTTCTTCTGCAGATGTTACTGTTGCTTTAACACCTACCCCACGGACACAACCTTTTTTCCCCTTCCCAACACGCCTATTCCCCTTTCCACCAGCAGCAGGCCTTTTTCCACTCATTTTGGTGGTTAACTAATTCACAACTCTGGAGTTGTTTGCACAAAAAAACAATGGATGGGAACCGAGCAGAGCTGAGTGGCCAAACTGTGGTATTAGGCCAAAACTATTGGCTGGGTTAGATGCAGAAAAAAATTATATTCAATTTGCAACCTGATGGAGGTCTGTATAGATGGATTAATAGAACAAGTCCCACACACAGCTAGAAGCCCAATATTTTTTCAGAGGTAGATGCAGAAAAAAATATATTCAGTTTGCAACCTGATGGAGGTCAGTATAGATGGACTAATACAACAAGTCCCACACACAGCTAGAAGCCCAATATTTTTTCAGAGGTAGATGCAGAAAAAAATATATTCAGTTTGCAACCTGATGGAGGTCAGTATAGATGGACTAATACAACAAGTCCCACACACAGCTAGAAGCCCAATATTTTTTCAGAGGTAGATGCAGAAAAAAATATATTCAGTTTGCAACCTGATGGAGGTCTGTATAGATGGATTAATAGAACAAGTCCCACACACAGCTAGAAGCCCAATATTTTTTCAGAGCTAGATGCAGAAAAAAATATATTCAGTTTGCAACCTGATGGAGGTCAGTATAGATGGACTAATACAACAAGTCCCACACACAGCTAGAAGCCCAATATTTTTTCAGAGGTAGATGCAGAAAAAAATATATTCAGTTTGCAACCTGATGGAGGTCAGTATAGATGGACTAATACAACAAGTCCCACACACAGCTAGAAGCCCAATATTTTTTCAGAGGTAGATGCAGAAAAAAATATATTCAGTTTGCAACCTGATGGAGGTCTGTATAGATGGATTAATAGAACAAGTCCCACACACAGCTAGAAGCCCAATATTTTTTCAGAGGTAGATGCAGAAAAAAATATATTCAGTTTGCAACCTGATGGAGGTCAGTATAGATGGACTAATACAACAAGTCCCACACACAGCTAGAAGCCCAATATTTTTTCAGAGGTAGATGCAGAAAAAAATATATTCAGTTTGCAACCTGATGGAGGTCAGTATAGATGGACTAATACAACAAGTCCCACACACAGCTAGAAGCCCAATATTTTTTCAGAGGTAGATGCAGAAAAAAATATATTCAGTTTGCAACCTGATGGAGGTCTGTATAGATGGATTAATAGAACAAGTCCCACACACAGCTAGAAGCCCAATATTTTTTCAGAGGTAGATGCAGAAAAAAATATATTCAGTTTGCAACCTGATGGAGGTCTGTATAGATGGATTAATAGAACAAGTCCCACACACAGCTAGAAGCCCAATATTTTTTCAGAGGTAGATGCAGAAAAAAATATATTCAGTTTGCAACCCGATGGAGGTCTGTATAGATGGATTAATAGAACAAGTCCCACACACAGCTAGAAGCCCAATATTTTTTCAGAGGTAGATGCAGAAAAAAATATATTCAGTTTGCAACCTGATGGAGGTCTGTATAGATGGATTAATAGAACAAGTCCCACACACAGCTAGAAGCCCAATATTTTTTCAGAGCTAGATGCAGAAAAAAATTATATTCAATTTGCAACCTGATGGAGGTCAGTATAGATGGACTAATAGAATGATGCTATGCCCAAAAGATTTTACTTCACTAGGTGCAGTAAAAAAATTGGTATTCTATACACAGGTGGTATATCTTGCAACACAGATAGGCTACTCCACTGACTAACACACTCTGCAATAGGCCAAAAAGGATTAGCTTTGCTAGATTCAGCCAAATGCTGTGAAAAAAACTTGCACAGCACTGGCACAGACCTGCCTGGCAAAAACTGATAGGAACTGATGTAACCTAGTCCTGAAAAGGACTCCAATTACAATTAGTCTTTACTCCCACAATCTATCTATTTAAGAGCACAGACCTGCCTGATAAAAGTCGTAGGAAATGCTGTAACCTAGTCCTTAAAAGGACTGCAATCACAACTATTCCCTACTCCCAAGCTATCTGTAGATTTGTGCGAAAATTGGCTTGAAATTAACAAGGTATAGCACACACAGCAACAGCGGTGCCGTCTAACACGCAGCTGCAGCAGTGAGAAAATGGTGGCGACGGGGAAAATGGCTTGGTCTTATAGGGCAAGGACATGTGACATACACTGCCAATGACACATGCCCTTGCTTGTGTGAAAAAAAGCACTTCGCTCCGTGTGTGCGCTGCTGATAGGCTGACAGATTGCACCTCCCCACTGCAAATGCGGGAAAGAGAAAAAAAAATGGAGATCTTCATTGTTCCTGCAGAGATCCATCCCCTGCCCCTCCCCCCACCCCGCTGTACACTCAAACTGCGTATTAACATTAATTTTCATCATTACTGAGAAAAAATCCAGTTATGATTTTGGTGCACGAACAGTTATCGAACATAACCTCGAACAGCCGAATTTTTCTCAAATTGTTCGTGTTCGCCGAACGGCTCGAACACCGCCCAAAACAGCTCGAATTTGAGATTGGCGAACAGTTCGAGTAGAACAACGCTCATCTCTACTGATGAGGCTTTTGGTATGTAGTCCTGTACTGATGGGGCGTTTAGTGATATAGTTCTGTACTGATGCGGCCTTTGGTGATGTAGTCATGTACTGATGGGGCTTTTGGTGATGTAGTCCTGTACTGATGGGGCTTTTGGTGATGTAGTCCTGCACTGATGGGGCTTTTGGTGATGTAGTCCTGTATTGATTGGGCTTTTGGTGATGTAGTCCTGTATTGATGGGGCTTTTGGTGATGTAGTCCAGTACAGTTAAGGGTTTTATTGATGTACAGTACAGACCAAAAGTTTGGACACACCTTCTCATTTAAAGATTTTTCTGTATTTTCATGACTATGAAAATTGTACATTCACACTGAAGGCATCAAAACTAACACATGTGGAATTATATGCTTAACAAAAAAGTGTGAAACAACTGAAAATATGTCTTATATTCTAGGTTCTTCAAAATAGCCACCTTTTGCTTTGATGACTGCTTTGCACATTTTTGGCATTCTCTTGATGAGCTTCAAGAGGTAGTCACCGGAAATGGTCTTCCAACAATCATGAAGGAGTTCCCAGAGATGCTTAGCACTTGCTGGCCCTTTTGCCTTCACTCTGAGGTCCAGCTCACCCCAAACCATTTTGATTGGGTTCAGGTCTGGTGACTGTGGAGGCCAGGTCATCTGGCGTAGCACCCTATCACTCTCCTCCTTGGTCAAATAGCCCTTATACAGCCTGGAGGTGTGTTTAGGGTCATTGTCCTGTTGAAAAATAAATGATGGTCCAACTAAACGCAAACCGGATGAAATAGCATGCCGCTGCAACATGCTGTGGTAGCCATGCTGGTTCAGTATGCCTTCAATTTTGAATAAATCCCCAACAGTGTCACCAGCAAAGCACCCCCACACCATCACACCTCTTCCTCCTCCATGCTTAACTGTGGGAACCAGGCATGTAGAGTACATCCGTTCACCTTTTCTGCATCGCACAAAGACACGGTGGTTGGAACCAAAGATCTCAAATTTGGACTCATCAGACCAAAGCACAGATTTCCACTGGTCTAATGTCCATTCCTTGTGTTCTTTAGCCCAAACAAGTCTCTTCTGCTTGTTGCCTGTCCTTAGCAGTGGTTTCCTAGCAGCTATTTTACCATGAAGGCCTGCTGCACAAAGTCTCCTCTTAACAATCATTTCTTAAAGTAATGATGGCCACTCGTTTTTCTTTACTTAGCTGCTTTTTTTTGCCATAATACAAATTCTAACAGTCTATTCAGTAGGACTATCAGCTGTGTATCCACCCGACTTCTGCACAACACAACTGATGGTCCCAACCCCATTTATAAGGCAAGAAATTCCACTTATTAAACCTGACAGGGCACACCTGTGAAGTGAAAACCCTTTCTGGTGACTACCTCTTGAAGCTCATCAAGATAATGCCAAGAGTGTGCAAAGCAGTCATGAAAGCAAAAGGTGGCTACTTTGAAGAACCTAGAATATAAGACATATTTTCAGTTGTTTCACACCTTTTTGTTAAGTATATAATTCCACATGTGCTAATTCATAGTTTTGATGCCTTCAGTGTGAATGTACAGTTTTCAAAGTCATGAAAATACAGAAAAATCTTTAAATGAGAAGGTGTGTCCAAACTTTTGGTCTGTACTGTATTTCTGTACTGCTGGCAGTTCTGGTGATGCATTTCTGCACTGATTGTAGTTCTGGTAATGTATAAATGTGCTTGTCATCGCTACATAATGTGAGACGTTCTGAGACGTTGTGACATACCAAAGACTCCTTATCTCACACACATACTGACTCAAACTCCATTCTGGTAAGCAGAAGATACACATGCAAAAATCAAAATGGAGTCAGGATAGATAAAGTAACTCCTGCTCTCACAATATTGTTATTTGTTCTGATCCTGTACACATATAATAATCCATAACTTGTGAGATTACAGGGCCATGTTAATAAAGTTATAAAGAGAAGTCAGCTCACCACTCATGGGTTGATTCAGGTGCATGGAACTCCATTCTGATCCCAACGTGGACGAATGGTAGAAAAAGGAAAAAATAGATCCAGCTCCCGATTTAAAAATTAGCTAAATTTTATAGAAACAAGCTAAAATAGCATGACACTAGGCTGGTTAACAAGCTGGAGATAAGAGAAAAAAGTGACTTGTTTCGCCCGCAACCGCGGTCTCTCTCTCAAGCTCCCGAGTAGTAAAATAGACTTCCAGGAGAAGTCAGTGTTAGGAGTTCAGGTCCGGTACGAACCCCAAACTTTACAGCTCAGGTTCGCTCATCTCTAGTCACTAGCTTCTCTTCCTGCCTCTCTCAGTGAAGTAGGGGCTGCAGGTTTTCACTGAACATTGAGGGAATTATGAAGAGCAGCTCGTCGGCACATGACAATAACACCACGGCCCCCACTCCTGTGAAAAAATACTGACAGAATACTGAACAAATACTGATACTGGAGCCGCAGGGCCGGCCCGAACGTATAGGCGAACTAGGCGGCAGCCTAGGGCGCCGACCCTAAGGGGACGCCAGAGAAAAAAAAAAAAAATTATAAAAAATCTTTTCAAAAGGCCAAAAGTTTTAGGGATGGAAAGAAAAGTGTACATAATTTTTTTTACCATAAATTTAAAAGAAAAACCGTTGAGCTTAAACTTACGCACGGAAAGGAGGCGCTAAACTACCGACGTGAGTCGTTTGCATCGTCTGCTGACAGGTGTTTGATCCCGCGCGTTTATTTTGCTCCTAAGTTTTCAAATGTTGGCAAAGCAAAGCAAACAACCAAAAATGCACACACTACACTAAGGGGGCGCCCGAGAGAAAAAAATACGTATACTTAAAAGGTAGGTGTAACATATGGCCTATTTATACGTAGTTTGGACTTTAGGTACTAGGTACTAGTTGGCGATTATATTGATAGATGTCATCAGCAGTCGATGCGGCTAGTGGGAGGAGTCTGTTTTGACGCATTGGCGTAGACTGCCTGGACTGCCAGTCAGGCCAGCTAAGGCAAGGGAGATAGTATCTACGTTTTTTGCATATCGGTGCGCGCGATTATAATATTTTCGAGGTATGTCTCTACTGTTTGCATGCTTTATCATGTGAGCCATTGCTGTTATTTTGTATATTCATTAGATTCATTGTTCCATGAGGTTTCATGAATGCAAATAGAAAATAGGAGGTTTTTAGTAAATTTTTGGCCTAGGTTCTAAAGTGTTAGGCGCTGCGAGGTAGATATATTGTTTTGATTTTCAAAAATATTGGAAACATTGGAAATTGTTAAAGAAATTTGTGGTTTTTGTCTTAAAAGTAAAATCGTATTATATAATGTTCAGATAACAATTTTAATCGGCGCGTTAACTTTTAGGTAAATGCTGTGTGTTGTAACGAGTCATGGCTGATAAGAAGAAAAAACTTTGAAATTGAAGAGCAAGAAAAATACTGGCATCAAATTTTAGAAAGGTTGATAGCTCTAGTGAGGGTACTAGGTACGCAAAACTTAGCGTTCCGTGGATCAAATGATGCATTGTTTGCATCTAATAATGGGAACTTTTTGAAATTTGTGGAGTATTTGGCTATGTTCGATCCCGTCATGTGTGAGCACATTCGGAAAATCCGGGACAAAGAGATTCATGCACATTATTTGGGAAAAACAATACAGAATGAGATGATTCAACTGCTAAGTAATGGTATTCAGGAAAAGATTCTTGACGATGTCAAAACTGCGAAATACTTTTCTGTAGTGCTGGATTGTACTTCTGATGTGTCTCATGTTGAACAAATGACTATCATTGTTCGGTTTGTTTCCACATCAGAAGACAAAAAGTTTGAAATTAAAGAGCACTTCTTGGGATTCATTCCTGTTTCTGATACAACTGGAGGTGGTTTGACAGCCGCTGTCTTGAACAAATTGAACTGTCGCTCTCTGTGGACAACTTACGAGGGCAAGGCTACGACAATGGGAGCAACATGAAGGGAAAAAACATTGGACTACAAAGACGAATTTTGGACATAAACCCGCGTGCATTCTTTGTGCCTTGCTTCTCCCATTCTCTAAACTTAGTCGTCAACGATGCCGCTAAATGTTGTTTTGGAGCGACAACTTTTTTCCTGTTAGTTCAAAATCTCTACGTATTTTTCTCTTCGTCAACTCAGCGTTGGGAAGTACTCGTGCGTCATTTACCATCTCTGACTCTAAAACCTCTAAGCGAAACAAGGTGGGAAAGTAGAATTGATGCTCTGGCCCCCCTCCGTTACCAGTTGAGCGAAGTCCATGATGCCCTAATTGACATAGCAGAAAATATTAGTCTCACAGGAAGCTCTGGAAATGTCTCCCGGCTAGAAGCTCAAGGTCTTGCTAAACAAGTTGGAACCTTTTCTTTTGTTACATCTGTTCTAGTATGGTTCAACATTTTGTACGAAATCAATTTGACAAGTAAGTTACTTCAGTCACAAGAATTCGATTTAGCTGCTGCTTCTCAACACCTTGACAAAACAAAGAAATATCTGCAATCATTAAGAAGCGATGAAGAGTTTGAGAAGCTGTTAGTTGATGCGAGGGAAATTGCAGAAGAGCTTGGCATACCAGCTAATTTTGAGTCAAGTTCTGCGCCAAAACGTTTAAAGAAAAAAAACAGACAGTTCTCTTATGAAGGGAAAGATGAGCCCATAAGAGATGAGAAACAGAGTTTCAAAATGAACTTTTACTTTGCGATCTTAGATACTGCTATAAATTCAGTTGATGAGCGGTTCACTCAGCTGAAAGAAATGGAATTGAAATTTGGATTTTTGTACCACATCCGTTCACTTGAGGGAAAACCAAGCAAATTTGTTCTGTATAAGTGTAAAGCTCTGGAAAAGTCTCTTACACACAACGAAGCAAAAGACATCGATGCCATAGAGCTATGTGGTGAACTGCAGGCAATGTCAAGACGTGTTCCAGAAGATTCATCACCAAAAGACGTTCTTGAACTTTTGCTTAAATCTGACTTGAAAGAAAGTGTCCCCAACCTGGTGGTGGCTCTAAGAATTCTTTTGACTCTGCCTGTGTCCGTGGCCTCAGGAGAGAGAAGCTTCTCAAAACTAAAGCTAATTAAACATATTTAAGGGCAAATATGATGCAAGAGAGGTTGGTTGGGTTGGCAACAATTTCGATAGAATCTGAAGTTGCTAAACAAATTAATCTCGGTGACTTAGTGTCATCCTTTTAAAAAAAAAAGGCAAGGAAACAAAAATTTTAATTACCTATGGTCGTTTTTGCATTGTGTTATTGATTACTTTGTATATATTTGTCCTATACAACTTCTCAGAAGATTAAAGAGTTAGGAGAGAGTTAATTAATCATTGTTGTTGTGGTTTATTTTGCTCCTAAATTTATGTCCCAAGTTTTCATCTACTGCCAAGAATAGTAGGGGCGCAACAAAATAGTTTCGCCTAGGGCGCCGTAATCTCTCGGGCCGGCCCTGTGGGGCCTTGGCCTAAGTGTGCAAAGCGCATATGAGTGGACACACGAGGACTACTCAAACCGCTTAAGCTGTGTATGGGAAGGAGCCAAACTGAATTCTTGCCCCATATGCTGGAAAACCTAGAGCCGCCTCTGATATTTATATTTCTATACTGTCCACATAGCCTATCTGTCTACCTGTACATTAATTAATACTAAAGGCCATATTTTTTTCAACTTTTTTCTTTGGTTACTTTGTGACATGAAGCTGCTTTTTTGTAGCTGCACTGCTGCAATTTCAGGATAAAAATATATACATCTGTCTGGTGCCAATGCTTCAGTAAAGGCCTGACAGCTATAAATTTATAGCATATTTTATGATTAAACTATGTATTGGTATACAGTATATAGAAACTGCAGCAAAATTCTTTCTTTTCTGCATAATTAAAATTATAATATAGACAATACTATGTATGTACTGAAATGTTGCCTACAAAAAATACAACTCATTCTTTTTTTTTTTGAACAGTCATTTTTATTAAAGGTTTTAACATTTGGATAAAGCATGAGTACAAACATTTCACATCAAAGCTTTACATGAATACTCAAAGATAGAAAATCCCCCCTACCCTTCTCCCCTCCCAAAATGCAGCAATTTACAGCAATTTATGCAATTTAAGTAATGTATAACGTTCTCCATACCTGAAAACAACTCATTCTATATTGTATAATATTAATTATTTTTATGCATAAATTGCTGAATATTTATTATTTGTTGCAGTAAATTTGTTATTAGTAATTATTATACTTGGAAGTTTGGCTTATTGACTCCACGGCCCTGGTTACGACAGTTACTCTTTATTTCATGAATCAATAGTACATATAAAATTAAGCAAACCTGTTATATGTATTATCAGAGAAATTGATCTTTCACTTTCAATTCATTGGTAAAATCTAAGTGAGGACACATTACTTAGACAGGAGATGACAGTTGGTACTTTTAAAATTCTATGAAAAGGAGAGGGGACAGAAGCTAGATCTAATGCCAGTTCTCCTGAAATCACAGTTACAGTTCTCCATAGAACTTCATGAGCACCAACTGTCATCTCCTATCTCAGTAATGGGAAAGTCTGTCTTCACTGAAGACAAATTTTTACCTGTGAATTGAGAATTTTGAGAATGAATTATCAGTCCAGGTGGAGAATGAAACAGATTTCTCTGATAACATAAATAACAAAATGTTTTATTTTCTCATGTGAACTATTGATTAATGAAAAGAAAATCAAAATGACGGTTACTCTGTAAATGTCACAGAATTACTAGTCCTCTCCTCCACTTTTAGCCCAGGTTTAGATCATTTAATGGCAAACGTGAAAGCAATACTCTTCTGTATGTAACCCCACCCATCAGACATATATGATGTATAGCACTCATATGCCATAAATGTCAATAACATTCCATTAAATGCAAGGGATATTAATCAATTTGATTTTTTTTTAATTAAGAATTGCATGGAAGGATGAAGAGATGTTCTTGGAGGGGCCTTCTTGTTCTGCAGATGTTTCTTTCTGGTCAGAAGTCCTTCCACACAGGTGCAGCTTTGATGGTGGACATGCTGCACTCTCTTCAGGGCACTACACGTGGTGTTTTTCTGCCCTTGCGATGTTTATGGTGCCCTGTTGACAGCCTGCAAATATGCAGCTTTGTCTGATGGTGCGGGCAGCCCTGGAAAATCCACGCCGGCAGGATGATATCAGACGGCGGAAGATGGAACCTATGAGAGGAGACATAACTAATGTAAATAATGGGACTCAATATTAGAGAATACTACTATAATGTCACTGTGAGAGGACAGTGGAAGAATCTTTTCCATACAGAGCTATGGGGTCATTGTCAGTCATTATACATGTGACAATCCCACTACGGACAGAGAACATCTGCTCCATATGACTTCTTCTCACGGACTGACATCATACAACATGGAGCTTATGTTCACACTTACCTCTTCTACGTTCTCCCGCTTCTGCCGTGCTGTTTTTAGCAGTGCAACACTTCTTGTCACTATCAGATTTAGAAGAAGATTCTTTCTGCCTGTTTGGTGGAAGAAAAACATAAATTACAAGTAAAAACCATGCAAAAAGGAAAGGACACCTGCACATTTGGATAACATGGAGGGGATGCCGTGCTCAAGAATGCATAGGTGGTAGTTGGATGTCACAGGCAATTCTAGGTGCCTTGAAAGTTAAGGAAGGAAACTGCAGACTGGAGACTTAGCTTCTAGAGGACTGGAGGTCCAAAGGTATATCCTTGGTTAATTGGGACCCTGAGACGGCACTGGAGTTTTAAATGGACAGAGGCTGCGTGTAGGCTAGACCTAAGTACATTAGTAAAGAGATACCGGGCTTGCAAGGCTTGGGCACAACTTGTGCATGGAAGTGAGCTGAGGGCGAAAGGTAGCTAAAAATGGAGGGCCCCATTCCTACTTGCTGTATCACTGTAACGTTTCTCACAAGACATGTGCCTGCAGTCGTGAATGTAAAGTGTGTACCTCAATGTAAAGCAGAACTTCTGGAGGACAACTACCATATTACCTGCTGTATATACATTTAATCTTTTCAAGCAATTAACAGTTCATTTTTACATCCTAGTGTGCTTCATTCCATACTAAAATGCTGGTTCCCGGTTTGCTGTGCCATCTAGTGACCCATTTCACTAGTGTAATCTACTTACATGTCTGAGTGTTTTGCACTGTCTGGGGAATACTCTGGAGGTGACTTGGGTTCCTCATTGTTTATCATCCTCGTATTGGTAGAACAGAACTAAAATACACAGAAAAAAAAAATAAAATGTATATAATTTTAAACAGCTTTTAATTATAGGTGTCAGAGAAAAATTAAAATCCCTAAAGACATCTCCAAATAGAGAATGTATCCCCCTCAAGTTGAAGATATAGGATTAATTATAGCTGGGGAAGAGAGAAACAAATTATAATTGGGGAAGTGAGAGAGCTGACACTTCAACCTCCATTGAAGTATGGACCTCCTGCACTGACCAGGTAATTGCAATATGATGTTTAATCTGTAAAAAAGACACAAAGATTGAGATTTGTTTACAGAGAGGTGGAGAAGTATCCTTTCCAGGCTAGAGATTCCTTTGATCAAAGCACGGTTCTGAGACAGTTTGGAGAGAGTAGTCAGTGAAGAATAATGGGGTTTGCATTGATCCGGTATTTATGGGAGACATATTTTCCACATTGTATCAAAGGAACGAACTTAATGCACTCACTCACATCACCGTAATTCTATTCTAACCCCTCCAACTTAATATCAGCCTGATGGATGGTGCCATCCATGTCATGTTTCATCTGTGTAGGCACGTAAAATCGCGATAACAAGCATGACGACAATATCTACTGAATGGTACCTTCCAGGGGTGAAGATATCCAATAAGTTAGGGATCTCATAAAATTCTGAAAGACCTAGCACATCCCACAACCAGTGCCCACATGAGTTCACCAAGGGGAGGTATATGGGCGTAACCTTGATCTAATATAAAGCAGAATTGGGGTGTCTGTCATTGTCAGTCTGGAAGACATAGTTCACTGTCAGAGTGTTCCCTTTTCCCAATCGGAGTGCTTCCCTCCATAAAATTGGCCTGTATGATTGGTGGTGGCAACCAGTAGTTCCCTTTGTTATTCTGGAGTTGACAGTGACCGTACCGGGGCATATATATATATATATTCTATTTGTAGGAATCGGAGGTGTAGATACCATACGCTTACTGTGAGTTCACCAATAACTGGCCTAGTAGAGGAAGCAACCGCGGCCTTGGCCTTCACTCGTCAGTCAATTGTGCAATTGCTCTGACGATTGGAGGCAGCGAGGTTACGTCTCCCTGACAAACTAGTGGCAGCGGTGGGATCTGTGTGATTTCTCCGGTGTCATCTGTGAAAAAACTGGTATGCGCGGTGGGATATTTGTGACCCCTCCACCTTCCCCAGCTATTATGCCTGACAAACGATCTATGGATCTGTGTGAACCCCTCTCACTGTTATCTTTGATAATAGGTTTTATGGATCTTATCTGTCACACACTTACTTTAGAAAACTTCTGGGAGGTTGAAACAAAGTTTTTGCCTTCTGGCCAGTCAATGTCCGTAATCATGTCCCACCTATATGAATCCGAATGTTTGTGTCTCCAAGTACGAGCTACAAAATACAAGTGTTGTTAAAGATCATTAGTATAACACAAACAGTCGCCATTTTATTCCTAATAATTATGGAAACTAATTGTCTTGTCTTTCATTTTATGTGAAAACAGCAGTTTTCTGCAGATGATGTCTCATTCCACTTACTCTCAAAGTATTTGGTGTCCTCTACAGATTCAAGATCAGGAACGAACAGCGCCTTCTGACTTAGAAGATTGTCAAAGTCTAAGTCATGCAGGAATGGATGCATCTTAATCTCATTTGCTCCTCCTGGAAAAAGAAGACAATAAATAGAGTTATAGACATTGTCAGATAGCCGGCTCCATATCTGTGAAGTTTATGTTAATCTGAAATGAAGACGTTACAGAGCCAAAGTGAAGGAAACATACTGAAAGTCATAGCATGAAGACTGGGGAATGAGCAAGCTGATAGAGAACCTCAGTGCTGATCGTCATGAACTTAATGCTTTGTTTGGTCACAGGGGTGTAATAAGTCATTATTAATACTATTATATACATTACCTGTCCCAAGTCTATATGTTGGATTTTTTCTAAGCAACTCAGTGATGAGGTCCCGAGCTTCAGGTGGAGGAGCGGAATTATTAAAATCCCAAATTACATCATCTGTTATATGAAAAGCAAATATTACAGAAAATAAGAAAAAAAATATTTTACCAATCTAAGCAAATAACAATGACATCACATAGAATTTAGATTATTTTACTTACCACGGACAATAATGCAGTAAGTGTCATATTTGGAATTCCCATTAAATGGTACATATCCTAGAAGAAATTTATATAGGGTGACTCCAACTGACCACCAGTCAGCAGGCCTTCCATATCCATTCTGTAAGATGACTTCTGGGGCCATGTAATAAGGGGTGCCAGCAATCTGAAAAGCAAAAGAAGAATAAGCTGATAATCAATGAAAATAGTTGTGACAAATAACATCAGTGGGAACGTTTTCTAGGTCAGAAAATAGAGGAGAAATAGATGAGATCAGTAAAGAATAAGCTCCTGTAAGTAAAGCCAACCTCTTTATTACGGAATTCCCTGGTGATGTTCTCAGTTGGGGCCTTGTAGATCTCTGATGTTGGTCTCATGAGGCCAAGTTTGGAAAGCCCAAAATCGCTAACTTTAATATGACCAGTTGCCGTTATCAGGAGGCTGTGAAAAAAAAAGATGGTGTTAGCCACAAGTAATAACCTATGGACTTTATGACAATCTCTAATTTTATTCTCCTTTTTTATACTACAAGGGTCACTTACTTGTCAGGCTTCAGGTCTCTGTGCACCACACCATAGCTATGAAGGTATTCCATCGCGAGAACTGTTTCGGCAATGTATAAACGGGCCAAGGGGACAGGTAAAGGCCCTTGTTTGTTGATAAGACTGCCACAGTCTCCTCCTACAGCAGAAAGCAAAGGGAGAGGGTTTGTTACAATGTAAATTACACATGATGAGTGTGAATGAGAAATAAGCGGAAACTTTTGAGATATACTGTACAATGTAAAGCATACACTGTATACTGCAGAGTGACCCTATACGAGAAGACAGAGCCGGGCCTCATCTGCAAAGCCTCTTATTTATTTCTCTGTGAAAGTGCTCCAGACCAGGGCTGGATATAGATACGATGGATATGACCTACCTGGTGCATACTCCATGACCATGCACAGATGACGTTTAGTTGGAAAGGAGCAAAACATGGAGGCCACAAAGGGACAATCGGAGAATGTTAGGATGTCCCTCTCTAGAAAGGCCGCTTCCATAACTACTGGATCACTCACAGTCCGCTTGTCCAGTTTCTTCATAGCGAATGTCTGGTTTGTCTCTCTGTGACGCACTAAGTGGACGGCTCTGGAGAAGAAGAAAATCCATAACTTATAAGATTTATAAGAAAGTGTCTATAAACCTCATCAAATAGTCTTCTGTATTAGTGGTTAAAGCTAAATGTACGGCAAACACTAGGAATCCATGAAATAACACTACGTAAATGATCACCGATGGTAGAAGAACCTCCCATAGGTGATCATTTACATAGTGTTATTTCATGGATCCATGTCACATGTCCATGTCACATCATGGATCACCGTCATATCCTAACTGACCTGAATAGCCACAATTAGATGTGGACAGTGATGCTGACTCATAATTTTTCTATGATAATATTGTACAAGTAGGGTAAAGATATAGAGGCATTTTCATAAGGAGCCCTAGGAAAAATGTACATTATGCCAAAAAAAACTCACCCAAAAGATCCACTGCTGATCAGTTTGATTGGTGTATAGTCGAACTTACAAGGATCTCTCCCCGAGTTCAATGATCCGATCACGGCCTAGAAATAATAAAAAATTATGTTAAGACATAGAAACTGTGGGAAAATAAAAGTTTCAGATGCAGGAACTTCTTTTCTGTATTATGTCCCTGCTGATCGCACTGCAGCAGATGTAGAAGATGTGATACAAGCCGGACCCTCCACAGACATTATGGATATCCTCCATAAACAGACATATACTGCAGGAGATGATAAGGGACATCACACAGAGGAGATAGGAATAATAATGTCATCACACACATAATAGGTCTGATCTACATAAGAACATTGTCATATGGGGTATAATATTACATGTGTAATTCATACCCCGTTATCTGATGATACACAGACGCCTCCTCTGATACTTACACTGGTAGATTCATGGATCTCTGGTGTCTCACATATTCCACCATCAGTAATTGCCGGAACAGTTGTTTCTAAAGTAAAGATAAATTCATGAAGAGTCTATATCAGTACTTAATATATAACACATCCATATAATGAAGGAAATGACAAGAGCTCTGTAAATGGTATAATACTAGGTATATGGTATTCTGCACATACATTTATGGCTTTTCCATAGATAGATATACTGGTCCATAAATGTGGGGATTGTTGAGGATCTGATTAAATCTTGAACAATTCCGTAACTGAACACCTATGAGACTCTTTCTACATTTTGGAGCTGAAAAGAGCCCAGAGGAGAGAAGCAGAATTACATGCGCCCTCTCCAATATAATCGATAGGGGGTTAAGGAGCCTCATACAGAGGATGGAGAGTAAATTTGCATATTCTCTGACATTCTCAATAATATCTCAATATTTGAATATAAAAAATAAAGATGATCGGCTTACCTCCTATCAGATTAGGGTTTAGCCCCCCCTGACTGGTATTAGGGTCAGGGATAGATAGGTCTTGCCCCTCTTTGGAGTCACCTTCTGATGTTTCCTGATGGGTATAATATGCACTATTAGTATAACACTTCACAAATACTAAATTAATATATACATAAGGGGCAGGTAGGACTTGCTGGATAATTTCAGTATTGAGCGGACTATCCACAGCCGATCCCTGCAGTAAATCCACATTCATATATAAGGGACTTGTAAACACAACTGTTCTCTAATAACTTCTATTGTCAGAGTTGCAGCATTTAGAAGAAGGAAGATTGTGATAATCAAGAAAAACATAGGCAGAAAAAACCCTCTATCGCTGAGTACAGACTGTCATCACAGAGGATGGAGCCACAGGGACAGGCTGTCATAAAATATCCTGTGCCCGCCTGGAGCTGACAGGGAGGCCTCTGTCATCATAAATCTGAGCTTCTCCTATATGACTGGTAATCTGGAGAAGATCAGAGAATAGGGACACGAGATATAGAAGATGGTGGATCCTTACCAGGTGCTCCAGTGAGTGGGCCGGAAGATCCAATACATGCAGGACTTCTTTGGCCAGTTGTTTAAAAAAGGCCAATTCTCCGCTTAGGGATTTTTCTTCAGCCTATAGAAATGGAAATAAATAGAAAAGGAAAATCATGACAGAAAGTGCAGAATGGAGGTCGTCATTTGGGTCACCATTTTACTCCTATCTGCAGCTACAAATACTACATATCCAGGTATTTGGGTATATATTATATTGGAATCTACCTAAAAAGCTATTTTATGTAAACAAACTTTTGTCATATTATTATTATAGATTATTATTACTATTTTTATACTGTCTGTAAAGATTGCCTGCTATTTATCTAGTGTACTAATATTCTGATATTCTGCTGTAAATGCTCAAGATATTCAGAAGTAATTCAGTTTATCACTAATCACATAGATAAACTATGAAAACAATGACACCGGGGTATTACTGTGACACTAGGGGTGTAAACACTTGTATGTAAGTGGTTGTGGGGATGTCATAATAGCACTGATTCCATGATGGAATCTTGTCATGAAATCTTAGCGTGACATCTCACATTACAAGGAAATTGCCTAGCAATAGTTAAGGTGGCAATTCCATAGGCTGATCATCAGATACTGGAACATAAGAAAGAGCTATGGATACTTTGCTTTTCTGGTCAATGGGGGTATTTTTATGCTCTAAGATAAGTTATTAATATATATTATGCACAATAAAAATCCTAATTATGTATTTATAAGAAATCTGAATTCAGGTGCTAAAAAAGTATCTTTACTGAAGGACCAAAGCCAGACTGGGAATGAAATCCAGCCCTGACATCTGAATCACGCCAGCACAAGCTACACCCCTACACCCACTTCCAAATATGAGGATCTCAATTACAAATATGACCATGAATGACATTGGAGAAAATCTAAATTAATTATTGGTACTAAGTATTAATATCAATCATACCACTATGTTAGTGTAACCAACTACGCATGTTAATAATAATAATAATAATAACATTATACCAATAATGATATTATACTAGTAATAATAATAATAATTTGTGCAGATTGCCTGCTATTTACCTGTTGTACTAATGTCCTGATGTTCTGCTGTAAATGCTGAAGGTATTCAGAAGTAATACGACCTTGGTGATATTTGGTCAGGCAGTCCTTTACTAGCTCCCTCACCAGCCGGTAAGTGAAGCTGAGGACGCCATCGGGTAGTGGTAGCACAATGTCAGGGCTATAGGTGGTAAAAATACCCTGGAGTTGTGCCAACATCTCAAGTTTGTCTGGAGGAATTCCAGACATTGCAATCAAATGCGCAGTCAGTATATCACTAATTAAATAGCTAAACACTGAAAACAATGACACCGGGGTATCAAAGTGACTCTAGGGGTGTAAACACGAGTATAAGTAGAGGTGGGGAATTATGATGTCACAATAGCTGTGATGTCATGATAGAATCTTGTGATGGAATCTTAACTGTGCATCTCACCTTAAAAGGAAGTTGCCAGCAATAGTTAAAGAGTAACCATAGTTATAATTTTTATTTCATAAATCGATAGTACACATGAAAATAAGCAACTTTGTAGTATATCATATCAGAGTAATCTGCTTCTTTCCCTACTAGAATTGACCAACATTCCACAGACCACAATCAACAACCTGATCAACTCTATGCAAGGAGATGTGTTGTACTGTGTGAGGCAAATGGTGGTCACACCAGATACTGACTGGTTTTCTGACTCCCCAACACTCCCCCAGAACTCCCGAATACCGTAAAACTGTATATTATACAGTGGCCTTTTATTGTGGCCAGCCTAAGACACACCTGTGCCATAATCATGTTGTCTACTCAGCATCTTGATATGCCACACCTGTCAGGGCCGGCTCCAGATTTTCATTTTGGCAAAATAGTCTCAGTGGGCCCCTTTAACACATACCACGATTCATGATGTACAGATACATCAGAGAATATATATATAGTACAATGCCAAAGATTTCACTTACTTCTTCCATTACATGAGTGATATCTATTGTAAATTCTACAATAGCTCAGAAACCGGCGAATCCTCACAGCTCATAGTGCAGACCGGACAGTATAGTCCTCCATACAGTATTATGGGCACCACACAGTCCTCCATACAGTATTATGGGCACCACATAGTCCTCCATACAGTATAATGAGACTCATATAATGCTCTATATAGAATAATGAGCCCCAAAATACTGTTTCATACAAAATAATGAGCCCTATATACTGCTTCATACAGTATAATGAGCCCCATATATTGCTCCATACAGTATAATGAGACCCATATAATGCTCTATACAGAATAATGGAACCCATATAATGCTCCATAAAGAATAATGAGCCCCATATAATGCTGTATAAAGAATAATGGGCCCCATATACTGTTCTGCTTCTTCCTTTCACACACTTATTACTACGCGGCCTACTGACTCACTCTATCCAGGAACTAACTCTCTCTTACTCCCAAACACTCCCACCTAACTGTTAAAGAGGTATTCCCATCTTCCATAATAATATTAGCAAATGCCTCCAGTTAGAAATGTAGTATAGTTTTTCTGATAAGCTATGTCTCTTACTCTATGTACAGGATATTTCAGTACTTTCAGTATTCATGGTTTTGACCACTAACAATTAACTGTCACTATATGAGAGGTCATAACCATGGATAACTCTACTGCAATGCCTTGCACATGAGGTAAGTGACATAGTGAATCAGAAGAACTTTACTACATTTCTAATTAGAGGTATTTGCTAATATTACTACTACACCTTCTACATATTGGGATAGGATCTTAGAGAAGCGAATACTGCTTTAACTTTTCTGTGCCCTGCTTCTACACTATTAGGGTTCGCACACAGGACCGTATAACACGGCCGAGTGCTATAAAACATCTCATAGCACTGAGACCAGTGTTTTTCTTTTGGGCAGCTCAGATCTGCGATTATTTTGCTCCTATTTTGTGTGCATACCAACTTATACTACAGTTAATTTTTTTCGGATGTTTCAGGTTTCCTCATTTAGTGCAGGTAAGGGTTTGGCCTCCCTTTCTTTGAGCAGGAGATAACATTTATATAGCTTCCCATTTGTTGGGTAGTAGGTTTTTAATACTAGAGGTTAGGACCATCCCGATTATGTTACACTTTAACACTGGTGGGATGGCTTTAAGGCTATGTGCGCACGTTCAGTATTTGACTGCAGAAATTTCTGCAAGGTTTCTGCAGCTCTTGGCAGCCAAAACATTGTGGCAAAAACGTGCGTTTTGAAGCGATTTTGGTGCATTTTTGATGCAATCTTTTTATGCGTTTTTTAGGCATTTTTGTACAGCAATGAATGCTTTTTGGAGCTAAATAAAGATATTTGAAAAAAGAACGTGGGATATCGCTTTAAGCCCTGGAATGCTATCGGACCTGGGGTGAGTATATTGGTTAATTTAAATTATTAAAGAATGTGTCTGTTTTATTTCAAATAAAGTGTTTTATTCTCAGTGTTTTATTCTCGGTCAAAATCTGCAGCGGATACTAGATAGTGGAGGCAACTAAGCATGCATCTGAAGCTGCAGATCACCCACAGACACTGACATGCAGCACATCTTTCAGGACCCCAGCATGTCAATTTCTTTTGCAGAGTCGCTAGTCTCCGCAACAGAAATTTGATTACTAGAATGTATTGAATGCGGTAAATCAGCATTGTTCAGCGAACACATGCGGATTTATCTGCGTTCGATAGAACGCAGTGTTTTGGATGCATAAAAAATATGCTGCATCCAAAGTGCTGCTACATCCGGATCGTGGGCACATACCCTTAATTTAAAAAAATGGGGTGGGCTTTCACGTCATTTTCATAACCAGTAGAGGGAAAGCCAACCACTGGGGACTGATATTACTAGCCAGAGAAGGGGCCATTAGCCAAAAATGTTCCCTGGCTATTAATCACAGCCAACAGCTGTTTGCTTAATCTTTAGTAGCTAGAATACATGGGGACCCCAGAAAAAAATTGACGCAGGGTCCCCTTATAAAATCTAACCAGCAAACGCTAGGCAGACAGCTGCAGGCTGATATTTATAGCCAGAGAAGGGGCCATGGATAACAGTGTTATATAGTCATAAGCGAGCACTAAAATGCTCGGGTACTCGTTGCTCGAGTCAAGCAAATTGGAATGCTCGAGTGCTCAACCCGAGCAATGAGCCCAATGTAAGTCTATGGGAAACTCAACCATTTTTACGGCGGCCCTCGTAGGTCTGCAGGGGGCCTAAGCATGGGGAAGACCCCTGAAAGCATCTCTGACTTCCAGGTCACTGCTGTGAACAATTTTGTCAGAGTATTACCCCACTTGTACGGGCTCACAATAAAATATACATACAAAAACGAAACCAAAATGGATTTTCCTGAGAAAAATGTTAAGGAACATCCTTTCCAGGGTAATGACTTGTACTTAAGGGAAAATAAATAACTAAAAACAAAAATGATCCTTCACACCTTGGGCTTTGTTCACACGTAGCGATTTTGATGCGTTTTTACACTTGTGCATTGCTTTCAAAGGTGAAAAATAAATTTACCAGTAAATGTCATTTTAACATTTTACTGCCTTATCTTCCCATGTGGTGTGTGAGACATGATCAGACACATCCTGTTTCATTTATGAAGGAAAAGTCACAAAGCCTATTTTTATAGGGTCATCAGGTGGCCCTTACTATTTTTAAAGGGCCAGCAGTCGGCCCTCACTATCGTTAGAGGGCTATCAGCCGGCTATGCTTTGTTGTTTTCATTATTATAGAGTGGGTCTCCTATACTGTTATTGCATATGCAGTGACTGCAAGGGCTGCCAAAAATTTGGACGCACCCCAATACCCCTTTGAAGAGACATAGATGAGGGCCTCAGTAAAAAAAAAATTCCCATTATAAAGGAGTGGGTCTCCTATAGTGGTAATGCCCATGCAGTGACTGCAAAGGCTGCCTAAATTTGTGAAATACCTTAATACAAATTTGAAGACACATAGAGGTGGGCCTCAGTAATGACATGTTCCCATTAGAAAGGAGAGGTTCTACTATACAGTTATTGTGTATGCAGTGACTGCAAAGGCTGCCTAAATGTAGGAAAAACCTCAATACATATTTAAATACACATAGAGCAGGGCCTCTGTAACAACATGCTCTCATTAGAAAGGAGCAGAATTGCTATACAGTTATTGCGTATGCAGTGACTGCAAGGGCTGCCAAAAACTTAGACGCACTCCAATGTACCTTGGAAGAGACGTAGAGGAGGGTCTCATTGAAAAAAATGTTCCCATTATAAAGGAGCGGGTCTACTATACTGTTCTTGCATATGCAGTGACTAAGGGCTGCCAAAAATTGGGACGCACTCCAATGCCCCTTGGAAGAGACTTAGAGGAGGGCCTCATTAAAAAAATGTTCCCATTATAAAGGAGCGGGTCTACTATACTGTTCTTGCATATGCAGTGACTAAGGGCTGCCAAAAATTTGGACGCACTCCAATGCCCCTTGGAAGAGACGTAAAGGAGGGCCTCATTAAAAAAATCTTCCCATTGTAAAGGAGCTGGCCTCCTATATTGTTCTTGCGTATGCAGTGACTGCAAGGTCTGCCGAAAATTTGGACGCACTCCAATGCCCCTTGGAAGAGACGTAGAGGAGGGCCTCATTAAAAAAAATTCCCATTATAAAGGAGCGGGTCTACCATACTTGTAATGCCTATGCACTAAGTGCATGGGCTGAAAAACATTTACCCCTGGGGGGTATACATTAACATACTGTATAACAAACATTTCCTACGGGCATCATAAACACCCTTAAAAAATTATGTGGGTGTTGCATCACGGTCATCCTGGTGATATGGTGGTGTAGGATAAGGATGAGGAGAAGGAGGAAGACAACAGCAAATAGACAAAATCAGGAAGCGTATACCCATGTCTGGGTGTGAAGAGGTGCATGGGAATAGACCTCCCAAAAAAAAGACACTGGATTTGAGTTTATGTTCCTCTGCTATCATTCGGTGGTGTTGAGAAGTCTGGCCCAATCCAGTCCTTGTTCATTTTTATAAGAGTCAGCCTATTATTATTTTTAGTTGACAGGCGGATGCGCCTATCAGTTATAATTCCCCCAGCGGCACTAAAAACCCGCTCTTACAAAACGTTAGCGGCAGGGCAGAACCTTCAAGGCATAGAGAGCCAGTTCATGCCACGTGTCCAGCTTGGATACCTAACAATTATAAGGCACAGAGGAATCACGTAGGACGTTGGCACGGTTGGCAGGGTACTCTTTCAGCATCTTCGTAAAATTATCCCTCCTTGTGAGAATATCCCGCTCATCAGGGGCTGTGCGATGGGAGGGTCTGAGAAAACTGTCCCAGACCTTTGACAGTGTTCCCCTGCCTCTGCTGGATCGTATTTGTGTCTCACTCGCCTGTATTCCTTGGTGGTCCAAGGAACTGTGACCTCTGCCGCCAGCGTTTTCATATGGGAATTTTTTAATAATTCCGCAACAAGGGCCTTCTGGTGCTGCCCCATTTTATTAGACCTGTCTGCCGCGGGAATAAGAGATAGAAAGTTCTTAATCAGCATGAGTCTAGAAGTGTAACCAACCAGTAATGACAGTCACCCAAAATTTGGAGAACGCGATGGTCACGGGAAAGGCAGCGTAACATAAACTCAGCCATGTGTGCTAGACATGGCAAGACTTTCGTGTCCTCACCAAGAGGATAATTGAACATGCTCTCCTCCTCATCCCCCTCTTCCCTCTCCACAGACCATCCAAGCTGAACAGACGGTATGACAGGTGTGTGGGTAGTACCGTCTATAGCGCAGGAAACTAGTTCCTGTTCTTCCTCCTCCTCCTCCTCATTGTCACCCAATCCATGTTGGGATGAGATGAGGCTGGGCTATGGGGAATCACCCTGTATGGTTCCTTGCTCCATCTCATCGTGCTCCGCCTGCAATGCCTCCTCTTTAATTGTGAGCGGCGATCATTTCAGAAGACAGAGAAGCGGGATGGTGATGCTAATTATGGCATCATCGCCGCACACCATCTTGGTGGAGTCCTCAATGTTTTGGAGGACGGCACAGATGTCTGACATCCACGCCCACTCCTGAGGTCTTGTCTTATATGCAGCTCACAAATCCTTCTCAACATATGCAACATTAAGTTCCAAGACATGGGGACATCATACACCAGGTCTGTTAGCTGGAAGCTGCAAACATTGCTGAAGAATGGCAAGGGCGGCGGAAGTTGTAGCTGACTTCCTAAAATGGGCACACATGTGATGTACTTTGACAAGCAAATCTGGCAGATCCAGGTAGGTTTTGAGAAGCCGCTTAACCACGAGGTTGAGCACATGGGCCAGGCATGGTACGTGTGTGAGCTCGCCTCGCTTCAGAGCTGCCACCAGGTTCCGGCCATTGTCACACACCACTATGCTTATCTGTAGGTTCAGATCTGCCTGCTCTTTCAGAGCTGTCCACAACTCTTCAGCGGTGTGTGGTTTGTCACCTAAGCATATTAGCTTCAGCACAGTCTGTTGATGCTTGACCGAGGCAGTGCTGCAGTGGTTACAGCTTCCGATTGATGTGGTCAATTCAGAGATGAAGGCTGAAGAGGAAGAGGTGCAGGAATTGTAGAATGTGGGGGCAACCCCGATTGACCCAGGATCCCCAATCCTCGGCGTCGGGAGGACGTGTGCCATCCCAAGGTCCGACTGGGTCCTGGCTGCCACTATATTAACCCAGTGTGCCATCAGCCTGATGTACCGTCCTTGCCCACAAGCACTTGTACACGTGTCCGTGGTTAGATTGACTTTCCCAGTAACTGCGTTGTTGAGGGCACAGATAATGTTCTGGGACACGTACTTGTGTAATGCCCCATTTTATTAAACCTGTCTGCCGCGGGAATAACAGATAGAAAGTTCTTAATTAGCATGAGTCTAGAAGTGTAACCAACCAGTAATGACTGTCACCCAAAATTTGGAGAACGTGATGGTCATGGGAAAGGCAGCGTAACATAAACTCAGCCATGTGTGCTAGACATGGCAAGACTTTCGTGTCCTCACCAAGAGGATGATTGAACATACTCTCCTCCTCATCCCCCTCTTACCTCTCCACAGACCATCCAAGCTGAACAGACGGTATGACAGGTGTGTGGGTAGTACCGTCTATAGCGCAGGAAACTAGTTCCTGTTCTTCCTCCTCCTCCTCCTCATTGTCACCCAATCCATGTTGGGATGAGATGAGGCTGGGCTATGGGGAATCACCCTGTATGGTTCCTTGCTCCATCTCATCGTGCTTCGCCTGCAATGCCTCCTCTTTAATTGTGAGCAGCGATCGTTTCAGAAGACAGAGAAGTGGGATGTTGATGCTAATTATGGCATCATCGCCGCACACCATCTTGGTGGAGTCCTCAATGTTTTGGAGGACGGCACAGATGTCTGACATCCATGCCCACTCCTGAGGTCTTGTCTTATGTGCAGCTCACAAATCCTTCCCAACATATGCAACATTAAGTTCCAAGAAATGGGGACATCATACACCAGGTCTGTGAGCTGGAAGCTGCAAACATTTCTGAAGAATGGCAAGGGCGGCGGAAGTTGTAGCTGACTTCCTAAAATGGGCACACATGTGATGTACTTTGACAAGCAAATCTGGCAGATCCAGGTAGGTTTTGAGAAGCCGCTTAACCACGAGGTTGAGCACATGGGCCAGGCATGGTACGTGTGTGAGCTCGCCTCGCTTCAGAGCTGCCACCAGGTTCCGGCCATTGTCACACACCACTATGCTTATCTGTAGGTTCAGATCTGCCTGCTCTTTCAGAGCTGTCCACAACTCTTCAGCGGTGTGTGGTTTGTCTCCTAAGCATATTAGCTTCAGCACAGTCTGTTGATGCTTGACCGAGGCAGTGCTGCAGTGGTTACAGCTTCCGATTGATGTGGTCAATTCAGAGATGAAGGCTGAAGAGGAAGAGGTGCAGGAATTGTAGAATGTGGGGGCAACCCCGATTGACCCAGGATCCCCAATCCTCGGCATCGGGAGGACGTGTGCCATCCCAAGGTCCGACTGGGCCCTGGCTGCCACTATATTAACCCAGTGTGCCATCAGCGTGATGTACCGTCCTTGCCCACAAGCACTTGTACACGTGTCCGTGGTTAGATTGACTTTCCCAGTAACTGCGTTGTTGAGGGCACGGATAATGTTCTGGGACACGTACTTGTGTAATGCCCCATTTTATTAGACCTGTCTGCCGCGGGAATGACAGATAGAAAGTTCTTAATTAGCATGAGTCTAGAAGTGTAACCAACCAGTAATGACTGTCACCCAAAATTTGGAGAACGCGATGGTCATGGGAAAGGCAGCGTAACATAAACTCAGCCATGTGTGCTAGACATGGCAAGACTTTCGTGTCCTCACCAAGAGGATGATTGAACATACTCTCCTCCTCATCCCCCTCTTACCTCTCCACAGACCATCCAAGCTGAACAGACGGTATGACAGGTGTGTGGGTAGTACCGTCTATAGCGCAGGAAACTAGTTCCTGTTCTTCCTCCTCCTCCTCCTCCTCCTCATTGTCACCCAATCCATGTTGGGATGAGATGAGGCTGGGCTATGGGGAATCACCCTGTATGGTTCCTTGCTCCATCTCATCGTGCTCCGCCTGCAATGCCTCCTCTTTAATTGTGAGCAGCGATCGTTTCAGAAGACAGAGAAGCGGGATGGTGATGCTAATTATGGCATCATCGCCGCACACCATCTTGGTGGAGTCCTCAAAGTTTTGGAGGACGGCACAGATGTCTGACATCCACGCCCACTCCTGAGGTCTTGTCTTATGTGCAGCTCACAAATCCTTCCCAACATATGCAACATTAAGTTCCAAGACATGGGGACATCGTACACCAGTCTGTGAGCTGGAAGCTGCAAACGTTGCTGAAGAATGGCAAGGGCAGCGGAAGTTGTAGCTGACTTTCTAAAATGGACACACATGTGATGTACTTTGACAAGCAAATCCAGCAGATCCAGGTAGGTTTTGAGAAGCCGCTTAACCACGAGGTTGAGCACATGGGCCAGGCATGGTACGTGTGTGAGCTCGCCTCGCTTCAGAGCTGCCACCAGGTTCCGGCCATTGTCACACACCACTATGCTTAGCTGTAGGTTCAGATCTGCCTGCTCTTTCAGAGCTGTCCACAACTCTTCAGCGGTGTGTGGTTTGTCTCCTAAGCATATTAGCTTCAGCACAGTCTGTTGATGCTTGACCGAGGCAGTGCTGCAGTGGTTACAGCTTCCGATTGATGTGGTCAATTCGGAGATAAAGGCTGAAGAGGAAGAGGTGCAGGAATTGTAGAATGTGGGGGCAACCCCAATTTATCCAGGATCCCCAATCCTCAGCGTCGGGAGGACGTGTGCCATCCCAAGGTCCGACTGGGTCCTGGCTGCCACTATATTAACCCAGTGTGCCGTCAGCGTGACGTACCGTCCTTGCCAACAAGCACTTGTCCACGTGTCCGTGGTTAGATTCACTTTCCCAGTATCTGCGTTGTTGAGGGCACGGATAATGTTCTGGGACACGTGCATGTGTAATGCCCCATTTTATTAGACCTGTCTGCCGCGGGAATAGCAGATAGAAAGTTGTTAATTAGTGTGAGTCTAGAAGTGTAACCAACCAGTAATGACTGTTACCCAAAATTTGGAGAACGCGATGGTCACGGGAAAGGCAGCGTAACATAAACTCAGCCATGTGTGCTAGACATGGCAAGACTTTCGTGTCCTCACCAAGAGGATGATTAAACATGCTCTCCTCCTCATCCCCCTCTTCCCTCTCCACAGACCATCCAAGCTGAACAGACGGTATGACAGGTGTGTGGGTAGTACCGTCTATAGCGCAGGAAACTAATTCCTGTTCTTCCTTCTCCTCCTCCTCATTGTCACCCAATCCATGTTGAGATGAGATGAGGCTGGGCTATGGGGAATCACCTTGTATGGTTCCTTGCTCCATCTCATCGTTCTCCGCCTGCAATGCCTCCTCTTTAATTGTGAGCAGCGATCGTTTCAGAAGACAGAGAAGTGGGTTGGTGATGCTAATTATGGCATCATCGCCGCACACCATCTTGGTGGAGTCCTCAAAGTTTTGGAGGACGGCACAGATGTCTGACATCCACGCCCACTCCTGAGGTCTTGTCTTATATGCAGCTCACAAATCCTTCTCAACATATGCAACATTAAGTTCCAAGACATGGGGACATCATACACCAGTCTGTGAGCTGGAAGCTGCAAAGGTTGCTGAAGAATGGCAAGGGCGGCGGAAGTTGTAGCTGACTTTCTAAAATGGGCACACATGTTGTGTACTTTGACAAGCAAATCCGGCAGATCCAGGTAGGTTTTGAGAAGCCGCTTAACCACGAGGTTGAGCACATGGGCCAGGCATGGTACGTGTGTGAGGTCGCCTCGCTTCAGAGCTGCCACCAGGTTCCGGCCATTGTCACACACCACTATGCTAGGCTGTAGGTTCAGATCTGCCTGCTCTTTCAGAGCTGTCCACAACTCTTCAGCGGTGTGCGGTTTGTCACCTAAGCATATTAGCTTCAGCACAGCCTGTTGATGCTTGGCCAAGGCAGTGCTGCAGTGGTTACAGCTTCGATTGATGTGGTCAATTCGGAGATGAAGGCTGAAGAGGAAGAGGTGCAGGAACTGTAGAATGTGGGGGCAACCCCAATTGACCCAGGATCCCCAATCCTCGGCGTCGGGAGGACGTGTGCCATCCCAAGGTCTGACTGGGTCCTGGCTGCCACTATATTAACCCAGTGTGCCGTCAGCGTGATGTACCATCCTTGCCCACAAGCACTTGTCCACGTGTCCGTGGTTAGATTGACTTTCCCAGTAACTGCATTGATGAGGGCACGGATAATGTTCTGGGACACTTGCTTGTGTAATGCAGGGACAGCACATCGGGAGAAATAGTGGCGGCTGGGGATCGAGTACTGAGGGACGGCTTCCGCCATCAAATTGGGGAAAGCTTCCGTCTTCACAAGTCTAAAAGGCAACATTTCGAGCACAAGCATTCGCGAAATGTGAGTTTAATAGTGTGGCCTGTGGGGCGTTGGCTGCGTATTTGTGCTTGCGCTCCAGGGACTGGAGTAGGGACAACTGAACGCTGCGCTGGGAAAAGGACGTGGACGTAGATGCTGATGGTGGTGGCTGAGAGTGTGCAATGACAGGTGCAGGGCGGGAGGCGTCTTTGCATGCGCCATGAACAGGTGATTGGCGTGCATGCACAACAGCGGAGCAAGCAGTGGTGTCACCCGCAGACACTGTTTTTGGACCCTGGCGTTCGGCCCACCTAGTTGGGTGCTTTGCTATCATGTGCCTGAGCATGCTGGTGGTGGTTAGGCTGCTAGTTTTGCTACCCCTGCTGATGTTGGCCTGCCAGATGGTGCAAATGGCCTTTTTGGGGTTATCTGCAGAGTCTTTAAAAAAGAACCAGACTCGGGAAGACCTAACAGGTGTACTCGCAACTTCCATTGTGTTGGTGTTCCGGGGAACGGTTGCCCGCCTTGTGTCTTTCTGTTGTGTGCTTGTTCCTTTCTGTTGTGGTGCTACGCCTCCCTCCCCCTGTGTGCTGCTGTTCTCGCTCTGCATGTCACCTTGCCAGGTTGGGTCAGTGACTATGTCGTCCACCACCTCGTCTTCCACTTCCGCACCCTGGTCTTCCTCCTGACTTTCTGGCAATTGTGTCTCATCATCATCCACCTCTTGTGACAGTAATTGCACTTTCCCATCATCACCTTCGTGTGACCGTGGCTGCTCAAATATTTTGGCATCACTACATGCGATCGCCTCTTGCCCCGCTTGAAGCTGGCCAGGCGAGAGGCTAGAAGAATCTATTAATGGAAAAGTTAACAGTTCTTCGAAGTGTCCAAGTGTGGGATCAGTTGTCTCCAGGCACTCGGCATGGTGGGAGGAAGGAGGATCAGGGTGAGGAATATGTAGTCCAGATTCACGGCTACTGAGACTTGACAGTGTGGAAGGCAGGGTAGTGGCGGTGGTGGCATAGTAACTGGAAGCATTGTCTACTATCCAACCAACAACCTTTTGACACTGCTCTGGTTTCAATAGTGGTGTGCTGCGGTTCCCTAGTAATTGGGAGAGTAGGGTCAGTCGACAAGATGTGGGTGTTTGTTGTGGCACAATTTCAGCTTGCCCATTGCTTCGGCCTTGACCTCTGCATCCACCATCACGACCACATCCATTTCCAGTCCCTTGCCACGCTCCTTGCCTATTTTAAATGAAGGATAATACACACTGCTACAAACTGTAACTGAAGGACAATATTTTCCACGGTCGCTACAAATGGCTGGATTTCTACCGCAGTTATATGTGATACGTCTGACGGACGCCCACAGTTTTAAATAGCGGGCTTGTAGTTTCCTATTATTCACAGCGACCACGTGTAAATAGCTTCACTGACACACTGCTACAAACTGTAAATGGAGGACAATATTTTCCACGGTCGCTACAAGTGGCTGGATTTGTACTGCAGTTATATGTGATACGTCTGATGGACGCCCATGGTTTTAAATAGCGGGCTTGTAGTTTCCTATTATTCACAGCGACCACGTGTAAATAGCTTCACTGACACACTGCTACAAACTGTAAATGGAGGACAATATTTTCCACAGTCACTATAAATGACTGGATTTGTACCGCAGTTATATTTGATACGTCTGACGGACACCCACGATTTTAAATAGCGGGCTTGTAGTTTCCTATTATTCACAGCGACCACGTGTGAATGACTTTACTGAGACACTGCTGCAAATTGTAAATGAAGAATAATATTTTCCACGTTCACTACAAATTTCTGGATTTTTATCGCTGTAATATGGGATCACGTCTGATGATGGAAAAGATCTGGCTATATTCTGCAGTGCTAACATGCAAAGGGAGCAGTAAAATGTTGGATACTATTACTTTTTTAGAAAATAATCAGGATTAAGACAAAAAAAATTAGCCCTTACCCCTGATATCTGGGGCTATGTCTATAGATATCTGTATCAGCAGGAGCAGACAGAACGTTCAATGGACCCTCTTTTGCTGTATACACTGTCACAATCCCTTTCTGCCTAACTCCTACTATCACCACTGAATATATGCAGCTGAATTAGCCCTCAGAAGGACTGTTAGTTCAGATGGATATATATATACAGTGCATTGTGAAAGTATTTGGTCCCCTTGAACTTTTCTACCTTTTGCCACATTTCTGGCTTCAAACATAAAGATATAAAATTCTATTTTTTTGGGAAGAATCAACAACAAGTGGGACACAATCGTGAAGTGGAAGGAAATTTATTGGCTATTTTAAACTATTATAACAAATTAAAAACTGAAAAGTGGGGAGTGCAATATTATTCGGCCCCCTTGAGTTAATATTTTGTAGTGCCAACTTTTGCTGTGATTACAGCTGCAAGTCGCTTGGGGCATGTCTCTATCAGTTTTGCACATCGAGAGGCTAAAATTCTTGCCCATTCTTCCTTGCAAAACAGTTTGAGCTCATTGAGGTTGGATGGAGTGCGTTTGTGAACAGTAGTTTTCAGCTCTTTGCACAGATTCTCTATTGGATTCAGGTCTGGACTTTGACTTGGCCATTCTAACACCTAGATACGTTTATTTTTGAACCATTGCATTGTAGATTTTGCTTTATGTGTGGGATCATTGTCTTGTTGGAAGATAAATCTCCGTCCCAGTCTCAGGTCTTTTGCAGACTCCAACAGGTTTTCTTCCAGAATGGTCCTGTATTTGGCTGCGTCCATCTTCCCATCAATTTTAACCATCTTCCCTGTCCCTGCTGAAGAAAAATAGGCCCAAACCATGATGCTGCCACCACCATGTTTGACAGTGGGGATGGTGCTTTGAGGGTGATGAGCTGTGTTGCTTTTACGCCAAACATATTGTTTTACATTGTGGCCAAATAGTTCGATTTTGGTTTCATCTGACCAGAGCACCTTATTCCACATGTTTGGTGTGTCTCCCAGGTGGCTTGTGGCAAACTTCAAACGATAGTTTTTATGGATATCTTTGAGAAATGGCTTTCTTCTTGCCACTCTTCCACAAAGGCCAGATTTTTGCAGTGTATGACTGATTGTTGTCCTATGGACGGACTCTCCCACCTCAGCTGTAGATCTCTGCAGTTCATCCAGAGTGATCATGGGCCTTTTTGCTGCATCTCTGATCAGTCTTCTCCTTGTTCGAGATGAAAGTTTAGAGGGACGGCCGGGTCTTGGTAGATTTGCAGTGGTCTGATACTCCTTCCATTTCAATATGATCGCTTGCACAGTGCTCCTTGAGATGTTTAAAATTTGGGAAATCTTTTTGCATCCAAATCCGGCTTTAAACTTCGCCACAACAGTATCTCGGACCTGCCTGGTGTGTTCCTTGGTCTTCATGATGCTCTCTGCACTTGAAATAGAACCCTGAGACTATCACAGAGCAGGTGCATTTATACGAGACCTGTGAATACACACAGGTGGATTCTATTTATCATTACCAGTCATTTAGGACAATATTGGATCATTCAGAGATCCTCACTGAACTTCTGGAGTGAGTTTGCTGCACTGAAAGTAAAGGGGCAGAATAATATTGCACCCCCCACTTTTCAGTTTTTAATTTGTTAAAAAAGTTTAAAATATCCAATAAATTTCATTCCACTTCACGATTGTGTCCCACTTGTTGTTGATTCTTCCCCAAAAAAATAGAATTTTATATCTTTATGTTTGAAGCCAGAAATGTGGCAAAAGGTAGAATAGTTCAAGGGGGCCAAATACTTTCACAATGCACTGTACACTCCTGGAGTACCTATATCTATATATTTTGGAGTGTTTTTCACTGTTTTCATAACACATTAACAATAAAGAACATGGAAGAGTCCAGGAGCCATTTGGTGAGCAGCATATCCTGCTACATGTTCACAGACCTGCCAGTGGAAAAGTCAAACTTCACATGCCAGAAATGCAAGCTTGTGTCCCTGTTGGAAGAAAAGTTGTGAAATCTAGAAGAGAAGTTAACTACCTTGAAAATCATTAAGGAAGGTGAAGAGTTCTTAGACAGAGCAGAATTATCTCTTCATGATACAGAAAGAGAAGAAATTCGAACTGCACCTGACGAAACAGAGGAATTGAAGCATGTGACTCAGAGAAGCAGGAGGATCGAGAGGCAGTCAGCATCCATACTGCTCAGGAACCAGTACCAGGCTCTCACGCAGGAGAACCACGAAGAAATACAGCTAGATAAGACTTTGCACACAATGAATAACCTTGTAAGCCCTCAGAATCCTCCTGGATGGAGAAAGCAAATTCTTATCCTCTCTTGCTGACAACTTTATCTTCCAAAAGGTAGGGGAGAAAACAAGGGGATCTGCTACTTTGGATCTAATCCTTATAAACAGGGAGGAAATGGTTGAGGAGGTAAAAGTAGCTGGGACCCTAGGAGGCAGCGATCATGCTATTATAGAATTTTTGATAACTAGAGGAGGAAGACATGTGAAGACTCAAACTTCAAGGTTAGATTTCAGAAAGGCAGATTTTAAGTGACTCAGAAAGAGAATAGGAGGGATCCAATGGCTGGATGTCCTTATGGACAAAAATGTCCAGGAAGGATGGGAAATTTTTAAAAGTGAGACTCAAAGAACAATCGTTAACAATCCCGAAAAGTAAGAAGAATAGGAAGCATTTAAGGAAACCAGGATGGATGAACACAGAACTTAAACACATGCTAAAAAGAAAGAAAGAAATGTTTAACAAATGGAAAGAGGGAGGCATATCTAAAGAAGATTATAATGCAGTCTGCAGATCCTGTAGGGCACGTATCAGGTTAGCTAAAGCTGACAACGAATTAAGGCTTGCAAGAGATGTCAAAAGCAATAAAAAAGGATTTTGGTGGTATGTCAAAAGTAAAAGAAAAGTCAAAGATGCTATAGGATTTTTACAGTATGAAAATGGTGAAATGGTAAGAAAGGATGTTGAGAAGGCCAAACTTTTTAATTCCTATTTTGCATCTGTTTTCTCTCAGAAAGAAAATGTAACATCAACTGATCTTCACTGTCCTCTTAAAGGTATAGAAGAATCCAAGTTATCTGTAAACAGAGAGATTGTGAGGGAATATTTAGCTAACATAAATGAGTTCAAGTCTCCAGGTCCAGATGAATTACACCCCAGAGTACTGAAGGAGATCGTAGAAGAAATTTTAGAACCACTCTCCATAATCTTTGAAAATTCTTGGAGAACAGGAGAAGTCCCAGAAGACTGGAGAAGAGCAAATGTTGTTCCTATCTTCAAAAAGGGGAAGAAGGTGGACCCAGGGAACTATAGGCCGGTGAGTCTGACTTCTATACCAGGAAAGATCTTTGAACAAATTATTAAACAACATGTATGTAAGTACCTGGATAAGAATGAAGTGATTAACCAGAGTCAGCATAGGTTTGTAACTAACAAGTCATGTCAGACTAACTTAATTTCCTTCTATGACAGAATCACTGACTGGGTGGATCAGGGAAATGCTGTAGATATAGTATATCTTGACTTCAGCAAAGCATTTGACAAAGTATCTCACACCATCCTTATTGAAAAAATGACCAAGTATGGAATGGACAAGGCATCTGTTAGGTGGATTCATAACTGGCTTAGTGATCGGACTCAAAGAGTGGTCGTAAATGGCTTCACATCCATTTGGATGAATGTCTCAAGTGGGGTACCACAGGGCTCTGTCCTGGGAACTGTATTGTTCAACATCTTTATCAATGATTTAGATGAAGGAATTGAGGGTAAACTGATTAAATTTGCTGATGACACAAAGCTAGGAGGGATAGCTAACACTAGAGAAGAGAGAGAGAGGCTTCAAAAAGACCTAAATAAACTGGAGCAGTGGGCAGCAACTAACAGAATGGTTTTTAACAGGGAAAAATGCAAAGTACTACATCTGGGCAATAAAAATGAAAAAAGCATATACAGAATGGGAGGAATAATAATAATAATCTTTAATTTTATATATAGAGCTAAGCAACAGTACATGTGAAAAAAAACTTAGGTATACTAATAGATCATAGTCTGAACATGAGTCAACAGTGTGATCCAGCAGCAAAAAAAGGCAAATACAATTCTGGGATGTATTAACAGAAGCATACAGTCTAGATCACGTGAAGTCATTATCACACTTTACTCCTCTTTGTTCAGACCTCATCTGGAATACTGTGTCCAGTTTTGGGCACCACATTTTAAAAAAGACATTGACAAACTGGAGCAAGTTCAGAGAAGAGCCACCAGAATGGTGACCGGTCTGCAAACCATGTCCTATGAGGAACGGTTACAGGATTTGGGAATGTTTAGCTTGCAAAAAAGAAGACTGAGAGGAGACTTAATAGCTGTTTCCAAATATCTCAAGGGCTGTCACATTGTAGAAGGATCATCTTTATTCTCATTTGCACAAGGAAAGACTAGAAGCAATGGGATGAAACTAAATGGGAGGAGACACAGATTAGATATTAGAAAAAACTTTTTGACAGTTAGGGTGATTAATGAGTGGAACAGGCTGCCACGAGAGGTGGTGAGTTCCCCTTCAATGGACGTCTTCAAACAGAGGCTGGACAGACATCTGTCTGAGATGATTTAGTGAATCGTGCTTTGAGCAGGGGGTTGGACCAGATGACCCAGGAGGTCCCTTCCAACTCTACCATTCTATGATTCTATCTAACTATTACACCGCCAGTTATGTCCCTCAAACAGCATCGCGTCTCTCTACTCTGCCTGTCTGAAGGTTGACTCATTAACTTGAATTGAGTTAGTCAAATATGAAGCAAAAATCCCAGCAAATATGCAAATATTTTTATACCTGCATTTTTGCTGTGGATTTGACTGACTCAATTGAAGTCAATGGGTGAAAAATGCTGCAAAAACGCACAAAGAATTGACATGCTGCAGATTTAAACGCAACTACAATCCAGTAGGAAAATTACTGATTATGTGCACAGCACTTCAGGATTGTCATTGCAATAGCTGGCACAATGATTCCCTAGCGTTTTTGGCCCATTTCTGAGCGGAACAAAAAGCTGCGAAAACGCACCAAAAATGCACAGTGTGCACATAGCCTTACACTTTTTTAATCAAAAATGGTGTTTACTAAGTACCCTATGTTATTTATATGCACTATTGCTTTTATTTATTTACTTACAGCAAGGTATATGTTTTTTTTGTTTCTGTCTTGGGTTTTGTAGGATTATAAACATGGTAAGCCCTAGTTTTTCATGTTAAGGACATAATGGAAATTGTAGGTTCATGTGATAAAATTGTATATGAGGCTGACTTTACAATTGAATGCTGTAGTAAACTTGGTGCTGTATTCCTGTACTGATGGTGGTTCTGGTGCTGTATTCCTGCACTGACGGTGGTTCTGGTGCTGTAGTCCTGTACTGATGAGGCTTTTGGTAAGTAGTCCTGTACTGATGGGGCGTTTAGTGATGTAGTTCTGTACTGATGCGGCCTTTGGTGATGTAGTCATGTACTGATGGGGCTTTTGGTGATGTAGTCCTGTACTGATGTGGCTTTAGGTGATGTAGTCCTGCACTGATGGGGCTTTTGGTGATGTATTCCTGTATTGATAGGGCTTTTGGTGATGTAGTTCTGTATTGATGGGGCTTTTGGTGATGTAGTCCTGTACTGATGGGGCTTCTGGTGATGTAGTCCAGTACAGTTAAGGGTTTTATTGATGTATTTCTGTACTGCTGGTAGTTCTGGTGATGTATTTCTGCACTGATTGTAATTCTGGTAATGTATAAATGTGCTTGTCATCGCTACATAATGTGAGACGTTCTGAGACGTTTTGTCTGTTTCAAATTAATTTGTTAAATTCAAATATATGCACGGAAGAACCACGTCTGATACATTGAGCATCAGGGCAGATCAGTTTTTATTACATCATCGGTCAAGGTTTTATAGTTTGTTAATAGTCATATATGGTAACAATATAATTGGCTCAGCTTATCTCTACATATGTGCTGGCATTAGCATACATACATCTCATTGGCTAAGGGTAATTCTGTCTACACTCAGGTTTTGGATTTTAGGAATCTCTCACTTTCTAGTTCCGTTTCTTCCTTATGTTTTCTCTGAGTCTCTAGACAAAGACATTCCAAAGACTCCTTATCTCACACACATACTGACTCAAACTCCATTCTGGTAAGCAGAAGATACACGTGCAAAAATCAAAATGGAGTCAGGATAGATAAAGAAACTCCTGCTCTCACAATACTGTTATTTGTTCTGATCCTGTACACATATAATAATCCATAACTTGTGAGATTACAGGGCCATGGTAATAAAGTTATAAAGAGAAGTCAGCTCACCACTCATGGGTTGATTCAGGTGCATGGATCTCCATTCTGATCCCAACGTGGACGAATGGTAGAAAAAGGAAAAAATAGATCCAGCTCCCGATTTAAAAATTAGCTAAATTTTATAGAAACAAGCTAAAATAGCATGACACTAGGCTGGTTAACAAGCTGGAGATAAGAGAAAAAAAGTGACTTGTTTCGCCCGCAACCGCGGTCTCTTTCTCAAGCTCCTGAGTAGTAAAATAGACTTCCAGGAGAAGTCAGTGTTAGGAGTTCAGGTCCGGTACGAACCCCAAAACTTTACAGCTCAGGTTCGCTCATCTCTAGTCACTAGCTTCTCTTCCTGCCTCTCTCAGTGAAGTAGGGGCTGCAGGTTTTCACTGAACATTGAGGGAATTATGAAGAGCAGCTCGTCGGCACATGACCATAAGACCACAGCCCCCACTCCTGAGAAAAAATACTGACAGAATACTGACCAAATACTGATACTGGGGCCGTGGCCTAAGTGTGCAAAGCGCATATGAGTGGACACACGAGGACTACTCAAACCGCTTAAGCTGCGTATGGGAAGGAGCCAAACTGAATTCTTGCCCCATATGCTGGAAAACCTAGAGCTGCCTCTGATATTTATATTTCTATACTGTCCACATAGCCTATCTGTCTACCTGTACATTAATTAATACTAAAGGCCATATTTTTTTCAACTTTTTTTTTGGTTACTTTGTGACATGAAGCTGCTTTTTTGTAGCTGCACTGCTACAATTTCAGGATATAAATATATACATCTGTCTGGTGCCAATGCTTCAGTAAAGGCCTGACAGCAATACATTTATAGCATATTTTATGATTAAACTATGTATTGGTATATATAGAAACTGTAGCAAATTTCTTTCTTTTCTGCATAATTAAAATTATAATTTAGACAATTCTATGTATGTACTGAAATGTCGCCTACAAAAAGTATTTGTATAATATAATATAATATTGTATAATATAAATTATTTTTATGCATAAATTGCTGAATATTTATTATTTGTTGCAGTAAATTTGTTATTAGTAATTATTATACTTGGAAGTTTGGCTTATTGACTCCACGGCCCTGGTTACGACAGTTACTCTTTATTTCATGAATCAATAGTACATATAAAATTAAGCAAACCTGTTATATGTCTTATCAGAGAAATTGATCTTTCACTTTCAATTCATTGGTAAAATCTAAGTGAGGACACATTACTTACACAGGAGATGACAATTGGTGCTTTTAAAATTCTATGAAAAGGAGAGGGGACAGAAGCTAGATCTAATGCCAGTCCTCCTGAAATCACAGTTACAGTTCTCCATAGAACTTCATGAGCACCAACTGTCATCTCCTATCTCAGTAATGGGAAAGTCTGTCTTCACTGAAGACACATTTTTACCTGTGAATTGAGAATTTTGAGAATGAATTATCAGTCCAGGTGGAGAATGAAACAGATTTCTCTGATAACATAAATAACAAAATGTTTTATTTTCTCATGTGAACTATTGATTAATGAAAAGAAAACCAAAACGATGGTTACTCTGTAAATGTCACAGAATTATTAGTCCTCTCCTCCATTTTTAGCCCAGGTTTAGAACATTTAATGACAAACGTGAAAGCAATACTCTTCTGTATGTAACCCCACCCATCAGACATATATGATGTATAGCACTCATATGCCATAAATGTCAATAACATTCCATTAAATGCAAAGGGATATTAATCAATTAGATTTTTTTTTTAAATTAAGAATTGCATGGAAGGATGAAGAGATGTTCTTGGAGGGGCCTTCTTGTTCTGCAGATGTTTCTTTCTGGTCAGAAGTCCTTCCACACAGGTGCAGCTTTGATGGTGGACATGCTGCACTCTCTTCAGGGCACTACACGTGGTGTTTTTCTGCCCTTGCGATGTTTATGGTGCCCTGTTGACAGCCTGCAAATATGCAGCTTTGTCTGATGGTGCGGGCAGCCCTGGAAAATCCACGCCGGCAGGATGATATCAGACGGCGGAAGATGGAACCTATGAGAGGAGACATAACTAATGTAAATAATGGGACTCAATATTAGAGAATACTACTATAGTGGCACTGTGAGAGGACAGTAGAAGAATCTTTTCCATATAGAGCTATGGGGTCATTGTCAGTCATTATACATGTGACAATCCCAGTACGGACAGAGAACATCTGCTCCATATAGAATCATAGAATCATAGAATCATAGAATAGTAGAGTTGGAAGGGACCTCCTGGGTCATCTGGTCCAACCCCCTGCTCAAAGCAGGATTCACTAGATCATCTCAGACAGATGTCTGTCCAGCCTCTGTTTGAAGACGTCCATTGAAGGGGAACTCACCACCTCTCGTGGCAGCCTGTTCCACTCATTAATCACCCTAACTGTCAAAAAGTTTTTTCTAATATCTAATCTGTGTCTCCTCCCATTTAGTTTCATCCCGTTGCTTCTAGTCTTTCCCTGTGCAAATGAGAATAAAGATGATCCTTCTACAATGTGACAGCCCTTGACATATTTGTAGACAGCTATTAAGTCTCCTCTCAGTCTTCTTTTTTGCAAGCTAAACATTCCCAAATCCTGCAACCGTTCCTCATAGGACATGGTTTGCAGACCAGTCACCATTCTGGTCGCTCTTCTCTGAACTGACTAATATGACTTCTTTCCATGGACTGACATCATACAACATGGAGCTTATGTTCACACTTACCTCTTCTACGTTCTCCCGCTTCTGCCGTGCTGTTTTTAGCAGTGCAACACTTCTTGT